>NC_052530.2:13333927-14001427 GCF_016746365.2 Drosophila yakuba | reverse complement strand
AATAAAAAAAATTATGTTATACTCGTACATCAGAAAAGCAGGAAAAACAGCATTAAACAAGGTATATGTACGTCATTTAAAATAAAAATCCATATTTTACAATTAAAGCTATTAACAGGGGGCTGCAGGCGCTGCATAAATATTTGATAAATGCAAATTTGGTTGTTTTGACCGCTGCTGTTTTGTTTGTTGACAGTGGCGAGTTAAAATGCAATGGCAAAATATTTGTAATTTGCTTCAACTACCTATAATCACATCTACCAAATCGAAAAATATATAAATAAATAATACTAAATAATCTAAAAATTCTGCACAATTTGTTTATTCAGATATAAATCGCCAGCTATTTAAGAGATAGTTTGGTGCAAAAATGAGATGCTTATAAATAGAAAAACATTAATACTGCATAAAATGCATAAAAAAGGTGTGCCAGTGAAATATTTGCCGCAATTGATTCACTTTTTGTACACCTAACGAGAAAATAGCTCCACTGCAACCTTGAGGATATTTCTGCCACTTGCTATCTTCCCCGGTATCGATACACATTGGAGACACTTGTGGCACTTCTGATTGACACACTTGGGACTACAACTCAATTTTTTGAGAGAGCTTCTGTGCAAGAGTCCTTTCCGCGACTATCTCCGAATTTGTACAGCCACGGCCGAGTCCGGGTGGCCCAGCACTTATTTGTGCCCCAAATCCCCCTCTTTGCCCCTGCGGACCTGCAGAGCGAACAATGGACAATCGGTCAGCACGGCCATAAGTGCTCGCCACACGCCAACCAGTGACCACCAGCACCACGACAAGCCAACAACCACGACGACCACGACGACGGTCACTGTCAAAGGCAATAGACGGACACGCAAAGGACGAGGACGAGGGCAAGGGCGAGGGCGAGGACCGTGGGCAGGTGAAAGTGGCATAAAAAATAGTAGTAGTTAGTAGTTAGGGTGGAAGCAATCTCGTGGCCAGATAAGAGTCGAATAATCGGTTTAGTCGCTTTCACTGACCCAGGTTTACCGGGCAACCTGAAAACAGCGCAAAATATTTGCCGCCCATGACCACGGATCTCAATAAAAAATGCCGTCGGTCATTATATTATAATTATTTCGCAAACAGTAAATACAGAAGGCCTTTTGATTAATGCTGTCGACATAAATATCAATTATTATACGATTATTATTTTCCAAATAAATAATGCGTCCTCTTACAAGATCAGTATCGTTTGCCAAAAATCGGAAAACTAAACTCTATATTCTCGGCAAAAGTAAGCAATCATAGAAGAAAATTAAAATCTGTAGAGGAATTTTTCCACTCATCGAACTATGAATGAAAATTGAACGCCACAACTTGCACAAAGCTTAATACACTTGGCACCCGCAAAATGTCCAACCAAATTATAGTTGGCATATTCCTATATGTACAATAAATATATACACTCACTCGTATACGACTGGATATGCCGAAGCACTTTAAGGGAATTGTTGGGCACTGAATTGATTTACCTCAGCTCCAACTGCATTTCATATGGGTCCCCCGAAAGGCCAAAGAGTGATAGACAACTGGTCAAAAAGGAAAGCTAGGAAGCAAGAGTTAGCTGGGCTATATACGTAGAAAGGGAAAGGTAGTGCCAATATACCCAATGGGGCATGTAGCCCCAATAACATTGCCACAAATTAGCTGGACAAGGTCCGGCATGAACTTGGCTAGTTTGGTAAAAAAGTGTGGGTTGATGTGGTTAGAGTTCTTTACGGCGGTCTTTGCTAATGGATTGTTTTAAGTTATAGTTACAGTTAGCTGAGAGTGGACTGATTTCAAAAAATCATTGAATTATTAATAAATTTGGTGGCACTAGCCACCATTATCAAATATTATGTAATGTTTTTACTTAAACCATTTAAGTTTTTTACAAAATCACTTTAATTGCGTAATTTATAGCAAAAATGCGATGTAATTTAATCAATGAATTCCCATTTGAACACATAGTATCTATACCGACAAAAAGTTCCAAAGCTGTCCTGAATTCCATTAGATTCGCCTAACTAGCAATATCTTTATTCGTTTTTTCTTTGCGCATTCCAATATCCCGCTCAAACTATCTACCAAACTACGACCCCAACCCGCATTTCATTTTGCATTCCTAGCGGCAATTTGGCTTTAAGCTATAGCGTTTGCCACAGACGGCCCACATCTCCTCTTCTGGCCGCATTGGGTACATAATTTCGCTATCTACCGATGGAATCGTGCGAGTTGGAACGGCGATAGGACGGGATGAGGTGTTCCCATCACGCAATTGCTGGCACACGCACAGCCCACCTGAGGTAACCGAAACTCACCGTTCGTCGCTCCCAGTGAGGTGACAACTTGGCCCAAAGACAAACCGCCGTATCCGCGCACAATGGCTTCGGGAAATCGACAGACAGATGTTGCCACATGAAATGTCTCATTGCGGCGTTTGGTTCAACAAGTCTGAGGAGGATTTCCAAAGGGAGCTGTGCGGTAAAACGGGAACCTGCTCATTTCCCACACCTTGCCAGGTCTTCCAATTGTGGGCCACGTGTCACCAAGACCGAGTTTTCAGTAGCAAATACATTTTTAATGCAACACACGGAGCACGCACTCCCACGAGTCCCGGGATTAGTGGCCACTGCATGGTAATTATCTGCGATGAGTCCTTTCTCGACCACGAAGACGGCTAAATTATTGATTGTCAATCTAAGGTTGGGGAAAGTCCTGCGAGGGATTATAGTTCAACTTAAGATGTCCCCCTGACACCTATGTGTGTGCCAGCTAATGGATTTTCCTGGGCTGTCAGAGTGTTAGAAGCAAACAAGTGCAGCGAGTATCTGTATCTATTGGATATACTCGTACGTACTTTTTAAGTGTATATCTGTGTTCAACATGTTAGCACATAATTTTCTTCAACTAATTCAACTTCAATCAACTAACTGCACAAACTTCCATTGTAAATTTAAGATTTTTCATACACATTTTGCTAATACTGGTTGAATATATTTCCCCTACTTATTCATCAGCCGTTTAGCGTGTTGAATTTTCCACGCAACTTAAGAATTCCAATGTTATAATAGATGGCTCCACCCCGGTGCAGCAGGAATTTTGCACGGACTTTACCCCTCCAGCTTACGGCTTACGGCGATGAATAGGTACTTCACGGAATTTGCAGGGAGTTTTGCAGGCGGTGGGGGCGAAAAACTGGTAATGTGGGAAGCATTGACCTTGGTTGCACATTTCCATTCTGAACCGCTCGCTTCCGCGGCGGTCGCGTCATTTAGGGACTATGAATGCGGGCTAAATAATTTATGCGCCTATTATGGTGGGGCTCAAGCGGCTCTTGGAGCCCGATTCTCCACCTCACCACCGCAGTAGAATCTGACCCAGTCTCTATTGAATTTGCACGTGGGTGATTCTATGGCCCTCATCACAGTCCCTTTCTTTGTAGTTCTTGCTGCTGGTGCTCTAATTGCGCCAAATCAATTGAAATTGATGCTCCAACATTCAATTGCATTGATTGCCTTTCATTTGCAGTTGCCGGAGTCTCTGAGCAAGTATCTCGGGCAATATTGTATCTGCTATTGCGAGCGCCTAATGGAGGGCACTCTTATTTGAAAAACATTTTTTTGTATTTTTTCAAACTTGCATATCATGGATCTTGCATGGGCTGTCTTATTAATCAATCCAAAGTGATGGATTTTCTTTTAGATAACAGACTATCAGATCGTTAAACTGACAGCCGTGAAATTCCAGACATTTTTTATTTGTATAATAACTGTTGCATTTCTAATTCTTGTATACATGCAGCATTACATTTATTCTTTGTAAAATTAGACATTAACACTATTTATTTTTATTAAATTCATTTAAAATGGAATTTATTTGGGATTACTTTTCCCATTATATTTAGAACACATGACTGGCATATTACACTTTGAAGACCCAAACTCACACCGCTCTTGTGTAAGCTGTTAACTAGTTCAAGGTTTATTAACTAAAAATGTTCTGGGGTGTGACCAGTCCGATTTTTACAAGGATTGTTGTAATTATCCAAAAATAGATAAGAAACAATTATATGTCTATCCATGTAAGGGTGAACATGGGGAATAATCGAAAATAATACGGATGAATGTAATTATGGATAATTCATATATCGCTCGTCCATTAGAAGTGCTTGAAGTCGGTTTAATGTTTTTGGGAATGTTGATTTATTAATGGATGATTTGAGCAGTTTGGAAAATGGTTTGACTATTTGTGCAGAGAAGAACGTAACTGGGTCATAGATTACAATCGAAAAATGTTCTAAGCTTTGAAAAATTAGGTTTCCTTAGAGGAAACCAAAAACCATAAAATCTGGACTAATTGCTGATAAATGATGTTTGGTTTTGGTCACAGCGATTAAAAGTTCCGGCACAAAACTAATTGCCACATCTGGATGTCCAGCTGCAATGTAATTCAAGCCACACACAGCCGTACATGTGGTGGTCATAAACAACTTTGTTGGGTTTTTTGCCACTTAGTCACTTACTCTTGAGCCCCTAAGGCAAGGGGAAGATATTCGAAAAGCAAACGATCAACAAGAGCTTTCGATTGAGTGACCTATAGGGGTTTGCGATCGGCACACAAATCGGTCGTTTGTTTATTATTCATGAATGGACTCTTATTATTCGCAATTAGCATACAGTTGAACTGCTGCAAAGGGGTACATGTACATTAATGATCTTCAGCTTGGGGCTTTCCAGGAAAAGCAATTAGTTTTGAAAATATTAAATGATTAGATAATTATTACACTCATACGGTATTTGTTCAGAAGTTTTTAAGTGATGTTTGTATATGAACTAACCTGATTAATATAGTAAACATATGTATTATGTATAAATATTTACAGGGGTCTTTCTGGAAATGTATCTTATCACTACAGAGTGTATCGGAAGGGCGTTCAGAATTCGCATTAGTATCCACTTTGTTTGATTTCGGCCGGGTTCATGTGCACTCGCAACGTTTTTCATCTGCTTTTGTACTTCGTTTTCTGTTTTGTTTACGAGTCGCGCCGAATGGAGTGAGTCACGTTAGGTAAATCGTTTCTTTGTATTTAATTTGGCACTGTTTTGTTTGCTCGGGCCTGTAATAGCTTTTATTAATTTTCGATCATTACTTTGACTTGGTTTGTGCATCCGGTCGCAAATGAATTACGAAATATTACGCCAGCATTTTGACGAAACCCCACCCAAATGCAATTAATGCATTTCACATTACGTATCCGCCGGGTGACAAACCTTGCGAGCTCCTATAACCGCCAAGGACATGATCCTGCGAGGGCGTATTTGTTTTTTAATAGCGGTTACACCACAATGGACAGCTGTTAATGGATACATCGGACCCCCAGCCCCTGTAAATCAGCTCATTCGTGTGACAATTAGCATGTGAACACATCAAAGTTTAAATAGACCAGTCCAAGACCATGCCCAAGCCCAAGTTTATTTGTTTGGGGAAACTTTTGCTCCAGCTGGGCGGCGGACAATCCTTTCCCACATCCAACCGTGAATAGTGACCAATGGATCGACCTTCTGGGTCACCAGCTGACACCATTTAAAAAGCTTTACGAGTGCCATTAAAAATTCAACAGAGAAATCTAGAAAAAGCAAAACTTTTCCCCTGATGACGAATCATTTGAATGCTTACTGAATCCACACATTCCCATTCCCCTCTTCCAGGCAGCCTTCGGCGGCTCGACAAGGCCGCCATATGGAGGAGGTTGGCGTCCGCTCGGTCCAATCAGTCCGCTCAGCCACGACGACCATCGAAACCGAGCTGTTGGCCAACTGGTCCCAGTCGCAGTCCCAATCGCAGTCCCACTCGCAGTCACAGTCCCATTCGCAGTCGGATCCGGAACCGCTGTCGGAACCGGAGTCAAGCAGCCCCGGATGCCGCCAGCCGCGTGAGTCCTGCTGGCCTTATCAGATCAGATAGAAACCCGCCGAGGACACACATCCCCGAGAGACACCCTCATAATGGGCACAAAAACCCAACCACAATTGGCCAAAGGTGAGTGGAAGTGAGAAAGTTAAGTAGGTCTGCAATGCCATCAAGTGGTCACTTTCCATGGCGATGAATATGATGCTAAAATTGATATGAGAAATAAGCGTTCAATGAAATAGTTTAGAATGGCACACATTAGCGAAATATCTACTCTAAAATAACTGGAATGGAAAATATTTCAAATTAAATCTAAGCAGTCAATTTGATAGTGCAAAGTAGAGTAGTGGAGCTATCAATATTTTATATTTTTTTAATAACGTTTTCAGAAATATGTAACACTAATGAACGTTTAAATATACATCTGTACACACACATATAATAAAATAAATATTGATAAAAGTTTTGGTAGGTCAGGTTCTGTTATTCTCTTGGCTTGCTGCAACTGTATCTACTACGATACGGACTAACAATTAAAATAAAATTAGTGCATTCACCAATAGAACAAAACTCGACTTACGAATCAATAACCAGCATAAGCCCGATGCCCGATGCCCGATGCCCGCTACAAATTGATTTTGCTCAAAGCCTTTGGCGTTTCAGATTGGGAAATCTCGCTGCCTCGGGGAGGCAAAAAGTTGAACAGTTGTTACTGATTTCGGCCAGATAGTGACCCAGTTCTTTGGCGTTACTAAACCAATTGCAGGGAGAGTCGCGGCAACTCCGACCAAAAGCCGCCCGTTGCTCGATTTTGGCCATGACACTATTCCGCAAAGGTACTGTTAGCCACTGCCCCAATCCGTGTGTGTGTGTGTGTGTGTGTGTGCGCGGGGGAGTCGAGGTGTATGTGTGTATAAGTGCGTGAGTGCCTTGAGCCTGGTCAAAACGGCACTTCGATTTATTAGGCGCCTTGTGTCGGCCGCTCAATGAATGAAGTGAATGAATGCGAATTATTCCGATTCATGAGTAAGGGTGAGTACTTGTTGACTTGTAAGTGTGTACACAATACACTAGTCTGCAAAATTGAGCCAAAAATAAAGTGCTTTCTATTTGCCGAATGCGATTTGATGGGATTTTGAAAGATTTTAAATAATAAGTAAATTAATTAAAAGAATTTGAACAAATATAATTTAAATAGTTTAAATAAGCTGTCCCATTTTTTATGCAGAAAATAATTTTTATTCTAATTTTTAAATACATAAATCAACGAAACAAACTGACCTTTTGCTGTGAAACTAATGAACGCTTATCCAAGAGTGTCGAATCAGGAAAACTTATACAATTTTTTTATTGACTTGAGACAAGTATCTTGACGACCCAGCTTTGAAGTTGCCAAGTGAAGTTTGTGACCCTTAAACTCAATTTTGTTAAAGTTGTTTTATAAATAACACAAATTGAGAAACTACAAGACGCATCAACTTTTTTCCTAACGAAAACGAGAGTTGGGAATTTTCGTAGCAAAGTAATATTGAACTAAGGGAAACTATTTTCTTAAATGCCATTTTCGTGGTTTTCCCATTTGCTTTTGATAATGGAGCCCTTCCTTTAAATATAGTATGTATGCGCACCTGCTAAAATCTTCAAAGGAATTCCGGGAATGTAAGTCTGTGGCCACAAAAACCGCACAATAATTTTACATAATCTATCTTTTCGAAATTTATTATTCAGTAGGAACTCTATTCATATGTATGTACATTCAGCGTTTGGCGCTTCGCTGATTAAGTTTGCTTGTTCCGAAAGGAAAAAAAACATAATGCAGTGTACGGGGTGTGATTACCATTTTCCCGCCCCCCGGCAATCATTCATTAGCCCATATGCGCCACTTCTTCAAGCGCCAATAATGTTTTTTTTTGTGTTTTGACATTGACATTGCTGCCCATTTGAATGAAAAGAGAGTGAGAGAGAGCCCGCATTCTCTTGCTTGTTCAATTCACGTGCCAGCGCCAGAGCACCTCCAATTTCAATTTGTTTGTCGACTCACTCGTCCGTTCTCTTTCGAATTTGTTCCCTTGTTTTTTTCTTGGGGTGACTTACGAAATTTGCTCATTTTTATGCTTGACAAACTTGGGAAATTGTTGACCGACTTTTTGCCGCAACGAACGGGGAAATACCCTTTTAAATATCAACAATAAGTTATCAAGTAATAATATTTCTTTAAGTTTTCCAAAATTATTATAAATAAATTAAATAGTAAATCATAAAATACATTTAAGCATATAGATTAAAATTTTCTCTTTGGGGTGGACCATGGTAGCATCATGATTTCTGTAAATATTCCACATACGACCCATAGGCCCATTGAAATAGTTCAGCGCTTGCTGATATGGCAATCAATCAAGTCAGCTCAGATCGCATTATTAAAGCTCTTCCAACGATTTCTTCGCTCCAAGTAGAACCACTTTTCTTCAAGCCAAATCTGAGAGTGGAATTTATCACCGCTTGTGCTTTGAACCTTTGAACCACAGATCACTTTAGTCCGCTAAAATACATAGTTGGAATATTCAAGCTTTTCCATAGCTCTCTTTTGAGTCAAGCTGGTTTTAACCGTTTGCCACCGCTTTTAACCGTTTCGACTTTGAAGGTGTGCGTGAATCGGTTGCCAAGATATAGCTTTATGGCCCGCCCGGTTGCCTTGGCAGCGCTGTCGGCAATTTGTTGTCATCGTTTTGCTCGCATTTCGCTCAGCTGACGGCGTCGCAGTCGCCGTCTCAGCCGCAGTCGCCGTCGCCCATTTTGGCCGCAGTTTGCGCGCGGCAGTTGGCCATTTGGCTTTGGCGTTAGCCGTTTTTGTTTATCGCGCTGCGGACCGACTTGCATTTCGCGTTGCCTTGGGCCACTTAAATAGAATATAACTCCCTGCTTCGCGAAAAACTCGAGTTGCAGTTTTAAATTAAGGTGTTTCCGCGTTTCCACAAAAACTTCCGAGGAAAACTAAACTAAACTAAAAGGCAAAAAAAGGCAAAAAACGGAAAAACGAAACGCAAGCGGTGCAAAATAAGTGCAAGAAATGTGCTAAAAATGTACGAAGCTGGGTGGGGGGAGAAGGAGGAGGAGGAGCAGAGAAATAGGGGTAGAAGACGAAGGGCCGAAGAGAGGCAGATGATGATGATGCATTTGGCACCTGGCACCGAAAACATGTTCCCCATTTGCCCCTGCTTTGTTGTGTTTTCTTAGCTCCCAGCATAATTATTGAGCCTTCATCGATTCTTTTGGCCTTTTCTTGTAGTTAATTTGTTTCCACCACCTCACACCGCCCCGCCCCTTGCCGACCCACCAAAGGTGACGCATGCGAGCGAAGGAAAAGCGAACAGCAAAAACAACTCAAGAAAGCGAAACAAATTGAGAGCAAGGAGCAAATTTACATTCACATGCATGACTCATGTTCGCAGCAGGATATCGTTAAGGAGAGCGGAAGAGTGCATGGGAAAGCGGGGGGCGAGAGAGCGCGTCAGAGCTTAGCCGGCATTGTTGTTGCTACACAGGGAAAAAAGCATACTATATTACACTTTTAATGGTTACAAAAGAGGCCTGGAGAGACATAGATACCTAGATAAATATATATTAAATACGTATTTTATGGGGCTTAGATAAAACTAGCCCAGAATAACTTACGCATTCAAAGTGCATTTCCTCAGTGTAGTTGAGAGAGTCCTACAAACAGAGAGGCATACAAAATAATGGAAGAGCACCAATCAGCTGTAATTCGAAATCGGGCGGATGTGTGGGCAAACTTTTGTCGATTCCCTTTATTATCCTTAGCAAAGAGACACAAACTTTTGGCTCAACCTTTAGTCTCAGATTCAATTTCCGTTCTCCCTTACCGTTATGCCTTTCATACCCACCTTTTGCCTGCATTCGCCGTGGCCTTGACAACGGTTTTGACATTGACACCCGCCCGCTTTTCCGCATTTATGAAAGGAAAGAGAGAGTAGGAAGAGAGAACTTTATTTCGCTGCAGCTTCCTTTTCTTTGTTGCCCAAATAAAGACCACCTGTTGAATGCGGAATGCTCACTCACACGCACGCACACACTCTCTGTGGCAGCTTAGTGACGTCAGAGCGACTTGCTTACTGCAGATTTGCTCAATCGGGCATAAGGCAGTAAAGTAAACATAAGGAGGTACACATGTCTTCCTATATGTACATATATGTATGTACGTAGTCGAGTGCTCAGCCATAATGCACCCAGATGTACTCGCATAAAAATTCCGAGAAAATTCCAGGAAAGCAAGGTGAAAATGTTTGAAATGGATACTGACAGTAAATACAGTGCTTGCCTTACTAAATGAGCCACTAAAACACAAAGGCAAAGGAACGAGAAAAGCGATTCTTGAAAAATATTTTTTGCAATTTAATATCACGCAAAAAATAATATCAAGGCCAAGAAAGAGTTTACTTTTAGAACATAGCTCAAATATGTACGTGTGTAGGTACTTAAACCAAAATTATTCTTTAATATTATACAACTCTTCCATACACCAGACCAAACAGTAACCAGTATAATTAAAAACCACTGAAAAGCAATTCCAAATTAATTACCAGTTTTTGTTACAATCGGTTTGTTTGATTTTCATATTAAAATCTCACGCAATAAATAATTATTGAACGAACTTTTAATTGAACTGCACCATAGCTATTAAACTCTATTTGCCTTGTGGAGAACGGAGAACAGAAAAGGTATGATGAGGCATCCCCCAGTTTGAAACAACGTGTAATGTTTTATGCGAGCCAATCAAAAGCTTTATTGATAATTATCTGGAATACAGAAACGCTAGTAAATGTTCCTAAATTACTTTAAAATGTGGGAGTACATTTCGTGACGCATTTAGCTACGAAATCAGACCCAGTTCGAGAGTCTCAACAAGTATTTGATATACCCTTTGAAGACGATTCCCCCTGGGTATCCAAAAATCAAAGCAGAAATTTGTTTATTTATTTATTGCCCAGACATATGCGTGCAAACACTCACTGTGTGATGAGAATCGTTTCCAGCTGTCTGGGGCTCTTTGTCAGTGGGAGGGGTAGCAGTCTATCAAAATGATGGATGGAACAGTCTTATTGAGCCAGCCCCCCAGGGAAGTTTGTTCGGTGCCGATGGGTTTTCAATTGCATTTTAATCTTTCGGGAGTTAGCAACACGTTAAACTTTCGCTTTTCCTCGTAGAATGAAGTGTAATGTGGACGCCTCATATCGATACTGTTCCACCTATAGCCTAAGCTGGTCATGATCGGGGGCAGGAGATGCAGCGAGGCCGCCCGGCGGCTAAGAAGGCGTCCTGACACGCTGGAACTATCAGTCCTGGATGGCCAACCTATGGAAACGGAACTCCAGGAGGACAATGAGCGGACCCCAACAACGGGAGCCGGAAATGGGAATGAATCCGGCACAGAAGCTGTCGAAGCATCGTGCTCGGCGTCCAGCAAAAGAACACGCTGGTTTCAATTCGCCAGGAGCTCCAAAAATCGAAGGAAACGATTGCGCTGTGATGAAGATGAGGAAGTTGTGCAGCAGGACAGAAGGAATTCCGATGTGGAGGGCAGTCGGAGGGCCTGCCTTGCCCAACCTGAGGGCATGAATATAGGCAGCTCCACTCAAACCATCGCCACACCCCTGATGGTGGGTGATAGTTTCTACAGCCTGGCGCCGGGAGGAGGAAATCCATCAGCCCACAAATCCGATGACCAGGAGCTGTACAAGCAGAGAGATCCTTCGGTGGCCTCGGAGTCAAAGTCGGTGCCCAGTATGAGACGTCTTTCCCAGATTAGAAGGCGCCGCAGCTCGTACTACTTTTCGGGTAAAAAGGGATAAAGATGGAAAATTATCTTAGATTATTACACAAATATCTTAGTCTAATGTACTTAGTGATTAAATATCATCTACATTATAATGTTAGTTATAGAGACAAAGCTTAGATCCTCTTATTTCTTTTCACAGAAAACGAACGTAGAATTCGAGCCAACGACAAGGAGTTCAATGCCCAGTTCAAATATCACGTAAGTATATATTTACCCTCCTTCTTGAATGCATACAGAATTTAATTATTCTGTTTGATGAGCTATAAACTATAATCCCCATTAATTTACAGAACAACTACATCAAGACCTCCAAGTATTCGCTGTTCACGTTTCTGCCTTTCAATCTGCTGGAGCAATTCCAGCGGTTGGCCAACTTCTATTTCCTTTGTCTGTTGGTCCTCCAGCTGATACCCGCGATATCCTCTCTCACTCCGGTGACCACAGCGATTCCTCTGATAGGAGTACTTACTCTGACGGCTGTTAAGGATGCCTATGATGATATTGTGAGTACGAGACACTACTAGTATCTTCTTAATTGCCAATCTGTGTTTCCTTTTCAGCAACGGCATATTTCTGACTCGCAGGTGAACAATCGCAAGTCGAAAACGCTGCGCAATGGCAAGTTGGTGGAGGCCAAGTGGTCTGAGGTACAGGTGGGCGATGTCATTCGGCTGGACAACAATCAGTTCGTGGCCGCCGACACCCTGTTGCTGTCCACATCCGAGCCAAATGGTCTGTGTTTCATCGAGACAGCTGAACTGGATGGGGAGACGAATCTCAAGGCAAAGCAATGCCTGACGGAAACCATCGAGCTGGGTGATCGCCACGATCTGCTCTGGAACTTCAACGGCGAGATCATCTGCGAGCGGCCCAACAATCTGCTGAACAAATTCGATGGCACCTTGATCTGGCGGGGTCAGAGGTTCGCCCTGGACAACGAGAAGATCCTGCTGAGAGGCTGTGTCCTACGGAACACGCAGTGGTGCTATGGCGTGGTGGTCTTTGCCGGAGTGGACACCAAGTTGATGCAGAATTCCGGAAAGACGCAGTTCAAGAGCACTGGTGTGGATCGCCTGCTCAACTTTATTATTATTGGGGTAGAGTCATGTTCACTTGAGTGCATAAAACCTTTTTATAATTAACGTATTATGTATCACTCCCTTCAGATCGTCCTCTTTCTGGTGTCGATTTGTGCCCTTTTCGCGATAGGCTGTGCCATCTGGGAGGGCCTGATTGGCCAGCACTTCCAGTTGTATCTGCCTTGGGAGCACATCATACCCAAAGATTACATACCCACGGGAGCAACAGTCATTGGATTGCTGGTCTTCTTCTCGTATGCCATAGTCTTAAACACAGTTGTGCCAATCTCACTCTACGTTTCAGTAGAGGTATGTATCAATGTTAACGAGGCAGTTACGTGGCATTCAATGGAACGTGAATAATCCTGCACAGGTTATACGCTTCGTACAGTCGTTTCTCATCAACTGGGATGAGGAGATGTACTACCCGACCACCAATACCTATGCCAAAGCCCGCACCACCACGCTCAACGAGGAGCTGGGCCAGATCCAGTACATATTCTCGGATAAGACGGGCACCCTCACCCAGAACATCATGACGTTCAACAAGTGCAGCATCAATGGGCGCAGTTATGGCGATGTGATTGACCTGCGCACCGGCGAGCTGGTCGAGATTACGGAGGTGAGTGGCGGATTGTCGGGGTGTCGGGTGCAAAAGGCCAATTTAACCTCTAACTTGGTTGAGGGAATGTTGTGTTGTGTGTGTCGGTGTCCGTTTCTTGCACAGTCTGCCCAAAGAAAGTTCAGTCTCGGCAGAGGCTGTGTCTTCAAATCAAACTTAAACTTTGACATTCCCCCTTGACCCCAACCGTGTGCGTCCCTGTTTAATTGTGCGTCTGACAATGTAAAAAAAAAAGAAAAGAACAAAGAGAAGAAACAACAACTCACATTACTCGTTATAGCAGCAAACAATTTTCCAAAATAGCAACACCAACAACCGACCCAGTCCCACATGTGGAGCTATCGTAGCACCACCTGCAGCACCACCCCCCATCATCCTAGTGCACAAGGCCGAGGTCCATGCGAAGAAAAGTTCTCTGTTGGTGTCATCCTCCGGGGAGGCGCAAGTGGTGCCAGAAAGACCCAAATCGGATGACGAGCGCCCTGCTCCGCCGTTGGAGGCCGGTGAAAAGCGGCCAGGACTCAAGCATGTGCGCTACTCGGCGCCCAGTAGAAGTCAGGACGAAGACTCTGGTCGCTTGTCGCCCAGAGTGAGTGGAAGTCGAGGACTTAGTCCACCCATTGGCAATGAGGAGCGACGAAGCAGTGGAGGCTTCAAAAGGATTGGAGCCGGATGTATGCAGCGCCAATTGTCCCGCACTAGCAGTTGCGACAAAGTAAAGATTTTGCATGACAGCCAACAGACAGAAACACACAACATGCACCATTCAAGTCACAATCGCAAGCGATTAGTCAAGATCCGGTTTAAAAAAGCGCCATCAACAGCCACGCTGGGTGTTGTCTTCTCTCAGCTCGAGCACCACCTCGAAGAGGAGCCACAATCCACATCCGCACTTAGCACCACCAAGCACCACCATCGTCACAAGGCATTCGCCACCAATTGGAGTTCGTCGCCTCACAGAGTGCACGTATGCATGTTGCATGTCCTTCAATTCACACCCACAATTGCCATTTAGTGTCTTGTTATTTGTTGTTTATGTGTTTAAATCGTGTATTTATGCCGCTTTTACCCAACCAGTTAACTATATTTTTTGTCTTCAACATGATAAAAGTATTTATTATTTTGAAAGTATGCTGCACACAACCTTTATTCTGATACCCACAATATACCTAGAGTTCTGCTGTTCGTGGATTCGTTATTGTGTAAATAAAGTGTAAAAATATTTATTTTTTAAGAAACGCTTTTATGTTTATTATGTAAATAGTACCGCTTATTACTTGTTTACACCTTTAACATGAGGTGGTATTTTTCATCACATCGTCAATATTAATGGAAAATAATACACAATTTAATGCGTTTGAACGTTAAAGCCATCTAGGACCCGCTTTTAATGGAGAATTAAACGCTCTGGCATAGAAAATACTTCCATTGTATCACCACAAAAATTAACAAAGCATTATATACTTTGGGACACTATGCTAACCTGGCTTAAAATTGTATACAGCCTAGCTTTTCGTACAGTAACTCAGAACAGCCTCCAGCCTGGCAGCTTCTAAGGCAAACTATTTGTTTTTCGCAGGCCCTTCAAAGTGTTGACTTTTCGGCCAATCCGCATCACGAGAGTGACTTCCGATGGTACGATAGATCGTTGCTGGATGCCGTCCGGTCGGATGAGGAGCACTCCCACGTGTTTTTCCGCCTCCTGGCCCTCTGCCACACGGTCATGGCCGAAACGGTGGACGGTAAGTTGGAGTACCAGGCCCAAAGTCCCGATGAGGCTGCCCTCGTTTCGGCCGCTCGCAATTTTGGCTTTGTCTTTCGCACACGAACACCGAATAGTATTACCATCGAGGTGATGGGACAAACGGAGGTGAGTAATTGTTATACATTAAAAAATGTGAATAATTTAAATAGTGAAATATTACAGGAATACGAGCTCCTGAATATCCTCGACTTCAACAACGTCCGCAAGCGGATGTCTGTGATTCTCCGGCGCGGTGACTCCATGGTGCTCTACTGCAAAGGAGCGGACAATGTGATATATGATCGTCTGCATGGCGGACAGGAGGACCTAAAGGCGCGCACCCAGGACCACCTTAATGTGAGTAAAATGTTAGATTTCCATGACCTCTATTTGATTTGTGAGTATCCCCCCATAGAAATTTGCCGGGGAGGGTCTACGCACTTTAGCTCTGGCTGAACGGCGTTTAACGGAGCAGTACTACAACGACTGGAGGAGTCGGCAGCAGGAGGCAGCCCTTTCGATGGACTCGAGGGAGCAGAAGCTGAACGCCATTTACGAGGAGATCGAGAGCGAGATGCAGCTGGTTGGGGTGACGGCAATTGAGGACAAGTTGCAGGACGGCGTGCCCAAGTCAATTGCTAATTTGCAGAATGCAGGGATAAAGATATGGGTCCTAACCGGTGACAAGCAGGGTAAGCCAGCATGGAAAAATTCTCGTCGGTTCCACTAAAATATTTTTGCTATTTTACCAACAGAAACTGCCATCAACATCGGCTACTCCTGCCAACTGCTTACGGATGAACTTGCGGACGTCTTCATCGTAGACGGCAATTCGGTGGAGGAAGTGGAAAAGCAGCTGAGGCAGTTCAAGGAATCTATAAAGATATACAATCGGTTTCGACCAGGAGGTAAGTTTTTTAAAAGGCCGATAAAAGTACTAAAAGCAATTATTTAAAATAGATAAAATTGTATAACATTTGACTAATTATTAATTTGATTTTGGTTTATTCGTATTTTCCAGGATTTGATGCATTTGACCGCCTAAACAGCGACAGCAACATGGATCCGCTGAGCGTGACCATGACACAAACATCCGCCTTCATGCAGGAGACGAACCTCCCACCCACGCCGCCTCCACCGCCTGCCATCTCGGTGGTTACCTTTAGGTGGGATGAGAAAAATAAGGATAATAAGGGCGGACCGGACAGGTAGAGGGCAATCCTTAAAAATATCCCAAGTAGATTAGCTTTTAAAATTGAATGATTTTCCAAATATATTTCTAGCTGAAGTGAAAACTAATCTCCTTCTAAGTGCTAGAATATCTTTCTTATATCAAAATCTATTTTAGCCAAATGTCTACTACTTTTCTATGTATTATTCGTTGTATCTAAAAGGTTTTTATTTATATGTTTAACTTTATTTAATTCTATCTATCTTACAAATCTTCATTTTGAATCCCTTACTCAGATTCGTATTAGTTTTAGTCTTAGACGACTGTTTGACTTTAAAAGCAAAGTATCCTTTTCGTTTCAAATTACTTACAAGAAAATAGATACCTTAGAAAGGGAACAATTTAGTTGTACCCACCAAAGGATGTAACCCTCTATTGGTGCTTGTTCCGCCCGTCAAGTAAACTATATATAAACATTTTTCAAACTAAATACTTTTTACAAATTTAAAACACCCAGCATTTGTTTACGTTCTGTCTGTTCCTCATTGCTTGTACAAATACCAATCTTAAGAATTAATTTCAAACAAATACCAGTTCCAGAACCACGAAAACAAACAGTCACTGTCCAGTCTTGTTCATTACCTAAATAGATTCTCCCAAGGAAGTTGCTTAACTCAATCTCTGTACATATAACTCATTAAGCTTTACCACTCTGTACACTGACATTTCCATTTTAATTGTTCAAAATCATGTCATTCTGTGGTACTAATCAAGGGGTTTGTTTATTAAAAACAGTGCTGAGTGCAATGACTTGTTCGGCGATGAGAAGGGGAGCGACGATGGAGGCACTGCCTCCATTGTGGTGGATGAAAATACAGGATTTGCTCTGGTGGTCAATGGTCATTCCCTGGTGCACTGCCTTTCGCCGGAATTGGAGAACAAGTGTGTGGCCCGCTCATAATTTTCAAATCCCAATTATTAATGGAGTAATTTGACCTAATCTACAGATTCCTAGACATCGCCTCGCAGTGCAAGGCGGTCATCTGTTGTCGGGTAACGCCACTTCAGAAGGCGCTGGTCGTCGAGCTAATAAAGCGTGCCAAAAACGCGGTCACTCTGGCTATTGGTGATGGCGCCAACGATGTGTCCATGATTAAAGGTTAGTGATAATGCCCTAACAATTATTAAAATGTAATACTTGAAAACCTTTTCCGTAAAGCTGCTCACATAGGCGTTGGAATCTCAGGACAGGAGGGTCTTCAGGCTGTCCTCTCCAGTGACTACTCCATAGCCCAGTTTCGATACCTGGAGCGATTGCTGCTTGTACATGGTCGATGGTCCTACTACCGCATGTGCAAGTTCCTAAGATACTTTTTCTACAAGAACTTTGCATTTACACTGTGCCACTGCTGGTACTCGCTCTTCTGCGGCTTCAGCGCTCAGGTGCGTTGAACTACAAGAGTTTTTCACTGTCACAACTAATTTCAATCCCTCCACAGACGGTTTTCGACCCGATGTTCATATCGGTGTATAATCTATTTTACACGTCGCTACCCGTTTTGGCGTTGGGCGTCTTCGAACAGGATGTCTCGGACAAGAACAGTCTGGAGTTTCCGCGTCTCTACACTCCGGGTCTAAAGAGCGAGTTGTTCAACATTCGGGAGTTCATCTATAGTGTGTTACACGGTGCCTTCACCTCGCTGGTCCTGTTCCTGATTCCATATGGCGTCTACAAGGATGGCGTCTCGGCGAACGGATTTATTGTGAGCGATCACATGACACTCGGCGCCGTTGTGGCTACCATACTCATAGTGGATAATACAGCTCAGGCAAGTAGAGCTTTAAATTATTCTCGTTACTTTAGAATTACATTATTGCTTTGCAAATAATTCAAATTTAATTTTTTCAAATTTCTTGTAGATATCTTTGTACACCTCCTACTGGACGGTTGTCAATCATGTGACCATTTGGGGCAGTTTGGTTTGGTACTTTGTGCTGGACTACTTCTACAACTATGTTATTGGTGGCCCTTATGTGGGCTCCTTGACGCAAGCCATGAAGGACCTGACCTTTTGGGTCACCATGTTGATCACAGTGATGGCGTTGGTGGCTCCAGTCTTGGCCTACAAGTTCTATTTGCTCGATGTACATCCGAGTCTGTCTGATAAGGTAAACATAATTTAAATATTCCAAGGACTATAAGACTAATCAGGAACTTTCCGATCAAAGATCCGACAAAAGTCTCTAAAGAAGATCCACTCCAGAGCTTCAAGTGATGTCAGGCGAACGGCCTCATCACGTCGTGGTCGTCGCTCCGTACGATCGGGATATGCCTTTGCCCATCAGGTAATAGCAACTTAACTATTTATTGTTGAACCCAATTAGCCTATACTGTATCTTTCACCTTCCAGGAGGGCTTTGGTCGCCTGATAACCTCCGGCAAGATTATGCACAAGCTGCCGCAGGACTTTGCGTTTCCCCTGGGCTTGGGCACCAAGAAAACACAGGTGCTGCACAACAACCTGAACTCGGCCGATGGACCGAACTCTAAGACCAACAATGTGACTGGCCAGCATATGGTCAACAACAACACAAATATGCGACAGAATCAGAACCAGAACCACTCGTCCATGGCGGATATAACGGCTGATGGGCGGGGCCATGGGGGAGATGATGGCAGAGGTAGTGGGGGCTCGGATGATATGAGTCCTCGTGCTCCCTGCCAGGACTTGGATACGATTAATCTCTAAGCTTTAGATGCAGGTGCTGGATCGGTAGCGGGTTTAGTAACAAACACCAAAAATTTTAATGAATTTAAGTTAGCGGAAGGTAGGATAATAATTTAAGTTTTATTTAAAAACGTTATCAGTAGTTTTAGAATTTAGTAAGGGTATAGTTAATTTAGGTCTGTGTGAGTGTAAGACAAAAAAATTGAACAAGTATTATGACGAACGCATGTTCAATCTCCGTGTTTCTGCTTCTTAAGTAAGTGCATCATATGTTTTCTAAATTGATTTTATCAGTAATTATGTTAAAAGTATTTTCACTAGAAACCAGTAAATCGTCGTACAATGTCATAAGAAGCCTATTTATTATTACCCATAATCTCCCCATTGAAACTCACTAACTGAATAAGAATTTCATCGACATTGCATCTACACTATTATAACAAGGTCCTATCCTTTCCTATGACAATCCAGTACTATTATACACAAACTCCTCGGAAGAGCACAAAATCCCTTTTCACGTATTTATATCATCGTTGACTGCATTTAAGAGAGTGAGCCCCCTGAATGATTGATTGAGTGCTTGGCTTTAAGGATGTAGCATAGGTTATACTAGATTTATATTGTCATTGGGAAACTGAAAGTGTACTTAATTGCTTAAAGATGTGCTGTGTGCTTAGCCAATATAACAGCGGTGCTTACCACCGCTCAGAGTAGCTTATCTACAAATAGCTGAACGAACTCTCGTCTCAAAGTCCAATATGCTATATAGTACTAACCCCAACAAAGACACAACCACACATAGAAAAGTCCACACGTCTGTGTTCCTAAATAGAGTTTTAGAATCAAAGCCTAAATTTGCCTTAGAATGTCCCTAGGGTTAAGTCCTTTAAGCAGTATCGGGTTTTCTAATTAGGATTCCCATTATTTTTCGGTTGTTAAAGATGGGCATTCGATAAGTGGGCTGTGGGTTAAGGCAGCAACAGAGATCTAAAGTGATTTAATATTAATGAGCACGGGAAAGTACTTTAAAGGCGCTTTTTATATAGCAAGGGGATGAAGTCATCAATAATACAGCGGAGTGTATTGGGGTTAATCATATTGCATAATAAGAAAAATGGCTATTGCAAATTTAATAGATTAAACTTACCTTTAATGTGCAATTTGTTGCTATACAAGACGAAAAGTGGAAGAAAATAATTAAACCAAATAAAGAGAAAAATTTTTATTTTTATCTACAATTTTAGCCAATGAAAATACGCATTAAGTACATTTTTAAATGATATAATAAATGCGAATTATTTATAAAATGCATAAGCCAAAGTTTATTTTTCCTATTTCCAGCATATTGATTTTATTTTTATTTATAACACACCCAACAATATTATTTTTATTTCGTTGTGAGACACAACATTAATGTGCATTTCCGTTTGTTGAAATAATTAACATTATTTTAATCCACCATTTTTAAACGAATTTAGCTTCACATCATCGCGTTTGTATATCTGCTCTTTTTCAGATTGTGCTCAATTTGCGTAACAAATTACATTTAATTTGTTAAAAGAAAAGTTGAAAGCACGCTGGCCCAAACCCGTGACTTGTTTACGCCTCATTAGCTGGACATTAAGATTATGCATTTTTATGAACTTTTCGGTCAAATTTAACACACGACTTGGTCGGAACTTTGTAATTAAATCTGTTACAATCAAATTGCTTGACCTTTTCGCTGGCCACACTTCCTGGCAAATTTTTTTCTTTTATTATCTTGCCCTATACAAATAGAAACTGAAACTGATGCTGGGTAAATTTAAGGCGTTGGAATTAAGTCAACTTAATGTCGTTTAAAAATCCACTTTGAAGGGGAGGAAAACAGATAAAAGCGATGGAGCACAACAGCAGAAATCTGGAGAAAAAAATGTGATGCCATTTATTTTAATTTGCGAGTCAAAATGTCGAGACTTAAAGTGAGGAATGAATGCGGCCGAAATGCGCCACAAGCTGAAGGAAAGTGAAGATTGAAAGAGAAATGGCCAGAAGCTGCCGCAATGACGCAATTCGTTGGCCCAAAATTGGCCTTTTGCTGGTCTTAGGGTCAAACAATTTAATTGACTGAATTATACTCAATACGAAATTCGTAGAAAAACCATCATAAAATTGGCCATTTTATTAAGGTAACCAAAACTTGGCTACACATTATCAAGGAAAATCGTTCTGCAAGTTGTTCAAAATCTTAACACGCATATAAATAACTTCAAATGCCAAAAGGGATCAGCGAAAATGGGACCCTTGGGCCAAGTAGAATATGTAAGATATGGCCATAAAATTAAATTGATGTGTATCTGTGGTATTCAAAGCAAAGGGTACATAAAATGAAGAAAAAACGCTAAATCAGAAAAGTTATTTGATGAGTTGTTACACTGGTCAACAGAGACCAAGTCCCACTTAGCTATGATTTCATTGTATTACTTTTGCAATTGGGCATTGTTTAATTGACAAAAGAACTTTTTTATGTTTATGTAACAATAAACTTAAGCCTAAGTCTAACATGTTTAAACTAGAATCTCAATTATTTCATTTTGAAGTAAATTTATATTTTTCAGCGCTTTCAGCCAAAGTCTCCAAAAACTGGTTTGGTGGTGAAGTAGTAATCAGTCTGAAAGTTGGACTGCGCCACTTCTGCTACGTTGAGTAATGTGAGTGCTTCCGCTTCCGTATGTCTATATGCGAGTTTGTGTGGCCACTTCCTGCTGCTTCATCCGCATCCGCATCAGCATCCTCATTCTCGTTTCAACGTTGCTTTTTTATATTATTTCATTTTACTGAAAATTTTTCAAAATA
Source organism: Drosophila yakuba (assembly GCF_016746365.2). Lineage (NCBI taxonomy): Eukaryota > Metazoa > Arthropoda > Insecta > Diptera > Drosophilidae > Drosophila > Drosophila yakuba. Next base: position 13,979,465 of record NC_052530.2, on the reverse strand, counting down.
CTTAATACACAATTTGGCCGAGAGACCCACAGACAGAGTGGGTCTGAAATGCTATGCCAGACGAGTGCCAGAGGGTTTAAAGTGGGTGAAAAAGTGGGTCGATGTGGGTTGAAGCGCATGTGTGTTGTGTTAACTGCTTCCCACTTGGTCGCATTTCCTTCTGGGCTCCGTCTGTGCGGCAAAAGCGAGATAAAAGCGTCTTTAGCCAGCTGAATAACTTGTTGGATCCTGCCGCACTGCCACTGCTCTGGTACTGCAACAAACACTTGCCGACCAAATGGTGCTTGAATGTATTTCACTTTGATTTGCTTTTATTTTAAAGAAATCCATTCAGAGCTGCGGAGTGCGGTATGCGGACTGCGCTTGGCATAAACCTATAGAGACTGGAAAGCTTTAGGCTTTTATGAGTGCCACTTAACCGCTTAATTACTCATTATGCTCGAGTTTATCCAGCCATTTAATCAGGCACTCAATGCAAGCAGGCAAGGTAGCAGTGGCGCTGTTAAATGTATAATTGAGCCAAACGGCAATAAAACATTAATTAAAAATCTCTACTTACAATCAACGTGCTGCCAGGGCCCTCGAGTGAATTTTTACAATCGTCAGCCGTCTGTTTGCCTCTGCGTGTACAAATATGAAAAATTCATGGCCATATTTCCCGTGTAAAAACATATTCTTATCATATGCACATGTGCACCGGTGTTCAATGCACTTTGCATTTATGATCAAGAGCTGAGGTCGATAGTAAAATAATAATGCATTTTATACTGTAAACGCTCAAGTAGTTGCTGATTCATACCTTCCACCTACAGAGTACATATATTAATTGGCTCCACTGCCAAGAAGACACAGACACAGGCACTTGTTTGCATACCCAAAAGGCAGTTAAAATTAATATTGAACAAGGTTTATGCCTAAAATAAGATTAATCAAGGGCATTTACTATGATGCATTGACATTAATCGAAGGAGTCACATAGGACACTTGACTCCTTTTAACGTAAATACATTTTTCAGCTTTAACTATTTGGTAAAAACAAGATTCAAGAGTAGCTTTAATTTAGCCATCTGTTGTTCCCTAGTCAATAAGACTTTCGTTGCCTGCGGTGAAGGCAAATTGAGATATTTGGTTTTGCCGACGTCTTTTTACGAACCAGAATATGTTCTGACCTTTTGGGGTGGCCACGTCCTTGTTACCGATTTGTCAAAATCATCGACTCACCGTGACCTCAGACACGTGAAGTTCGGGCTGCAACGAAAAAATAGGGAAAATCCAACTGACACTCGTAACAGGTTCGACGTGATGTCAACAAAAGCCAAGCAATATCCACCTAAACGAAAACTCCTTGACACTTCCACCCATACACACACCAACACTCCAACACATCTTTTTACACACACACAACCACGCACGTATTTGGACGAACTTTCATTAGTGGAAACGTCAAAGTTCGTGGGTAAAAGGAAAAAGGATCCCCATAGAACGCTCCATCTCCGTCAAGTGGCGAAATGCAGAGCCATCGATTGGGTGGCACAGAGAAAATAAGAAAGCGCTGCTGAAACTACTGTAATTGCATTTGCATATGACATTCCGTTCAAGTTTAAGAAATCTTAGCCACCCTGCCAGAACTTAAATGGCACTTTCGTCAGGAAATACTTATTGCCGTAGTTTCTCAAAATAAATCCGAAATATATACACTGAAATGAGCTCGTGGGATAGGTCCAAAACTTAAATACAGTCCGGTAGGAACAACTTTCCCCTTAGCTGCTGTGACTCTCAGTGCTTTCACTTTTGTGTATGTTTTGGTCCGCAACAAAGTTAAGTTAATAAAATCATTTTAAAGTTTGGCTGTCATGGATACGACACTTTCTATTATGCATTAAGGCAACCAAATTGCTGCCAACCTTTCGCTACTATGTTTCCAGCTTGCAACTTGTCCACTGATGCAAGTTCCGGGACACAGCAAATAAAAAACAAAACGAAACAAAAATGGGTGGGAGTCGAGTGGTCGGCTGGGTGGGGTTTGGGCCAAGATAGATACCGTTGCTGACAGCTGCTTAAGTGCGAAATTCGATTTCGCATTCAAGGGCGTTGTCCACTTTAAGCTTCTGCTTTTCCTCTATATCTGGCCAAAACGGCCAGCAAAAGGCGAAAATGGGTGGGAGAAAGGGGAGATTATTTAAACTTGTAATGAACCGAGCAGCAAGGCGAAGCGGAAAAAATATCGGAGTGGGCAATTTATGGAGAGCGAAATGGACATAGAAAAGGCAGTGCTGAGTCTCGACACTTAAAAAAGAATCTCTGAAATGTTATAGAAATTACGTGAAAAATTGAGTTATATAAAAAAGGTTCTTTCAACTTGTTACCAAGTTTATTACTTACTTACAAGTCATAAAGTTAAAACTGTAATTGTTAGACTGACTTAAGACTGTAGAAATGTGGTTGATTTGCATTAAAACTTAAGTGCTATAAATATGATGTATACTGTTAAATGAGTTAAAAGTTTTTTCCATTTGTTTTAAACAAATATTTAAATATTTAATGCGATTGCATTAATTAAATTGTAATTTTCAGTGTCGAGGCAAAAAACGATAAAGTGCTGCTAACTAAAAGCAGCAAAGGAGATAAAACTAAAACAGCAAGAAAAAAAGGTGAATCGTATTTTAACGGAAATTTTAGAATTGGGTACCATTTGAATATCTGAATGGCCGGCTCGAAAATTTGTGAAAGGCTTAAACGCCACTTGAATGCGGCAAGGCCACAATCGCATTCGCTAATTGAATGTTAATTAATAAAAAGCAAAACTAGATGGCACAAAAAATAGGGGAATAATGAGTGGATAAAGTCAGAGTGGAATACTTGTTGACTGAATGCCCATTTACGAAGAATTGAAGCCGGAAAAAGGTGCACAAAAAGCGTGGCGAGATCTACCGCACGATAAAGTTTTAATTTCCATTTGATGGCTGTTAGTGAAGCAGAGCAAAAATATTTGTATATTTATACGTTTTATTTGCAAATTTTTTATGATTTTTGTTTCCGTTGTATGTGTATGTAAAATATGTTTTAATTAAAAGAAAAGTTTTATATAGTTTTTTTTTCTCGCCCGGCCCCTTTGAGCGCTGATTGCCCCAAAGCTGGACAAAATCAGAACGGCAAACAAACAAATATAAATTTGCTGGGCAGCAGCAGCAATTGCCATGGTGGCAAAAACCAAAAAAAATTCCCCAAAGTGCAGCGCAGTGGGCAATGGCAGATGAAAAACGCTACCAAAGTACCAATTCCACTCACTCATACTCGCATTCCCCACAACTCCACATCTCCACACAAAAGCCCTCTGTTTCTGGCAGATGAGCCAAAGTAACGTGAAATTCCCCAATTCTCCAATGCCCCAAAACTACAAATAGATATTTAATTTTTTGCCATTTCATACACAGTTTTCCCAGTCGAGAGCGAAAGTGTGTGTATGCCAGTGGGTGGGCTGGGCTTCTGGTGCCACACAAATGACCCAGAAATTTCGTTAAGCGACAAACAAACAGGAATTAATTTTGGTTGTAGCTTAAAGTTGGTCCCTGGAAACACTCGACAAATTGCGGACAACTATTTAGCCTTTTTGGCCTCAGACGAGCACATTGAAATGCCATGGAATGATAATGGAATAATATTGCACTTAAATCAGGGAATCCCTGGTGATTGAAACAAGAAAATCATTTGTTTTTGAAGAGAAAGCTGAAGCTATGAACAATGGAATCTAAGGCTTAAATAGTATGGGTTGATATCATTGAAATTATAGATTTGAAAATGGAAGAGAATTATACGACTAAAAAAAATATTTTGTTATTCCACTCTGAGCTACCATTTTAATCCATTAAAAAAATTTGAACATCATAAAGTAGCCTGTGTTTAAAATATCTGCCTATTTATGTGTGTTTCTCAAATTCGGTTTTATCCATAAATTCTAAATTTAATTTTTCCTTTCACTATGCAAAAAACTAATAACTACAAAAGCGTCTTCAAGGTAATTTATATAAATGGTCTAGAATCTGCACTAACTTTCTTTTTAGGCCGTTTCATTTCGTTCTTATGCCGATTGCAAAAATGGTAAAAGTGGCAAAGGCTTAAAGGCCAAGTTGGCGAAGAAAATTCCAATAGAACGGGAAAAGTTTTTGGGTATCAGGTGTCTGCACGGCAAAAAGATTATTGGCCAGATAAGTGTTAGTAGCGTGATGGGAGGAATGCGAGGACTTCCGCTTCTGTTTTGCGAGACTTCCAGGTATGTTTGGCATGAAGTTCAATGGTCTTGAAATTTGGCCTATTTCCACTTTTTTCTCTTACCAGTTTGGACAAAAACAAGGGTATTTATTACCGCGGGAAACTGCTTAAGGATGTGTGTGCCAAACTGCCACGGGTGCAAGAGGGCACGAATGAAGGCACTCCCGAGGGATGCTTCTACCTGCTGGCGAGCGGATCGATGCCCACGAAGAAAGATGCGAAGCAAATCACCAAGGAGTGGCTGAAGCGTGGCACAGTTCCGCGCTATTGCCTCCGGCTGATTGACTCCATGGACAAGCGGGTGCATCCGATGGCCCAGTTGTGCGCCGCCAGCGCCTGTCTCAATCCGCAGAGCAAGTTCGTCGAGGCTTACTCCAAAGGGGCCAAACGTGCAGACTACTGGAAATACACCTATGAGGATTCAATGAACCTAATCGCCATGCTGCCCACCGTGGCGGCTGCCATCTATAATAACGTGTTCAAGGATGGTGCAGGTTCCCGGGAGGTCAACGATGAGGAGGACTGGTCCGGCAACTTCTGCCGCATGCTTGGACTACCGGAGAAGGATTTCGTCGATCTCATGCGACTATATATGATCCTGCATGCGGATCACGAGAGCGGCAATGTGTCCGCACATGCTTGCCACCTGGTTGGAACCGCGCTCAGCGATCCTTTCCTGTCTTTCTCGGCCAGCATGTGCGGCCTGGCTGGACCACTGCATGGATTGGCCAACCAGGAGGTGCTGGTTTGGCTGACAAAGCTTAGGAAGGCTATTGGCGATGACCCCTCAGATGAAGAGCTGAAGAAGTTCATCGACGATACGCTGAAAGGAGGCCAGGTGGGATTGACTTTGGAATATATACTCTTACGAGCAGTAAGATCCTATTGGTTTATTCAAACTAACTAATATTCCAGGTTGTTCCCGGCTATGGACATGCCGTACTCCGAGATACCGATCCTCGGTTCGTCCTGCAAAACGAGTTTGCCATGAAGCACTGCAAGGATGATCCTGGCGTAAAGTTGGTCACTCGCATGTGGAAGATCGTGCCGGAGGTGCTCAAGAAGCTCAACAAGGTGGCAAATCCCTATCCAAATGTCGATGCCCATTCAGGCGTCCTGCTGCAACACTACTGTCTGAAGGAGCTGAAGTTCTACACCGTCCTCTTTGGAGTTTCTCGAGCGCTGGGAGTACTCTCCCAGCTTATATGGTCCCGGGCCTTGGGAGCACCAATTGAAAGACCAAAGTCATTTTCCTCTGCGGAGATCTGCAATTTCATCAAGGTCGCTGACAAAAAAGCAGCAAAAAAGAACAATAAGAAAAAGTGATAAAATAAACTGAGGTGAATGTTTACTTTTACTATGAAAAACTTTTCATTTTATATTGTTTTTTTTTGTGCTTAAATGGATAACAACCCATGTTAATGGTTCTTAAGTGAAATCTGTTCTATTAGTTTTCTTAAAAATACTTGAAAAACATACTCCTTTCTTTCGTTAAGTGTTGAAGTCATAAGTAATATGTCATTACCATATGAATGCTTTTGACATGCTGTAATTGGCTTGTAGGACTCACATTTGGCATTTTATTTCAGAGATATGAGATAATTTTGGGGGTTGGAATGTCTTATTTTGGTCTAGAGTTGTAATTATGGCGTTGGTCTGAGTAAACCGCATTTCCATTGCTTTGATGTTGGGTTCTTCCTAAAACGTGTCTAATATCCATTTCCCCCGCAGCCTTTATTTTTCACCCAAAAGTGGATCATAAATCAGTCGTGTAATCCAAGCTTTGCACAAGCACAATTAAAATGATTAAATGTAAGCGATTTTAATTACAGTTGAGCGAAGACTTCAATGAGTAGAAGAAGTCTCAATAGTTTGGCCACAAATTAATTGAAATTGTTGAGGTACCGCTAGCTGTGAATTGAATTCTACGCAAACACTCACCAGAGACTGCGATAATCTGGACAAATCAAGGATACAATCGTGTGCATCGAATTCCCCTGTAGTCATTCTCCATGCCAACCATTTCAAATTTGAACGTACATTAAACGTACTCATGATTATTGTAATTTTTATAAAAGCATTCCATCAACTGATTGATTTCTGTTCAATTTCTCCCATTGTGTGGCTTGCCCCTTCCCACCTCCATTGTATTCCCCCTTTTTAGTTTCATTGAAACGGTCCGTTGTTTTTATAACTGATATTTTATTGTTATTTTCATTATACCACTCTCTCGGTGGGTGTAAGTCCCTGGGGATTATAAAGCCAGGTCCCTAGAGACCACTCTCTTGGATTTAATATTCAGTTTTTAATGGGTATGTATTTGGCCTACATAACAAGTGACCTACTGCGAACTAGAATCCTGAGTTGTGCTAGTTTGGAAGAGATATTTTCAGGAAAATAACGTTATCTGTACTAAAACCATACCTTTTTAATTACTGCACTTATGCTCTGGAGTAAGTAACACTTAACGTTTTATTCTTATATGGACATGAAGAATCCCACGAAATAACCGACAATTATCGAATTTTAATTTTCCATCTCTCCTCACACATGAATATTTTTCCGCTCCTTTTCGAAACCATAATAATATGATCATGAACTACTTTTTCCCGTCCGGTCCTTAACTTATTATTAATTGCTTTGGGCGTGGGAGGTTACTCGCCTGAATTGGGGAATGAGGAAGCGATGAGGGGACCAGAATGTAAATGATAAAAGTTGAAATATGTTTACCCGCGCTGGTGGGAAAAATAAGCTGCAAAACGTTTTAATAAAAGTATTTACTATTTTCCCGCACAGTTATTTTATTGTTGAGGGAAATCACTAAAAACTTTTCCATTGCGCAGCTACACGCCGCTCTTTTTTCTTTTTTCGCTTTTTTTGTATAATTTTTTCAAACATAATTTGAAACTGTTTTCGGGGGGCCAAAATGCAGAATCACGCTTCTGCCCTTATACTCGTATGCGCTGCCCCAGTGGCCTTGGACGCCAGAAAAGGAAAGCGAATCCCGCCCAAACACACACACACACACACACACAGGCGTAAATTCACCCACTTGAGCACGCACACACCCAAAGTGATGGGCAGGAAGGGAACAATACACATCCGCATCAGCCATGTTCCTGTCCATGTGGCCGCTGCTGTCCCGCCGCTTGGCCAGACCCAAAAATAAAACCATGGTCGACTTCCATCTGGATGTGGGACGCGTTGGACTCGTCGGACGCGTGTGTGGCAGTAGTAGTCATATAAAATGTTCGCACATATGCCAACTTGCTTTCCGCCATTTGCTGCAATATTAAAACAAAAGTAATGCGAAAGTGCTTTCCAACCCATCGCCCTCGTTGCCGCCCACAGAACGCCCCCTCTTCTCGCTCGTCTAGAAAGAAAACAAAACCGTAGATTAAAAATTTTTCGAAATTGTGTCTGGCATGCAACTATGTGGGGATATTTTAAAAACTGACCAGAGCATGGCATCATTCGCATTACTGACAACAACGTTGAACGGGTATGATGGAATTGCACAGCAAAAATGGACAAAAATTTGAAACAAAAAATAATAAAACTATGCTCAACATACTTTTATAAAGTATATACTTCTACTGCTAACTTGGTATCTAAACTTAAGGTACCATGCGACCGACTACACTTGTGGCTTAAAAAAATCAGTTTTTCTTGCCAAATACATAAACGAATTAACGATAATGGGCTTTTTCGCAGTTTATCTTGAAAGGGAATAGCAACCATGCGGTTCTTATAACTATAACTTGCTCTGGGGCACAAAAAATGACAAAAATGTGGCGAAATAAAACACTTTCGGCTGCATTCTGAAAACTTTCACTTAAAGCTGCGCTTTTGTCTTGCAGTTTGCCAGCGGTCGCATTTCATTAACTTCCGTTCAACTTTACGAAGACATTTCGAGTGACTCCTTGCAAGGACTGCTTTGTGCTTCGCATATCTCCATAATCACTTTCATTGCCGGAGAGAGAAAGAGCAATAAGAGCTTCTTAAATTGTGTCTTTTTAAATGTAAGCAAAATGTGGCTCAAAAAGGAAGCGGAGTAGGAAGGCAGTGGGGGCAATGCAATAACTTCCTTATAGACCGAAAACTTTATGGCTGCGCCAGCAGCTGCACTCGAGTCGCTATCAAATCCGAGTATTAAGCCCCTCCGGCTTTCAGTTCCTTTCCCCGTCGCAATGTTATTGTATTATAATGGTCTCCAGCGCGGACCAAGGCTGCATGGGGATGGGATCTGCGTATGTTCTATTTTTTAAGATATGCAAAATAAGTTGCAGTTGCTTTCGACAAAGGCGACTTGCAGACAAACACATCAGACATTGTGAAAAATAACTATGTGTGTATGTATATATGTACATATATGCTCTGTGCTATGTGTTATATTCTACATGCTATATGCTATATATGCGTATGCTTGTTGTGTTGGTCTGAGTGAAAAGTTTGCCGGGTACGCAGGAAAATTATAATTCTTCCTCTCTAAACAACGACTGGCCAAAGCAGGAAAGGACATGCTGAAAGAGCAGCAGTAGCAACTGACTGAGTGCCAGTAACTGTTGGCTTCTATGTGGCAGTTTTCCGGAAGTTTTCCAAATAAATTGCCCTAGATTCTGCTCGCCTTTAATATTTTATACATATTAAATGTACTTTCCTAATGACTTTTATAAATTGCTAAGGTCTTCGAGTGGAGGTTATTTAAAATGGATATCATTGAAATGCTCATTTAGTTATTTATGAAACATGTGCCCCGATAAACGTTCCTTGTATTAATTAATTGTTTAATTATTTCGATGTTCCTTTCATATTTATTTTGCATTTAATTAAATCATTTTTAATTACAGGGTTAATGAAAACAATGCGTTTTACATTGTTATTTAAATAAATAGCTATTAATATGGATTTGGTCGCTAATGAGCTATGCATTACTGCGTTATTTGTCTGAAATTAATGATTGTTTAATGTGCCTTTCGTGCATTTTAGTCCTTTTTGATATCGGATTTTTTGACTAATTGCTTTTGTTTATTTATAAGGGACAACAAATTTTTATGTTTATATTCTATACTATGTTACTTTCTAAATTTGGATAAGATCATACGAAAATGAACAGCGCAACAGCTTTAACTGTTTTCCAAGCAGAACTTATAATTGTTCTACCTTTTATATTGCACCCATTTTAAAGCCAGCCCCCTTTCCTGGTTTTCTCTGTGGCGTTTACTATTTCATTTTCCAGTCGAAGAAGTATTCGCACATAGTTTTGCCCGGCGGAATGTGCTAAAAGTGCCGGCAGGTAAAAATAATTGCGATTATACTCGCTATTTCTCCGCACACCAACACTAAAAGGAGTGGAGCTGGGAATTGCGGAGTAGGATGGGGAATTTACCTTTTCCGGACAGGCAGAAGATGGAGTGAATGTGTCCTGATGGCATTCTGGTTTCAGCAAAGGATCTTCCAGCTTAGCCCGCTTTTACACCCGTTTCCCATAGGAAAACACTATGTACTTTAACATTTTTGAAGTTTAATGAGCTTAAATATTTGTGACGCTTAAAAAGTTCCCAAGCTAATTAACTGTTTTAAAATTAAAGATTAAATGGTACATAAGTAATACATTTAATCAGTGAAGATTAATTATATTTACATTCATTGCCCTGAATGAAGCAAAACATTTAATAAAAGAATGCACCAATGCTTTTCAATAATATGTAAAAGTGTTTAACAGAAACAACCAGCTTTTCACCGATTTATATTTATTTTCCGCTTATTGAAAACTTTCATTTGACTTTTACAGTGCTTTTTTTATTTGTGTAAGCATATAGATAAACAAAGCCCGGCCCAATTAAGTTGATAGCCATTTAAGACAGTGATTAACAGACTGATAGGCAATAAGCGGCTGCACATGGGGCGTATGCGCGATTCGCGTACCAATTGGCGCATCTAAGTACCCTTTTCTTCGGTTTGCTACCTTCTCTGATTGCTTGCAGCTTAATTAGGAATAGGAAAAGTTTGCCGCATTGTTTGCCATTCGGTATTCCATTTTTGCCATCGTCAACATCATCAGCATCTTTCCCATCTGCTTGGGCTCTGTGCCATTGTTCCTTGAATTAGGTTTTGGTGAATGGACTGCAGTTGTCGCTTATCCTTATCTGCTTGTCCTTGTAATTATCAACCGAGGACCAAGGACGAAGGACCAAGGTGTCCTCTGCCCCCGCTCCCTGGGCCATTGTTTTCGAGTACTCAAATCGCGAATAATGCTTTCCACTCGGCTGATTCTGGCCAACTGGCAGATAAGATATGCCCAAGTCGAGATGGCGGCTTTAAGAATGCAGCCGCTTTAATTAGTGATTACGCATTTGCAGCACGTGCTACTTACTACTTGGCTCTTTTGCTGTGACGCAAGTTAATTAATTAATTATTGTTCTGGCATTCGTTTGGTAACAAATTTTGACACAATACAACTGCCAGCCCTCCATAAATTTACTCCAGCACTGACCTCCCGTTGCTCCTGTTGCGGGGTTTCATTAATAATTCAGCTCATATGAAACTGGGAGAAACTGCTGAATTGAGCAAGTGAAAGCGGGATAAATTAAGTTAATATCACATCAGCAGCAGTAACGGCAGTAGCAGCATCTGTTGCTGTGAAGTTCCCAATCCAGTAATCCATCCATGGCCAAAAATCAATACCCTTGGCATTTGACTGAAATATCTCTAGCTATTCGTTTCAATTTGTCAATCAAGATGACACAACAGGCCTGAAAAACAAAGCGAAAATTGAAATTAAAAACATCCAGACAGCATTGATCAAGAAAAATGTCCCGCCAAGTTTGAGGAGAAAATTCAGCTAACTTTACACGCACTGTGGCAAAATAATCCTTGCTTTGTTTTATGGCTTATAGCAATGTATATAAATGAGTTTTGAGCTGGCTTTGTGTTTTGCGGTAAAGTTCAATAAACTTTGCTTTGTTTATTTACAGAATTTTCTGGTTCCGTACTCCTGCGGTCGAGTTGAATTTTTATTTGATTTCGGTTGGATTTGTGTGAAGGGATTTTAAATTCGATTTGAAGAATTTCGGCCTTTTGGGAATTTTCACCGAAAATAGTCAGTTTAAGATTTTAATTGAAATGCCCTAACTTTTCGTTCACAAAGGATAATTGATTTAAATTGAACAAATATGCTTTAACTGAAACAAAAAGATTGAATTTAAACAGCTGCACATTTTTTTCCATTCAAAGAAGCTTTTAGTTTTGTTTAACCCCTAATCATATTTGAATAGCAAAACTCATTTAATTTTCCTGCTCAATTTGATACGTTTTAATTGCAAAATTATAGCTGCTGGCAAATTAGAGGAACATGTGTGTAAACTTACCGACATTAACTAAACACAATTTTTGCTCATATTCTGGATGAAAACTAAGAGCTTTTCCGACCTTCACTTGGTAGTTTTAATATTTTACTTCTAACTTTTTATCCGCTCTAATTGCATGTTGCACTCAGGCAAAAGGTTTATATACACACTTGTTTGAATATATGTATATTTTTCTAAAAATAAAATAACTGCAGTCCGACTGTCATATGCCCGTCAACACAGACAATGTTTTGCACACATATCGCATTCAACTATTTGAACAGCTTCCGAAATGCGCATAAAAAACTTTTACAATAAATCAGAAAATTTGTAAAACATTACACACGCTGCCATAAACTTACTTTACATTGATGTCGGTCTCGGGCAGATTTGTTGCAAAATGTTCGGCACCAAATGGAAATTTGTTTACCAAGCTGTTCATGCAGCAGGCTTTTGTATTTTATCTGGCCTGTCGCAAGAGTTTGCATTATTTGGCGAGAGTAATTTCCAAATTTAGTCACTCTTTCTATGGCGCTAAAAATGTACCTAGAATAACGAATAAAAGCTCATTAACAATGGTATACATTTGTGCATCTTTAAAAGTTTGTTTTAACTATTATATAAAGATTGAATGGTAGGTTTTTTTAGATTTTTTTGTATATTTTAAAGGAAAATAGCAGGGATTTACAATGAACATACGTTAGCCTATGAGGGTGTTTTAGATTTTAGGTTTATTATACGAACCACTCCATAAGTAAGAGCAAAAGAATTACTGAATAATCACTAATCCATATGTGATTGTTGGGAGTCATGCAATTATATTGGTATATTATAATTGATTAGTTACGTAACAAGTAGCTCAAGTTCCTGTTTCTCTACTAAAGCTTTTCTACTTGTTTCTTTCCATATTGTTAAATATGGCTCGAACAATGTTTTATTAAAGTCTTAGCTGAACTGGACTTCATTGTTGGCTGGCGGGGGCAATCAATGTCCGTGACGAGTGAACGATTTAACGATTATGGCGATAAAGAGATTTATCGGCGAACGAGTCAACTGAAGCTATTCAAACACACGCCCACTTCAGACAATCCACTTCCTTTTTGAGGAAGCCAAGGACCAAGGATATGGCGCGTAAGGACTCGCGTGTGTTTTATTGAGCACTAGACTGCACTCGCATTTGGGAGCGATTAAAATCGATTTAATCCATTGCCGGCATAAATCAACCAGCCAAAATCATCTGCTGGCGAAGGTCAAAACGTCACCACCCCGTTTTTTCGCCCCAAATGATGAACGGGATTACATGTAGGCATATAAACATTACTGCAAGAGTATATTCATCTACGAGTGGTCTTTGGTTGACAGCATTTATCGGTATTGTCATAGAGGGAAATCGTCATTCATCATCTGTGCTTGCTATCCTTGTAGGAAAAAATATTATTTACAAACTCCCTTGCTGAGCGATCGATGTGAAGCCTTTAAAATGCAAATGTTTTATTTATATTGCGGAAAAAGAGACGATGAAAAACGTATTATTGATGTTCCCTATTGTTGGGTTTACTTGAAAAAACTGCAACATTTCGGAACAACAAAGTGCAAACAAAGGCCCTTTCATACCAGCATACCAATGTTTCCAGCTATATCTCTCAATATCGCTGCAAGAAATCCTTGTTTTTACTGGCAAGCGACATGCATAGCTTGGATCTTAAAGAGAAAACAAGTTGCGACACTTTAAGAATATGAAAGTAGTTTTCTAAATGGCTGACCCCGGTCACATCTTGGAAATATTATTATGACCCCACTGAGTGGAAAATTACTTCGCTTGTTGCATTCCATTCAGCTTCACTCCAATTTCCAGCTGCATCTCCATTCGAGCTCCGTTCGCATCGCGTTCATCCATAAATATTCATGTGTCCTAATCGGTTTATGACTGCCATAATCGCCAGCACTTTGCACGTCTTTTGGTCATGAAGTTGGCTTTACTTTCCTCGCTATTTTTTCACTCTTCCATTTCAGTATTCAGCGTCGACATATGTCAGAAATGGAACATGGGTTAATCTTAAGCCCTGTTTTTAAACAGATCGAAGGTTCTATTTAGGTCGTTCTTTTAACTGTTCCATCCATAAAAATCTATTAATCTCGCTGAGAGGTTTACTGCATTAAGATTGTGAAATACCAGCCGCTCAAGTATAGCTACATATATAGGTGTAGAACTTTCCTGCTAATACAAATAGTTATTTTGTAGCGTTACTCGGGCGTATACGCAATATTTACTTAAAGACAGTATTTTTCGATTTTTCTGGGTTGCTCATCCCAAAATGTATGCTTAAGTCCTCTGCTGACATTTTAAAATATACCCAAAGCATACGAGCTCCTTGGGATTTAGTGCACGCAATCACAAATCTCATTCGAAACGAAAAAAATATTCAATAAAAATGGAATTCGACTTACATACGAGTATGTGTGCGTTACAGCCAAATGTCATCAAAGAAAAAGCGCGTATATTTACGCGACATATTTACGGCGTTTTAAATGAAAGCACGTGTTTAGCAAGGCAAGCGATGGCGCTTATGCCCCAAATATCGCACCTAACTCGCGACACAAAAAATAAACAGCGAAGGTACAAGCAAATGTTGCACGAGCATCGGCATCAGCATCGGCCAAACCAGGCAACCTGAAACGAGACCGTAAAATGGCGAACGTTGGCAATAAAAACTAGAACAACTGCCAGTGGGCCAAAAGCTGGGGCAATTGGGCAGGCTGGGAGTGGGTGTGGGTTGTTCTAAGCGCGGGCAGGTGGAGCGCATTACTTTGAAAGTACATTGAGCTTGAAAATGACTTTGTAAATGGCGCTCGACAAATATTTTATTACTGGGGAACAGCAACAATTTACTTTGTTTCCCCCCCACCAGTTTTCCCTGAGTTTGGCTGCCACTTTTCTCTGGTCCACAGTTTTTTCACACCGTGTTTCACTTTAATTTTAAATCAAACAATTATTAGCACCACTGCTTTCCCCCTTGAGTTTCGTCGTTCTTGTTAAAATAATTGGCTTGTAGTTCTCGGGTTTCTTGCTACTTTTTGATTTATTAGTAAAGAAACCTTCTTTTTATTTATTCATTTATACCACAAAATATAATTCATTTTAGATTTCTAACTTATTTTAAAATATACTATAGAATTTAAGAGTGAAAAGTCAGAGGAAAGAATTAATTAGAATATATGCATTGGCACAAATTGCCAAAATGCTTTTATCATTAGAAATTGAGACCAAAAAGCCACGGAAATCAAAAAACACTGATCCCTGCTAATCCAAAATCATGCATAAATCAACGGATATTATATTCGTTTTAATGCAAGCTTTATAATCGATGACAACGAAAATCCCATTTAATTCCTTCTTTATTGGCTAAAATTTGTTGTTCATTTTAGCGCCTGCTGCGAAATTTAATTAAAAATTATCAAGTTAATTTCACAAATTTGTGTGTATTTCACTACCTCCACGGGGAGTGTCCACCAGTTCCGGCGAAGAATGCCTCCAGGGGCGGCACAAAGGGGCGACAACGGGTTGGCGCTGGGCTGAGTTATGGAATGTTGCCAAAATGCCAGCGGGTTAGACCTGCGGTTGCGGTTTGCCCTGTTCTGGCCCGAACGAGTCCGGATTCCTGGACTGGTGCTGGCGATGGCGATGGCTATGGCGCTCTGGTACTCCACGTTTCTGGCTTTTGAGTTATCCTTTTCGCGGTTACCTTTTGTCGCTTGCCATTGTGTTAGCTGGTCCATTGTTTGAAAATTCGTGGATTGGGCGGGGCTCGAGTAAAGAGTGGTTGTGCTCACAACTGTTTGAGCCTGGCCATTGTTTTGGTGCCTAGTAAAGGATTTTTTTTTCCCTGGTTTCGCTGCTTTCACTTGTTGAAGTGTTGACTTTGACGTGGTCAATGCTTGGGCGCCATAACAGCTTCATTACGGTGCCCGTTCCCAGTACCCAGTTGATTACAATTCACGAAATTAACGCCCATGCTGAGATTACTCCTTAATGCCTCTGCCAAAGAGATAACCCACCCATCTTCACCCCGGGCAGCAATTTCTGAGAGTCATCCTTGGGCTGCCGCGCGTAGTTTGCATTAATTTCGCGTTAATTTTCCGCGATAATCGTATTTCTTCCTATAATAGTCTGAAACTGGTTCTCGGGGCGGAGACTCGCATATTGCTTTAATGGCGGCTAAAAAGCTTTTAATGTCATCTATTTGAGATTTTATTTATGCACTCGAAAATCACATTGAAGCCTGGCTACTTTCCTTTTTGTTTGCTGGCCTGCGGATTCAATGCGAAAGTTCGTTTATATATATCTACTTAAAAGACAGCGCTGGCAGGCAAACTAGTCTGGAATTTTAATGGCGCGCGTATATATATTGCAATTACTTTTCTGTAGATAAAGGAATTGAAACTTTCTATATTGATTTGTATAGCTAACTTTGTGATGAGCGTAAAGCTGTTTTTTTATTGATTCCTGTAATTAAGTTTGCTTTCCGTACTCTATGTCAGATTAGCAAAGGATATAGTCATTTAAAGGTGTACCCCTTTTGGGGTACCTACCTAAATAAATTATATTATTACCGTAGCCATTATAAATAAATTCAAGCATATAAAACAGATATAGGATATTGACGTTTTTGTTCTTCGATGTCCAACTCCAATTTTCGGTATTTCAAGCGAGTTTCAAAGCGTTTTTTCATTGTAATCCCAAATCGGTTTTGTTTGATTTGCTGTCCATGGCTGGCAAATTAAAAGTCGCATGAATTGGCCCTAGCAAACAGTGGTGGGGCTTATTCCATGGATTTTGTTACAGGGGGTTAGAGGATTGGGGGGTTGGGGAAATGAGCAATGGACCTTCAACAAAATTCTAATTATTCATTGTCGACGCGCCGCTCGCTGACAGCGAAAACAATGAGCGCACTCAACTGTGAAAACTGCAACAAAGCGCATTCCAAACCCAGACTGAAAAAAAGAAAGGGGAACGGCGCCGAGGGGGGTTAAAAATGCGGGGGGAGTGACGCATTTACTGTCGCACTAAAAATAAAGCTTCGGGCCAAAGGATTCGCCAGCCATGAGAAACATTGTCAACATTTTTTACAATTTTCTAGTCGTTATTTACCATTGTTTCAGCTCCGACCATTGTAGGAGATGCACAAACACAGATTCAGATACAGATACAGATGGAGATGGAGATACAAATATAGATGCGCAGATACAGATGCATTCCCTTAGATACGGGTGCTTGTATCCATGACTGTTGGCTATGGCAGCAATTTGCAGCATTTAGTACGAGTCCATTTAACTTTAATGCACTCTCACTCTGGGGTTTCATTGGAGTTATCACAGCTTCCTTTATGGAAACGCCAGCAGACGATCTTTGATTTATTGCCAGCAGTCGGAAAAGCATTCAACTTGCAATGTCCACTTATAGAAGTGGGTGATTTCGGTTGCAAGGACGCAGCTCATCCTTCTTGTGCTCACTTGTCATTGCCTTGGGTCATTCGGCTGGATCCCCGGTGCCCAATTGCAAACAGTTGGCATTACGGCCAAAATACTTTGCCCAACTATCTGACCCACGCCCAATTAATGAATACTCGGCCCAGAGCCAAAATCCGCTTAGACGCAATGCGACACGTCCGAAAAAAACAAAAACCTGGCAAAACTAGGGAGACCAGAAATAAAAAGCTCTATAAATTCTCACTTTCACGGGCTATCGATTTGGGTTAGGCTTTCGAAATTGGCAGCAGAACAAAATCAAAAAAGTAAGGATTGAAATAAACAAATATTTAAATTTCACATACGAGTATGGTACTCTTTACTAAAATTGTAATACTGACACAAGTTAGAATAAGTCTATATAGAAACGAATTATAATGTCCTGAAATTCATTTTTCTTTATTTCGAATATTCAATTTTATTTTTAACATAAACTCAAATTAGATTTAAATCAAGCAAGCCAAGCATTTTTGAATTTGTTACCTGGCTTTGTTTGGCAGGCTAGAGTAGGCGGTAGTTTTATACATATTTGTAATAAATTTCAATGAAAAAGGAGCAAAATTCTGGATTGATTTTATGTGAGTACAAAATCGCATACACAACTCCACCAATGGAGATTAACCAACCCAAACGCCAGCTGCATAGTTTTGAAGGTACCTCTGTGTAGCAGACGTGTGCACTCAAAATCCCAGTAGATCCATTTCGGAGGCGGCACAGGACAGAGCGCCAGAATACATGATGGCTGAGCAAATGGTGGTGAACACAACGTTGCCAATGGCGGGGCGGCGCCTGGACCGGGATGTTAACCGGCTGCTGGCCTCGGGCTACCGGACCACCGTGGATGACAACATGGCCAATCTGGATGTTTGCCTCGAGGGGCCACTGGGCAGCGCCTACGAGGGCGGCGTTTGGACAGTCAATGTGACTATGCCGCAGGAGTATCCGCTGAAGGCGCCGCGCATTCGCTTTGTCACCAAGATCCTGCACCCAAACATCGAGTTCATCACGGGCCTGGTCTGCATGAATGTCTTGAAGCAGGCCTGGTCATCCAGCTATGACCTGGTCAACATATTCGAAACCTTTCTGCCACAGCTGCTGCGTCACCCGAATCCGCACGACTCACTGAATCACCGGGCCGCCGCCATCATGAAGCACTCGGAAAAACTATTCCGTGAGCACGTCATCCTTTGCATGAAGACGTACGCCATGCCCGCCATCCTTCCGACACGACAACTGGTGGAGGAGGGACTCGAGAAACGTTCCTCGGATCTCAGCCTATCCGACCTGCTGACGGACTCGGATGATGACGAGGATGGAAACGGGAACAACGCCCACATCGCCCTGCCAGGATCAAGCTAACTATTGAGTATTTGGAAGGTCTTTTTTGTGTCTGTGTATGAGAATAGTTTGTATATGGACAAATATATCGAAATTTGAAGTATGATTGGCCATGGTCTTCATCTCAAGTTTTTGGGGGACCACACCCTATTCTAATTCAAGATATTCCTCAATACGAGTTCATGGCAATTAACAATTTTATGGCTTGTCCAATGTCTTGAAGAAATGTTTGACATTAAATTGTGCGCCCTAATTGTGTCAAGTGAGATCAAACCAGATTGCTGTAATGTTCCGATAAGAAATTAATTTCGCTCCATTAAGGTCAATTACAAATTCAAGGGCCATCATTAAAGCTGATGCCAACTTCATTCAACACAGACGAAAGGGCTACGAACAGGTGATTTCTGATTAATTTGTCTGATTAGGCAAAATGCCAGAAAGGTTTTGGTAATCCCATTATGTGGCTCAATTCAAAAGTGCAGTCATGTGAATACAACGATTTAATTGTGATAATTATTTAAACAATTGTTTTTGAAAGCCCAAGAGGCTACACTTTGCTGATGACAGTTAAAGGTTTGAAAGCCATAACAATGGTGTTAAATGGTGGATGAATTGTATTTGATAGGTTTGACTGTGGAATGGGTGAAACGGTTGCCAATTTAAGCTGAACTTAAAGGCTGGCAAACAATCGGTAATTGGTTGGTTTTCGAAAGGAGTATCCATTGTCTGTACAACTTTTCTGCTGCCTTTCTAGTTAAGACTCTAAAGGGGGTGGCAAACCAATCTATATCTCTGGGAAAAAAATTCGATAAGTGATGATTCCCAAAACTGACGAAATGAATTCGTCTGCCTGTCCCCAAAACTGGTCGAACACGATGATGATGTGGTGATGGGAGATGGGGGATGGAGACCATCTAGACGTGAATTTGGCTTTATTGACGCCTGCTACTTGGCCTGGTCTGAATGTCTGACTGAATGGCTGGCCACCTACCTTCCCGCCTGAACGCCCTCCCGCCCATCAGTCCCAGAAACCATGGCCAATGTGAGTGCAGTGTTCCAGACAGTTGGCAGGCAATTCTGGCTAGGATGAGGGACTGCAGGGGTTTTGGCCAGGTCGAATGCCTGCCTGTCTGGGTGTTCTGCCATCGAATTAGAATACGATGTGGCCCACTCTCTTCGTTTGACCGGGAACGAATTTATGCAATAGTCTTTGCCATTTTCGAACCTAAATGACTTTATCTTCACATTTCCACAGCGAGATGATGTCTTTAGTGAGACATTCGATTGAAAATGATGTGGTCTGATAAACGAAATGCAGTTGGAATGATATCGTTTTTTCTCTTTGAGGTACAATCACGTGGCTTTCTTTAAATTTTGCGTATACTTCGATATTCTGGCAAGTATACAAGCCATTAATCACATAGACACAAATAATCAGAACATAATTTTTTATCTTTTATAACATTTAATCAACAAATTCAATGCCTCTTCAGCATTATTGCAATTTTCATTTTCAACCACCATCTTGGCTTTTGATTTAATTTTTTGCCTGAAGCATTTTCTCAATTAAATTTCCGAAAAATTCGCTCGGATCAAACAAGTTTCATTCGCCTGCCAACTGCAGGTAAATGTTTACTTCCAAAATCCTGGTATCAAAAGGAACAGTCTACATGGGCTTGACATTTAATAAAATGTATATCAATCATTTAATCAAACAGCTTCCATAAAACATTTTGGGCTAGACATCTGTGAGCCCCCCCTGACTTAAACGGAAAATCCTTGAGCAAGACGCTGAATTTACTTTTCAATGGCCAACTGAATGGGTCAATAGACGGTTAAAGCCAACTGTCCTGGAATCGAGCATGCATCCGCTAGCGCTAATTTATTCAAGTCAATTGACTCGCAGCGAGGCGAGTCGAGTTTAGTTGACCCTGCACGGTAATGCCACGCGGAGGCTAGCCTCATTAGCATATTCTAATTAATTTATATTATTCCAGAATGCACAGAACTTAATTGGTATGGACCACTTAGTTAATGAAATTGAAGCTGCCGACAGGCTGGGACTGTCTCCAGCCCTTTGGAAGAGTCGTCCTCTCCTTTAATTCCGGTATTCATGCCAAATTCTTAGCTTCTGACAATTTGGCGTGACTGGGAATGAAAACCAGGCACTTCGCTTGTACTTGATGGAAAGTTTGCAGTGGTACAGGGTTGACAACATTCCACAACAATCTTTGCGAATCCGCCCTCTTTGGACACATTCTCATTAAGGAGCAGCTCCTTTCACGAGAGTTCCCGAGTTGTTGGCAAACAAAATTCGGTCTCCGTCTTCGCCGAGTTAGTTATGACTGCCAACTTTGCGACACACAATTTGCATTTGGGTTTCCCTCCACCTGGCCAAGGAGTTCCACTGCTTGCAAGTTATTTCTTTCGCCCTGTTTGACAACCAAAGGACATGTGTTCCAGTTCCTCGAAGGACCTTATTCCTCTCTCTCTCTCGCTTTCTCACTCGGCTAATTTATGCCAAGACAGTAGTTTGTTGATGATGAACAAGATGGGGATACGATTGTCGAAGACACACCTTTGTGTGTGTCCCCGCATAAATGTCTTGTTAATTTCTGAAAACCCAGGCAATCGTTGCCTCCACTCAAAGGTACTCAACATTCCGTAGGACTAACCACACTTTGAGACCCTTGAGAGTTCTCCGGCACGGCGGTTTGGCTTACCGGGTTTTCCCCTCCCCCAACATGACCATTGTTTGCCTACACAATTGGATCCCTACCGCCACCTTAGAGCCCAACTGGTGGCTGGGAATGTGCAATGTCAGGGATTGAAGCCGTGTCTTTGGACATACGCCAAACAATGCAGCTTCAATTACCAGGCAGCTTACAGCTTCTTTAGCTAGGAATGTTTTTGTTCCAAGCCTTGGTGGTTAGGCTCGAGGAAGGAACCCGATTCCGACTGGAATGATTGTTTGCGAACACACACCTTCCGTGGCAACCCAAAGTTTTCTTAATCATGCAGACACTGTGGAGCATCTCAATTAGGAGTTTTACCTGAAATAGAAGAGGGTTTCGTACGCTATTGGCATATGCTTAGACAGCTTAAGATTGAATTGCTTAGTAATTTTATTAAACATAATAATGTTAGCCGATTGCTCGTAACCGAATAATTCATCAAAAGAAAAGATTTCCCTGCAATTCTCGATAAAGACAGTAATCATCCATCTGCCCTTAAGATAAATCTAAGCGGATGTAAGAAAACTCCAAACACTTCCGAGAAAATCACATCCAACCTTGAACTGGAATGCGAATGATAGAGTAAGGCAGTGAATGCCACTCAGGTCTGCCCCATTCAAATTGCTGGACATTAAACGGATGTCGATAAATGAGATTGACAATGACAAACACGAAAGCGAAAAAGTAGCCAGAAAGGAGAGCGAGCTCCCCCAGCTCCGCAGAGTCAATAAAATCCCCAAAAAGCAAAATCCCCACAGTGAGGTCACTGGGATAAGCTAAAAAAGGGAAATGTTAAACCAAAGCGGAGAGATCTGAGTGACAGCTGAACCTCTGCGCCCCGCTTCCTTTTAGCCCCTTTACCCCCTTCTCGTTCATGGGCCCGTCTCCGGGTTAACAGATGGCAGAACATATACGGTCACAGTGCCACATATGTCAACCGGAGCCAGTCCGGATGATTGCAGGCCAGTGGTGGTACACTCACAAAAGCCAACTCTACTTTACTTTACTTTAGTATCTGCTATCCAAAGTCCATAAACTAGTTTACTCCAGGATACTCCATTGAACCTAAAACAAGATATGGATTCTAGAATATATTAACCCATATACTATTTCTGATAAGAAGCATTAAAGATTTGCATAAATAGGTATTTCATTTCCTCTCTTTGGCTAGCAAAAACCAAATTAATTTTTTAAGTGCTGCAACGGGTTAGGAAGGCACAGGAGATGGTCAACTGAAATGAGCAAATGTCAAGTGCACGCCCGAAGAAGGAAGGCGAAAACAAATCAAAGCCAATGGCATAGTCGGCATTTGTCAGCGTTTTGTTTAAACGTAAATTAAAGAATCTACGTTCCGGGGGGAACAGGGACTTTGTAATCCACACATTTTCATGTGGTAGATTGCTTATTTGGCTGTTGGCCACTTGGCGAGAGTGGCAAGTGCAAACATGGGTTCCCGGCATCTGAGCGCCACTTTCTGCTGCTGGTGCTGCTGCTGCTGTTGCTACTGCTGCATGTGCCATTTGCATAAATCAAATTTGAATTTGCATTGCTACCTGCAACGAGCAGCTGCAGTGGGTGAGAAAGAGCCACCGCAGCTGCAGCTGCTGCTCCTACCTCCTGTCGCAAAACTCAAAGCTCCGTTCTCCGCAGGCACACACTCATGCTGCCAGGTATTCCAGCTGGATAAACACGTTCACACAAAGAAGGATGAGTGCGGAAGGATCCACCTGTGAGTGTGAGTGTGAGAGTGTGTGCTCGAACACGCACAGGGCAATGAGCACGCAGCCAAACTTACGCACGCTCGTCTGCCACACAGCCACGCAAAAACAAATGAGAATGCAAACACACACAGGCACAGGCGCAAACAGCGACAAAGCACTGCCAAAAACTCACTTCCGACAAAAGAAGCCCAAACGATGTGCCATTAAATGCTAAAAAGCCAGTCAAAACTCCAGAGTCAAATGCCTCGAGGTAAAACTTTCCGCACTCTCTGTTTATAGCATACTTTTCTGCGCTCGTGGGAGCTCAGCTATAGAAATCATTCTATAACCTTTGCTATTTCCACAAGTGAAAATACTATTAACCCAATGAAGGATCTAATTAATTTTTAATCTTCTACTATAGATCCAAGCTTAAGGGTTTAGCAGTGGTTGTGAAAAGCGTTCTCCTACAAAATATTACTTATACATCATATAACATACATTTTATTAAAAAAAATGGTAAAATGTAATAGTTTAGATCTGCAGTTCTTAATCTTTTTAGCTTCTGACACTTTGGTAGGTTGTAGCTATTGTTGTCAAGCTCACATTTCCTTTGATTTCTTTGCAATTTCTTGCACATTAGCTGAAGAACTTTTGTGGCTACGTTACGATGCACACACACACGCTCGAAATTCGTGCCCACACATACAGAAAGTGCATTAACATCCTACCACGCCCACAGCCCACTTTGTGGCAACTTTTTGCCTTGTCCAAATTAAATAATGCGCAAAGTTGGGCCAATTTATAATGTTACTCCGAAATTGTTGAGTGACTTTTGAGTATATTTTTTGCTGTCTGAGATAATTGCGAGATAATTGGTTCGCTTGATAATTTCAGATTTATGACAGTAAGAAATGCAAAGAACTTGGAAAGTAGCAGAATAGAATTGTCATTTCAAGATTCATGGTTTAGTTTATAGTTGAAGATGAAAGACCTAAGGCCTTTAATAATATTGTCGGGATAGAGGCTTAACTGTATTTTATCCCACATTGAAGTATGGACTCGAAAACTCTCAATTTATTAACAGAGATAAATTGCCACCCGAGATTCATTCTCACCGCGAGTGAAAAATACCCAGTGTTCGGCTATTTTTTATCGTGTCCCAAAAAAACCGCTTGGAGGCCATTCAATGGCAGTGTCAATGTCGCTCCGGTGGAAAGGGGAGCAGGGATAATGCCCTTCAATCAAGTTTGTGGTGCCATTGGCTGACGTGACTGTTGCTCATTTCACGCTTGGCCTTCCCATTGTCCTGCTGCCAGGAGGCTGTCAGGAGGCTGCCAGCCCGCCGGCTGATTACCAACGAGTTTGCAGGAAGTCCCGATAAGATTGCAGGTCCATAAACGCCAGCCCTCCTGTTGGAGAAGAAATTTCGAAACAGGAGGTGGTTAGAGGAGGTGGGACCACAAATCACTTCGTATTTCATATCACTCGCCTGGTCGCCGTGGAGCAGTGCGCTTCTGATTCGCCTCGGCAGTGTCAACGTCATCGGCAAATTCTAAAAACAAGAATAATAAAAAGCGTTAATACAAGTATATCTTATGGTGCAGAAAGCTTTAATAGTAACATTCAAATAATTAAGCACATGCCAGCATTAGCTGTGACTACTTAATCTATTAAATTATTTGAGTGTAGAAAATTTTAAATTATAGGCCATACTCGCAGGACTTCGTTTGACAGATTCCATTTCATAGGCGACGTCTAGAAAATATGATAATCAATATCACATTAAACTTTCTTTAGCAAACGGTGTTTTATATACATGTGGGTCTCCGATTTCCTTCATCTATCCTTTCTTCTTGGCCTTCGTGGGTTTTTTGATTTAATGCTAGGACTTCACCAGTTCCGTCCAAGACACTCTTTGAGAAGCAGGGTTCATTTGGGTCACTTGATTTGTCACCAGCTGTAGAAGTCTGTTGCTTCTCGTCCTTACCAGCAAAGATAAATTTGGACAAAATTCCTCCACTACTTCCGTCAGTGAAACGAACAGGACCACCACCTTCCTTTCGGGTTTCCGTGCTACCTCCGGCATCATCGTCCTTCTTAGTTTCCTTGCCACCACCACTTCCACCATCACCGTCTTTTTTCTGCCCTTCCTTGCCAGTCATAAAGGGTTCCATAATCTCCAGGGGAATAGGGTAAATTATCCTAACTCTTCGCTCCGAGGCGATCGATGACAGGATCTGCAGATGCCTCAGCTAAACCAGAAAATAAAAAAGAGTGTATTAATTTCAGAAGCTAGAGCCCTTACTCTTACCTGAAGTGTAATCTTGTTCTCTGACATCACATCGGAGGCCTCCTTCAGCGCCTTTGAAGCCTTAAGCTCACCTTCGGCCAGAATAATCTTGGCACGCGCTTCCCTCACAGCTTCAGCCTCGCTGGCCAAGGATCTTTCGAGACTAGTTGGCAATGTGATGTCCATTCTATTTTTGATACATATATTAACTAATTGATTTTTGTAAGATAGCATTTGCATACACATCCACCCGCTCAACGCGAACTCCCCAGCGATATGTGATTCCTGACACTGCCTGCTGGATTTCCTTGGAGAGTTGCTGCCTGGAGGTCAAGAGGACATTGAGCGTTTTTGTTCCCACCACATTACGCAGCGTGACCTGGGAAATCAGCTCGGTGGCCTGTTTTGCATCGTCCACTTGGATAATCGAGTCGATGGGACTGTAAATGGAATAGTACACGACGGCATTTACGGTAATCGTCACCGAGTCCTTTGTAAGCACATCCTGCGGGCGAACATTGGCCACATCGGTGCGCATATCTACTTGGTGAATTTCATCGATGCACGGAAGGATAAACACCAAGCCCGGACCTCGAAGACCTTTCCTGGGTGAGATAGAGGTCGTATTAGACATCAGAAGCTGGTAAACGACGGAAAAGTCCACCTAAGACGACCTAGCCGAAGTATAATCATTCTAGAGTACTCGGGAACTGTGGTTAGGCAAACCAGTATGGAAAGGGGGAACATTAAGATCACAAGGAACCAGCAAATTATCACTAGAACCGTCTCGGACGTGGAATCCTTAACGTCCTCAGCTGGAAAATAGGCAGGCTTATTAGAAAAGAACCGGTAGATTTGGCTTAATTGCTCATACAGGTTTGAATGTATCGACTTGGCGGAGGCTTAGCACCACCATCAGCTGAAGGTCGTCTAAATTCCTTCGTTTGGTCAGGTTTACTCATCCCCCCATTAGATGCCGCATCTTTCTTGTCATTCTGCTCGTTCATAACGCCGAATTTAATAATAGATTTTAGTATACAAAAAATATTTCGTTACTTGTGGTGTGTATGATGTTTCATTCAAAGCTAACACTACGAAATAAAATATTTGACCCAGGAAGACTCCGGATATACCCCTATGAATATTCCCATTTATTTTTGCCATGCAAGTGTGGAAAATTCGAGCAAATAAGAGGGTGTTGAATTGCACATAACCCGCAAGAGCTCATAAATTTCCCTTTTTTCCAGCTAGAAGAGCTCAAATGCAACCCATTCACTGTCGACCCACAAAAACACCAAAAGTGCACATTACTCTGCTTATAAGCAAGCCACATTTTCCCAGGGAACTCGTCGGTGACAGCAGGGGAAAATGTTCAGCATGTGAGATGAGGGATCGGAAGCTAATGGAAATACATATTGGGCAAAGATGTAACCGGCGGCTTTGGTGCCATAAGAATATTCGCGATTCTGGTGTTCATTTGAAAAATGGCACTAATTAGCAGATACCAAATTAGGTGGACAATACGCCAAACAGTGTAAAATATCAAATGAGAGTAGAGTACTTGGAATAATTTATTAATGGAAACTTCTTTTGCTATCGCAGGTTATTCATTCTAAACTTTTCCAACTTTAAAAGTAGCAGCGTTATTGAAAACTTATTCTATATGAAGTGTCCTGCCGACATATCGCTCTCGAAGTTATTAAGTATTTCCCTATTGCTGTTAAAACTTTGAAACGCACTGTACCGTAGGCCAGAGGTGCCGCGCTAAAAGTGTCAAAATCTGACATGGAAAAATGAACCCAACAAGAAGAGCTCCTAATTTTAGTAACAAAAGCCGTTTGGCGGGCTTCTTGCCAGCACCCTTTGTGACGCGGAAAACCCAAAGCACTGTGCAAAGTTGGAAAAGTGGCCGGAAGAAGAAGACTGGATGGCGAGAAGGCTTCTCCGATGAATACACCTGGCGGCGTGAACGTGACGATGACTGGCACGATAGCATTGAAATATTAACTTGGCCAACTCAGCGTTGCCCCGCGAAAAGATTCCCGGATGATGGGGCTGCCCAATTTTGCCGGCTCCCATCGCGGGCAATTATAATTAGATGTGACTGACGGTGGGAGCTCAATTAAAAGCCACGTGGCTGGGCGAGCACCCAAAATTGGGTTAAAACGTGCAGCGACAAATGCGCGTGTGGAAATGCAGCGGCCAAAAAACCGCTCGAAAATTGTTTCTATTTCAATTTGCCAGCTTGGTTTTCGGGTTTGGGGTTTCGAGTTTCGAGTTTCGGGGTGCGGAAGCGTGACATTTGGACTATGCCGATATTTATGCTTTCCCGGGCTCAAATACCCACATTTACACAACTTTCGGTTGTGGTAGGCAAGGGCCTCTACAGCGGGTGGACCCACAGGGGGTGGGTGTGGTGGAAAAGTTTTCGTTTTCGTTTCGTTTCCATTTTCATTTTCATGCCAAATTTCGACACACACATCCGCGTCTGCGGTCAACGCCGGATTCGGTTCCGGATCCGCCCGCCCAACCGGAAGCCTTCGGCAATGCGACGATAGGAAATTGGTTTATTTTATTCCCATCGACGGTTTTCTGCGGCCTTGCGTGGGGGGTGGGTGTCCGTTTTTGGGGGAATTTCCAAATTAACATGAAAAGCGATTTAACGATTTCGCTCTGAAAAATCTAATTAAGAAAAAAACAATTGCCGATTTCATTGCGCACTTTTTTTGGGGAGGCTGAATAACGAAATAATTAGAGCACCATTAGTTGAATACTTGATGTTTGTTTTTCAGTGAGCTGCGCCAGCTTTAAGCCAACAAATTGACTGGTTCAGCCCCGGTTTTTGGTGGCTGGTGGGCCTCTCTGGTTTTGCCCTCAGTCTGGCCACGTTCTAATGAATACGAGTCCCAAATGAAGTTAGAGTCAACAGCAATAGCGGATGGTAATAACTAGGCCAAAATAAGCAGATGGGCAGGATATGGTTAGGCATTCCTATTGAAGCCGACGTTCCGGTGCACTTTGCGATCCCTATAATATTTTAAAAAATATTAAATAGAATTGAATTGAATGTAATAGGCAAACTGTTAAGAAGCTATAAGTTCAAGTTTACAATTAAGTATAAAGACTCTTTACAAAATTTCCTCCTATGACACCTTTCTACTTAAGCAGTTTTCACCCAAACTTTCTGCAATTAAAAAAAATCAATAGGAAATGTTCCTAAATATGAAAAGATATAATACAAGTCTTTCAAAGTGTGAAAAATCAGAGAAATTCAGTTTCTCTTTAAAGTCAAGGACTGTGTTTCCAAGTTTACCTTTTATCTGTATATAAACACGAGAACACTCTCCACTCCAAAACAAATAGAGATAGCTCTCAGCCAGGGTATAAGGGTCGTTGACCTCATATCCACTGGCCACCAGCCACCAGGCACCACCATTTTTGGCCACCCATCGTCCCAGTCACATGCAGCTGAAACTGCACTTGGAGTGTGTGACCGCAGTACCGCAGGAGCACCGAAAGCCGAAAATTGGAGCGCCCTGGAGCTTAAGAATGAATGAAGTGGAAGACATGAATGGGAATACGCGAAACAGGATCACACTCATAAGGCCGAAAAAAAATGTTGAAAGCGGTGGAAAAAATACAGGCTAAATGTGCTCGTTAGTGGGTTTCTGGCTGAGTTTTCCATGTCGATTGTCTATTGGGCCCCCGCTCGTTTATGTGAATACCCCAGATTCGTTTCCGTATCGCATAATTTCCATCTTTAGCCGCTTCTTTTAGCCAGTTCCTCTGGTGTTTCCCGGAATTTGGAGTTGCCGAATGTTTGACTTTTAAGCAAAGTCAACACGCAATTTAAATAACAATTGGCCCTTCTTTTGTGGGTGTTTTTGTGCGTGTGTGAATGGATGGATGTGTGTTTGGATGAGTGTCATTAGCAAGACATTTATACGCCTCAGTTGAGCACCCAACACATGTTTATGCATATCATCAACCTTTTGCCGAGCATAAATTAAGTCAAGGCCAGGATTTTGCTGACAAGGACAAACATTTTGCCAAACATGTGCGGCTCAATGTTCAACAAGAGCTTTCTAAGAACTCAGGACTTACGGCGTCACAGCGTTACTTACACAAAGGGATAAGAAACGTAAGTAGCGGAAAATCGGCTCAGTGTGCTAGTGGAAGTTCTGGGAAAGCAGTCTAGATCGTAGTATATCGAATTCATTGAATACTTACTTAACCCTATACCAATTTCTATATTTTATATGCTTCAAAATTGTAACATTTGTCAAGGATAAAATTCAAAGTAGTAAATAAATTCAAATAGTAAAGTGTAAGCCACAACTAAAGTTAAAGGAAAAATTGAATGAGGTGAAGCTAATAACACTGTTATAAAGATTTGTCTTGGAGTGCTTGCTATTTGTTTATTTTAACTGAACTCCCACACACACATAGTGATTGAAAGCATCCATAGGCTAAGTGAATGCTTCTACAGCCACATCCAGGTGCAGCTGGTGGTATTAGATGGCCTAAGCAGACCGACTTACTGGTCACCTGCACATCCTTATCCTGCGCCACTCTCTTCCGTCTTTCCACTTTTCTTCGGTCG
This sequence comes from Drosophila yakuba, assembly GCF_016746365.2. Taxonomy (NCBI): domain Eukaryota; kingdom Metazoa; phylum Arthropoda; class Insecta; order Diptera; family Drosophilidae; genus Drosophila; species Drosophila yakuba. The sequence goes on along the minus strand of NC_052530.2, from coordinate 13,949,652 downwards.
TTCTTATTCTCTTTGCCTTGCCGTTTTATCTAAGCTCAGCTTTGGCATTGTTAATACCAACACATTTTCACATTTTTACCCGCTTGGAAAATTTACGTATTTCCCAGCCCACCGATGTCTCGATGCCCCCACCCTGCTGCTGATGCCACGGCATTTGGACTTTCCTGCACTTTAGTAAGCGCACAAATCCGCACGAGAAACGGATGAAAAAAAAAGGGATTTTATCTTTTAGACGCTTGTTGCTTTTGGCTCCTTGAAGTCGCCGTCCGGACATTTCCGGCTAAAGGAATACGTATGCTCGTGTGCTGACGTGGAATTATCGCTGGTCCAGATTTATACCGGTGCCAACAATGCTACTGGCTGATTGTGGGAATTAACAGCTCCGTTTCTCGGCAACATTAATTTATGGCTTAAGCGGCTAGCGAAAACAGTTAGGGCAATATTGAATTCAGTCGAAACATTGGTGGCCACAAATGCTGCACGCTCATTGAATGTCCTTTTCTAGGTTTCTTGGGACCTTCCACAATTTCCACCGAACACCATCGTTGCCCAGTCATCTGTGCTGATTTCCATGGCAAATTTCTCCTTTCGCACCATTCATTTGCAGCGCCGAACAATGGATTCCAAAAAAAAGAAACCGAAAGTGGGAAAAAGTGTCTGCTGCATTGAGACAAATTTAATGAAATTTCAAATTGCCATTCGCCTTCTGTCTAGATCTCAGGATGCTTTCGACTCCACTTCGTTGTGTCAAAGCAAAAGGGGGTCGTTCCGGTTTTCTATTCCAAAATTTTTACCATACCTCTAAAGAGTTTTACATGTAGTGGGTTCTTCGGGGGCTCTTAGACAATTGATTCTTTCTAGAGGGTCCCATTCAACAACTTTTACTGAATATACTGATGTAGCCACAAAACAAAAACAAACAAAACAATTTGGTAAATGCAAAATCCGTCATAGTGATTTTCATCATTGCTCACTCTTTAGTTAAGGTTTTTAAAATAAGAAATTCCGTCACTTTGGCAGCAACTTGTGGCAGATTCCAATACATAATCAAAAAAAAACGTTAATTCCCGGAAATAAACGAGAAACCAGAATTGGCGAGTGTGAATATCGGAATCTCTCTTCTCCGCCTTCATCGTGGGCTTTGCATGTCGGTCAGGAGTCGACTCAAGTCGCCTCGTTCAGGATGTCCTTTGTGCCGCTGTGACAGCTGCTCATTTCACGCTTGGTAATTTCAATGAATTTTGCGAAGATTCCGCAGAACATGCCATGCCACGGCACGCTATCCACTTATTTGTATGCCGGTCATTAATTAAATTTTCTCATTTATATTGGATACGTCTAGTTTGAATAGTTTTCTTAGGTGAAAGTGGGGCCTGTTTATTTTTACACAATTATCTAAAATTTGTAAGCAAGTTACTTCTTGCCTTTAAAATAACTACTACTTACTATATACGAGCAAAGACATTATAATAATGTCTTTGATACGAGTACATACGAATAAAAACACCATCAATCCGTCGGCTTAAACAAATCCGAATATATTACATGCATCAATATACATTCAAACTGGACACTACAAATAATTTAACAACAAACAATTTAGCAACAAATAATTTCCTATCCGAACTATGATCCTCATCCTATTTCAGCATGTCAGCGTAACGAACTGGCAGATAGGCGAAGAAGGTTTTGAGCATGGAGGAACTTCTGGCCAAGTGGGGACTCAGTGCACTCCAGCATATCCTTGTCAGGTTCAGGATCTTGTCGTTGAACGGCATTCGGTACTCGGCTTTTATTTTATTGGCCAGCGCCTGCAGACGTTTAAAGTCATCGAAGGTGTCCTTTGCCGAGAAGCCTTCGCGCTTTGCACTGGGTGCTTCGTTCAGTTGGTTCTCCACTTTCATAAAGGTGGTCAGTCCCTTTTCAATCTGATCGACAATCTCCTCGTGGCAATAGGTTTTCCCATACCGACGCTTAATCCACTCGAGCATCACAAAGGACTTGTGCGAGTCGGGAAAAGCGGCAAAGACGCAGCGCGGATCCTTTCTCAGTACGGATAATCCATCCCGCAGCAGGCGCTCCATTAGATGTTGGTTGTTGGGGTCAAACTTTTTTATGTTCTTTGTCCAATCCATGGCCTCCTGTGTTTTGCAGATTTGCTCCGGCTCATTCTTGGCTGGCTCTTGAAAAGTGATTGGGTTCTCGGATTGGCCAGCTGACTGGCGCCGTTGGTGAGCCTCCAAGGAACCAAACCACATGTTTTGGGCGCACTCAACGATGGCCGCCACCAGCTGGTCTCGGGGATTGATCCGTCCGTTGTAGCCATCCTCGCTGGAGGGGCAGCTCTGCTCCTTTAGGGAGCGGATGGCCTGCGCACGCATCACATCCCTGGGAACTGGACTCTGATCCTGCGGTGCAATTGCATGGTAGTTGAACACGAAGGGACCGTGCTGCTGAGGACCCACGAAAAAGCGTCCTGGCTTCGAAGATTTCTTGCAGGTGGATTGCTTTTCTTCGCCGAATTTCGATTGCGTGATGGACACCTTGCGCGGACGTTTGATGTGACCTAGTATAGAGGGTGGACATTTGGAAAGCTTCCCCTCCTCGGGCAGCGTGGGGCATGTGATTTCATCATCGGGATCCGAGACCCGCACTTTGCTCAGCCGACTCACGTTGCCCCTGCCGGTAATCACATGGACACCCAAGGTGGGCTTGGCACTCAGACGCCCGATGTCCGCCTCCTGGGACAGGTACTTCACCTTGATCTCCTGCACAGCCGTTGGCACCTTGCCCACCGAACAGATCTGATCGTGATCCTCCACCAACATGACGTCCGTGTGGTGGCGCTCACGAAGTCGTTTCCATCGCAGCGTGAACTCCTCAATATCCCTTTCCAACTGAGCCACAATACGCTTCCTAAGGAGGGCATCCTGGCGTGAAGTGATATCCACGAGAGCCAAACACTGTTTATGTGCCTTGACCACAGCTGCATCCTTCACCAGCTGCTCCTGACGCCGTGCCTCCTTGTGGAACTCGCATATGGGCATATCCTCGTTCTCCGCCGGCTGAGCGCCCTCTATCTTTGCCCAGTAGTCGGTCATGATGTCGCCCACCATCTTGAAGAGCATCCGCTTTACCGGTTGAAACCTGTACGCGGCGAACCAGCGGTTCTCCTCGTTCACCTTGTAGTTGGGCCTCTCGCCGGCGGGCCAAAATGGAAAGGAGACAACGTGGCAGGGTCGCTTGGCAGTGAACTTGTCGCCACCCTTGGGAATCTTCGGTTTGGGCAACGAGGTGAAGTAGGGGGAGCGGACTTTTTGGGGATCCGATGACCGTCTGGTCGATGAAGGCGTTGGAATCGAGATGGAGCGATATTCCACTGCAGGAGCAATAGACTCTTTCTTATTCAGCCGTTCCACTCCCGGCGGCAGGATCTTGTCCAATTCCCTCATGGTCATCTCCAGATCCAAGTAGGTGATGGCCGACATCAGAATCTGTTCGCTGTAGACAGCTCCTGCGCCCTTATAGCACGCCTCCAGCAGGAAGTAGAGGAAGGCCAAGTCGCTGCCGCGACAAATCCCGATTAGCTTACGCAGCATTCGCGTCTTCACCATGGGAGTGACTCCCAAGCGACTGAGACAGAACTGGGTGCGGTACACGGTTCCTTCGGCGTGGTCATCGCGGATGGAGAAGGCCAGTGCCTCGACGGCCTGCACCTGGAAGTCGGACAGATTGGTGTACCATGAGGCCCCCACTGGTGCTGGCTTGTCCCGCATGGTTTACTCCAACAATTTATTTGGTGCCGCGAAAGAAAAAAAAATAGGCTAAATAAAATTACTTAAAATTTTGTTGATGCTAGGCTAGGTATGCAAAGGCTTGAAGCTAAGTATAAACTGAACTAAGTCATTTTTGCTTTAAGTTAAAACGCACACTTTTCGTCATAAGGGGTTCAGTAGTTTTAGCAAAAATAATACCTCCCAATTGAATACGAAAGTGTAGACTTCGTTTTCCTGCATTAAGCTGCACACCCGTTTGTACTTAAATCGCAACTGGCTGACAGTGGTGCTACATAAAAACCGTGCCACTGATAAATACCTTTTCGCATGCATCGTTCAACCCATCCGAGCTCCATTCACACGCCAACACACTTATCGGCGATGATTGAGGCAATTGCATCGGTATCTGAGACTGCACTGAAAAGCCATTAATTTGCCACCTTCCATCAGGCAACAGGTGGATTCCCGTATCCCGTATTGTTTTCCTCCGCAGTTCGCTCGTACGTATGCTCCATGCGAGGAAGCCCCATTTCCCGTACCGACAACTGACATCTGACAATGACGGATTAGTTTATCAGAGCGGGTCAGGACATTCATTTGCTCTTTGTTTCGCAGTTCATCGCAGAACACACACCCTCACCCTCACCCACACCCACAAGCCACACACTCGCCCCCTTGGGGACTAATAACTTTATCCATCATCAGAGCAAAATATAATAGAGTAATTTTCTATGTGACGCGCCAGGATAATTGGCTGGACTCGAGCTCGAACTCAAACTCGGACTCGGACTCGGACTTGACCATATGTCGCTGCACTTGCAATCAGATACATTGTGGCAGGAGGTGTGGATCTGGATAGCCGCCGGACCAGGGTCACCAGAAGAATGGGCAAATCACATAAATTACTTTATGATGGCGTTTGGGCCATGAATCTGGTGAGAGAAGGAAAACTTTCTTTCAGCCTGGCACATGTGGTCACGGAAAGGCAGAAACAAAAATATATATAAGAGTTGTATAAAAAAGAGTGGCAACTTCCAGACTGCCACAAGGAAGCAACAAAAGTCATTTCGAAGTTATTACCCCGCTCCCCAAACCATTCTGCAGTATTAAAGCCTGGTCAGTCAGTTTCCATTTGTTTGTCGCTTCATGAAAATGAAAAAAAAATGAACATAGAGCAAAGAAGGCGAGAAAACAAAAGTTTTCCTCCTTTTGCCCTGTGAACTTTTGCCAGCTTCTCTCTGCGATAAAGTTTCTGCCTTCTATTTTATTTTGTGGACAATTTTTATTTGTAACTCACCATCCTGAGAATTTTTGCCTGCTTCCGTTTTTGCTGCCGAAAACAAAGTTTTCCATTCGAGGGGGAAACGTAATTTCAAAAATTTCATAAAAAATTGTAGTTTGTTCAGTTACCCCTGCGAGCGCAATATGCAAATGATTAAATTGGAAATGATTTAACCCTGGGAAAGTGCACGGCAATAAGTGGATTGGGGTGTTTAATAAATACCCAAAATAACATACATTTGAAATAACATTCAATGAAATCTATCTACCTTAATTGTCGTACAAAAATTTCTTGTAATGAGTGAGCGATATGAAGTCCAGTTTGAGAAGCAAGCTAATGTGGAACCCAGCCCAGAAGATGGTAAGAATTGAGGGACCTTAATAACTAACATTTTCTGAATTTATTATCCTCATAGATAACAACAATTACATTTTCGAAAAAATAGCAGTGATCGTTTCATGGATTTTTGTGGTAATTTTCCTTCCTTTTTCGCTGTGTTTTTGTTTCAGTATAGCCTATGAGTACCATAGACTTGTGGTATTCCGATTGGGTCGTATTAGGTAAACCTGTTCCCCACTTAAAAGTATAATCTATAGAGTATAACAATACTTATATTTTCAGGAGTTGCTTGGGACCAGGTCTAGTTTTTCAGCTGCCCTGCATCGATTCGTTTAATACCGTAGACATTCGCACCGATGTAGTTAGTGTGCATCCCCAGGAGATGCTCACCAACGACTCGGTGACGATCACGGTCAACGCCGTCGTGTTCTACTGCATCTACCATCCAATCAACTCGATCATCAAGGTGGACGACGCCAAGGATGCCACCGAAAGGATCTCCCAGGTCACCCTGCGCAACATTGTGAGTTCGAAGAAACTCCACGAACTTCTGGCATCCAGGCAGCAGCTTTCACGGGAAATCCAGCTGGCAGTCGCAAAGATCACAGAACAATGGGGCGTGCGCGTGGAACGAGTGGACATGTAAGATAATCCTTGACATTTGAGTGATCTCTACTTTCTGGTACCCCTTCCGCAGGATGGAGATAGCTTTGCCAAGCAGTCTGGCGCGATCATTGGCCACCGAAGCGGAGGCGACAAGGGAGGCCAGGGCCAAGATCATTTTGGCCGAAGGAGAAGCCAAAGCCTCGAAGGCTTTGAAAGAATGCTCTGATGTGATGTCGGATAACCAAATTACCCTACAAGTAATCGCTAAAACTAATCAAGTTTTCAAAAATCACAGTCTTGACTCTTTCTGTCCAACTTAGCTAAGGCATCTGCAGATTCTCGGCTCTATAGCAAAGGAACATCGGATTAATGTGCTTTTCCCTGTCCCTTTGGAAATTATGGAACCGTTTATGGATGGAAAGGACTCGTCGGAAACACCACAAGTTGATGATGACAGGAGGGATAGTGATGACGAATATGATTATTTACATTTATTTTCACCAAAAGTTTATATCAATGACTCTCCCCCGGATTTCCTTAAAGATGCCCAAGCAGATGGCACACCTAAAACCAAGGAGAACCCGGACGAAGCCAAACCGCCGCGTTCTTGGCTGTGGCCTCCATTCTTCAGACCCTCGCGCGCTGCCAATGATGGCGAACAACCATCTAGCAGTCGACGAGTCCGACCGGAAAGTGGTCTGTCGTCGCCTAGATCCAATCGCACAGATGATGCAGTCGAACCCTATCCACTTCTGACCAAGCCACCACCCCGTTCCAGTTCTCCTGCTACTAAGCCCTCCTCCATTCCCATTCCCCCGCGTCCTGATCCTCCCTCACTGCCTCCGGTGCCGTCCCACCCGAAGCTGCCTCCCATTCCTCCACATCCGACTCTACCGCCCATTCCGGAACGTCCCATTCCGCCGCCCAAGGACACTTCTCCTCCACCTCCAGAAAAGGATCCAAAAGTGCCAAAGGCCGACAAAAATTATTACTTTTAAGATTGCGATTCACGAAGCTGTTATATTAAACTGTATAAATGGATAAATATATCCTTCAAGTGAAGAGGATTTTTCAGGGCTAATCAAAAACTTCAACAGAATTAACGCGTCATGAATTTTATTTCATTGTGAAACCCACCAATTTTTCAACTCCCCAATACATAAAGTACATTAATTTGTTAAAATGTCAATCCTTAAAGAAGCATCCGATGGCCCTGAGCCCAAATGGAAGTCAGAAGAGGGCATCCACAAGCTACCGGAACGTAAACTGATCACATCCCAGGAATGCATGCAACTGAAGCGTGAGCTGGAATCCGAGGGTCAGGATGAGTTCGAGGTTAGTCCCATGATCCTGTGCCTCATGCTGACCTTTTTGCTGTTCCTGATCGGGTTCTGGATCTGGTTAATTTCGAGAAGCTGCCTCTTTTCGCAACCCGAGCAGGTTAGGAAAAACAGCAAGGATGAAAGCCGAGTTTCAGGAGGTTCAACTCCGAGATACAAAAGCCACAAAGTTCGTTGCTTTGATGAAGTGGCGAACTGGGATGGTAATCCCCTGAACTACAGCGCTTCCAAGCAGGGTATTTTAAGGGCTAACTACTGTCATCTAATGGATTTGAACCGAAGGTCGCCTGTTTCCGCATCTACAGGCATAGGAACGGAGTTCGAATCATCACAAGGAGCTACCGAATCTCTTTCTACCAGTCAGCCTTTGGCTGGATCACCACTATCCTTCTGCACTCCAAAAAGAAAATACAGGATCAAGTGGTCTAAACTTATTAAGCGCAATCGAAAAAATCAGTCCGAAACTGAAAGTCCGCAATGACCAGTTATTGAAAAAATTAGTTTACCTTGGTTATATTTCAATTAAAATTTACATTTACAGAAATTCCTCTGCTTTCGACTAAAACCTTGCATTGATTAATATAAATCTTTATTAAAGTAAGAACAGCAAGCTTGGGAAAAAATGATTTGTAAAGATATAAATATATGTACATTTCGAATGTATTCGAGTAATAAGAATGAATCCAGCGTGCAGATTGAACCTGGAGAGTAAGGAATGCCAGGAGTGGATGAACGAGGTCTGTGCCCACTGCGCCCACCTGCTGCCCGGTGTGGAGGAGGCGGATCTCTGGGACAAGTGGTGGTCGGACGAGCTGCCCACTCCTTTCAAGCCCCGAGTCGATCTAATGTCCGCCTACGACTGCCACAAGCTGCGCAAAGAGGTTGCCCGCCAGGTGACGGCTAGAGCAGATCGGGAATGGTATGAGGACGAAGGCAATCCGGTCACGTGGACCCTCTACCAGCTGATCATACTAATCATGGTGATGGTTTCCACAGTGATTGCCATGCTGTGTGCCCTGAAAATGCTCTGCGATGGAATACGTCGTTGGTCGGGCAGCAGGAATTGCGTTCCCACAAAAAAGAAGAAAGCCGAAGAGAAACCTCCGCCACCGCCTCCTCCTGCAGATGTGGAGACCCCGCCACCCCGCCAAAAGGACGCCTGCAAGCCAGCCAAGCAGCCCAAGGCGTTCATCTCCTTCGGCCGGACCACCGACCCACGCACACGTTTCGGTCCCTACAAGCACCAGAAGCTGCTCCAAACCGCCACCATCCCGGAATGCCAGCCGCCGGAGTCCTAGCGGAGTCCGGAGTCCGCCAGGTCGCCATCGATATCGACATCGCCATCGACATCACCCAAAGCGATGGAGCGGCACGTCGAGCGGCAATCGGCGAAAAACAAATCGGCCACAAAATAAGCGGCGAGGGAGCGCTGGCCAAAAAATCGAAAACAAATTCGAAGGCTGCCGGAGCTGTGCTCAATCGCGGATAAGATTTATGAAATGTGTTCCGCCCCGATTTGTTCTCTTTTTCCCGGTTCGCCTTTAGTCCTTTTCGGTTTCCTTTTTTATGTTGCCGCGCTGCACGAAACACAAAAACAAATAAATATTCAGACGTTGCCACAGTGGCTCTGAAAACGGCTAAAATGTTTATAAATATTTCGACTTGTGAGATATTAAAGTATTTTACTCACTAAAGCTTTTACTTCATGACTGTGCAAGCATTGATTATACGAATATTTATATAGCTATATAATTTAAGAACACAATATTTTCTATTGCCTTGGATGGAATAAACATTCAAATATTGAATCCAAGAATATATAAATGAACAGTTTCTCATATCCCGATCAACTTATAATTGAAAATCAGTTTTTTTTCGCCCCCGAGCCCACTGTGGATAAGCGGGATCGGGATCGGGATACGGACCCGAAACATGCATGCCCCTACATTTGGCCGGAATGACCCCGGAGAAGTGGCTGGCCAAGTGTTGTTCCTGGCAGCGTATCAACATTTTGCCTATAAATACGGCGGATGTCGTTAATCTCAAATACAAGCAATTTTTAAAAATGCATGGGGTATTGTTTATCTCACGGATGGGTGGCTGTAACGAAGGATAGAGGTGGAAGTTTCGAGCTGAGTGAGTGAGTGTCGGAGTGCATGGGATTGGCCATAAAAAGACAATTGAATTTAATTTCAATTGAATGCACACTCAAATCGAAATTGTAGCAAGCAATTTAGACAAACTGCACTTGTGTATACGTTATGTCTAAATGATTGCTCAAATTATGGCTGCCAGTTGAAATTTATATGCCATTTTCCGCCGCCGTCGCAACGGCATTTGTATTTTTTTTCTTTATATATATTTAATGAATTTATTTGCGGATTGGGGATATGGAACTCGAATTTCGAATCGTATATATTCCGAACTGGTGTGTCACAGCAGGCGTGGCACTTAAATCACGGCCGCAACTGTAGCAAAATTGAAAACTTTTACTATACTGAATGTTTGTTTGGCCATTCGTTGGATTGTTTGTTTGTATGTTTGTTGGTCGGCACTTTTAATTCATTCGGTGCAGCTGCCGACCCAGAGGGGAAAAGTAAAAAAAAGGGAAAATAAAAAATAAATAGGGACGGCGACCCCCGGGTGACTTTGATTTATTTGTTGCTCCCATCCCGCTATCCCGCCATCCAATCGGAATTAAAAGTTTAACAGCTTTGCAATGCGCTTTAGTGCTTTAAAAACGCATTGATTGCTATTGACAAATTGATTTTCTTTCCTGCCCCACTGCCAATTTCAGAGCAACGCCATCTGATTCGACTCCACTCCATTCGATTCAATTCGACTGGATGCGATTCGATTTGGGTGCATTAACAAAGGCCACTGCGACATTATGACAGACTGTCGTCGTAAATCACCAGCCGCAGACCGCAAACGAGTTGAGGCTTCTGTTTCTGGTCGTGTCAACCCTTTGGAGCTTTTAATATAACCAAACAATTTAAAAGGTGTGCGTGTGTGTGTTTGCGATAATTAAACGTAAAACGTTGAAGGGCAAGCAATCCAATCGAGTGCAATATTTGCAACATCTTAAGTCAAATTAGAATTCAATTTGCAGCCGCTTGTCTACGAAATTTATTTATCGAATCAATCGAAAGGCCATTGATTGAGGCTCGTTCACAAATTATTTACCCACATTGATTTGTCCCTTTGGGTTTGCTTTGAAACATTGCCACATTGTTTGGAACCAAACTGAGCTGAAATTGATGAAGCAATGTTCTAGATCTCCTGCTGCATACTTTGTGGCTCTGACCAAAGTCCAAAGTCCAATGTCCAGTGTGGCTCCACTTCCTCCGCCATGTGGCATTCGTAAGCAGGAAGGCACATATCCATTTCACAGAGCGTCGACAGCTGGCGGTTTTGGAGGTCGGGTCCTTGGTGGGTCGAATGCCTGGGCAGGCATATTAGAATTTGATAAATGTGCAGCACGGATACAGGACGAAATGCAGCTGGCTTTGCGTTGCACTGGAAGAATATCCCGTGGCTGAAACCACATTGTTTGACTATGGTTTTGTCTACAACTTGATTGCTTTCTGCCAGAAAAGCAGAACTTGTTTGCTAAATTAAACAAAAATAATGAAGGAATTTATTTGCTCGCTGAGGGAGCAAAAAAATGTGGTAACCAAAGGGCTAGGGATTCGTAATTGAAGCACAGACTATCGAAAAAAATTTTAAATTTAGGGCTTAGGGTCTTAATTTATTTCATGTATCTAGCTATCTGATATGAACCTGTTATTTATCTGTTTTTACAAAATTACCATATTTAACAAAATGCATATTTATAGAATCCAAACGTGATTTCGGCTGGTGTAGTGCAGCCTGCTTTCCGGGTTCAACTTCATTCTTTACACGATTTAACTCGTTGATTTTGTGGCTTACACTCATTAAGCCAGCCTGGCCCTCCTATGGCATTGGCATTGTTTGTATATGAGTTGAAAGGAGCGTAGGATGGAAAAAGCTGCTAACCGAGCCTGGACAATCACGAGAGCCTGATCCCTCATACTTTGGCCATTTAAGCAAGCTGCACAACAACGGCTCTTTGTTTGATTGAGACTCGCACCGAGTTGGACTCGCATGTTGGGGTTGCTCATACGCCCCATAAGCCAACGCCATCAGAGACCGCACAACCAAACCCCTTCATCTCTAAAGATGTGGCCTGCATCTCGACGCTGATTTTTATTCTCGGTCTAGGGAGTCACAAGGGCTCGTGGACACCAGGACGCCAGAGCGCCAGGACCCGCCCTCTTGATTTATTTCAATGCCCTTGCGCCAGCTGCAATCCGCAGCAGGCCATTGTGCTGCGAAACTCACTTTTCAAGAACTCAAACATGGCATTAAAGGCGATATGGAAAATATTAATATTATGGCCTGGTCAATAACCAGCGATTCCTTGGCAACAGTTTCGAAATTTATGATACTCAGCCATTGCTGATTTATTCCGCCCACGGTTTGACCTCAATACACATTCAGGGGTCAGCCGCGCTGTTTTTAAAGCTTACGTTTTTGTGGGACTTCGGATTTGTACTAATTTTCGTTCAAGTTATTCTCTGTTTGCCATAAATGCTGCATAATTCATCGGCAAAGCTGCGCAGTATAAATTCAGATCGCATATTGTGCCAATCGAACAAGCGAACAATCGGTGAATTTGAATTTAAGACTTGATTGAATTTGAATTACATTTATCCAGCCACTGAGGGCTTATGTGCGCACTTGAGCATAAGGTTCCAATTTAGCAAGACTCAATTTACATCACACCAATAATACAAATAAATTCGTTTCTGTTTTATTTATGACTTGCTTTAAACTAATGAACACTTGAAATACGGTGACTAGTTTTAGGAGGTTTAACTCGGGTGTTAAATGTAATTAAACTAATCCCTAACAAACAACATCGAGCTAATCCGCAACTTAAAATTGACTCCTTAATTGATTTACAGCATTTTAAATTGCACTCGAAGATGTCAACGAACCGACAAGTCCAAAGCAAAGGTGGCTTTGTGCAGTGCCAATTATTTGAACCGTTGATTGAATGAACTCACTTAAAATAATTGTTAATTAAATGGATATTATGCAAAGTCATGCGGCTTTTGTAAACTTTAGGCTGTCATTATAAATCCATGACAAACGCCAGCAGAGATGCGACCAGAGAGAATAATTAAACAATTTAATGATGGTTAATAACAAGTCTATGTGACAGCCTTAACCTCAATTGTGAGCTTCGGGGGAGACAACCTTTTTGATTATGTGCAAATCAGTTTTCACAGCAAATTAGGCAGCCACACATTATAACTTTGACAGTCAGGTTCAACCCCCAAGGACGACCTCGACCGCAGATCCTGCGCCACCTCCTCGTCGTCGGGCGAACCCTTCTACCTTCTGCCTTCCGCCTTCTACCGTAGAATTTCGTAGACAGTGGAAAGTTTGCCCCGAGCCTCTTAAAAGTACACATGTAGCATATGTATGAGAAGCATCAAAAGTTTTAAAGCATCTGCCGACGAAGGAGAACGGGGTAATCCTCAACCACCCACAACCCACCCACAACCCACCCACTCAACCACACAACGCCCCTCACAAAAGTCACACAGAGGCCATTGTGATGGGAAAAAAAGCGAAAAAAAAAATACTTTCGCGGCCACGGGAGCATGAAAGAGCCAAGAAAATTCAAACAAAAGTGCAACCAACTTTTTGGGGGCAAAGGTTGTGGCTCACTTTTATTTCTGCTCAGCCCGTAGAAAAAGTTTCCCGTTTTTGTCATTACTTTTCCCATTTGAAAGACACTTAAACACTTGCCATGTAATTTATCTGATGTCAAAGGGTGGGTAATCAATAATAAAAGGATAAGCAATAGCAAAAAATCACAAAAAATGGAATTGAATTTCCAAACAAGCTACATTGATAACGTTTACATCAAATAAATTTCTAAATTGGTTTTAATCATTTCGCTTTACATTAAAATTTCACTCAACATGTGTTTGTAAACTGGAGCCTCATGTTATTCAAATTTCTAAATTTATATTTTCAATAAAATGCATTCTTTGTAATCATTGAAATGTATGCTTCTGTTTGTTTTTAACGATGCGGCGAGTAATGTAAGCAATGATAGCAAATATTGTGGTCAAATATTTGTATATATAATATTTCATGCTGCATTAAGTATAAGCATAATATGTTTACCCCATGTATGTTTCCCATTAAACACATATTTATTTGGCAAATAAGGAACTTTATATTTTTTTTTGACACTTGGTAATGTTTGGTCTTTCAAAAGTAACATTCTCGCAAGTTGAGGTCCTCCTTTCCTTTCCCTGCGCAAATCCTCCGGTCTCGTCTTACCCTGTGTCTTATGATGTAACCAGCATCCTTCGAATGGGAATGGTTCGTTTCGAATTGCGCTTTTGCAACCGAGGACTCGGTAGAATTACGTTTCTATCCCTTCATTTCCATTCCCAAAATGGTACATTTGAGGGGATTTTCGGGTCGACAAACTGTTGCATGCTGTTCCCACTGCGGATAGCGCATGACTGTTCCTCATTTCCGTTCACTGTTAACCGCTTGGAACTGCCAGAACTGTTCCCAGTGTTTAGAATCGAAAACTTGAATGGTTGAGACATCGAAGACTTATTAGTTTATTCATTTTAAATAAAGTTAATTACATTTAATTAAATATTTATTGTTACGAAATTTTATTTAGAAATTTAAAAAACTTGTTATCATTTTTATATTATTGTTAAATACATATATAATTGCAAAAATAATTTGCCTAATTAGACCCCATTAAATTTAAGAGTATACTTTAAGCTGAAATATTTTGCTGACTTTAAGATATGTAGATTTAGATTAAGATTCTTAGATTTTCAACATACTTACGTTTCGACTTTCAATTAGAACTCTTAATTCTTATATGCATAACTTGTTTTCATCACACATCCTTGCGTTCCGAATTCAAGATGCAAATATGTGGCTGCTTTGAAGAAGTTGAAATCGCCGTTGAGTAAGTAGGTCAAGCATTGTGATCATATAATACATATATACATATAATTGCCCCTGCCACTTAACTAATTAAATAAAGACAGTTTTCTATGTGCGCTCACCTCAGCCCACCTGCCACCCATCTGCTCCCACCTGGGCCACCAAACGCACTCGGTGGCAGTGTCAATCGCACTCGGGGGTGGAGTAGCATGACCATGAATGCTGTGCCACCAATGACAATGAGATGAGAATGCCCTTGGGCTGTGCTCATAGGACAGATAGGTGGACGGAGTGGTGGCGATGACTATGAGATGGCGATGGCGTTGGCGGGATCTTTCCGTTGGAGGCGTTTAATCTCATTCATTTTGAATAAGACCGGCTCCAGCGTATTTAGCCTGAGTACTTGTGTCAACACATTTCAAGACGGTTTCAAATTAAAAGGCCGTGTAATATGCTCCTCAGTAGGACTGTTTTTGTTTTGGTTTCCTTTTATTTTTTTGCTAGGTTCTAATGGTTTATGCCTAGACAACTGTCAATGGTCCCAAAGGCTGGGAATCCGGAGAAATTGCCTCCGGCTGACGTCAGCAGCTTTTCGAAAAAGAGAAAGTAATTAAAAAAGTTTAGCTCAACGGATTTTCAAAAATATCCAATTGCTTGGCCAGAGTAAATTCATGTTTACCAAATGCAGACAATCTAATGTTAATTAGAGAATTTAAGAGTTTTACTTTATTAGCATCTCATCCTACATGTTCTTAAAAATTACTCAATTTGTTCTATATTTTGCATATTTTGTAACTTCCATACTGATAGTTTTGTTGTTCTTTGTACATAGTGCGCATGCAAATATATAAATAATAATAATAACTAAACATTTTGTCATTGATTGAATAAATAAAACCTTAGCATACCAAAGCCATACAAAAAGCTAATTTTATTTTATTCAAATGTATAGAAAGACCTAAGATCATTTGAACAAGAAGCTTTCGAAGGAATAATAATCCTGGTTATGAAATTATTCTAAAAATACAACCTAATGACTATAAGGTATAATATATTTGCATATATTATGTAGCGCCTCTCCTTTAAGAGATATTAAAGGCGACTCCGCTACAAGGGATTGGGGCATATTGACTTTACGCCGCCTGGAAATTGGCTACGTGACTTGACAATACGAAGAAATGACGACGACGAGCTCCACGGAGCTGATGATGATGGTCCTGATGGGGACGACGGGGACGATGGAAACGATGGGAACGATGCGAAGAGCCGCATGAAATGCAAATTTGGAAACATTAACAGTGAGAGTGGAGAAGTGGGGAAGGCAGTACGGGGTCAAGGAAAAAAATCCCAAGGACGACGCAGGAAAGAAACAAGTTGTTGGCTTAATTTCGTCACAGCCAGCTTGTTTTCATTAACTGGCCATCGAGGAGCCTTCGACTTGGTTCTGCCGCTCGTTAGGCGTATGAGCAATCGATTAAGAATGATGGGCCGAGGGATTTACATCTGCGGCAGAGAGCAATCAACATTAAGCGTTTAGTCAGATCCGATGATACTATGGTATCTCACTGAAGAAAATAGCAAGACAACACCTTGCTTTAAAGGTACATCAGATTTGGACCTCATGTCACCAGATAAACAAACCAATAATACGAATTAGAAAGGGCTTTTTAAAGTATTTTCAAATGGTTTTTGGAAAAGACTATGAAATGCATAACCATAATTGCAAATTAATAAATGATTCATTTGATATTGAACAATTATTCTTAATCCTTTTCAATTCACTGGTAAAGGGGCACTGCAACCCCAACCATTACTGCAGTACGAACCTCACCCTTTATCCTTCGTCGCTATGCATGCCACACACATTTATATGCACAACAGGAAGTTGATTATTAAGTGCGTTCGCGAGTTGCTTCTCTTAATGCCTCTTGCTGCAGCTTCGCACTCCTGCGGCATCCTTGCTGGTCCTTCTCCTTGGCCCGTCTCTGTGCCACACGTGTGAGTGCGCCTGTCGGCAAATTTCTTTATTGCGCTTTTATTTATCTGTCGGTGCCAGTTTCAACTTCGTTTACCGCTTCAATTTATCGGCTCCATGAGAGGAAAATTCACTGTTGGGTAATTGGAGTGCGTTTTTCTGTCTTTTAGTCGCAGCCTCAAAAGCCAGGATATATGCCACCGGCAAAATTAAATAATGAATATGCCTAGTAGTTTTCGACCTCTCTGGATTAAACATTTTTAACGAGCCAATTACGAGCCAGCTTTATTTTATAATTTGTATAATTTATATGTACGGCGGATTAATAATGAAAAGTTGGATTAATATAAATGAATAGTACAGTCTACTTATGTGTGAGTAAAGTGAAAAACTTAAATAGCTAGAAAACTGCGCCGGAAATCGATGTCGCAAGAGTTGCGATACCGCCCAATCTTCCGGCTGCTCATTTGCCGGAAACGGCGCATGGCCTCGTGGATCTCCGGGACACTGATTGGCTTCACCACCTCCATGCCGCGACCCTGGGTGACTTCCGGACAGACGTGCATCATAGCCGGACTGCCGCCGGCAGAGGTCACTCGGCTGTAGGGCTCGGTCGCACGGTTGTCCGAGTTCAGGCGCGTCAGGATGGAATAGTCGACAATGGCGGCAATGGTCTCATGGGCCAAATAGGCCAGAATGTTCATTGTGGGCGTGGGGATGCGAAGGTCAGCGGGCAGGTCCAGAAAGCGGCGGAACTTGTTCTTGATCTTCTCCCCATGACGGCAGTAGAAGGAAGTCTTGCGCGCCTCATTGAACTCCAGGTACTGCTGACCCGTAAGGATCTGCGAGATACGATCTGCGCGGAATAATCTTCGCATGCGGTCCTCGTCGTGTAGCTCGTGCACATCGATTGCCAGCTCCTCGTCCTCCTCCTGCTGCTCTAAGTCGTCCATGAAGTCCTGCGGCCTTCCCGTGCGTATACTAAGGAACCTTTTGAGTATGCGCATATCTTTAAGGTGCTTTCGCATTCGCGCTATCTTCACCGGATGGTTGCGCATCAGAAACTCAAAGTCCGCCTGCGAAGGGCAGGGATTCTGCTTCCGCCGCATGGCCACCAGCGAAGCCTCATTGAAGATGCCGCGCAGCTGCTGCTGCAGGATCTGTTCAACCAACTTTACACTTCCTGTTCTGGGCTGGTCGCTGTCGCCAAAGCTACGCATGATATCCGCAATCTCTGTCAGCAGTGAGACAGGTGCATCATCCGGAATCAGGACGTTGGCAGCGTTGCTGCCGCTGGCGCCGCCGGCTATATTCTGTCCAGCTAGGTTGACCTGCTGCGGCGAGGGATTCGTCGGTATGGTTCCACTTTGCAGCAGGATCACCTGGCGCTGCTGCACATGCAGCGGCTTGATGTCCTCGGTGGTCTGCAGTTGCGGCGTGCTGGGCGCCGAGGGCGGGGCAGGTCCAATCATTATCGGCGACGCTGCCATGTCGTTGGACCCCACGCAAACCGAGTTCTGGCGCATTACTCGCTTGGCGTTGTAGTTCATCTTATTTACAAACAAAGTCAACACTCCAATCGCAACAGCTGATGTCGGGAGAATAGAGAAAACCCTTCGTGAAAGAGATGGCCAGATGGGCAATCGTAAGGGATGAACGATAGTAACGATATGTTGCGACGTTCGATTGAACTGAAGTAATATGTTAAATTAATGAACTAGGAAACTAGAGCGAATCACGTCTACGATATTTGTAAGTAAGATCAAGTTATTTGTAAGTAAGATTGCATGCCACGTCAACACCACACTCGTATTATTTCCATTTCTTAACTAACTGCATTGCACTGCAAAACAATCGGTTCAGCAAAATTCAGTTCGGAACCAGTAGTTCCACTCTAGTCTACGCACCACCATTTTTGTTTGCGGATGATAACCAGTAAAGAAAAGACAACAAATCGGATTAAACAATTGCCTTAAGATGTACAACGGGATGGTGAGAACCATCCGCGAAAGCGTAGTGGGCACCTATCCGTCCTGCCACGTGACCTCGCGGCTGGAGGAGCGCAGGGCCAAGCAGAGGGCGATGCGCCAGGAGCGCAGAAGGAAACCGGACAAGCCAGACGACTTTGTCACCTACGAGGATTCCGGCAGCGACGAGGAGACGCCCCAGCAGCAGGAGGAGGTCCTGAACACATCATACAACCTGTGCGACTACCTCCGCAGCCGGGAGAGTGGACTCCGGGATGTGGGTATATGTTGTGCAGTCGCACCACTTGCATTGCTAACATGAACTTTGTCCCATCTTCTTCTGCAGCGTCGCAGCGTCAATGTGGAGTACACCAGCCGCTACGTGCTAACCCACGACATGCTGCGCGAGACGCAGATCAGTCTCGGCTACATCAACAAGGTCTTCTGCTCCAAGTGGCTGAGCAGTCGACAAGTGGTTTTCGGGACCAAGTGCAACAAACTGCTCGTCTACGATGTCAACATGCGCCGCGTGGACGCCATACCCACACTCTCCAATAGCCGGGCAAACCATCCTGAGGTCCAGGGTGGGTTGCACGCCATCGAGCTGTCGCCCAGCCGATCCTTCCTAGCCACCGGAGCGCGCAACTCCTCCGACATTGCTGTGTACCGACTGCCTACACTAGATCCCGTGTGCGTAGGCGAGGGTGGGCACCGCGACCTTATAATGGGCATGTGCTGGCTGGATGACCAGTTTCTGGTGTCCGGATCGAAGGACTCGCGCATGGCTCTTTGGCGGATCAACGAGGACCACATGGAGTTCCCGGATGGTGGGGAGGAAGCGTGTCCCACCTTTGCCACGATTCACCCCCTTAGTGTCAAGGAAGTTCGTACTGCCCAGAGGGTGAGTGCATTAAAGCAAATCGATTGGAACCATTTTATCAATATGATCCTTTACAGATTCGCTCCCTTTGCTTCAACAAGGAGTTTAAGGAGATTGCCGCCCTCTCGCTGAACGGATACATTCACATCTTTAATGCGGAGACATTCAAGCAGACGCTCTCCCGAAAGCTGCCAAACTGCCAGGACAACGTAAGCATCGCCTACCACAGCGACGGCCTTTACGCCGTGGGATGCCGTTCCTATACCATCCTTTTGGACGCCCGAACCCTTCAAACCATTAAGAAGATCACATCTCGATACAGTGGCTGCGGCATACGGGCCACCTCTTTCGAGGGTAACCTGCTCACCGTTGGCACAGGTCTGGGCATGCTCTTGTTCTACGACATTCGCGCCGGAAAGTATTTGGAGAGCAGTGTAAATGCCTCGCGCACAGTCGCATTAAAGTGTAGCAAGGGAATTGTGGTAAGTGGTTGGTGCTTTTCAGTTTTTTATTAGTATACCAATTCACTTAACTATTCTGAACATTACAGTATCCGGAGGACGAGATGGATGGCTTCCAGCAGGTGAAGTATGTGCCCGCCATCTACACCCACTGCTATGATAGCACTCGGATGCGCCTGTTCGCTGCAGGAGGACCACTACCGGCGACTTTGGTGGGCAACTATGCGGGCGTTTGGCAATAGATTAGCATAGGATGCGATCCCAGCTCACAATACTGATTAGTATTTAAGTAGTTATTCGACTTGTGATCTTTAATCTTTTGGCGCATTTCGATTCAAATCGTTCACCTGCATATGTATTCCGCCAAGACAGATTTTTTATTTAACTTGATTACTCACTTTTGGTTTTAATAAAATTTATGTTAGTTTTATGTTAATAATATTTTATATTGTGTGTAAACAATATACACCGTTTATAAGTGTAAATGTATGCATAAATACCGATCCTATTTATATATAGTACATACAATACAAATAATGGAATACTAATTTATAGACAATGCAGCTGATTTATAGTCTGATCTATATGGTAATAGAATTTCAAATTAAACAAACCATTGAAAAACATTGTTTTTATATATATGCAAAGGATTTCAATCTACAACTCGCATATTGACGATGGTGCTGTATAGGGCACTCAACACAACGGGTGTGGACAAATATAAGAGTGTACAAAGTACGATGTGCCAAACAGCAACGAGCAATTTTAAAATACATTAGTATATAAAAGAAAAATTGTACAAGATTTACAGAATGAATGCTATGCAACTGCCCAGTGACTGCTGACCATCCACATTCAACGATACCAATAATTGTGTTATAGATTCTATGATGTTAGCTAGTTGTTGTTATTGGGACTGCCTCCTCCACTCCACGCAGTCAGGAATCCCGTCCAGCTGCGACTACTGCCATCTGTAGAAACTAAAAGAAACATACAGATATAAGAAGAGTCGTACCTTTTAACTTTTCAGCTAGTTGTTACCTTTCTGCCCCTTGGCCACACAGTTCAGCATATCCATTTCGTTGCGACTCAGGCGGAGAATGGTATTTAGCACGGGAACCAATCGCTGACGCTCGTCAACATTATTTAGAGTAAGGAACTGCAAGTTAATAAAATTAATAACGAATTACAGAGGAACAAGTTAATGCTTTCTTGATCTCACCTTTAAGAAGACGTTCTTCAAGTACTCGGAGTTGTGCATGTGTTGTTCACGTTCCTCAGAGCGCTCTTGGCGGCGCAATTCTTCCTTGAGCATGTCGTTCATTTGGGTCAGTTTAGCCAAATCCTGTTCGTTTTCGGCCAACAGGGAGGTAAGATGCTTGACGCGACTTTCCTGGATGCTTAGGCGTTCCTTTGTGGCCTGAAGCTGGGCACTTTGGACGGAAAAATCTCCTCGTGCGGCCATTTCCGCTTCCTCGTCCTCCTGCTGCGAAACGCTGCGTCCGAAATTAGAAATGGTAGTTACGGTATCGCTGGTTATTTGGTTCATTGATGTGTTGAGCAGCTCGTCAAGCGGCATAAAGTCGTGGGAGCGTCTCGAGGCAGTAGAGATCTTCCGCTGAGCAGCCAGTTGCGCCAGAGAGACCTCGCCAACATGGCCATCCAAGCCTGTTTCGTGGTCCATAAGCAAGTAATCGATCTTTGCCTGCTCTGGACTGGGGTCCACGCTCGCGGCGGATGCAGTGCTATGCTGTGAAACGTTTGCTTGCAGCTTCTGCGCTTCGTCCAGCTGTAGCTGCACCTGCTTTAATTGCAACTGGTGCGCGGCGTCTAGTTCATCTACTTGTTGGCGATGCTGCTGCATCAGGTCGTGTTGGAATTGCAACTGGCGTTGGTTTTCTAGCGTCAGCAGGTCATTTTGCTGACGCAGTTCGTCAACTAATGAAAGAAGCTCTTTGCTACGCTTTTGCAGATCAGTGTTATCCTGTCGCAATTCTTCTATTTGACTATCCAACTGGGCCAAGCGGGCAGCTCTTCCATCGTTGCTAGCTCGCAGGTTGCGTTCACTCTCTCGAAGCGCAACTAACTCTTCCTCCAACTCCTGTTCCCGGTTGGAGCCCTTACTTTGGTTTTTGCGCAACACGGACTGTGCCTTCAATTTGTATTCAGTGTACTCGACTCGAAGATCTTCCTGAGCTCGTTCCGAGTTTCGAAGCGCCGTCTCCAATCGCTTTTGCTCTGCCAATTGCACTTCCAGCTCCTCGGTTCGGCTAAGTAGTTGTTGGGTGGACGTGCTTAGCCTGGATTCGTATTGTTGAGCGCTTTCCGCCAGCTGGAGACGCAATTGCTCCGCCTCAAGTTTGGTCTGCTCAATCCCCTGTTCCAAATCCTTTTTCTGAGTGAGCGCCTGTTGCTTGCTGTGAACAGCGTCCTTGACCTGGACCTGCATGCGATCAATCTGCTCCTTTAGCTGTAGGGAGTGGGCCGCCTCTCCGTTTTTGGCCTCCTCCAGGATGGCGATCTCCTTGCGCAGCTGGACTATGGTGTTTTCTTTGCTGGCCAGTGATTCCCTAACGGCATCTAATTCGCTAGATTTAGCTGCCAGTTTCGCGCTAACTTCGGTTAGGGATTTTTCGGCTGCTTCGATCTCTAAATTAAGGACACTGGAGTGCTTTATTTTCTCCTTCGACTTCAGCTTCTGGTTCTCAGCTCGAGCAGCATTAAGATCCTGTTGCAGTTGGACCTGTGCCAACTTGACCGCCTCCAACTCCTCTTTTAAGGCTCCGCTCTGTTCCATTTCATTCAGCTGTTGCGTCTGCTCCTGGAGTTTCTTTTTCAGCTTGGCAGCTATGACTCTAAGCTTGTGGTACTTCTCCTCGTAGCCCTCGTCCAATTCACGCAGGCGGCTTAGTTCCTCTGCTCGTGATATTGTGGATGTCGATAGAACATCACTCTGGGCATCAGCATTAGATTGTTCCAATTCCTCAACACGACTTTGGAGTTGTTTGATCTTCTGTAACTTCTCCTGCGCCGCCTGCTGACTGTTAGACAGTTGATCCTCCAAGTCTCGTTGTCGCTTAACCTCCGCCTCGTGCTGCTCTTGAAGGCGTGAAATGGCATCACCGCGTCCCTTCAGCGCTTCGTTCAATTCCCTCATCTCCGTCAGCAACTCCCCGTGCTCTTGCTCCTTGAGGTGGTATCGCGTAAGCAAATCTTCGTTGTGTTGACGCAGTTCTATACAGATAGCTTCTAAATCCTGCAACTTCTTCTGCTGATTATCGCGCTCCTGTTCGATGAGTTTGACCAGATTTTGCATCTGATTAAGCTTGGTCTGGAAAAAGCTTACATCGAGGTTCCTGGAGTGATTTTCGGTCTTGTCCTGCTCCCTCGTAACCCCTATTAAATGTTCCTTATCAATTCTTTGCTGCTCCTTTAATATGGCTGCCAGCTCTTCGAGAGCGGTTATCTTCTTGAGTAGATGCTCCACATTCAAATTGCTCTTTTGGTCCTTCTGTGTCTGCCTCACTATTTTGGCTAGTTGATCCAGTTCCTGAACTCTTTGCAGCAATCGTTTGCGATCAATTCCTGTGTCAATTGTGTGATGATTATTGTCTGATTTTGCCTTAAGTTTTTCGTTCTCGGCCTGTAGGGACGCCATCTTTGCGCATAATAGCTGGGATGCTTTGATGATCTCCACCTGCCATTTGGATACGGATGCGGCGTACTCGTGCTGCGTTTCCAGCAGCACGCACTTGCACTCCTTGAGGTTCTTCAGCTTGCGATGTACGTCAATGAAGCGGTCCTTAAGAGAATTGAACTTTTTGCGCTGCTCAGAGTTTAGTTCCTTGATGCTCTGGTACTTTTGCTGCAGCAGCCTCGACTCTTCTTCGATCGTGACCACTTGCTGGCGAAGATTTGCGTTTTCCGCCTCCGCTTCCTTAATTTTGGCAATGTCCACTTCCAATAGTTCCAGATTCTTGCGTTGCTCGTTACCCAGAGCATTGACCTGTTGCATAGCCTTCTCCATGCGATCCACATCGGCAAGGAGGGCATCGTTTTCATCACTCAGTCGTCCAAGCTGGCGCTTTAGACTCTCGTTCTCGATCTCCAATTGCGTCAGCCGGTCGGCATCCTCCTTGGTCTTCCGTTTTAGGGTATTCACTTGTTCCGTGAGGATGAGGTTCTTATCGGTAAAGTCCTGGACCATTTCCTGCATGGCTGGCAGGGTGCTCTGCTTCTCCGCCGCCCGTTTTAGGGCCTCCTTGAGTCGGTGATTTTCCTCGGTGAGTTCTGATAGAGAGTGGGTAACATTATTCTGGAAGATTCCCTGAAGCTTTCCATCTAACTTACCATCTTTCGCCTGTTTGGCTTTCTTTGCAATGTTGAGCAGGCCTTTATATTTGCTGATGATTTCATCTTTGCTCAGCGCCTCGATCGGATTCGGGTTCTTCTGCAAATGCAAATAACAAGATGAGACGTCATCAACAATTCTAGTGACACCATTTCACTGACCTGGGCTTCTCTCGGTGATGCGGTTTCCATGTTACTTGCTATTTGCGTATCCTTGCATTTAACAGCGGTCCATGCATTAACTTCTTAGTTCAGATCTGGGGCTTTCCTATAAGCGAGCGACCCAGATAATTCGGAAATGTTTTTGGACCCTTAATCCAATCCGAGTGAAGAAAACACTCCAGCCACATTAACAGCTGATATGGCTGTCATCGTCGCAAAATTAGTGATGCGCGCCTTTTTGTGAGGTGACGCAAAAACAGAAATATGAAAACTAATAATAAATAATAATATAAAATAAAAAAATTATGAGAATTAAAAAAATTAAATTGTTTTTTTAAAAAGATTATTACAGTTTTGAAAGTCCACAAAACTTATTTAACTTAACTTTAACAATTAATTTAATATCTTATGTTTCATTACCAGTTATTCTTTTTTTTACCTATCAAATCGCGCTCAACTATCGATTACGGTATCGCTGGCCACTCACCACTAGCACTGCAGTGCAAACAACATTTGGCATCTCTACTGTTTATCATTTTTCTTCATCCGTTGAAGTGATGGATTTGAGTGATAATAGCCAACTGGAGGATCAGTACTTTGTTTACAAACATGATCAGCTATTCGGCGAGAGTTTTCCACTGTTCAAGGAGATCCGCAGGATGGGCAAGCTGTGCGATGTCACCCTAAAGGTTGGTGGTCAGTCAGGGGCAATCAATCACCCGCAGCTCAGAGATACGTTCATTATCTAGCGTCTAAATATAAAACGCCATCCGAATTATTGCAGGTTGAAGATCAGACCTTCTCCGCGCACCGCGTTGTGCTGGCCGCCACCATCCCGTACTTCTATGCGATGTTCACCAACAACATGGCAGAGAGCCGGATCAAGGAGATCACCATGAAGGAGAGCGCCATAGAGCCAAGTGCCCTGGAGAGTCTCATCAACTATGTTTACAGCGGCCAAGTGCGCATTGACAACCAGAATGTGCAGAGCCTGATGGTGGGCGCCAGCTTCCTGCAATTGTCCAACGTCCGGGACGCCTGTGCCAGTTTCCTGATCTCTCGCTTCCATCCGCACAATGTTCTGGGAATCCGCACCTTTGCCGACTCCATGATCTGCCGTCAGCTAATCGATGCTGCCGACAAGTACATTGATCAAAACTTTGCCAAAGTCTCGCAGTCGGAGGAGTTTCTCGCTCTGGACTGCGAACAACTGCTGGAGCTCATGCGCCGGGACGAACTCAACGTGCGCACCGAGGAGGTCATCTTCGAGGCCTGCATGAAGTGGGTCAAGTACTCAGAAGACAAGCGCTCTGAGCTGTTTCCCCAGGTCCTGGCTGCAGTGCGCTTGCCATTGCTCTCGCCGCAATTCCTGGCGGATCGTGTGGCACGCGAGGAGCTCATCCGATCCTCGCACCAATGTCGTGATCTCCTAGACGAGGCCAAGGACTTTCACCTCATGCCCGAACGCAGGGGTCTGCTGCAGAGTTTTCGCACGCGCCAGAGGTCCGGTGAGTTCTTTACTGGACAAATATACGCCGTGGGTGGACTGGCCAGCACCGGGGAATCTGTGAGCACGGTGGAGATTTACGATCCGCTCACCAAAAAATGGAAAATGGGCGAGCAAATGTCCATGATGAGGTGGGTGTGCGAGGAACGTTTATTTTTATTCTGTCCCATACTAATTGCGAAATTTTCGACAGATCTCGCGTGGGTGTGGCCGTTCTGAATGGCAAGCTGTACGCCTTTGGCGGATTCAATGGCACCGAACGTCTGTCCACCGTTGAGGTATACGACCCGCGCAAAAACAAGTGGTCCCAGGGCTGTGCCATGCTCTGCAAACGCAGCGCCGTGGGCGTGGCCGCATTGGATGACTGTATCTATGTGTGTGGCGGCTACGACGGCGTCACCTCGCTCAATACCGTTGAAGTTTACTATCCCAAGTCTAATACTTGGAAGACTGTGAGTCAATACATATTCAATTTTACCCAGAAGGGAACGAAAACTAATCCAACTTCTATTTCACTACCCGAAGGTTGCTCAAATGATGAAATATCGTTCAGCTGGTGGAGTTACCCAATTGAACGGCTACGTCTACGCTCTTGGCGGTCATGATGGGTTGTCTATATTCGATTCGGTGGAGCGGTACGACCAGAACGAAGATGTCTGGGTAAAGATGTCGCCCATGCTGAATCGTCGCTGTAGACTGGGCGTGGCCACGTTGAACGGCAAGATTTACGTGTGCGGCGGCTACTGTGGCAACTCATTCCTTCGATCCGTAGAATGCTACGACCCCCAGACGGACACCTGGAAGCTGGTGACACCCATGAATTGCAAGCGCTCGCGGGTGGCTTTGGCCGCCAACATGGGCAAACTGTGGGCCATCGGCGGCTATGATGGCGAGTCAAATTTGTCCACAGTCGAGGTGTACGATCCGGAGACCGATAAATGGACTTTCATGCCGCCCATGTGCGCACACAGTGGAGGCGTCGGTGCCGGAGTCATAAGGATCGAGTAACCCGCTGGGTTGGCCTGCCAAATCTGTTTCTCTAGCCACTCTCGTCTTAGGTAATTTATGCGAATTGAAGCGATATAGTGTAGCCTAGATATGATTGTTGAGTGTAACTAAGCTTTAGCGGCACCTCGTGCGGCCGCCTCGTGTGCAACTCAGCTCAGCTCCTCCAGCTCTATCAAAATTGATCATGTATTACTCACGGTTCTTTAGTGTTTGTCATTCCAGTTATGTAATTGTTTAGTTTCTACGCCTAGCCTTAAATACTCACTACAATTGTAATCCTCCAAATAAAAACATGTAAAATGCATGTTATGTGAAAATTTATGAATGCTTTGTCTATTGCTGCAAAACGGGTCAGTTAGTAAAAACTTAGGATGCTACTAATTATATATTTTGTAAAATATTTTGCGGCAATTTCAATGGAAATGGAAAATTACCGAATGACCTATCCTTACTATTCATTTTTGGACATCACCCTCGTCTTTTGCAAGCTTCAAATGGTTTAGAAGGTTATTAAAGTTCAGTAA
Organism: Drosophila yakuba; assembly: GCF_016746365.2. Taxonomy (NCBI): domain Eukaryota; kingdom Metazoa; phylum Arthropoda; class Insecta; order Diptera; family Drosophilidae; genus Drosophila; species Drosophila yakuba. The sequence continues at coordinate 13,922,452 of NC_052530.2, read as the reverse complement.
TTGGTTCACAGTAAAGGGACTGTCAACCTTTTGCACATCGTATAAATCAATTGTGTTTCGACGATCCATATGGGCGGCGGATACGTTTTATTTGCACAATAATAAATGGTTGACAAATAACAAAGCAATCTGAGCGACAAAAAAGGCGAATATGGCGAGGGCAGTGCCAAAAGTTGATGGTCACAAAACAGACTTTCGAGGTAATGCGATTGTTTATTGTCTACAAAACATTTGCCATTTTAATTGAAAGTGATTAAATATAATTATACAAATTTCAATGTATGAAAGAATAATTATATTAGTCAATGATAGTTTCCACTCTTATATGACCAAACTGTTTTTTAGTTGTTTTTTAAGACGGAGTTTATGTTTTTTTTATAAGAACATAGTTATGGTGATAAATTAATAAATAAAACTGCCTCTATTTGCTACATATTTTTTAGCGAACATATGTATATACCTCCCCTCGTTGAGTCTCAGTTGGACGTGGGGAGTATCTCTTCCCTTAATATTTGTAAACCTCCCACGCGCGGAATGCAATTTTAAATTCAATTTGCACCACCTGCTCAAAGTGCAGCGGCAACAGAACCAATTCGGAGCAACAGGTGGCCATAGAGGCAAACGAAACCGAAAACAAAATCAATTTGCCGTCTATCACTGACCCATAAAATGCCATAGGCAATGCAACGGGCCAATCAATCGCATACTTAACGTCCATATTCCGCAGTTATCAGCTGGTTCCGGTGATGGAGTGCTTATCTCAGATCCACAACGATCCGCTACAGTCCTGTTCCCAATTGTTAATTGCCAATGGCAATATATGTATGTTTGTATGTATGGCACGGCTATTTGCACAAGCGAAAGGGCTTTGGTGGCGGCGGCCTTATTTGATTTTGATAATCAAATCACAAATTGCTTGTCTATCGATGGGCAATTTTATTTTAATTAAATGCTAATTATGTTTATCAAATGGTTGGAGTAAATATTTGTTGCGTCACCGGGACAATTGGACAATTGGAGTCGCAGTGGGTGTTTACCATCGAAAACGAGTTCGTTTAGTTGGAAATGCTTCTAATTGTTTGGGGGTGAGGAATTGGCTATTTTTTGCCCCGAAATCTGTTGCAATTTAAATGCAAATTTTTCAGCGGGCTCTGTACACTGTAACTTTTACGACTCAATTGAGCGAAAAGGCGGAAGGCAGTCCTGCAAGAAGGATGCGCAGATAAGATGCCAGCAGGAAGCGGCGGCGGTGCTTCCACGTTTAATTTTAGACCGAAAAACTGGCAAACTTGCGTTGTAGTGGCTGCATGTTGCAACGAGCTGGCCCCCGGATGTGTGTGGCATCCACTTGGCCTTTCCGAGTGGCGTGTGAGGGGTGCGGGTGATGCGGGTGATCCGGGTGTTGTCTTATCTTAAATGCCGCGACCTCGGCTCAAGTGCATTGTTGACGGTCGCGACCCGTTGAAATCTGGCTGCAACTACTTTTCCGGCTCGGCTTGTGACGCATTTGAGACGAATCCGCTTGGCCGCCTTAAATTTGATTTATTTCAAAATGATTGAGCTGCGACTCATAAGTCAAAATGAGACACACATCTTAACGTAGCATTTATATCCATTGGATTGGGGTTCAATATGAAACTTAATAATAATAAGAATCAGAACAATGTTGGTTGAGTTTCCCTAAAAGGCTCATGAAGATCTTAAAACATTATTTTAAATTTAACTCTTTTCCATAAAATGTTCTCTATTTTCATTGCATATTTCGTTTGTAGCCAATAATGGTTTTGAATACCAGCTTACATTTTTTTAAACACCCAACATAGTTTAAAAAGGTCATTGTTTTGTTTGCTTTATAGGCGGCACATGGGAATAATTTTAATTACAAATTTTTTGGACAAACAGCCAGGGAAAAATCAACAAAGTGCATAATTTTTATTTGTCCATTTCGCAGGCGTAAGGTAAATCATAAATATTAAAATAAACCAAAAACAGCAACGAGTACGGTTACCAACTGAAATCGAAATTAATATTTCCTTCTACGCGGAACTTTCCCATTTGGCCAGTTTGGATGCCGTTGCTCCATTCTCATTTCGCTCCTCGTATCTCCAGCTCCTTTTGTGCGCTTTGCCTTTTTCGCATTTTGCCTACTTTTTGCATATGTTTTATTCACATATGCAAACAGAATTTCCGTTCAATTCAATTGCTCCGGCGAGGAGGCAATTTTTTATTCCACGCTCAAGTGGCGGCCGCATAAAAGAGCACACACACCGCATCGCCACACTCGCTCACTCACACACACAGTCACACCTCGTATCGCTTCAGATTCTATTCGACCAATTGTTGATATGCACGAGCACTCCCACACATACACACCGACACTCACACTCACACACACACACCAGCCGAGGCAGCTCGTGTTCCGCTGAACTTCGTGTCCTGCCGGTCGGGCTTCCTGTTTCGGCCTTATCCTTCTGCCTTCTGCCGCTTTTATAAAGGTCCGTTGTCGCTTCGATCTGTCGCTCAGTTGTTGCATACTTCTCGGCGCGTTCGGTACGCGAGCAGTTGGCATTGAAACAAACAGTCAGATAGAACTGAAAGTGAAAGATATTTCCAAAGCGAATTGGCTCTATTTGTAAGTGAACTTCTGCATTAACATTTCATTGGCTTGGTGCACTTTCTGCTCAATATTTAATATGATATTTAGTCATTTCATTTGGGCAGTGATTCCACCTAAACAAAATCATCTTCCAAATAGATAGAAACTTTGTAATCAACCGTGATAATTAGTGCGATCGTAGAGAATTTATTTTCTAAAATGTACAATTTATTGTAAGTTAGCATTAACATTTCTTTTAAAATAAATGGACATACAATTTATATTATTATGTCTTGAAGACAAATAGCACCTGGGATAATAATACATTTGTCAAAAATTGGCTGTAAAACAACACATTCAAAATTTTATGCTTCGGCTTGTTAAGAGTAATGTTTGAGCACTGTTATCAGGTTTTATTTCCTATTTGATCTCCGGGGTCTGCTTAATATCATCAACAAGTTTTTACGACAGCACATTTGTCCAGTCTCACCATTAAACTTCATGGGTGGCTTCCACCCAATTTAAGGAGAAGAAAACGAGATGTTTTCACGTAATCCTGACAAATTCAGCACATTAAAACTGCAGATTTTAAAGGATAGGGTGTTTAGAAATAAAATGTGTTAACTCAGTAATAATTAATGTGTTAACTGGCCTTATTAGCTGGCAAGAAACTTCTGACAATTGCGTGATGAAAGAAGCTAGTGGACCAGGTTCGTCAGAAATTCGGAGTCAAGTTGGTTGTGTTTTTACATATTTGGGTCCAGCGGGAGCAGGAACATTGTTTATGGAGGATGGCCGTCATCAATTGACAGCCGGCGGCCAAAGCTAATAAAAAGCAACATCAATGCAGGGCACCAGATTCCGGGATTGAGATTGGGATGGCGATGGCACACATCCGGTGGCAGCACGCAATGCCATCCCATTTGGGAAGCACTCTTCCAAAAAGCCACTATGCACGAACTGGGTGGCCACGGGTGACATGAGGCGGCGCTTTAAAACTGCCCCTGGGTCTTAACTTGTTTTATGTCAACTTGGACAACGAGAACAGGGCAATTACAGCATGTGTAGCCAGCAAAAAAATACACAAATACTTGAGCTGCAGCTGCGCCTAAAAGGAAGATCCTTTAAAGTGTAAGCCAGTGCATGGGAATGTGTGTGAGCCAGGACTAATTAACCCGGCCAACAACTGTAGCTGCCGCACTCATTACGGCAACAAGAGATGGTCAAGTAGGGAGTCATTCTCCGGGCCAGGAGCACTCCGTGTAATGTAAACGTGGCCAGGTACACAATTTGTGTAAATATTTCATTACAGTTCGAGGACAGTTTGGGAAAACTGAAGGGCGATGAAACTATTAGCTCATTAACTAAGCATAAATATTAATAGAGAAAAGTATATAGAGTGCGAGAAACTAAACAACAGAATTTCGAAATGTGTGAACATCTTTCTATAAACAATTTTAAGAATCCAAACAGTCTTAGTTCCTGTAAATAAAATATAGTTCACTGGAAAACGCCATCCTGAAATATCACAAAACTCTAAAACATGTACACATTTCAAAATCAACAGCAGTAATATAACATGTCTTAAGAAACCCAAATGCCAGCGGGAACAAATGGAGTGAGATTGTCATAAAAAACTTTTGGGAGCCTAAAAAATCAACGAACCAAGACGCGACTCACTTTTCGACTCGCCTTTGACTTACGGGCTCATCATCAGCGCATTTCTGTGGATTTCAATTTCAATCATTAGGGATTAATTTGGCCAAGGCACAAAGGTCACACATGGCAGGCCTGTCACTCCACCACCTCCAACCCCACCATGGCCATGCCATGCCCCCACAGCTTTAATGAGTCTTTTACAAAAGGGATAACGAGGCAGACAGGACGCGTCCGTCTCGGAGTTGCTTTAATGTCTCGCAAAGAACTTAAACCGCATAAATTTACATCTAGATCTACATAAACGGATGATGCATGATGTATGGCTACAGCGATGGATGCAAGTCGCACAGGTGCTTGGGCCGACGACTAAACGGTTCTCGCGTTCAGGATGGGGTTGTCCCGGAAGTGCAGCTCCTGTGAGGTGGGTGTCTGCTGGTACTCCACCACCACCAGTTGGTTTGAGCCCACCTTGAGCACGGGTGCCGGAACATACAGGGTGACTTGAGGTCCCACCAGTGGCCAGTACCTGCCGAGATTTTCGCCGTTTAGGAAGACAATGCCCTTGCCCCAGCCGGACATGTCCAGATAGGTGTCCGCCAGTTCCGACTTCTTCTGGATGTCCAGTTGTCCGTGGTAGATGGCGGGACCAGTGCGCAGCATTGTGCGCAGGTTCTTCAGCTCCTGGAAGCCCTGACGAACTGCCTCATCCGACTGCGAAATCAGCTGCTCCAGGCTGTCGTAAGACTCGAGAGGGAATTGGGTCATGTTCCAGTTGCTCAGCACCTGCTTGTCCAGTCGCACATCCCGCAGAATGCCCTTAAAGTCGTTCAGCTGACGACCGTAGTTGATGCGACCCTGGTTCTCAACGATGATCTGCAGTCTCCGTCCGGCACTTGCACTAATGGGCAATTCGAATACGGGTGTCTCCCTGGCCAAAATACCCACAAACTCTCCATCCACATAAACGTAACCTCGATCCGCGAGGCCGGGTACGCTCAGGATGCTGGGATCCCGTTGGAAACTGGGCAACCAGGTCTCGTAGAGCACCAGGCCGGAATACTGTCCCAAAGCCTCGAAGCTCTTCGGCTTGGCGGACTGCACAAAGCCAGTGGAGAGACGAGTTCGCGCCTCCGGCGAAAGCAGACTACAGCAGGTGGTCAGACGCACAGTTCCGTAGGATCGCTTGGGAACGGGTCCGGGCACGGGTTGCTTTGGTAGCGGGAGATAGCGACCAGTGATACGTCGCAGGGCCTGGTATTTGGAAGTGGGATCCCCCGCCTCCGTCATGGGTGCATCGTAATCGTAGCTGGTGATGTCCGCCATGTAGTTTCCGGGTCCAATCTCATTGGCTCCAGCTGTAAATCCGAAATTAGTGCCGCCGTAGAACATGTAGAAGTTTACGCTAGCACCATGATCCAGCATGTTTCTGGAAGGCAAATCATAATTATTTCATTATTTCTCTAGATAACAACTGCATGTATTTGTAATTATTGTTGCAAACTAATGTGAAACTTACATGAAAGTGGAAGTAATCGATTGGGTGCTGACATTGGCCATCGGCTCCGTCCAGTGGGTTAGCCAGCCGGGATAGTATTCCGCATTGACCAGCGGACCCTTCGGCTGGTACCTTCTAAGCTTGGCCCAAATGGGCTTGAGATCGTTCGTGGCTCCAAAGTCCATGGTCGCTAGGACGCCCTGGATTTTTCCACAGCGCAGCACACTGGGTCCATCGTTGGTGAAGAGCACCGCGTGACCTTTGACATGACTCTCGGTCTCATCGCGAAGCCAATTCCGATAGTTGAGATCGCAGGCATAGAAGGAGCCATACTCGTTCTCCACCTGAACCATGATAATTGGCCCGCCATTTCCATACAGATATTTGTTCACCTTGGCAAAAAGTTGGGTATACCAAATGCGAACTTCGCTAAGATAATCTGGGACATAAAGGGAATTCAGCAGTTAAACATATGAAATATTTAAAACTAACAAAAGCGGAAGCAATACTTACTGACATCTGCTGTCCGGAGTTGAATGCCAGGATACTTATTGAGTAGCCAGTAGGGAAAGCCGCCCATGTCACGCTCCGCACAAATATACGGACCCGGACGGAGGATGACCAGCAGATCCTCGCCCACGGCCAGGCGTATGAAGTGCTCTAGATCGGCAATGCCACTCCAGGCATAAACGCCATCCCGTGGATTGTGCAACGACCACTCCACATAGCTTTTAGTTAATTGAAACATGACTATCGAACCATTAAAACCCTAGAAGTAACTCACGTTGTCACTGCATTCAGACCCGCGGCTCTCATTGTCCTCAGGTGCCTCTGCCAGGTGGCTGGATGAGCACGGAAGTAGTGGAAGGAGCCGGCAATAAATCGGAATGGTTCTCCATCCTTTAGGAACTGATCGTTCTCGTAGTCCACTACGAAAGTGCGATTCGCTGAAACAGCTCCCAGCAGCGGAAGTAGACCCACCAGGACCACCGCACTAAGCTTCATTCTAAAGGATTACAGGGATTTTTAAATCAATCAAGGTTCTAGGAATCAAGACATTGCATAGCAATTATTATTATAGAAAAGAAAATAACTAGTTTTATTAGTACAAAAAAGTAACCTTTTCAGTCGCGATAAAAAGCAGTGGCAAAAATATATGACATGCTGTGATAATATTATTCGCAAAAAAACAGCAAATCGATTTTCGTCCCAATTTCAATATTTACGATTAGTATTTTCGGAATAACTTGGCTAAAAATGGTCAGAAAGCTAAAAGAATAACACTTTTTTACTCCTAATTACCAATACTAACCAATCAAATCACTTATTAATCGACTTTGTTAAAATAATTTTTGCCCAAATCATCATCAATAACATCATCAAAATTTGCAAAAAATTTGAAAAAAATAGAATCTCCATCTTTAATTACTTAACGAGGTATCCCATTTCATATTTGGACCAATATTTCGAATGCTGTAATCAAAATACTGATAATAATATTCGCAAAAAACAGGAAATCGATTTTTGGCAAAATATTAATATTTACGATTGCTATTTTTGGTATAACTTGGCTTAAAAAGGACAAAAATAATTATATATTTTTACACCTAATTAGCAATACTAACTAACTATATCACTTTTTGACCGACATTGTTAAAATGATTTTTGGCCAAATTTTCGTACCGTTTTTTGTTACCCCTTTATTAAAAAATTAAAATTTGCAAGAAATGAGAAAAAAATATGACCAACGTAAAAGTAATTGAAAATGACAAAAAGGTCCACCGCAAAATGATTGACTATTAATAGTTTATCTTATCTATATATATGTCCCATATTTAGCATTTTTTGATAGATTATTGAATTTCTTTAAGTCCAGCCAACGTTTATCTTCCGGATAGTCTAAAGACGCAACCCGTTCCGCTTCCTAGTGAATCAATCTAAATCAGCGCAGTTGAGTTCATCGCAGTGCAAAGCGTGTCTCGTTTCAGCTGAAATGTTTCAATTGAAGTTCACGGCTCAATTGCTTAGTGACAACAAAACGATAAAATCTTTTGTTTGTTTTGCTTATGAATTGTTTGAAATTAATTCCATTTACTCAATTCCATTTACCCCCCTGAACTTCTTGGCTTTCTGGTTTCCCTCTGCTGTTTCACATTTCCTTTGGGTCTCATTAATTAATGCAAGCTCAGCCTAAGTCAATTATTTAATCTGGCTTCTTCGCGCAGAGTAGTGTTTCACATAAAACTTTTTTTTCCACAGCAGCTGTTCCACAATAATAATGGATTGTTATTTCTGTATTCGGACACTTTGTTATGAATTCATTCTTATCGGCACAATTTGTTGCTCTTCACTTTCTTCGTTTTATGCGATTTGACAAGTGTATGCTACGTGTGTTTGTGTTCTATTTTATTTTTAATTCTCGACGCGGATTATTTTGATTTCGCTGAACTATGAATATTGTTCAAGGCATTATTACGTTTATAAAAAATCATTTCTGTGATTCATTGTCCTCTGAGGCTTGTCGCCACCAGTTTATAAATTTTTTTCCGCTTGAAAGACTTTATAAATTCATATTATGATTCATTTAGCCATTTTAAAGTGCTATAATTGACCAATTTTGGCAGGAGGTTATTTGATTTAATGTTTGCCCCAATGAACTTAGAATGTTCTACAGCGAATCAATATAAAATCCATTAGTTTAGGGAATCTTTGCTGTTTGCCCAACACAAATACTGAATTCAGCAGCTTAAATTGTGAAAAGCCAGTTTCATACATGCTTTATTGACATGAAATAAACAGTTTAATTGAATTAATATGAATATTTAAAATACATAAATGCTTACACTCGATTGTGATTCCCTGACTCTTATCACTAAATGACTCTTAAACCGATAAGGAAAATTCCCCTCTAACCAAATGATCTGTGAATTAGCCTGTAATAAATACAATCCATCAAAAACTCCCCGTACATGGGTACCTAAACTACGAATTCGAATATATTCAGCTTTGCCCAAGGGAAAATCAGAACGGGAAACCAAACGTGAGCTCAAGCCCAGTAAATTTTAGGCATCTGACCTAAATAGATTATTTTGCATGCCAGTTACCGACTTTACAAGCTGGATCCCCACTGCGTGTGCCGCTTCACTTTACTGGCAATTAGACGAGAAAGTTGTCGATCGCCCCTTTTTTCTTTCGAAAGGAATCCAGGTGTTTTTTTTTTATTCTTTGAAAAAATAAAGCCAGCCAAACTATCTCCAATTATTCATGTGACACTCACCTCGCTGATTGCAGCTCACCCAGTGAAAGAAGTATTTGACTTATGTGTTGAATTAGAGCACAGACAAAACAAAAACACAGAATGCGATCGTGATGGGTGCAATTACTCGGTGGAAAGTGCGCCAACTGTTCCGCTTCAAATCCAAATTCAAACTGATCGTGCGGTGACCAGAAACCGCGATTAAGTGCAGAACAGAACGAAGACGCGGCTGGCAACATGAGGCTAGCGCAATTGCAGCCAGCGGCAACATTGTTGGGCAACATTTGGTGGAACAATGGAGCACACAGAATAACTAAAGAAATCAAAACAAAACGAAAGCGTTTTCTTAATAACGAACAAAATCACTGCACATGATCTCCATTTACATGAAGATAATTATACAGATTCAAAATAACTTGCCATATGTGGGTCTATCAAAATATTTATTCTTTTTATTTGGGAATATATTAAGTAAAAATAAACTGTCTAAAAAAATATACATTAAAAGGACTTATAGTCATAAAAAAAGTGTTATAATGATACAACCCATATGTTAAAACCCTTGGGGATGGGCTTCACATGAAATGATCCCTGACTTTTAACCTACAATATTGATGCTGCCCCTCTATGTGTCGATTGAGTGCCGTTTAATATTCCGTGCCCCTGGAGCAGGTTCAAGTCGTTTTCCTAAAAAATTAATGTAAATTTATTTAAAATCCACACGCATGCCGGTGGAAATTCGGAATTGGGCTGCAGCTGCTAGTAGGAAAAAAAGGAGTCGATTTCAAATTATGGTCACGCCTCATTTTTTATGCATTAACTGTGTGTATTTGCTTTGGCCTGAACTCTGGCCTCCTTTTCGCATGCAAAATAGGGTGACATGGAAATGCAGCCGCGGGCAATTGGCCGAAAAGTGAGTTTTCCATGTTGTTTTATTATTAATATCATACATTTCTGCTGCCCCTCTTTGATTGCGTCCGTCTGTTGTTGGGTCACATTGCGTAGTCCTTTCTTACAACTGGGCTAATGGGCCCATATTACCCACCCACGAAAAAAAATGAACACACACACACGCAAAGCAAAGGCCAAGCACACAATGTGTTGGCCAACATGTAAATCTAGACGTAGGACGACTTGGCACGTCTTTAATCTCGCACGCCTGTCGGCAGTTTAAAGTGTCCTTTGGGATGCACACACACCCCGAGGCTCACACACACACACACTCGCACGTTCTGGGACAGAGAGTGTCCTACATAGACAATTAGACAACAGACATGGCCAAGTTAACAGCTTATCCGCATTAAGGCGGCGGTGGGAGTTGAGTTTTCCTGGTGCTGCTCCATTGTCCAACTGCCGCCTGTCAGCCCGATGTCCTAGCGTCCTCACGTCCCTATGTCCTCGTGTCCTGCCAGGACGTGGCTTGACGGGCCGGGCCAGGTAGCCCGAAAACCGGAAGTTCGCCACATTTGCACACTGTTAATTTTGCAGCAGCAAACTGTGTTGAATTAGTTGGGCACAGTGCACGGTGGGATGAGATGGCTAATTACGGGGTATCAGTTTGTCAAAAATAATTTCAATAGAAAAAAAATCGAGAATAATAACAGCAATACAATTTAATTATAACCTGCCTAATCAAATTTTTTCGTTCCATATAGAAATTAATTTGATAGGATTTTCATGTCTAAGCAACTATTTTTTCAGGCTGCCAGGTTGTAATTGAAAAATGAAATCTGGCACTTATGCCCACCGTTAGTTTAAAGTACAACCGGCATGTTCTGATGCTTTGACATTTGAGGACCTCTCCTCTAGTCCCAAATATTCCATTTTTACCCTTAGAAAAACATAAACTTTAGGGCCTTTTAGCACTTTGGCTCCAATCCAACTCCAAGCAAACAGAGGCGTCGTTATAATAACAGCGATGAGTCCAAAGTACCTAACAACCTGTTGATTGTGGCAGACTCGACATCAATTGAATTCAAATGCATTTCGCTAAGTTCAATTGAATTGCTTCTGCACTTTTCAGCCCCAAGCTGCAATGTTTGCTTGTTTGCGGTTGTCGCCGCCGGTGGCAATCAATTGAATTACATGTTTGTTGTTTCCTGTGCGCATCGCATCGTTAGACGTCGCCACAGTTTTTACATCTATTGCTCCTGTTGCAGCTGCCACTGCGACACCATTTCCCCCTTTCCCCCCCCTGGTTTTAGCCATCAGGACGGGGGTTTATTTGCATGGCAATTTTACTTTACCAGGCGTGGCATAATCATGCGTGGCGTCAACTCGTTAGAGATACTCGCACTTGGGATGTTGCACTCGAAACTACGAAAAAATCTAGTTGTAAAAAGGCAGGAAAAAAAGGTTTTTGAAATAGAATTGTTATACGATCTATATATGTAAATATTGGTATTATATTTAATCTTAAGTTTATTATAAGCAAAATCACTGTCGACATCAATATAGTTGAATCATTTTTGAAACTTAAATGAATAAATGGTTTTTATATTGAATAAATCTAAATTCATTACTGACTGCACATAAATATTTATAATAGTATTATAATAGCATAGATTTACAAAGCTGTAGCTTTAAATCCTAATACATTTATGTGTCGATAAGGTGTATGCGATTTTCATTCTTGAGTGTACCCCGCCCCTTCGTCCTGGGTGTTTGCACTTGGGACTAAAGTTGCAGCATCAGCCGCCGTTGCACTTGCACTCGATTGCATCTTGCCTAAAGGCCAGCACTCATGAGCATCCAAATGTGTTTGGTTATTTCCGCAGAAACTTGCGCCACTAAAAATAGCGGATTGCAGTGGTTACGATCTATCGTAATTGAATTTTAATATATTTTTCCCTGTTAAAAATCCGATCTATCCTATCTATTTAATATTTTTTTATGTTACATAGCTTGTATTAATTTTTTTTATATACTATGTTGCATGAATGTGTGCTGGAAAGCATTCTATTTCCCCCAAGCTCCTTAACCTGCTGAACACCCGCCTCTAATCCCAGAACACGAATGCAAAAAGGTCAAGTAGACGCCGCCGCGGGGAATTTGCGAGTCTAAGTGCACTAAAGCAAGTATATGCGAAAAGCAAAACAAAAAAAAAGAAGGAAAATCAAAACAAACAGAGCAGGAAATGAAATGGAAAACATTTTTAAAGGGTTACTCTTCATACGGCTTTTCTTTTTAATACCTCTAGTAATTATTTTAATTGTATACGGGAGTGAGAATATAATACTAAGTATTTATAAACAGATATGCAGCTAAACTCATTCACATTTTTAGAAAGCAAATGAGAGGCAAATTTCGAAACATAGGATGGTGATTATATTTAAAAATCTAATTTCAATTTAAAATTTATCCACATTTGCATGTGATATTATGTAATAATATATCTATATATTTTTTTGTAATAAACATAATAATAAGTGCATCCGAGTAAATCATAGATTTTTTCCCAAGTCCGCTTTTCCAGCAGCGCATCCAATTTCACGCCCGCCTAAAAGCTCGCCACGTCCAATGCGCCCTCTGAGCGGTTTGCTAGCGGTGACGCTGCTGCTGCTGCTCCTGCTGACGGCACCGTCGAGTGCGGCGGACACGGAGACGGAGGTCTCCGGCAGCCCACTGACGCCGGGAGCCGATGAGACGCGCAGGGTGGTGAAGCGGGCGCCCACGTCCAGCTTCATTGGGATGCGTGGCAAGAAGGACGAAGAGCGCGACACCTCGGAGGGCAACTGGCTGGGTAACTCGGGGCCCGATCCGCTGGATTACGCCGACGAGGAGGCGGACAGCAGCTACTCCGAGAACGGGCGGCGACTGAAGAAGGCACCGCTTGCCTTTGTGGGCATGCGAGGCAAGAAGTTCATCCCGATCAACACCCGCCTCTCCGAGGTGCTGCAGAGCCTGGAGGAGGAGCGGCTGCGGGAGAGCCTGCTGCAGGACTACTTCGACCGCTTGGGCTCGGCGGTGGGCAAGAGGGCGCCCACAGGATTCACGGGCATGCGAGGCAAGCGGCCCGCTCTGCTGGCCGGCGACGATGATGCGGATGCGGACGAGGCCACCGAGCTGCACGAGAAGCGGGCGCCGGTCAACTCGTTTGTGGGGATGCGCGGCAAGAAGGACGTCTCCCACCAGCACTACAAGCGGGCAGCTCTCTCCGATGTAAGTGGACTTGCCAAGCAGTTGGTGGCACGTACAGTGGTCTCTCTTGATGAATAACACATAAAAGAGACCATTGAGATGCGTAATATAGTCATTCTATGTGAAGCTCTAATCGACCCCAGTTCTGGCACACTTTCTTTAAAAAGTCCTATGACTTAAGGGGAAAGCAGCAGCGTTTCGCGGACTTCAACAGCAAGTTTGTGGCGGTGCGTGGCAAGAAGAGCGATCTGGAGGGAAACGGCATCGGAACTGGCATTGGGGAGGATCATGAGCAATCTCTGGTTCATCCATGGCTCTACCTCTGGGGAGAGAAGCGGGCGCCCAACGGATTCCTGGGAATGCGAGGCAAACGACCAGGTAATTCGAGCTCTTTCAACCAAAATCAATAGGTGAAAAGATATCTCAAACCTAAACTGGCTATTGCTCGCTGAGTCAAGTATTCAATTAATACATTTATTATTTATTGATCGTCAACCGGGGAAGCCCACCTATATACTCCATTAATTATGGATTTCGATTATTTTTCTCCCCCCATCCACACAGCACTTTTCGAGTAGGCGGTGTTGAGCGATTTGAATGATATCGATGGAAGTTCCTCTTAGAGCTACAAAACTAGAAAATGCGAAAATAGATGGACGCAGGGGACCGGGAGAGCAGATTTGGAAACAGAATGGATCACAAGAGTGTTTCAAATAATCACTGGGCTGGAGATTATTTCAAACACGGACACACAAAATTTCAGCTTATTGTATAACGAGACTTGCAAATAATTTATTGTGAATTTATTTGAAATCGAATGATGCTTCAAAGATTGTGTGGGTGCAATTGTACTATTTGCATATCTAAGTGTAAACTTTTAATCAAAATTACGATGAACATTTAACTAGAAGACGTTTAACTGCACAAGATAAACTGAAAAATGGGAAAGTATTTATTAATTTAAAAAAAATATATTTAAAGATACATTTCAGTTGTGGTACATCTACGTATACAAGATATACATATATACACCTACATTAATAGCACAAATAAATATTGTAAATAATGAATAAATATTTATTTCAGAAACTGATGTAAACGATTTTTACAGGGGTGTCAACTTAATGGGCGTTTCAACTTACTCAGGTTGACTTCCATATACATACATATATATATTTAGGAATATCATCATTTGATATTGACTGAAATCAAACAATGAGCAATTAAATACAAGAAAACATTAAAAAGTCTTCTCACAGTTCCGAGAAATTCAATTTCAACTACACATGTAGCTACAAGCTGACATCTTGTTTAAACAAAACAATAAAAAGCGATCGGAACAGTTTCAAAATATGAGGAAACTCCTAATAAGGCGGAACAGACCAGAAGCCGCAGTGATTGATGGGTGTTAGAGGTTACGGGAATATCCGAAATTCCGAGTGCGCACTAGACCTGGCCAACAAATTTAGGTAGGACATGGCCAGAAACGCTCTAGGTGCAGTTTTACCTGCAAACTATTCTAGGAACTGTTATGAACCTATTACAGCTGTATTCATGTGAAAGTATTCGAAATAAACTAGAAATGAATAAGTTTATGAAAATGAATGCTTCTAAATTACATGTTTCAAATGATCTAGTGCAAAAGGTTCTATATTAATATTCAGATCCGTTAAGTTTTAGTTTTGAATCCCGAATGCTGCTATGATTAATTCGTTTCACTCACTTTTCCATGAAGTGTTAATAGTTGGCACTTTCACAATTTGTTCGATCCTCCTGCCACCCGCACTATTTGCATATATACATACATACCTATGTATATACCCATATATATACCAGATTTCAAAGCGTCCCCAAAAGTTCTCTCCGTTCTCCCAAAGCTCCCATGATCACTACATGCGGCAGAGGAATCGACTGCGACGGCGACTGCGGCAGAGCAGCTTATAAATACCAGATGCTCGACGTTCTTGGGCAGTTAGTTTTAAACTGCGACTTGAAGCGGCCACATCGTCGGAGCAAGCAACCTATAACCACTTTCGTGAGTGCCACAAGTGCCTGTTTTTGCGATTAGTAGCTAAAGCCAAAGGAGCCAGAGACATTTGATAATTGAGTGTGTGCCAATTTTTGTAAAACAAGACAATTGACAATAATTACACGGGAGTGACAGGCAGCACATGTCGTCTGTCCGTATATTCACAATTAATGCGTGAAGACAGTGGAAAATTTTCTTCTTCGACCGTCGCTCTCACTCCCAAAATCAGTCACCTACATACGCGAGTGCAGCGCTGCGTGGAAAACCTGTATTTCTTCGGTTTCCCAGCTGTTTTTCCATCCATCGCAGTGAAATTTCTCAAATCCAACCAGCCATTCAGGCAGCTTCAGCCATTCCCTTGATTACAGCAACTTTCAGCTTGTCTCGTTCATTTACTTAGCTCACAAACCGAGGCTCCAGATTAAGATTGTGATACCAAACATGCTACGGCTGTGGGCCTGCCTGCTCCTCCTGGGATCAATCCAGATCCAGGCGGTTCCATTCTACGGCGAGTGAGTATTAATCCAAACATTTTTTTCCTTATTTTCGTGCTGTGTAGCGTTCGTTTCATGCACATTTCACGTAGTTTGAGTGGTTTGAGTTGCTGGCTTAATGGTTAACATACATCGACATCTTCTGATAAGGCATGAACTAAGTGTTTGATGTTATCGGAACAAAATTGAGATGCCAGAAATGCCTGGGACCCACAAAAATTCAAACTATTCGAGCCCACCAAAATCGAAATACTTGTCTAATTTAACATATACAATTTCATAGAACCATTGGTACCAAATTTTACCTAACAAGTGGATCCGAAATATTTGAAAACCCTTTTCGGAACCATCTCAAAAACACTTCAAACCAGATACAAGATCAAACTGATGACTAACTAAATCCCTAAACTGATACGTTTGATACCATTAATAATGTTCATAACAATTTTAATGTAAGGCACGAGTTTAATACCAATAAATTTTAAAATCACGTTTTCAAAAAAATTGTTAAAGTGGTTGTTTACTGGTTTTTTACCAGTTAGGCTAATTGCCAAGCTAATTGCGAACAATAATCGTTAATATTAAGTGCTTAAGTCCCATAGAACTACCCCAAGTAGATTTTTCCCCAGCGCCCGACCTTTTGAACCTGTCCCAATAAATAAAATGTTGAATTCCAGTTCAAGTTCTGATGAGGTTGCCGAATTCGATGACTCTTCGGGTTCCTCACACGAGTCCTCAGATAAGTCCAGGTGAACTATGAGTAAACTGTTGAGTCCCCTCATTCCCCAGTAGATTTGCTCATTCACAACTACTTACCAAAGCAAACATACAGACGAGGTTTACATGTGAAACAACTTCAAAATGCTTTAACAGTTTTAATATTTTTTCACTCACGGATTCCGCCGGAGGGCCCAGTGACACCACATAAAAGTTGGCTAATACCGGGTTCAGTGCTTTTTATGACATTTTAAAGCCCACAGAGCACCAAGCACCAAGCCCTGTTTGTTCTTGGAGAAATTTTTCGCCCGCTAAACGAAACTGCAAATAAAGTTGACCGAAATGTTTATGGTAGCGAAGGCGCTGAAAGAGCGAAAAGTTCCCCCAGAAAGAAAGTCCAAAGCCCGGCGAGTATTGACCTCAATTGATAAACCTTAAACTGAAACTGTTGAGTCGCAGAGATTGTCTGCCAATAAATCCGCATCGAACCGGGTTGGTGTTCTTGCCGCAATTGGGAATGTACAAAGGCCACGACTTGAGTCTTCCATTTGTCTTATTTATTTTGTTTTTTTTTTGCGAAAGATACTGCATCGCAAGAGAACAATGTGCAACCAAAGTGGGGCAACACCGCGGGACTTGGGCAACCAACAGCACAACATCCATCCACATCTTCATCCTCCGATCTTCGCCGGTCGCTCCACACTTGGCTGACTTTGCCACCTTTGGGGTTCAATCCGCCGCAGGGCTGGCTCATCTTTGACACACAAATCTCGAACGGTTTTGGCCCTGAAAGCAATTGACATTTGACACGGCATAGTGTGGGAAGGGGTAATGCGCCGGCTAAAGAATGCCCCCGCCAACTCTATAATCTGCCCTCGAATTGGGTCACCCACAATTTGGTTTGTTTTTGTCGTATTTCCCCCTTTAACGCTCTCCAAATGTTTTTTATTCTGCCTGCCACGGCTGCGCTTTAATTAAATCAGGCAGCCATTTGGTTGGATCCATCTCTGCCCTCGCCGTAAACATTTCCCTGGAAATTTCTGTGGCCAATGACTTTCGCTCTGGCTTCAACCGGACAGAATTTAGTTTGCTTGCAAATTGTATTCGATTCACGGATTGGATATGCATTCTACAGATATTCAGCGTGGGCTGAAATACCTCGCTCCCAAAACAAACACTTCAAATATTCATTAATCTTTCACAAATTATCAAGTCATTGATTTACTGCTAAATGGATATATTTGAAATCTCATGAGTTGATTTTTTAAATCATTACATACAAAATTTCTCGTAAAATGTGACAAGATTATATGTTCCTAGGTTTAAAAATGCACTGGTTCCATTGTTAGATTTTTTTATTATTTCAAATTTATTCATGAATATATTTCTAAAATATTCCTTTCATTGAATAATCAACGTACAATAGTTAATATAATGGAAAACACAATAGTTTTTGACTTACTTTTAAGTAATTTAAAATTGTCATGATAACTTTGTAACGTATTTTATTAATGCGAATAATTTAAGCATTAATTTTTATTGAATATTATGGTGATTGATGGACATTCAATTGATTCAAGCTGCGTGGTTTCCCGTGAATCTGACAGGGTAGAAGTAGAAAAAAGGAACAAAATCATCTGGCAACTGGCCAAGCCTCTACATCGTAATGTCGGCTTAAATCGTCTGTATCACTATCAAAGCCACTCTGAGCCCTGCCGATCACGTCCCGCCTGGATGAGTCATCTTGGGCAGAGGCAGAACTCCAACCAGAAGTGAATCGGATACACAGAAGTACCTCAGAGTCAGCAGCCAACAAATTGTTTACGTTTCGCCTTTTCGGGCATTATTGTTTTATTGTTTATTACCAGCTAGTTTCGTTTTGTTTTTCTTTTATTTTTCATTTAGCTCTTATTATGAGCTTTTTTTAATTAGCTCCCGCGAAGCGAATTTTAATGAGCCGCAGCGAAGGAAAAAAGATTTGAAGTTGGCTAACGCGTATGTCTTCATAGAAAGTATCTGAGTCAGTTTCCAGATTTCGAATGCATTGGGAGACGCAGAAAAACTGAAACCGAAATCCGTTGACATAAATCTCAGTTGATGGATGACAAGTGCAGGAACATTCCCCAAGTTTTGTTCGCCTTTTTCAGCGATTGTTTCGGCACTTAAAAAGTTATTTTCATTTGATTCTAAATAGGAGTTCCACTGAGAGGGGCGCTTAGTATGCGGCACAGGTAAATGCTGCGCAAAAAACCTAAACAATGAGCACGATCAGCATATATACTACGTACAGATAGATACATGTATTTAGTTTTGTGGGGGTAGAGTTGAGCTTCTTTTTATGCGAGGGAACAATGAAGGCATATGAATTATTGGGTCCCGGTTCCGTTTCGATTCGTTCCGCTCAGCATTGGAATTTGCATGAAGGGAACTCACACACCAGCCAGCATTTACTGTATACACTAACCACACCACTCTACACCACCCTACACCACCAAACATCACCCACCATGCCCACTCCCACCCCCTATCCCATCGATCTGCAGCTTTATGCCACACTTAACCCACCCATTGCCGGCGCATCGCAACCTGTTCGCGCCCCTGCCCTTCGCACCACTCGCACCGCTCGAGCCCCACGATCCACTGCATGCCCAGGCGTCGCAGCGGATGGCGAGCGTCTGGAACGGACCCGCCCCGCTGGCCCCGCAGCTCCACTCATCTCACCTGTTGCCCCTATTCAGCAGCGGATTCGACACGGAGTTCGTGCCCCTGGAGCACCAACAGCAGCACCAGCAGCAGCCGCAGGGTCGCCAGGAGACGGCGGCCACCGTTCCCGCCCAAACTCCCAGCGGTGTGGAGCAGAAGCCATTCAGTAAGTGCGCCAATCTATTCTATATGTTTTATACTCACTTATACTTAGAAATTGGTTTGAAATAAATTGGAATGGAAGCGCGAAACTCTTCTAATTATTTATGTTGCAATTATTTCCTAGTCGAATTCGAATCAATCTGGAATTAAATCTGAAATTAAATCGAAACTTAAATCTAAAATTGAATCTAGGACGCGACTAATTCCACAAAACATAAACTACCCTGCAATAGCAAGAGGTAGCCAACCTTGATTAGCAATCAATTGCTTAATTATAGTGACAGTATGCCATTAAAAATGCACTTGCTAAATTAGTACTTTAAAGAATATTATGTGCAAGCATAAGCTCAAAGTAGTTATTGTTACTAATGTATATTCTAAATGTGTTAACAGGTAGCAATACTTTAGTTTGAAGTACAGCAATAAATTTTAGATGTATTTTTAATTAAAATGGTTACTAAAGTATATTCTAAATGTGTTAAAAAGGGAAATACTTTAGTTTAAAGCACAGCAATAATTTTTAGACGCAGTTTTAATTAAAATTGTCACTAAAGTATATTCTAAATGTGTTAAACAAAGGAAATACTTTAGTTTGAAGCAATAAATTTTGAGTGTAGTTTTAATTAAAATAGTTACTAAATATATATAAAATAGCACAGCAGTAAATTTGAAGTGTGGTTTTAATTGCGCTTCCTTACTTCGCAGATGTGGACACCATCACCACGGACGTGAATGCACCAAATCCGGCCATCTTCTTCCAGCAGTCGTTCCCCTTCTTTGGCAATGAGTTCTTCAACTCGTTCGGAGGCTTCGGCTTTGGAGCTGCCCAGGAGCCCTGGTGGAAGGGGTAAGTGGCATCGATCAAGGGCACTTGACTGAGACATGATTGCTGAAAAGTCCCCCAGTTATGGTCAGTAATTTGGCGTCTTTCCTAATCGCCGCACTCGAGTGATTCTGCGTCCAACTTCGCTGTTCTTGGCATTTGGCAATTAAGAGAGCACAATGTCAAGTTCATGCGGCCCATTAAATATATGATTGTACATACGGGGTATGGTGTCTTCCAAAGTAATCTGTAATTGTATAAACTTGGATGGGTTATCGCCATTATAGAGGCAATCGAGCATATCAATTAACTAGTAAATACCTACTTAAATAATTTTCCATCCAAGATTACCCGCAGCTGAGGCTGCTTAATATTTTTCCAGGGATCGATTGCTGCTTTTTGATTAATTGCCCAACCAGATGGGCACTGTATGAGTATATAGGGAAAAGTGAATGAATATATAGAGATATAGTGATGTAGTGACTATATTGGATAAGTGCACAACTACACGGTTTCTACAGCCGAGCTTGCACTTTTATAAATTGTGAAATCCACTTGTCGTCTTTTTTGCAGTGTGCGATGAACTCGTTGCTGCGGACATAGTGAAATGAAAGTCACAGATGTGGCAAATTGAAAAATTAGCTGCATTACAAACTACATATAAATGTATATTGTATGTATATACATATGCGACTGTGTATCTATGGTTCAGTGAGAAATTTCTAAAATCTACGCACACAATGAGTTCGCATTCAGAAACCAAAATGCGAGGAGTCTCATCGCTGCCATAATTGAATTGATGGACTGGCAAAGCTGTTAAGCCAACACACGAACGCTTTTACATAAAATTCAGTTTGTATAGTATAACTATGCTTTCTATGCCGACTCATTGTGCAAATCCATTGGGCAAACACTCGGTTAGCGAGTGCTGATCAACCAGCTAAGTTGGATTGGATTCAGAGTTGCGGGTATATAGCAATTTGGGTTTGAATCAGAATTATACTGTAGGCTGTACGATATAGTGCATTGACATTTCGATTTGCACGTCTGATATATGAGCAACTCATTAGCAGATAATTTGTAGGTTTGGCTAAAACTTGTCTAAAGGAATTTGTAGAACACCTAACAGGAGAATGATAATGGCTTAAATATAGCAAATGATTATTAGTAACAAGTTATAAGCACAATATAGTGATCCCATTTACCTCGTCGAACGATTACTTCATCACATATATCACATAGTTAACCAACAACCAATTTTTCGCTCCATTCAGCCCCAATGTGTGCACCGAAAAGGAGGAAGACGAGACCGTGGCCAGCGAAACGGAGGCTGAAGAAACCGTGGACACCTTTGGCCAGGAACGTGATGGCGTTACCAACGTGGTGCGATCCCCACTCTTTGGCCAGTTCCAATTCAGCGTGAACTCCTGCGCGGAGAAGCCCAACAAGCACGTCTGCACCAAGATGTAAGCAGATTACCCCAGGATTACACAATACGAGTATATAGTAATCCAATTGATTGAACACTTTATCCCCCCCAGCGTGAATCAAAATGGCAAGAAGAAAACGCTGACGATGACCCGCCAGTGCTGCTATGGCTATGGACGCCCCAGGAACGCCGACTTCACGACGCCCTGCGAGAAGATCGACATCAAGGACGTGGAGGCCACGGCCAGTGACATGGGTGCCAAGCAGTTCCTGGAGAGCGCTCGCACCGCCGGCGAGCTGGCCGATATGCTTGGCGCAGGCAGTGGCAAGAAGGTGACCCTCTTCGTGCCCAACGACGCCGCCTTCATGGAGTACCGTGGTCACCATCAGCAGGAGAATGTGAGCATGCCTTTGGTTACTGAGAGTAATCTAAATAAAAGAGACTTCTTTACAAAACGCAGAATGTTGAAGATGCCAAGGCCGAGGCTTCAAAGCCATCCATCTACAAGCTGCACGCTGTGCTCGGCGAGGTTCAGCTGGAGGACGTGCCCAATGAGAAGCTTCTGCAGACGGAGCTGCCTGACCAGAAGATCCGCATCAACAGCTACCAGCTGCCGGCGGCTTTGGGCTTGGAACCCTACCGCTTTGCCGCCAACTGTGTGCCCATCGAGAAGCACGACAAGCTCTCGGAGCAGGCCCTTGTCCACACTCTGGGTGGAGTGCTGAAGCCGCTGACCAAGAACCTTATGGACATCATCAGGGAGCGTGCGGATATGTCCATTATGCGCACTGTCCTGGAGAAGACCAACCTGAGCGCCATGCTGGAGGATGACAAGCCGGTGACCATCTTTGTGCCCACCGACGCCGCCTTCGACAAGCTGGAACCTCATCTGCGTCGTGCTCTCAAGGAGGGTCGTGGTTGTGCCTCAAGTGAGTTGGCCTGGAAACGTACCCACAACCAGTTGACTAATCCAATATGATTTCCATTCATTCTGCAGACATCCTGAAGAACCACTTGCTGGACCTCACCTTCTGCTCGCTGGCCACTGTTCCCGGAGCCAAGACGACCGCCTACAATCTGCTGGGAGAACCCCTGCTCCTCAACCGCACCCAACGCGCTGCGAATCAGACTGGGCCGAATCCCATCTACATCAATAACTTGGCCCAAATCATTGAAGCCGATATCATGGGCACCAATGGTGTCCTGCACGTGATCGACACCATCCTGCCCACCGAGTCGGCTCTGCCCATGACCTCGTTGATGTCGCAAAAGAACCTGACCATCTTCCAGCGATTGCTGGAGGCCTCTGGCTACGATGATCAGTTCGACGATCTGGACAACGTGACCATCTTTGCGCCAACCGACAAGGCTCTGCAGAGCACGGAGTGGGCTCGCATGCTCAAGGAACAGCCGGAACTGCTGAATCACAACTTGGATCTGCTCGAGTTCCTTAACTACCATGTGGTCAAGCCCATGATCAAGACTTGTGACCTGTCGGAAAAATCCCTGCCCACGGTTGCTGGATCCAGTGTGCGTCTGAATCTCTACTCCACACATGCCCTCTTCTCGGACGTGATGAACCGGGCAACGGTCAACTGCGCCCGCCTGGTGCACTTCGATGATGAGAGCTGCGGATCCGTCCTCCACCAGGTGGATCGTGCCTTGGCACCACCCAAGAATGTGAGTTCCTAGTGGTATTCATGGAATATATTGCTCAATTTTGTTTGTAAATTTTCCCGCAGAACATGCTTAAGCTGCTGGAGGCTAATCCCAACTACAGCAAGTTCCTGGAGCTGGTTCGCAAGGCTAATCTCACCCAGCTGCTGTCCAACGACTCAAGGAGTCTCACCCTGCTGGTGCCCAAGAACGATGTCTTCGAGGAGCTGAACGAGTCCGGTGAGGGCTCAAAGCCCGCCGATCCCCTGGCCTTGGTCAAGACCCATATCGTTGAGGATGTTGTCTGCTGTGCCGGCATCATCCCAACCAACTGGCCATTTGTCCGCTCCATTGAGTCCATCTCTGGCCAGCATCTGCGCATCACCCGCGATCGCCGTCCCAAGATCGAGAACGCCGGCGTCACCAAGTGCGATGTCGTGGCCACCAATGGCATTCTCCACGAGATCAACGACATCATCGTGCCACGCCCACAGCGCCAGCAGCAGCGACCCCAGCTGATCCCGCCCGGAGCTGGCTATCAGCCACAGGGCGACTTCGATGTCTTCTTCTGAGCGCTGCTCGTCCCCATCTCATGCATATTGATATATAAAGCAGATATTTATATTTACTCTTACGATTTGTCAATTGATTGGAAGCCACAAAAAGCTCAGAATCTTCGCTGATAAATAAAATAAATAGTATTAAAACAAACATGAACTGTTTACTGTTGGTATCAAAAAGTATAATATTATCTTTTGTAGTTGCTGTAAACCTGTAGTGAAAATGCGTTTTCTCTTTTAAAAAAAAGGGGGTTTGTATATACTATTATGATTTTTAAATCACTCTTTCAGAGAGCTACATTAATAATGCGAGATAATTTATTAACACATACATATATATATGCATAAAGAACTAAGAGCGTGAATTCTCTTCCACAGCTTTTCACGAAGAGAAGCTTGCTAAGGGAGGCAAATCCATTTCGAATATCACTCATACATAGTGAGAAATAACTTTTACCCCCACAGTTCTTATCTGTGGCTAAAAACCCGGACCTCGGATCATATAAAAGTGCACTTTTTCAAGGCGTTCCTTTCATTGGAGCTTGTTAATTGAACGGAATAGGATGTCGGGATCGCTGCCAGCTACGTTCGTCAAGGGCTTCCACGATGAGGAGCAGGTGCGTCGCATGGAGTACCGCCAACTGGGATCCACTGGCCTGCGAGTGTCCAAAATAGCTCTAGGTGGTGCCACCCTCTCCAAGCTCTTCTCCGATGACTTTGATCGGGAGGAGGGCATCCGCACAGTGCAGGAGGCCATTAGATCCGGCATCAACTACATAGACACCGCCCCCTTCTATGGCCAAGGCAAATCGGAGGAGCTGCTCGGCCAGGCGCTGAAGGATGTGCCCCGGGAGGCCTATTACATAGCCACTAAGGTGGCACGCTACGAGTTGGATCCCAAGAAGATGTTCGACTATACGGCTGCCAAAGCTCGGGAGAGTGTGAGGCGGAGTCTGGAGCTCCTCCAGTTGGACAGGCTGGACGTACTGCAGGTGGGATTGGTAGATTCGCCTATAGGCTGACGAACTAATGTGATCCTATTGACAGGTTCATGACGTGGACGCCGCACCCAGTCTGGACATGGTGCTGAACGAGACCATACCCGTCCTCGAAGAGTACGTCCAGGCGGGAAAGGCTCGATTCATCGGCATCACCGCCTACGATGTGGACGTGCTGAAGGAGTGCGCCGAGCGGGGCAAAGGGCGCATCCAGGTGGTGCTTAACTACGCCCGCTACACCCTGTTGGACAACACTCTGCTGCGCCACATGAAGGCCTTCCGGGAGCTGGGCGTGGGCGTTGTCTGTGCGGCCGCCCACTCGCTGGGACTCCTGAGCAACGCTGGCCCCCAGTCCTGGCATCCCGGTAGTCCGGAACTCCTGGCCGTGGGCAAACGGGGAGCGGAAATCTGCCAGCAGAGGAACGTGGAGCTGGGAAAGCTGGCCATGTACTATACCATGCAACTGGATGACGCGGCCACCTTCCTCATCGGCATCCCCAACCGAAAGCTGCTGCGGATCAACTTGGACGCGGTCGTCGACGGACTTACTCCCCACGAACAGGAAGTGCTGCAGTATCTGCGCGAAAAGTAAGTTGGCCAACAACTGGTTGCGCCGATCGGGGAACTGGGCAAGTCGGATTTGGTGCTAGCAATTGCATCACGGGCACGAACTTGGCCTCGGCCTGGCCAAACTGGTTGCTGGTCACTCGATCCAGTGCAGACTGTTCCAGTCCAATCTCCACTCCAATCGCCACAATACACTGGTTTCCTTTTCTGTCTTCGTTTCAGCGTCTTTACCAAGTCCTACAGCTGGGGCTCCACTTTGTCCACGGTTAACATGTTCAAGTGAGCGAACTTGAGCTCCAACAGCGGGAAAATCTTTGGAAATGCAGGAAGAACGGATTTTAAATGAACTTTAAATTATAATATTCACTGAAATAAAATGTTATCTGTAACAAGTACATTTTCAAACGAAACCCTAAAGTTGACTTAAGGAAAGCTTTATGCAAATGTTTTATTAAGTTATTCCAAGATAAGACTAATTATTAAGGCGAGGCACAGATCAGATTTCACATTACAGAATGCAGGAGAAGTGTTTGTTTTTTCAATTGTTGTAGATTTGTTTTTACAAACAAACAGCGGATTGATTTAGTTTGTTGTGTTTTTTTGCTGAGAGAAGAAAGCTCTTACCGATTACCGCATGTTGCAAAACAGAATTATTCTGGAGAATCTCTTTGTTGAAAACTGTTTTCCCTTAAAAGAAATGCAATTCCTCTCTTGACTTCAACCCGAGAAGAGAAAACTTTAAAAGGTTTGTTCAATCAATTGAAAACCGCTTCCAATGCAGAACGTACATGGGCACTCACTTCGACTCGCTCTTTGATAAGAGGCAACCTGTGATGTTCAGAATATAAGCTAAAGATATGAAGTTAAACCGCCAGTACTTCTCTGACTGCCGATCGAATTTCAACAGACAGCGCAATATATTTGGATTATCGAAAATGTCTCGAACTTTGCCGGCTACCTACGTGAAGGGATTCCACGACGAGGCGAAGGTGCGCCGGATGGAATATCGCAATCTCGGAAAGACCGGCCTGCAGATCTCGACAGTCTCTTTCGGAGGCGGCGCCCTCTGCGCGAACTACGGGTAAGAGAACTATGGCAAAAGTAATTGGCACAAATTCAATTACTCTCGTACACAGAACGTAAATCTTTTGGCTTTTATTAAGAACCAAATTATTAGTACTTTATAGAAAGTTTACAGAGTTTTGCTGAAAATACTAATTTTTACTTTAAAGTTACATTTATCTTTAATTTCACATATTCCCTTTTCCCTTTTAGCTTCGATTTGGAGGAGGGTATTGAGACGGTGCACGAGGCCCTGAAATCAGGCATCAACTACATCGACACTGCTCCGTGGTACGGACAGGGTCGCTCCGAGGAGGTCCTTGGACAGGCGCTGAAGGATGTGCCGAGGGAATCCTACTACATCGCCACGAAAGTGGCTCGCTATGAACTGGACTACGAGAACATGTTCGACTTCAGTGCCAAGAAGACGCGCGAGAGCGTGGAGAAGAGTTTGAAGCTCCTGGGCCTGGACTACGTTGATGTCATCCAGATTCACGACATCGAGTTCGCCAAAGATCTGGACATTGTGATCAACGAGACACTGCCCACGTTGGAGCAGCTGGTCAAGGAGGGCAAGGCCAGGTTCATTGGAGTGTCCGCCTACCCGATTTCCGTGCTCAAGGAGTTCCTAACCCGTACAGCTGGAAGACTCGATGTGAGTTCATGGCATACACTGAGAACATTACATTTTACTTTTATATCACCTGCCAGACGGTCCTCACCTATGCCAGATACACTTTGGCCGATGAAACGCTCCTGGAGTACCTGGAGTTCTTCAAGTCCCAGAACCTGGGTGTCATCTGTGCCGCCGCCCATGCCCTCGGACTGCTGACCAATGCCGGACCCCAGCCATGGCATCCGGCCAGCGATGAGCAGAAGGCCATTGCCCGGAAGGCATCGGAGGTGTGCAAGGAACGCGGCGTGGAGCTGGGAAAGCTGGCCATGTACTACACGATGAGCGGTCTGCCCGAGGTGAGCACCTTCCTCACGGGCATGCAGACGCGCCAGTTGCTGCGAATCAACCTGGATGCCTTCGAAGTGGGCCTCAGCGATAAGGAGCAGGAAGTGCTGCGGTACCTGAAACAAAAGTGAGTGTCCGACTCGGAAGTTGGCCAAAAGCGGCACAGCGAAAATTGTGCAACTCGGATACAATGTTACCATTACATCACATCCCACTTCCCACTTCCCTGCCTGCCATCGTGGGCAGGGGGTCCACTGCTCGGTTAGTTGTCCATACACGGCCGTGTGTGTGAGTGTGTGTGTGTGTGTGCATGATCATTGTCAATCTTGGCCATCGGTGCAGTAGGCACCAGACAACCTCTTCCCCGCTCCCCACTCCCCGGCAATTACTGACCACTTCCCCAAGTGCGCGGTATCTGCGACTCCCGCCGACTGGAGGTTCAACTTGTTGGGTCTCTCCACTGCGGCGTTTCGTGCTCCACAAGCATTATCCACACACATCAGCGATGCTTTTACTCCTTTTGCTTTGGCCAATTGCACTACCCTCGCTATGCAGGCATTATGTAAATTTGATATTTTCCTATTTTCAGTGTTTTGACCAAGCCTTTCCACTGGGAGGGCAACGAACTGCAGCTGTATTGGGCAGGCCTGAAGAAGAAATAATCCTGAATGATAAATATGCGGTTATGAACGGGAAATGATTTGTGTTTTCTTTGGGTGACCTTTTAAGTGCCTTTACAGTGACCTAGAAATGAACTTCAGATGGTTTGGGATGGAAAAATCAATTCAATTGCAAACAAAAGTTGATAAGCGTTTAATCAGGGAGTGATAATTCTCACAGATAGCATTTAACAATAAGTAATTGTCGATAAGAGCTAAGCTCTTCAGCCAAAATCACATATATTTGACATAATTTATAGCGAAGGTAAGTCCCCCGCAAGCTTTATGATGTCAAATAATACAAAAGCTCGGTTTATTTGCTTAAATATGATCAAAATTAATTATACTAGCTCGTTAATCTGAACAAATGCAGCAATCCTCTCCAAAATCCACAGCTTTGAAAACCAGCAATCACAAGGAGGCATAACAACTTAATCATCTGCAGCAGAGCTTCCACAAATCTCCCGAAGTAAATGCATTTTGGCCAATATTGAACCACGCCACTTCCACCTTTCGCTGGATTGGCATGGCCAAGCCGAATCGTTAACTAATTACACTTTAATTAACGCAATCAACGAAAAACAAAGACGTATGTAAGCAACAACAAAGGCAGGTGGCAAACTAGCGAGGAAAATAAAAACCAACCTCAAGATGAAAACCGCTGCTCAAATGATTAAATTCGTTGCATGAAGGAGAACCAAAGTCGCAAAAAACGGGGAAGTTTAATAACATTTTGAATAATGAACGGCAACCAAAAAATCGCTTGAATGCAGCGCTAAAAATGCGAAACGAATGCACCGCAGCAGAAATCCACATGCCACACGCGAAAAGCGGAAATGTCTTTGGAGCGATGCCGCATTTTGTTTTCCTTAAACTGCCGCTTTAAATAAATATTGATACCCTGGAAGAGGGTGTTTTGTGTCGCTTTAAAGCTAAGTTACCCATAGGTATAGTTCAAAAACCTCTCAAATTACTTTTTTATTATTATATACAAGTATTCAAAGTTCTTTAAAACAAACAATTCCAAGCTTCACTTTTGCTATCTATTTAAGCCTAATTCTACCGTTAGAACATTTCAAAGCTCTCTGAAAGAGAAATTTTCGAATAGAAATCTGAACTTATTTATAGCTGTATTTTGTCAAATCGCTTGTGATGTAGAATTTTCCAATTATTACTTATAGAACATTTTGATGGGTATTCAGTCTGTCTTCCTTGTGGATTCATTTCGGTTTTCCAATCGGCGCTGCCAATAAATTTTCGCCTTATCAAAAGCGCAGTGCAATCAACTGTTTTCATGCTCTGCTATTGACCAAATTCTCACCGACTCTCTGTGGAAGCGTCTCTTTCTCTCTTAAGTCGAGTCTGCATTCCAGTTTTTTTTCTCGTTTGCGGTGAGCCGAGCTTTTGAGTCGCGCTTATATGCGCTGCGCAGGCGCAATTGCTTCGTCAGTTCGAATCTTGGATTGCAGCTGTGAAGACATCTTCGAGAGTCAGGAAACTTCGCGATAGCTTTACATCGTTTTGTGTTAAATAATAATAAAGTGCAATACTATGTCGGGATTAATGAATGGCTTTCTGCTTTTGTTCGCCTGCAATTTGCTGTCGGCGGTGCACGTCTCTGCCAATAAGCAGCAGAAAAATCAAAACCAAGGTAAGATCGTCGACTTGGGTCAACAAAAGAACAACTCGACTGAATCATCCAGGTTGGGCGGAGAAATTCTTTCGCTGCGCGCTGTTCTAGCCAGACCAAAATAAGCCGAAACCGGTTATCAACAATGCCGCCTGTCTGAGAGATGAGTGAACTTCAACGGTTCGGTGGATAAGTTGCCTAGAAACGGTAGGCTCAGGTGGTTCTAACGGTTACTTCCGAGAGGAAAGCACTTGAAAGTGGCTTAGAAAAGAAATGGAGAGTTATAGTTTCAAAAACTGAAAGAAAGTGTAAAAAACTCTAAAATAATACAAGAGGTTATTTTTGTAGCTCTTAAGTATTAAATTTTATTTTTTTTTTTATTTACTTCTTTTACGAATAGAAAAGAAAATTGTTTTAGTTGCAAAGTCGGATTGGCATGCGTTTAGGAGAAAAGTAAAAAAGATATTTGAAGTTAAAAGCATAAAAATGTCTTACATAAACAACCTTTAATGTCACCCATGAAATTACTTCGCCCTTTTGCAGAAATCTGGGAACAAGACCTTTCCGACACCTTTAAAATCGAGGGCAGCGACCAGGGCATCCAAAAGGTGAACCTCAAGTGCGGAGCGGACTCCATGAACGTGGTGCTGGAGACGGAAAAGCCCTTCACGGGCGTCATGTACACTCGTGGAAGCTTCTACAAGCAGTCTGCGCCGTGCTTCATGAAGCCCACTTCCAGCCAGGGATCCCGCACCATGGAGATGAACTTCCAGCTGGACCAGTGCCAAACGATCCGCGATGGTGACCTCTACACCAACATCGTGGTGATCCAGAACGATCCCGAGCTGATCACACCCGGAGATTCGGCCTTCTCGCTGGAGTGCGACTTCCGGCAACCTCGCAGCCTGGACGTGGAGGCCAGCATGCAGGCCAGGGACAGGTAAGGTGGCGGATCTGAGTCTGAAGCTCTGATTACGATCTCTGATCTGCATTAGAAACCCACAAAAATTGCGCGGAGCACGCGGTGGAGCCCGCCAGCGCCAATAGATCTTTTCAGCCACTCTAGATCTTTCCTCTTCGACTACAATCACCTCCAAAAGCTGTACATAAGGTACAAGAGAGATGCCCCTTTTTTTACTACATCCCCAAAAAACTAATACCGGCCAAGTAGCGCTATACTAACTATACACATTACTGGCACACAATCAGTTTTGGGTTAGATTAAATGCCCAGAACCACACATCTATTTGAGTACAATGTACCTCATCCTTTACCTCAGTGATTTTTAGAAGCTTAACTGTTTTGTTTCCAAGGATTTAGGGCTCTTGTTTTAAGCTCAGCCTTCGATCACACTACCAGTACAATACCCACATACATGCATTCCACAGAGTGGCCACTGGCTCCAAAATCACACTCACAAGTCCTGATCCCGCGGCACCCACGGAACACCTACACAACTCGGTGGTTAGCAACAGCGACTCGGTCGCATACATACCAAAGTTCAGCCGACCAAACAGAACCATACACCTGGGCTCCGTGGAGGAGGTGACGCTGCCATCGTCCTCCCAGGCGCGAGATGAGCTCTAGGAACACCTACACTGCACGAAACGATACTAATGTAGAAAACCAGATACTCAGAGACATTAGCACAACACTTATAAAAAAAAACCACAGCGTACAGGTGAGACGACAGGACACGCTTTTGTTTGCCAACTGTGTTTTTGCTTGCTTATGTTTGTTAAATATATAATTATTTCGATTGTGTGCTATACAAAACTATTGAATTATTTACAGGAAACTAGCACAGAATGCGACGCAAGCGCCAATGGGAGCAAATTGATGGCAACTGTGCGGCAAATGCACTAACACCACTTCATGTATTTTCATTTAAATGGTTTTTCATATCCTGTGATATTTTTTAAGTTTGTGTTTAATAAAAACTTGGTAAAAATAATTGCAAACAGTTTGTTTTTTTATCTAATAATCAAATTATAGAATTTGTAAAGATTTTTTAAATATTGATATCTCAGAAATCTTGTAAGATGGTTAATACAATATTCTCCATATCTCACTACCCCAAAATCCGATTTAAATTCAAAAAGCCCGCCTTTTTTAAAAATTCACCAGTTGCTTTGTAGTATGACCATTTTACTTGCCGACCGTTCTGTACATTTTGCGTAGTAATTGAGCTTTCCTGTGGGGTCACACTGGTGGCGATAGAAGAAAATAAACAAAAGTCCCGTTAAAACAAGCTAATTCGCAGTACTTGCAAAAATAAATTACTAGTTACTTTGTTTTTTGACCTTGAAAACGGTAGAGTTGCTGGTTTATGGTCACAACCACTTAAGTAGATTATATAGGCCTGTGGAAGGGCAGTCAGTTAACCGTCTGGCCGCACTTTTTTGCACTTATCACTGCGCAGTCACAATTGCGAATTGCACAAAGAACGTCAATATTTATAAATCGAATTAACGCTGCACCCAAAAAGTGAATCCTCCGCCGACGAATGGATCATCGGGTTTTTCTGTCGCTGATCTTTGTGCTCAGCGGCACCTTCAACGTTCTGGTGGTGAAGTGAGTAGCGAAATATCGCTTAATAATAGTAAGTAATGGATCTAACTAAATGTGCACTCGCTGCTGTGCGAATTGCAGGTGGGCCAATCAACAACAGGTAATCGGCAGCGATGGCAAACTCCATGGATTCCAGCACCCTGTGGTGTTCACACTGCTCATGTTCCTGGGCGAGTTCTTGTGCTTTGTGGTCTTTAAGGTGATCCGCCTGATCTCCAGTCGTCGTGGAGTAAGTTCTTATGCCGGTTCCAATGTTGGATCGTGACCGGCGAAACTTTCGCGATTTTGGAAGTTCAATTGTAATCGTCTGGCAATCCGCAGGTCATATCCGATCTGGATAGCATCTTGTCGCAGGACAGCAGTGAGTTCCGCCCTGTGAGCATGCTACTGCCCACCTTGCTGGATGCAATAGCCTCCATTTTGCTGTTCACCGGACTTTACTTGACTTATGCCACCAGCTTTCAGATGATAAGGGGTACTTCTATCAGCGAGTGGCCCTGCTTATCTATACTTACGTTGCCCCATCTCTCCCGCAGGTGCCGCTCTGATCTTTGTGGGCATCTTCAGCACCATGTTTCTGAACCACACGCTGACCGGGCGGCATTGGCTGGCCATCTTTACGATTTCCTGCGGCCTGCTGGACATTATCAGTCTGGACGTCCAGCGCGTTGAGTACGACGTGGTCACGTTGCCGTACACGGACAAAAAACCCATTCTGACCGGCGACTTACTCATCATCATTGCTGAGATTCTGCACGGACTGCAGTATGTTTACGAGGAGAAACAGCTCAAAACCTCGAATGTTGCCCCACTGCAAGCTGCCGGCTGGCAGGGAATCTTCGGCTTGGGCATCACCTCGCTGCTGGCCATTTGTATGAACTTCCTGCCGAGCATAGATCCATTTAACCACAGTTCGCGTGCAGTTTTCGACGATTGGGGTGATCTCTTTGCGGCTTTGCAAGGGAATATTTCGTTGATAATGGTTCTGATTGCCTTCACTATCTCATGTGCCATGTACAACTTCATTGGGCTCTTCATTGCGATGTACTCGTCCAGTGCCAACCGACTTCTGGCCGATGGTCTACGCGTATACTTCATCTGGGTGTTTGTGATTGTCATGGAGTGGGAGTACATGAATCTGGTCACGATCATGGGCTTCATCATCCTGCAAATGGGTATCATTCTATATCGACAGGCCCTGTTCCTCGACTGGTATCGAGCTGCTGTGGCCCGCTGGTATCGCGCTCGCTACGTGGATTTGGGTTCTGAGAATGCAGCTGTTCCGAACAGCCGGCCAGCGGATGTGATCTAAGGCAACTGAGGAATAGCTGAAGTGAAAGGATTGTGATGAGAGAGATGGGCTGCAAATCAACCCTGGGCTGATTCTTGAAAATTACTTATCGATTATATGTATAGATGCAATAAGAAAATACACACAATAAATGTTAATTGAGCTCCTAGAAGGCAACTCATTTTGTTAAATTCAAATTAGTGATCCTTGTAAAAACCGAAATGTTGCTATGGCAGCTATATTATATAGTGCATCCGGCAATCAAAGAAACACACTTCTATATAAGTTTCAGTCAGATAGCTTTAAAACTGCGAAAATAGTTTGCGCAATACCGGGCGGTACCATTTTACATTGATTTGTCAACATGATAAATGATGGAACTCAATGTGGGCAGAGAGTTCTTCACTTAAATTTAAACAGATTTCTTTTGCTCAATGCCAAGAATCATTTCGCCCACACCCAAAAAGTAAAACATTTGCGCGATCCCAAATAGTGGCGCCAGCACCATCACCCGACATAGACCGCCCTTAAAGAATGCCTTTACGCCCTCTTCCTTAAGGGTCTTATTCACACAGTCCACGATGCCCTTGAACTTCTTCTCACTATCGCCCTGCAGACGAGTCTTGACCACATCAATAGGGGTGACCATGAAAGCAGAAGTCATTCCGGACAACAGGCCCGCTACCAGCGACCAGTAGAAGACCGCTTCCCCAGAACCGTCCGACTTGCGTGGCCCTTGGTCATTTATGTAGGCCATTAGCGGGAAGTACACACACGAGAAGGTGACGTCCCGCACTCCTGTGGCGCCCACACCCTTGTACAAGCCGAAGATGCCACGCTCACGAATTAGGGTCTTGGTCAGTCCCCAGGCCGTAAGCTTTTTCACCTCTCGTCCTGCCGCTCGATCGTCCGCAGCCACACGCCCCGCGTCCTGCATTTGTATCTTGAGGAGCTCCATTGGAGTGGTGACCACGATCTGGAAGAGACCGGCCAGGCCGCCGGCTAACGCTGCCAGGGACAACGGAAGAACGCCTTCATCGGTAGCCAGGTGGTGTCGAAAGTAGTCGTTGGCGGTCAACTTGATGGCTTTTTCGGGCGTAATCAGCAGGATGTTCACCGCTGAGCCCCTATACATCCCGAAGTATCCTTCGGCGGCTATAGTCTTCCGAAAACAGTCGGCGCTATGGCAGTAGAGTAACCCATTAGGCGGATAATGGAGCAACCCAACCCGAAAACCCACTCACATGCTGGTGTACATGCGCTCTCCATTGGGACCTATTGTTTGGTTTTGTAGTCGCGTCTTCACCAAATCCAGTGGGAAGACACATGTCACCCCAACAATACCGGCAACACCGCCATTTATAATTTTCGGAAAAACGCTGTGATTTGTTAGCCATTCAATAAAAGTTGTAGTATTAAACAGATGGTAGCACTTTACTTACTTAAATTGTTTCGCTTTCTTGTTTTCAACTTGTTCCATTTTCTTCTACAGCGAAGACAAATTTAATATTCTACCAAAATTTGGAATTTTTCATTATTGTATATTCGTTCGTTTAATTCTGACGGTTTTTATAAAGCATACAATTGCTCTAGTCATGTTATCGAATGCTACTAGAAGTAAATTTAGCCTGACAGCAAAGGAAAATGCATTACTAATACAACTTGATGCAAAATGTTCATGGCTAGCTGCGGATTGCTCGGTAAACAAAGACTAAATAGAGAGTATTCAAACACAACAGTTATAGACTATGATATTAACCAAAAATGTACATAATTTTAGCCATTATTTTGCTTTATCTTATTGTCATTGGAGCATCAGTTATCTTCTGCTATGCATGGTGTAAATACATAGTACATCGTTCGAGTGGTTTTATAAGACTGGGGAAAACTTTAACAACTTGACTGGCAAGCGCAGCGCTTGATTACTTTAGCTTACTATAGAGACTTCACGATTGCATTCATGGACAGCTTTAACAACATTTAAACACGATATACATATACATACACATTCAATATTCAGAGAGAGTACATTTAAAATGCTTTCGGTCTTGTCAATCCGCCTTGGCGCGTACCCATACGAAACCCCCTACTTCTTCTGATAGCCCAGCAGGCCCTCAGCCACGCCCAGATAGTAGACCGTTTGAGCGATTCCGAACAGAGGAGCAATCACAATCATTCGGCACAGGCCGCCCTTGAAGAAGGCGGTGGGTCCTTCGTGCTTCAGGGTCTTACTATTGGAGAATGAATATTAGTGGAAGGATAATTTGGAGTAAATTTCGGGAACTCACGTAATACAATCGGATATGCCCTTGAACTCCTTCTCGCCGTCGGCCTTCTTAATCGCCTGCAGGCGCGTCTTGACCACGTCGAACGGATTAACTGCGAGGGCAGCGGTGGAACCGGCCGCCAAGCCCGCCAGGAAGGAACACCTTTTGAAAGTGTATAAAATAAATATAAAAATGCTACGCTTACAATTGACAGAACTATGCTCTACTTACCAGAACACAGCCTCACCAGATCCATCGTTTCTCCGTGGACCCAGGTCATTGAGAGTGGCGAACAGGGGGAAGTAAATGATGGAGAAGGTGACATCTCGCAGTCCTGTGGCTCCAATACCCTTGTACAGGCCAAAGATGCCCTTCTCCTTGATAAGCTGCGAAGCCAACTGGGTGGCAGACACCTTCTCCACCGTTTTGCCAGCCAATTTGGCCGCCGCCGCCACGCGTCCCGCATCCTGCATTTGGATTTTGAGAAGCTCCATGGGCGTGGTGACGATAATCTGGAATGCACCTGCGAGACCGCCGGCAACCATCTGACTGGTCAGCGGAAGTTTGCCATCCTTGGTGGTCAGCTTGTGGCGGAAGTAGTCGTTGGCGGTCAACTTGATGGCCTTCTCAGGTGTGATCAGCAGGATGTTCACGCCAGAGCCGCGGTACATGCCAAAGTATCCTTCGGCCTTGTACGTCTTGCGGAAGCAATCGAACCTATGAATCGTATTCAATATGGAAATGACATCTATATAGAAATATATCCGTCTTACTCACATGCTGTTGTACATGCGTTCGCCATTGGGTCCGATCTGCTGGTTCTGCAGCCTCGTCTTGACCAAATCCAGTGGGAAGACACATGTCACTCCGATGATGCCCGCGATGCCACCGTTAATGATCTTCGGCAGCAGCCTGCAATTAAAGGGCATGAAATCAGGGCATTCTATAGACGCTATCTCATTATACGCTTGGCTAATTGACAAACATTTGCACTGCGCTAACTTTGCATTCGCGTCGCTTGTGTCGCTGCACAACAACAAAATGTAAACAATAGACTTATTGGCATTGAACTTGGCCCACATATACCATCACCGCTCCTTAGATACCACTATCGAACACACAATTAAAGCAGAGAAAGGTCAAATGGGTTGATCATTAATAAGGAAGAAATATTTGGCGCACTGCCAAGGAAACATACATACTATTTGTATGATTGGATACAGTAGTATCTAGTCTTAGCTTGGGTCTATTTTCGGCTTGCATTTCTTTTTCAGCAATGGCGAGAACAAAAACAAAGTGCAAAATGCAATCATATTATGTCATAGTACTGCTATCCTTCTCATCCGATTTGTCCCAGTTTTATTGAAACTATACGAAAGAAATGCGGGGTGAATGGGAAAACTGTCTGTTGGCTGAGGGCAAAGCACTTGAAAATGAAATGTGTATAAATGTCTATTCATGTGACGAGTCTTTAACGATGATACATTCAAATACAGTAGACAATGGCTAAGAGTATCGAATTTTAAAATCTAATATATAAGACTATATATTTTGCAGTTAAATGACTATATCACAATCTACATACTAATCAGATGAATCCTTTGATTTCAATTTTAAGTTGAAGTGCGCTACCTTTGTTATTATAATTCACAAGTGACTTTGTTTGGCGGTGCAAAAATACATTTTGTAAAGCAAACATGTTTGTTTGTCTTTGAGATTATATTACGCGGGCTAATTGAAATGTTTATTGATAACTTACGCGAATTGCTGGTGCTGTGGCTGTGGCAGCGGTGTTGCGTTGGATCCACTGCTCGACATTCTGTGAAATACACACAACCATATAAGATATATGCTATATATAATGAGCAAACAAAGAATTGGTACAAACTGGTTTGTTTATAATTTGTAACAACGGCACAAATATAGATAGTACTATAAGAATGTATATATAATATTATATGGTTTATGATTCTCACTACATTTGTATAATAGGTATTTATTTGTTTATAATTTGTAACAGAAGTACAAAAATAGATAGAACTATAAGAGCTTTATTGTATATATTTTATTATTCGCACAAACAATTCAAACAATAAGTATCATTCTTTATCCCAAGCAACTGATATATCTGTTGGATAAATTTAATATGCGTACATATCAGATATATTTAAATATATATCTAAAACGATGCTTTTTAATACAAATCGGTGGAATGTATCAAACAAACAAACTTCTTGGTTGTCGGTGGTATAGAGATACCCCATAAAGATTGGGAATATACATACATACATATGTATGTACATATCTATATAATTTATAAGCAATGTTGTGATTGCTTACTGAAATGAACGAACAATAACCGAACCATAAATGTTTACACTCATGTAAGTTAAGCAACTGATAATGCGGTTGGCTGAGTGCTGTGTGCCAAATGGGGGGAATACTTAATATAGGTTGGCGATAAGCAGCGAATGTGGGATCCAAAGTTTATTGACATGATCGGCGGACCCCACGGAGATTAGCATTAAATCATCGATGGGCGCCATTAGTCCCTACTCGCGAATAAATGTTAAAATGGCTTAGTTAGCACAATTACACACAGGTGCGAATCGAAAAAGTTTATCATACATATTTCGGTGGCTATCTGCTCAGCTTTCAAGGCCGAATAACGGGTTATCCACGCTGCGCAGACGATAAGAGTGTCTGAACTTGTTATCATTTCTGGTTTTTGGGAGGGTATCTCATACATAAAGATATCAAGTTGAAGGAATACCGCAAGCATAAAGATATCAGGCCGAAGGAAACCGATTGGGTTAAATAATAGTTAACAATTGAAGTTATAAACTTCCGATGATAAAAATAAGTGTAGATTGCGGCAACGAACGTTAAATGGCAGGCCAGTTATTGATTATTGCCCAAATGTTTGGCAACTCGAAGGCGAAGGGCGGGAGGCGGAGGGCTCGCCGTTTTATGGCGACGTTTTCTTTCGTGCGCTCCGCATGGTTCACCTGTCGACCAGGTGAGATACACCGTCTCGATACGGGACTACGATAACAGTTATTGGAGGCACACTTATTCCGGAGTGGATGCACTGGAGCAGCAACCACTTGTGCGGACTTTACGTAATGCGTGGTGTTTACCGCTGACATCGAGCACCTTTATTAAATTAATTTGATTGCCGCACTCTCTCGCTGCGAACCTCTCGCAAATGTTTAAATAAATTCCACCCCCCGAGCCCCGCACAAAAATGCGAGCGAATCAATCGTAGTCGCGATATTGAACTCACTTTTCACTAGTTGCTGAGAAGCTCGATTAATTGACTTTGGTTACTTTGAACTTAACGGCTGCTGCGGACCAGCAACACTTATTTGCGGCTAATTAAGCTAAATTAAAACTATTTATTGATATTCTCTTCGCGCGTCGCCGTCGCTTGTGGTCAGCGGAGTGACCGTTTCGGCACCTTTGAAATATATGTTCGGCTCAAATCGGCTATCGCCAATCGCCAAGCCGAATGTCCGCTGGTCACACTTATCAGCAATTTACGCTTCCCCCCTAAAATTGGTTAAAAAATATTTAAGCTCATAAAATTAAATCAAAAAAGATTTTCAAGATTTTTTGTTAGCAAATAAAGAACATACTTTTAGGAATCTTGACATAATATAAGCTCGCTTTATATGAAAAGAACATTTAAAACCTTTAAAAATAAATTAGAATGAAAAGAACATCGTTAACTATCGAAACTAAATTCATCGATTGGTTTTCGGATTATCTGGCATACCATAGTACCAGCTCTAAAGCAAAACAAGAAGAAAAAACCATTCTTTTTCTGCAAAGGAAATAGGTGCAATTTGGTCGTTTACTAGCTTAAATCTAGTGTAAAATGAGTTCGGCCCGCTTTGCGCGCTCCGGGCGCGTCCGCATCTGCATCCTGATGAGCATGTTCATCGTGCTCATCATGATGATAGTGATCTACCAAATGTCTCAACACCAATTGGACGAGAGCCGCGCCTTCCAAGAGGGCCTCAGTGTCCAGATGCAATGTGGGTCTATTGTTATTATCTTGTTTTACCCTTAAACTCACTGATAATGACTATATTGACAGCTCTAAATGCCGAGAAACTGACCGCCGAGAAGAGAATGAGTGTGCTGCGCTCGGAAAAGATGAGCCTGCAGGAGCAGTACGAGGGCCAGTTGGCGGAGGCAGTGCAAAAGCAGCAGGATACGGAGCACGCACTTCAGGAGAAGTTCGACGCCCAGGTAGAGAAGTACAAGCTGCTGGAGGTGAAGTACTCGGATCTGGAGGCCGAGTGCCTTAAGAGCAAGAAGAAACACATCGAGGACACAAATGCGTTCGACCAAAAGCTGCAAAAGGTCCTCGCTGAC
This sequence comes from Drosophila yakuba, assembly GCF_016746365.2. Classification (NCBI taxonomy): domain Eukaryota; kingdom Metazoa; phylum Arthropoda; class Insecta; order Diptera; family Drosophilidae; genus Drosophila; species Drosophila yakuba. Next base: position 13,882,344 of record NC_052530.2, on the reverse strand, counting down.
CTCCATAAGGACAAGGCCAGCAAGGAGCGCGAAGTGTCTGCCTGGAAGGTAAACTTTTCTATTGCATCCTATTGAATTTCTCAACTATACGCACTTATCCTCCAGGAAAAGCTGGTCAAGTTGCAGCGTGATGGGGAGCACAAGATTCACGCCCTGGAGGCCACAATTGCAGAATTCAAGACAAACTGCAACTATGTACCTAAAGTTCAGCCTGCCGAGGCGCCGGCCCATGGCCACCAGCAGCAACTAAATAAGCCCGCCGAGCAGATGCCCACAACGCACCACTCCAATCCCGCCCAGCTGGCGCACAGCATTGAAAAGCCACGCAACGAGAAGTCCTTCGATGCCCAAGTGCAAGTGAGTGACGGCCTCTACAGGATTGGCGGCGGGGTAAATCTGCTAGCAACTAACCCAAAGCAAAACCTAACCAAACTAAACTTAACAACCGCGTCTACTAATTCCACAATTAAGAGTAATGGTGACGGAACCCAGGAGCAGCCGCAGCACCTGCCTCTGCTGCCCTATGCCGTGCGCAACAACCACAGCCTCATACTAACCTCTGTTGAAAACTTTCAGATTGTTCCCAAATCGGTCAGTGAGAAGCAGCAGCAGGAGGAGCCGCAACTGTCCGGCGGTCCAGTTTCCCCGCTGAGTGCTCCCCGCAAGAGCAGCACCCAAGCCTCAGTGGGCAGTGCGTCCGACAAGAAAGCCGGCGACGCCCCAAACGCATCTGTAGCTCCAAAGGTCAGTAGCAGCGGCCTTCCACCGCTTGCAGTGCCACCAGCCAAGCCAGAGCGCAAACTACCCGAAAACGTAGCTCCCATTCCCGAGAACTTTGAAGACAAAACGGATACTAAGGGCGACGCAGTCGATGTGGACACCGCCGCCGAGGAACTGCCGAAGAACGAAAACAACAATCGTTACGCCAATGCCGTAAATGATATGGAGGGCAACAAAAATGTAGGTGTGGCACCCAAACCTCTTGAGGATTCGGGTGCACACGAAGTTAAGGACGCGTTGAACGAGCTCAGCTTTAATTTGCCTGCCGCTGGTGGCGGTCAGAATTTCTTCGACGGCGAATTGCCGGCTCCTGGTCCCGGTCCCGTTCCCGATGAAACGGCCAAACAGATGGCTGAGGCAGCCGGGGTCGGCGGAGGAGGCGATGGAGATGACGACGACGATGTAGGTGATGTGGCCGTGAAACAGCCACAACATCTGCTCGATACAGACAATCTAAACAACGAAATCGTGGCCGACCAGGGCAAGGAGTTCGCCGAAGGCATCCACCTGGAAGACGGCATGGATGAAGATCAAGATGGTATGTAGTAATACCTTAAAAACGGAATAAATGCCTAACACTTAACTCAAATTGTAGAAGACGACTACTCCCACGGTGCAGCACGCAAGAAGGGAGGCGAGGTTATTAGAGATTAAGTAAGATAATTTTCTTATAATATTGAGCGGCATGTGTGCAAAGGCTTAGAAAACCCTTTATATTAAAGCCGTGCTCGGTAAGCCATAGATTTGTGGGTTAATCATAACGAAATTCCGCAAACCGATCATTGAATTTGTACGTTAATTTGCGATTATAAATCGACATCTATTCTGGCTTGAGCACGCCCTAAGCTACTTAGTTTGTAAGTTAAGTTCGACGTCATTTCGTTAATAGTAAATGAAAAACAAGAAATTTAAACTCGCAGGAAATACAATACTCTGAGATGGAGCTACGAACAAAGGCAGACAGTTTACTGTCCGAGCTAAGGTCGATTTAAAATGAAGTCTGTTTCGGATCAGCCTTACAAATTATGTGTCGCAAACTAACAACAATCGATGTTGTTGCTAAATCCTCAACCATTTCATTAACGAAGGAGACCATCTTAAAAATATAATGTAGCTACATATTTGCATCTGCGTACAATATGTCTTTGTACTTGGTTTTCTGTGATAAGAATAACTCGCTGCACTGCATTTGGGCATTGTTGCCTGTTTTTTTGTCGCCGCCTCCACGTTTCACTTCTGCATTTGCAACTGCGTCAACTCATTTCACTAGAGATTAGGTAGCCACATAAGATAGGAATGTACACTAGCATTCGAAAACACACACACAAACTTTATTGGTAATGATAATAATAAACTTAATTGCTAAATGTTAATTTCTCGAATCTCTATAAATGAAAATTTATGATGCCATAATTAAATTACGCGGCGCGCCCTAATTAAAAATGTAATTAAAAGGAATTAACTCAAAATGAAACAAGCATGGGGTTCACTGCGTGTGCGCCAGGATCCATGGGTGCACCATCACCTGATCCAGCGGTAGGCGGTGCTGCGGATTAAGGACCAGCAGCTTGGAAATGAGATGTGAAGCTGCCTTGGAAATGTGCTCCGGCAGTTTGTAGTCCACCTTGAGAATCTTCTTGTAGGTCTCGTCGTAGTTCTTCGAGTAGAAGGGAGCATGGCCCACCAACAACTCAAAGCAGAGCACACCGAGGCTCCACAAATCTACGTTTTTCGTGTGCGGCTTGCCCTGAACCATTTCAGGTGGCAAATAGTCGACGGTGCCGCACAGTGTCATGCGCATGGAGTTCGGCTCGTGCACGGACCAGCCAAAGTCTGCAATCTTCAGGACGCCCTTGTGCCCGAGCAGCAAGTTCTCCGGCTTGATATCCCTGTGGATGATGTCCCGCTCATGCAGATAGAGCAGCGCCGAGCACAACGCCTGAATATAGGTGGCCGACTGACGCTCATCAAAACGCTTCATGGGCTGTGCCTGCAAGGCATTGAACAGCGTTCCTTGTGGGGCATACTCCAAGATCAGATATATGCGCACGTCGTCGTGAAAGTAGGCGTACAGACGCAGGATATGCGGATGACGCAGGTGCGATTGTATCTCGATCTCCCGGCGCACCTGGTGCTCCACATTGGACTCGCCAATCTGACGCTTGAACAGCACTTTTAGGGCCACCACGAACTGTGATTCCTTTTCGCGCGCCAAATAAACGTTGCCAAACTTGCCGCGCCCCAGCAGGCGACCAATATCGAAGTTGTTGAGCTCCCAGGTCTTCTTGGGCTTCTGTGGCTGGGTTTCTGCAGAAAATTGCAACTTAGTTACTATTTGCGAAAGATTATTTCAGAATCAGTTACCCACCAGTCTTGGGTTTCTCTTTGTCTGTGCTGCTGCTGGCCGCACCAGATCCCTTTGCGGATTCTGAGCTCTCGGCAGCGGTCTTCTGCTTGGAAATGGATTCGGGCTTCTTGATCGGTGCTACTGGAGCTGGAGCAACGAAGTTGGTTCCTTCGGATGGAGGTATGGATGACCCACCTAGGCCTGGCTTTGTCGCCGGACGCACGGTGGTCGCCGGACGCACGGTGGTCGCCGGACGCACGGTGGTCGCCGCACTCCTGATCACAGCGCCAGTAGATCCTGGCAGGGGTTTGCTGGTTGGCGCCACGTTCTCGCTGTTGGGCTGCATCATAATGAGACCATTTCAGTATTTCAGCTGCACTCCAGAGATTTCGCCCTTACCTTCTTTCCCAATAGCAAGTTCTTCTGCGTATTGAGCACGGCAGTTGATTTTTCCGGCATCCTGACTGGAGCATTTTCCTTGGGGCGCAGCACATGGTCGGACGGATGGGACATGGCGACACAGGCACTTGACAACTAACAGAACAGATTGAAATTTTGGTCAGATAGCACTGAACGTTGATATTGGGTAAAACATTCACGACTCCCGAGATCCTGAGAAAATAAAATGCCGTTCGTTTGAATTGTGAAGCGGGCGTGTGCGTGATGTGGAGAATGGCAAGAGTGCGATAGTATCGGGTGGCGGCAAACTATCGTGAGTTTTCAATGCTGCAAGACAGTTACACAGTTTAATATTTGTTAGCAATTTATGTTCAAATCAAGAGCATTATTTAATTAGCCCTAAAACTTTGGTCATTTAACCTTAAAGTCTATCCATTTCCAAATGCGTCTATTAAAGCGGCCAAATTTTAAAAACTAATTAATCCGTCACTCTTTTTTCTCGATTAATCAAAAGAGTGACTATCGGAAAAGTTTTACAAACTTCGTTAAATTTTAAACAACGGTGACTGTGACCCGGAACAGCTGTGATTTAGCGGGCATCTCTGAGAGTCAGCTGTTGTCAACAAACAAAGTTTCTTTTGCAATTCCGCGTTTATGATATGATGCCATATCATGGACACCGCGGAGATTCACGTAAATATAAACAGCCAGACTTGCCGCGTCTGCCTGGAGACCCACGAGACCAATCTGTACCTCCACGATAAGATCGAATACAATGACCTTAAGTTGGAGCTCTGGCAGTTGTTGGAAGCCGTTTGCAAATTGAAGGTAAATACCCACAATAATCAACAATAGCAAGGATCTTCGATAAATCAGCTTAACGCTTTTCAGTGGACGTGGGCAGACCCAAATCTACCGATGCATTTGTGCCAGAATTGCGCCCGCCGGATGATCAGCGCCTACGAGTTTATGGTCGAAGTGGAGAACGCCCATGAAACTTTACAGAATCTCTTCGAGCAACAGGAAGTTGCTGTCAAGCCCGATGAAGTTCATGTGGATGTAGTGGAGCTTCTAGACCAGGAGGATGTGGTTAATATGGAACAATACCTGCCAACATCTTTCGCGGAGCAGCCCGTGGATATGGAGGAGAAGTATGGAGACCAAGACTGTCCTGCATTTAATTCAGATGTGGGAGAAGAGCCACTATATGCGAACGAGGATAATGATGATGAGCCTGAAGACCCTACTCAGTTGAACCCTCTGCTAGATGAACCAGAAAACAGAGAATTGACGCGACCTTCCCAACTGGGTAGTCGTTTGAACCATTCGGCAAACTTCATCTACAAATGCGCTGTCTGTCCGCGTGTCTTTGCCAAAAGTGAATCCCTGACCCGGCATTTTGCCCATGCCCACAGACTGACGGCGGACGTGGCCGCTATGAAGCTGGCCAACGAGAGCTGCGGCACCGGTCTGCTGACCTGTGAGCACTGTCCGCGGACATTCAAGCGTCAGGACACCCTCCGGCGTCATATGCAGGCATTCCATCCCGACGCAGTCCACTTGGAGACCGAAGAAACGACGGAAAACACCGCCCGGAAACGCATAACTAAGCGGCGAGACTGTCCGCACTGTGGCCTGAGCTTTCCCGTATCTAGCCTCACCATCCACATTCGGCGACATACGGGCGACAACCCGTACAAGTGCGATCAGTGCGAGAAGGCCTTTCCGCGCAGCCAAGATCTCAGCCTTCACATGCGTCACCACACCGGGGAACGTCCCAGTGAGTGCAAGATCTGCTCCAAGAAGTTTATTTCGCAAAACAAGCTGGCCCGGCACATGCGGTTGCACACGGGTCAAAGGCCGTACTCCTGCGACCTGTGCAGCAAGAGCTTTGTGCAATCCAACGACCTAAAGATCCACATGCGGCGACACACGGGCGAGCGGCCGTATCAGTGTGGAGTGTGCGGAGAGAGGTTCGTCTGCGGGTCGCACCTGAATATCCACCGTAACCGAAAGGGACATCTGGATGCAGTGATTCCTGGCAATGAAGTCGAGGCAAACATTGCTGCTGATCCTTATGTAAATGCCAGGGTCAACAAGCGTCGCTCGGAGGATATTGAGCGTATGCGCCTAAAACGCATTCCCGAGGACCAACTGCAGCAGCAGCAGCTGGAAATGCTCCCCAACCCAGATGTCTCTGCTATGGCCTACAAATGCGGTGTCTGCGAACAGAAATTCAAGAGCGGAGCTCTCCTGACCGTCCATCGCAATAAAATGAGCCATTATGAGATCGAAAGGGTATACGAAGATCCTTTCGGAAAAAATCAGAAAATGCTCAAAGCTGAATATAATTAAATCAAGTATCTCAAGCAAAGATCTATCGCTCCCATTATCCAATACATTATTTGGATTTGTATTTAAAGAAGGTTTCAAGTGCATCCACAAATTATTATACGTGCTTCAAACAGCGAGCACCAATATAATATAAGATACTTTTTGTATCTTAGGCTTTAAATTGTCTGCAATACATTAAATGAAATACAAGTTTTTAAATTTCAAATAAATAATTTATTTTTTCTATATAAATAATACCATTTTGCTACTTAAGAATGGGGTATTTACGTAATACTATTCTTTCCCTATGGAATATTCGATCCAAATATTCTGATCAGTCTCACAAACTTAAAACCAACTTAGAATTAACCCATTGATGAACAAAAACTAGTCTCTTTGGCCTTAGTCCACCTCCTCGACCGTGGGTCCAGAGTAGCCTCCAAATCCTCCTGCCTGCTGGCCGCAGTTTGCTCCCGGACCACCAGCTCCCGCGCCCGCTCCCTGCTGATGCATTTTGGTCATGATGGGGGAACAGTGGCGGGTGAGCTCCTGCAGCTTGTGGTCGAACTCATCCTTCTCGGCCGTGGTGTTGCTGTCCAGCCACCGGATAGTGTCGTTGCACTTGTCCAGCACAGAGTTCTTGTCGGCCTCGTCCAGTTTGCCAGCAGGTGCCTGCTCAACAGCCTGCTTCACATTGAAGACGTAGCTCTCCAGGGCATTTCGAGAGGTTATGCACTGGCGCTGTTTCTCGTCCTCGTCGGCGTACTTCTCTGCCTCGTTCACCATGCGATCAATCTCGGCCTGCGAGAGGCGTCCCTTGTCGTTCTTGATCGTGATGTTCTTGGCCTTGCCCGTGCTCATCTCCTTCGCACTAACGTTCAGGATTCCATTCGCGTCCATGTCGAAGGTGACTTCTATCTGGGGCACACCCCTTGGTGCAGGTGGAATGCCGGACAAATCGAAGGTTCCCAATGCATTGTTGTCCTTCGTCATCGCACGTTCGCCCTCATACACCTGGATGGAGACTCCGGGCTGATTGTCCGAGTACGTGGAGAACGTTTTGGTCTGCTTGCACGGAATGCGGCAGTTGCGCTCGATCAGTTTGGTCATAACACCTCCAGCGGTCTCTATTCCCAATGAGAGTGGGGCCACGTCCACCAGCAGCACGTCCTGGATCTTGCCGCTCTGGTCTCCGCTGAGGATAGCGGCCTGCACAGCGGCTCCATATGCCACTGCCTCGTCTGGGTTGATGGATAGGTTGAGGTTCTTGCCGTGGAAGAACTGCTGCAGCAGACTCTGCACCTTGGGAATACGCGTTGATCCACCGACCAGCACGATATCATGAATCTGACCCTTATCCATCTTGGCATCGGTAAGGGCCTTCTCTACAGGCAGCAGGGTGTTGCGGAAGAGATCCGCGCACAGCTCCTCGAACCTGGCGCGGCTTACTTTAGTATAGAAGTCCTGGCCCTCAAACAATGCGTCGATCTCGATGGTGGCCTCCGTGCTGGAGGAGAGCGTGCGCTTTGCCCGTTCAGCCGCTGTTCTGAGGCGTCGTAGGGCGCGAGGGTTGGAGCGCAGATCCTTCTTGTACTTGCGCTTGAACTCCTCCGCCAGGAGGGTGACTAGCCGGTTGTCAAAGTCCTCGCCGCCCAAGTGGGTATCTCCGGCGGTAGAGCGCACTTCGAACAGTGATCCCTCGTCGATGGTCAGGATGGACACATCGAAGGTGCCGCCGCCCAAGTCGAAGATAAGCACATTGCGCTCACCCTTAAGGTTCTTGTCCAGTCCGTAGGCCAGTGCCGCTGCCGTGGGCTCGTTGATGATGCGGAGCACATTCAGGCCGGCAATGTGACCGGCGTCCTTGGTAGCCTGGCGCTGGGAGTCGTTAAAGTAGGCTGGAACTGTGATGACTGCATCTGTAATGCTCTCGCCTAGATACGCCTCCGCCGTCTCCTTCATCTTGGCCAGCACCATTGAGCTGATCTCCTCGGGGGCAAATCTCTTCGACTCGCCCTTATACTCCACCCCGATCTTGGGCTTTCCGCCGTCGCTTACCACCTTGAAAGGCCAGTGCTTCATGTCCTCTGCAATCTTGGGGTCGTCGTATTTACGGCCGATGAGTCGCTTGGCGTCGAACACCGTGTTCCTGGGATTCATGGCCACCTGGTTCTTGGCCGGATCGCCGATGAGGCGTTCCGAATCTGTGAAAGCCACGTAGGACGGCGTTGTGCGGTTGCCCTGGTCGTTGGCGATGATCTCCACCTTGCCATGTTGGTAGACACCCACGCAGGAGTAGGTGGTGCCCAGATCGATTCCAATAGCAGGCATTGTGTGTGAGTTCTTCTTTCTCGGTAACGAACTTTTGAAAGTATTCAGTGTTCTTTTCTTAGCTTTAATATTAACTTCTTGGTTGAGTTCAGTTGTTGTTGTTGTTATACTTGGTTGCTAGTTACTTTTACTTGATTCACTTTAACTTGCACTTTACTGCAGATTGTTTAGCTTGTTCTGCTGCGCTTGTTTGTTTGCTTAGCTTTCGCTTAGCGATGTTTTCAGTTTGCTTGTTTGAATTGAATTGACGCTAAGAGAACCAAGCGGCCCTATTTATACTCCGGCGCTCTTTTCGCGAACATTCGAGGCGTGCTCTCTCGAAGCAACGAGAACAGCACGCTGTTTAGTATGTGCCAGAATGAGAAGGCATTTGTTTCCAGGGATTGAGAGCCGCACAATTAAGAGAGAAATAACGGAAAAGAAATTTCTCGAGTTTTCTTTCTGCCAAACAAAAGACCTACCACAACAACTAGATTGTTTTTCGCATTCTAGAATGTTTGCGGTATTTTGAAAAGGCCCTATATAAACGGCAGCGTAACTAACTTTTTCTTAAAGATAATCGCAGCGCTTTGATAATTCTATTAACTCTATGAATATAGCCTTGTCCTGCTAGACGTCCCGCAATATTAATATAAGATGTTCAAAAAGTTAAATATATTTAACTGGGGTGTGGGGTTATGGGTGCGGGGTGCCTCCATATAAAGAATATATTCTTGATCAGGATCAATATCAGAGTCGATATGGCCATGTCCGTCTGTCCGTCCGTCTGTCTGTCCGTCTGTCCGTCTGTCCGTATGAACGTCGAGATCTCAGGAACTACAAAAGCTAGAAAGTTGAGATTAAGCATACAGACTCCAGGGACATAGACGCAGCGCAAGTTTGTCGAATCATGCTGCCACGCCCACTCTAACGCCCTCAAACCGCCCAAAGGTGCTACGCCCACACTTTTGAAAAATGTTTTGAAATTTTTTCATTTTTGTATTAGTCTTGTAATTTTCTATCGATTTACCAAAAAACTTTTTGCCACGCCCACTCTAACGCCCTCAAACCGCCCAAAGCTGATACGCCCACACTTTTAAAAAATGTTTTGATATTTTTTCATTTTTGTATTGGTGTTGTAAATTTCTATCGATTTGTCAAAAAACTTTTTGCCACGCCCACTCTAACGCCCACAAACCGCCACACAAACTGTCAGTGTTGAAGACCTCCTTCGCACTAGCTGAGTAACGGGCTTCAGATAGTCGGGGAACTCGACTATAGCGTTCTCTCTTGTTATACCCGTTACTCGTAGAGTAAAAGGGTATACTAGATTCGTTGAAAAGTATGTAACAGGCAGAAGGAAGCGTTTCCGACCATATAAAGTATATATATTCTTGATCAGGATCAATAGCGGAGTCGATTTGGCCATGTCCGTCTGTCCGTCCGTCTGTCCGTCTGTCTGTCCGTATGAACGTCGAGATCTCAGAAACTACAAAAGCTAGAAAGTTGAGATTAGGCATACAGACTCCAGGGACATAGACGCAGCGCAAGTTTGTCGAATCATGCTGCCACGCCCACTCTAACGCCCTCAAACCGCCCAAAGGTGCTACGCCCACACTTTTGAAAAATGTTTTGAAATTTTTTCATTTTTGTATTGGTTTTGTAAATTTCTATCGATTTGCCAAAAAACTTTCTGCCACGCCCACTATAACGCCTACAAACCGCCAAAAACTGTGTTTAAGACTCTCCTTCTCCCTTCCACTAGCTGAGTAACGGGTATCAGATAGTCGGGGAACTCGACTATAGCGTTCTTTCTTGTTTTTTTATAAAGCCGAGGCTTTTATGGAAAATAATGTCATAGATCCTGAGGAAATAGTTTGTGTACTAATCTTTTCGGTCTATTTCCATTGAAAATAGGATATGAATCTATGTATATAATAAATATACATATATGCATGTGTTAACGTATGTTAATATATGTACGTATATGTACATATGCCCAGGTCATCCACCTGGGTAAGAACATATGTATATTCGGTTCTACCTCTTGCAGATCACAAAATAATGCAAAACCCCATTTGCTTAAATATCTATAACTTGTTAAACATTTTATATAAACATTGCGGGATGTCTAACAGGACATGGCTATATTGATAGAGTTAAAGGAAAGACATTGGAATCATTATTATTCCATTCTAATATCTTTGGTTTTGCGGTATATAGCAACTTCGAATTTTGTGTATTGGGACTGGGTGGGGTCCATCCGCATATTAAAGCGCTGCGATTTTCTTTAAAAAAAAGTTAGTTACGCCGCCGTTTATATAAAGCTTTTCCAAAATACCGCAAACATTCTAGAATGCGAAAAACAATCTAGTTGTTATGGTAGGTCTTTTGTTTGGCAGAAAGAAAACTCGAGAAATTTCTTTTCCGTTATTTCTCTCTTAATTTTGCGGCTCTCACTCCCTGAAACCAATGCCATCTCATTCTGGCACATACTAAACAGCGTGCTGTTCTCGTTGCTTCGAGAGAGCACGCCTCGAATGTTCGCGAAAAGAGCGCCGGAGTATAAATAGGGCCGCTTGGTTCTCTTAGCGTCAATTCAATTCAAACAAGCAAACTGAAAACATCGCTAAGCGAAAGCGAAGCAAACAAACAAGCGCAGCTGAACAAGCTAAACAACCTGCAGTAAAGTGCAAGTTAAAGTGAATGAAGTAAAAGTAACTAGCAACCAAGTATAACAACAACAACAACTGAACTCAACCAAGAAGTTAATATTAAAGCTAAGAAGAGAACACTGAATACTTTCAAAAGTTCGTTACCGAGAAAGAAGAACTCACACACAATGCCTGCTATTGGAATCGATCTGGGCACCACCTACTCTTGCGTGGGTGTCTACCAACATGGCAAGGTGGAGATCATCGCCAACGACCAGGGCAACCGCACAACGCCGTCCTACGTGGCTTTCACAGATTCGGAACGCCTCATCGGCGATCCGGCCAAGAACCAGGTGGCCATGAATCCCAGGAACACGGTGTTCGACGCCAAGCGACTCATCGGCCGTAAATACGACGACCCCAAGATTGCAGAGGACATGAAGCACTGGCCTTTCAAGGTGGTAAGCGACGGCGGAAAGCCCAAGATCGGGGTGGAGTATAAGGGCGAGTCGAAGAGATTTGCCCCCGAGGAGATCAGCTCAATGGTGCTGGCCAAGATGAAGGAGACGGCGGAGGCGTATCTAGGCGAGAGCATTACAGATGCAGTCATCACAGTTCCAGCCTACTTTAACGACTCCCAGCGCCAGGCTACCAAGGACGCCGGTCACATTGCCGGCCTGAATGTGCTCCGCATCATCAACGAGCCCACGGCAGCGGCACTGGCGTACGGACTGGACAAGAACCTTAAGGGTGAGCGCAATGTGCTTATCTTCGACTTGGGCGGCGGCACCTTCGATGTGTCCATCCTGACCATCGACGAGGGATCACTGTTCGAAGTGCGCTCTACCGCCGGAGACACCCACTTGGGCGGCGAGGACTTTGACAACCGGCTAGTCACCCTCCTGGCGGAGGAGTTCAAGCGCAAGTACAAGAAGGATCTGCGCTCCAACCCTCGCGCCCTACGACGCCTCAGAACAGCGGCTGAACGGGCAAAGCGCACGCTCTCCTCCAGCACGGAGGCCACCATCGAGATCGACGCATTGTTTGAGGGCCAGGACTTCTATACTAAAGTAAGCCGCGCCAGGTTCGAGGAGCTGTGCGCGGATCTCTTCCGCAACACCCTGCAGCCTGTAGAGAAGGCCCTTACCGATGCCAAGATGGATAAGGGTCAGATTCATGATATCGTGCTGGTCGGTGGATCAACGCGTATTCCCAAGGTGCAGAGTCTGCTGCAGCAGTTCTTCCACGGCAAGAACCTCAACCTATCCATCAACCCAGACGAGGCAGTGGCATATGGAGCCGCTGTGCAGGCCGCTATCCTCAGCGGAGACCAGAGCGGCAAGATCCAGGACGTGCTGCTGGTGGACGTGGCCCCACTCTCATTGGGAATAGAGACCGCTGGAGGTGTTATGACCAAACTGATCGAGCGCAACTGCCGCATTCCGTGCAAGCAGACCAAAACGTTCTCCACGTACTCGGACAATCAGCCCGGAGTCTCCATCCAGGTGTATGAGGGCGAACGTGCGATGACGAAGGACAACAATGCATTGGGAACCTTCGATTTGTCCGGCATTCCACCTGCACCAAGGGGTGTGCCCCAGATAGAAGTCACCTTCGACATGGACGCGAATGGAATCCTGAACGTTAGTGCGAAGGAGATGAGCACGGGCAAGGCCAAGAACATCACGATCAAGAACGACAAGGGACGCCTCTCGCAGGCCGAGATTGATCGCATGGTGAACGAGGCAGAGAAGTACGCCGACGAGGACGAGAAACAGCGCCAGTGCATAACCTCTCGAAATGCCCTGGAGAGCTACGTCTTCAATGTGAAGCAGGCTGTTGAGCAGGCACCTGCTGGCAAACTGGACGAGGCCGACAAGAACTCTGTGCTGGACAAGTGCAACGACACTATCCGGTGGCTGGACAGCAACACCACGGCCGAGAAGGATGAGTTCGACCACAAGCTGCAGGAGCTCACCCGCCACTGTTCCCCCATCATGACCAAAATGCATCAGCAGGGAGCGGGCGCGGGAGCTGGTGGTCCGGGAGCAAACTGCGGCCAGCAGGCAGGAGGATTTGGAGGCTACTCTGGACCCACGGTCGAGGAGGTGGACTAAGGCCAAAGAGACTAGTTTTTGTTCATCAATGGGTTAATTCTAAGTTGTTTTTAAGTTTGTGAGACTGATCAGAATATTTGGATCGAATATTCCATAGGGAAAGAATAGTATTACGTAAATACCCCATTCTTAAGTAGCAAAAATGTTATTATTTATATAGAAAAAAATAAATTATTTATTTGAAATTTAAAAAAGTCAAACTTGTTTTTCATTTGATGTATTGCATTTAAAAGCACAAATTGGTGCACAAATGGCTGTTGTTATTTGTCTTTGGTAGAACTCATATGAAGGCCATATATCTACATAAATACACAATTATAATAAGCTGAACAAATTCAAAGTGAAGGCCGAACACGCCTATTTACACCGTCCGCATCAGGACGTTGAAAGTATCTTATATTACCGAAGTAATAAATATGGAAGACGCGATTACTCGGAGTTTTTGGATTCGTTGTATCTTGGCAAAAAACGTGGCACTTGAAAACAAAAGGATCGTATAGCCTACGTTTTCGCATTGTACTACATCTCTTGTTGTAAGTTTCGTTAGCCGCCATTTTGCCTCGTTTTTATACCCGTTACTCGTAGAGTAAAAGGGTATACTAGATTCGTTGAAAAGTATGTAACAGGCAGAAGGAAGGGTTTCCGACCATATAAAGTATATATATTCTTGATCAGGACCAATAGCCGAGTCGATGTGACCATGGCCGTCTGTCCGTCTGTCCGTCTGTCTGTCCGTCCGTATGAACGCTGTGATCTCAGGAACTACAAAAGCTACAAAGTTGAGATTAAGCATACAGACTCCAGAGACATAGACGCAGCGCAAGTTTGTCGATTCATGCTGCCACGCCCACTCTAACGCCCACAAACCGCCCAAAACTGCCACGCCCACACTTTTGAAAAATGTTTTGATATTTTTTCATTTTTATATTGGTCTTGTAAATTTCTATCGATTTGCCAAAAAACTTTTTGCCACGCCCACTCTAACGCCCACAAAGCTGCTACACCCACACTTTTGAAAAATGTTTTGAAATTTTTTCATTTTTGTATTGGTCTTGTAAATTTCTATCGATTTGCCAAAAAACTTTTTGCCACGCCCACTCTAACGCCCACAAACCGCCAAAAACTGTGTTTAAGACTCTCCTTCTCCCTTCCACTAACTGAGTAACGGGTATCAGATAGTCGGGGAACTCGACTATAGCGTTCTCTCTTGTTTTTACTAGCCATTCTCCCATTCATACATTATTGCGTAGTGCGCTGTCTTTTCTAGACTTTTTCTGAAATTCAGGGAAGTGGAAAAATCCGTCCGAATGAACGTCGAGCTCGAGCAGAACCTATAAAAGCTAGAAAGTTGAGATTCAACATGCAGACTCCAGTGACCAGTGTTGCCAACTTTCCAAGACCTGAAATAGATAAATCACGGTTCACATTTTATAAATTCCCAACGGGGACTTAAAAAAGCCTAAATTCCCGCTAGCCGTGTAACGTATCACATCCAAGAATAAAGTCAGGCATGGTGTTCGATGGGTATCGAGCGCACGCGAGCGATGGTCCGGCTGCTGCTTGTCGGTAAAAGGGGGTGGTGGTCTTGCTGCGATCCCATATTTGCCTATTTCTGATTATAATACTTATTTTCGCGTGCTAGACAAACTAAGCTGATCCGGAAGTAGGAGGACTCACATTACAGACAACTAGAAGAGGAAAACATGTTCAAATGGTTCACGCCAAACCGATCTCGGCCAGCCTCCGGTGTTGTTGGAGGCCTTCGCTGACCCGCCCTGCCAATGGCCATCTCATCATCATAATTTTCCCTAAAGGCCCTTTCTGAAACCTAACTTATTCGCAAGGGCCTCATGCTAGCTGCGGCAAAAACTTAGAGAATTACCACATTTTAAATTGGATTTTATTAATAGTACATATAAACATTCTTAAAACTAGGCATATAAGATAAATAGGAACGAAAGTGTAAAAAGATGGATTTTTGCATATAATTAAATTATTGGTTTTGGAATGTACGAAAAGTGAGGATTAAAAATATATAAAAAAAATTGACAAGAAAACTACAAGATAATAATATGCGTGAATTAAAATAGCGTCTGTTTCGGATTTCGCTCAGTGTAATTATGTTTATTTCTTTTGCATTTCCTTTATGATTCTTTACGTTAGTATTTATTTGAGCGTTTCAAGGGATAAAAACAAACAATATGCACATCTAGTTAATGCCTTTAGGGCTGAACTCACTTTGATTTGGCCAATATAATCAATATGGTTTTTTTTGGTGACTCACCCTTTTCTCTTGTAACTTCCATCGGAGAAAGCGCTTTCGGCGACGGGAGCTATTTCTTTGGGAGTAAAGTTTTTCTTTTTGATTATAAATATAAAAATATTGATTACTTCGCACACATTCTTATGAGGTATCCCTGTTATTTTTTTCTTTCCTCTCCTGTTAAAGTTGGGACATTTTTTTCCGTGTGGCTTACAAACATAAAACACAAAGCAGAGAAATCAGACACTCCTCCTCGCATTAATTTGCGAATTACTTTTCCACAATAATAACAATTCTTAACCTAATTTACAAAAACATAATTATCTTTTTTTTCCCCGTAGTTAGGTTTTTTTTTTTTTTTTATATTAGTTATTAGTTTTAAATCGCGTTCAGCGCATTCGCGAGCGGATCGGTCTTTTTCTTTCGATTTTCAATCTTTACAAATACATGCTGCTGGCGAAGCGCGCGAGCCAACTGACAAAAATTCACTAATCGGCGGCTACTTCTTCCGCGGTCCATTGGCCTTCCTTGGTCGCAGATTTTGCCCGGCTCTTGTTGAGTAGCTGCAGCCGAAGATTCGTTGTCCGCTTTGCCTTTCTTTTCCTTTTCAACACTGACAAAAAAACAACAATTGCTAGCGCTGCCTTGCTGCAGCGCTTCTTCCTTCCGGATCAGTATGCTGGTTATATTTTGTTCTTTTAAAACCCTGCACGAGAGTTAGGCGATAAAAGTCTGGGTATCTTAGCCCTTTTCCATCCACTTAAACCAGCTCTCCGCCGGTTCAAACTATTTGCCAATCTGGTTCGCTTTTGGGACTTGCACTTATTTGGCTTAAATTGCCCACAAACACCAAACGAACTTTACCCGCCGATCTTAAACTTGAGAATGGCTGCAATGGAGAAGAGAATGGAGAATAAGACGGCAACCTAACATCTGCCAGATTTGTAGAGATTTTTCTCTCTCAGGGAAATCTGACAATTAGCCCTGTACGACCCGTGACCCTGCCGCTAATCCCTTCACGCGTTATGCAGGTGGCGCACGCCTCGCAATATGACACCTAGATGGCGTTGCAGTTTTAGCTCTGCCGCTAGATTGCAATTTTTCCCGCATTTTGCAATTGAAAAACGCCAGAACTGAACACAACAGTGGCAGTGACATAGACGTAGCGCAAGTTTGATTCCAAATGTTACCACTCCCACTCCTACGCCCACAAGCCACCCAAAAATGCCACGCTCACAATTTAGAAAAATGTTTTGATGTTTCTTCATATTGTATTAGCCTTGTAAATTTATAACGATTTGCAAGAAAAATGATTTTGGAACTCGACTATAATAGCGTTCTCTTGTTATACCCGTTACTCGTCCGTCTGTTCGTCCGTCTGTCTGTCCGTATGAACGTCGAGATCTCAAAAACAACAAAAGCTAGAAAGTTGAGATTAAGCATACAGACTCCAGGGAGATATACGCATCGCAAGTTTGTCGAATCATGTTGCCACGCCCACTCTAACGCCCACAAACCGCCAAAAACTGTCAGTGTTGAAGACCTCCTTCGCACTTTCACTAGCTGAGTAACGGGCATCAGATAGTCGGGGAACTCGACTATAGCGTTCTCTCTTGTTTTTATACCCGTTACTCGTAGAGTAAAAGGGTATACTAGATTCGTTGAAAAGTATGTAACAGGCAGAAGGAAGCGTTTCCGACCATATAAAGTATATATATTCTTGATCAGGATCAGTAGCCGAGTCGATCTGGCCATGTCCGTCTGTCCGTCCGTCTGTCTGTCCGTCTGTCCGTCTGTCCGTATGAACGTCGAGATCTCAGGAACTACAAAAGCTAGAAAGTTGAGATTAAGCATACAGACTCCAGGGACATAGACGCAGCGCAAGTTTGTCGATTTAGGTTGCCACGCCCACTCTAACGCCCACAAACCGCCCAAAACTGCCACGCCCACATTTTTGAAAAATGTTCTAATATTTTTTCATTTTTGTATTGGTCTTGTAAATTTCTATCGATTTGCAAAAAAACTTTTTGCCACGCCCACTCTAACGCCCACAAACCACCCAAAGCTGTCACGCCCACACTTTTGAAAAATGTTTTGATATTTTTTCATTTTTGTATTGGTCTTGTAAATTTCTATCGATTTGCCAACAAACTTTTTGCCACACCCACTCTAACGCCCACAAACCGCCCAAAGGTGCTACGCCCACACTTTTGAAAAATGTTTTGATATTTTTTCATTTTTGTATTGGTCTTGTAAACTTCTATCGATTTGCCAAAAAACTTTCTGCCACGCCCACTATAACGCCTACAAACCGGCAAAAACTGTGTTTAAGACTCTCCTTCTCCCTTCCACTAGCTGAGTAGCGGGTATCAGATAGTCGGGGAACTCGACTATAGCGTTCTTTCTTGTTTTTTTATAAAGCCGAGGCTTTTATGGAAAATAATGTCATAGATCCTGAGGAAATAGTTTGTGTACTAATCTTTTCGGTCTATTTCCATTGAAAATAGGATATGAATCTATGTATATAATAAATATACATATATGCATGTGTTAACGTATGTTAATATATGTACGTATATGTACATATGCCCAGGTCATCCACCTGGGTAAGAACATATGTATATTCGGTTCTACCTCTTGCAGATCACAAAATAATGCAAAACCCCATTTGCTTAAATATCTATAACTTGTTAAACATTTTATATAAACATTGCGGGATGTCTAACAGGACATGGCTATATTGATAGAGTTAAAGGAAAGACATTGGAATCATTATTATTCCATTCTAATATCTTTGGTTTTGCGGTATATAGCAACTTCGAATTTTGTGTATTGGGACTGGGTGGGGTCCATCCGCATATTAAAGCGCTGCGATTTTCTTTAAAAAAAAGTTAGTTACGCCGCCGTTTATATAAAGCTTTTCCAAAATACCGCAAACATTCTAGAATGCGAAAAACAATCTAGTTGTTATGGTAGGTCTTTTGTTTGGCAGAAAGAAAACTCGAGAAATTTCTTTTCCGTTATTTCTCTCTTAATTTTGCGGCTCTCACTCCCTGAAACCAATGCCATCTCATTCTGGCACATACTAAACAGCGTGCTGTTCTCGTTGCTTCGAGAGAGCACGCCTCGAATGTTCGCGAAAAGAGCGCCGGAGTATAAATAGGGCCGCTTGGTTCTCTTAGCGTCAATTCAATTCAAACAAGCAAACTGAAAACATCGCTAAGCGAAAGCGAAGCAAACAAACAAGCGCAGCTGAACAAGCTAAACAACCTGCAGTAAAGTGCAAGTTAAAGTGAATGAAGTAAAAGTAACTAGCAACCAAGTATAACAACAACAACAACTGAACTCAACCAAGAAGTTAATATTAAAGCTAAGAAGAGAACACTGAATACTTTCAAAAGTTCGTTACCGAGAAAGAAGAACTCACACACAATGCCTGCTATTGGAATCGATCTGGGCACCACCTACTCTTGCGTGGGTGTCTACCAACATGGCAAGGTGGAGATCATCGCCAACGACCAGGGCAACCGCACAACGCCGTCCTACGTGGCTTTCACAGATTCGGAACGCCTCATCGGCGATCCGGCCAAGAACCAGGTGGCCATGAATCCCAGGAACACGGTGTTCGACGCCAAGCGACTCATCGGCCGTAAATACGACGACCCCAAGATTGCAGAGGACATGAAGCACTGGCCTTTCAAGGTGGTAAGCGACGGCGGAAAGCCCAAGATCGGGGTGGAGTATAAGGGCGAGTCGAAGAGATTTGCCCCCGAGGAGATCAGCTCAATGGTGCTGGCCAAGATGAAGGAGACGGCGGAGGCGTATCTAGGCGAGAGCATTACAGATGCAGTCATCACAGTTCCAGCCTACTTTAACGACTCCCAGCGCCAGGCTACCAAGGACGCCGGTCACATTGCCGGCCTGAATGTGCTCCGCATCATCAACGAGCCCACGGCAGCGGCACTGGCGTACGGACTGGACAAGAACCTTAAGGGTGAGCGCAATGTGCTTATCTTCGACTTGGGCGGCGGCACCTTCGATGTGTCCATCCTGACCATCGACGAGGGATCACTGTTCGAAGTGCGCTCTACCGCCGGAGACACCCACTTGGGCGGCGAGGACTTTGACAACCGGCTAGTCACCCTCCTGGCGGAGGAGTTCAAGCGCAAGTACAAGAAGGATCTGCGCTCCAACCCTCGCGCCCTACGACGCCTCAGAACAGCGGCTGAACGGGCAAAGCGCACGCTCTCCTCCAGCACGGAGGCCACCATCGAGATCGACGCATTGTTTGAGGGCCAGGACTTCTATACTAAAGTAAGCCGCGCCAGGTTCGAGGAGCTGTGCGCGGATCTCTTCCGCAACACCCTGCAGCCTGTAGAGAAGGCCCTTACCGATGCCAAGATGGATAAGGGTCAGATTCATGATATCGTGCTGGTCGGTGGATCAACGCGTATTCCCAAGGTGCAGAGTCTGCTGCAGCAGTTCTTCCACGGCAAGAACCTCAACCTATCCATCAACCCAGACGAGGCAGTGGCATATGGAGCCGCTGTGCAGGCCGCTATCCTCAGCGGAGACCAGAGCGGCAAGATCCAGGACGTGCTGCTGGTGGACGTGGCCCCACTCTCATTGGGAATAGAGACCGCTGGAGGTGTTATGACCAAACTGATCGAGCGCAACTGCCGCATTCCGTGCAAGCAGACCAAAACGTTCTCCACGTACTCGGACAATCAGCCCGGAGTCTCCATCCAGGTGTATGAGGGCGAACGTGCGATGACGAAGGACAACAATGCATTGGGAACCTTCGATTTGTCCGGCATTCCACCTGCACCAAGGGGTGTGCCCCAGATAGAAGTCACCTTCGACATGGACGCGAATGGAATCCTGAACGTTAGTGCGAAGGAGATGAGCACGGGCAAGGCCAAGAACATCACGATCAAGAACGACAAGGGACGCCTCTCGCAGGCCGAGATTGATCGCATGGTGAACGAGGCAGAGAAGTACGCCGACGAGGACGAGAAACAGCGCCAGTGCATAACCTCTCGAAATGCCCTGGAGAGCTACGTCTTCAATGTGAAGCAGGCTGTTGAGCAGGCACCTGCTGGCAAACTGGACGAGGCCGACAAGAACTTTGTGCTGGACAAGTGCAACGACACTATCCGGTGGCTGGACAGCAACACTACGGCCGAGAAGGATGAGTTCGACCACAAGCTGCAGGAGCTCACCCGCCACTGCTCCCCCATCATGACCAAAATGCATCAGCAGGGAGCGGGCGCGGGAGCTGGTGGTCCGGGAGCAAACTGCGGCCAGCAGGCAGGAGGATTTGGAGGCTACTCTGGACCCACGGTCGAGGAGGTGGACTAAGGCCAAAGAGACTAGTTCTGTTCATCAATGGGTTAATTCTAAGTTGGTTTTAAGTTTTTGAGACTGATCAGAATATTTGGATCGAATATTCAATAGGAAAAGAATAGTATTACGTAAATACCCCATTCTTAAGTAGCAAAAATGTTATTATTTATATAGAAAAAATAAATTATTTATTTGAAATTTAAAAAAGTCAAACTTGTTTTTCATTTGATGTATTGCAGTCTTTAAAAGCACAAATTGGTGCACAAATGGCTGTTGTTATTTGTCTTTGGTAGAACTCATATGAATGCCATATATCTACATAAATATACAATTATAATAAGCTGAACAAATTCAAAGTGAAGGCCGAACACGCCTATTTACATCGTCCGCATCAGGACGATAAAAGTATCTTATATTACCGAAGTATTAAATATGGAAGACGCTATTACTCGGAGTTTTTGGATTCGTTGTATCTTGGCAAGAAACGTGGCATACGCAGTAAAATTCCTACTCCAAATAGAATTTGGGTTCATAGGTTAATTTTTAAATGAATTCTTCTTTTCCTAGAAAGCTAACTTTGAAATTGTTTAAAGTGCTGGAAATCTCGCTGAAACTTGACTTCCATCAGTGCTGTAAAACACAGGCAGCTATCGATATCAGTCTTCCCTCTCTTCACAATTTCGTTCGCAATGCTAAAGCGCGTGTCCAGCAGGCTTGGAATTTAGGCGCGTTAAGTTAATTTAACGTGGCTTTGTGAAGCAAGCACTTAAAAACAAAAGGATTCCCTATTTTTCAAACCGAAAGCATAGAAAGTGCTCGTATAGCCTACGTTTTCGCATTGTACTACATCTCTTGTTGTAAGTTCCGTTAGCCGCCATTTTGCCTTGTTTCCTTTTACGAGCCATTCTCCCATTCATCCAATATTGCGTAGTGCGCTGTCTTTTCTAGACTTTTTCTGAAATTCAGGGAAATGGAAAAATCCGAGGAAACGGCATGCGTCGTCTGCGGTATTCCGGCCGGATTGATGTGCCAGCGGTGTGGAGAACCGTACTGCCAGGTTAAGTGTCAGAGTTTGGACTGGCAGAGGCACAAGCACGTCTGCATCATTATGCCGTAAGTTGGATCAGTAAATCATTGGAATAGAAATGCGATAAGTTAGGATATTTACTTATTCAAATACTTATACAAATTCCCTTACAGACCACTGGTGGCTTACAGGTCTCTTCAACAGTCGTTGCATCCAATCCAGAGCGTAAAGACGGCTGTATCCCAAGAGACAGAGTCTCTACAGCTCGCTACAACTCGCATTGCCAATAAAAAGCCAGTTTCCTTTGTGGAGCGCACTGCTGCTGTGCCGAAGAATCTCTCCGAGAACTGGCGCGATCACTTGCTGCCGTCGGGCGAGGAGTTCTTCGAGTGCCGCGTGACCTTCATGGAGAACGACGGACCCATCTGGGTGGTGCACGTGGCCAGTGTGGAGGGCATGGAGCGTTTGACGGACAACATGCAGCGCTGCATGCAGAGCCAGAAGCTGATTCGTATGCAGAACGTACAAGAGGACACCCTGGTGGCTATCAATGTGGACAAGAAGATCCACCGCGGTCATGTCTTGACGGTCTGCCGTCAGAAGCAAGAGGCCGATGTCCGGATGATTGACTACGGTCCGATAGTGGGTACACCGTTTCTGGATATTTACACTGTTGTGCCCAAGATGTCCGAATACAAGGCATTCGCATTCCGGGTCAAATTGCCCACAAACACTGGAGTTCAGGTCAATAAGAATTTGACACTCCGCCTGCTGGGAACCAAAACCCGCGACGGCGTTTACCACGTCCACCTAAAGCCCAAAATGACAATACCACTAAGTTTGCCCTTGGAGATGCTGCAGCTGAATCCCGAGGTGAAGGTGATCCGCGTGTTAAAGGCAAATCCAGCGCACAAGGAGCCGCAGGTGGCCCTCCTGCAGATTAAGGTGATGGACCATGTCAACACAGACTTGAACGACAGCCTAGCCGGAAAGCCAGGACAGCCGTTTACGGGGCCTTTCCCCGACGAGAAGTGCACCTTTTTTGTGGCCGCCCGCACCAAGAATGGTTATCGGCGAGCCTTCCTATTGGATCATATCGTAAAGCCGACGCCTATGTTCTTGGTTTACGAAATGGACGAGGGTCGAGTGTCTATAACCACCGAGTTAAGTCGTATTCCCAGCGAACTACTTGGCCTCCCCATTCGAGTGTTTGCCGTTCAGCTGAAAGACTCCGTGCCTGAGGAGCTTGAGACTCAAGGTGCAGATCTGACGGTCAAGTTTAAACTCGATAACCCGCCGCCCAAGGAAAAGTTACGCGCGGCAAATGCCGCCCTGAATTCAAAGGGCAAGCAAATTTGTGTGGCCCGACTAAGCTCCTTCTTGGGTCAGATTTCAGATTTAGGCCACAAATACTGGCGTGAACCCATAGCGCAAGACTCCATTGTGTTCATTACCCACGTCGTCAGCTTTAAGGAGGTATACATAAGCTCCCCAAATGCCAAGCAGTATGTGGAAATTTTCAAGCGTCTGGAGTACAAGTGCGCTCCAATCCACGATTCTAGTGACGTGTCTGTTGGGTGCATCGTGCTGGTTGTCTCCAAAAAGATGGGCCACTTCCGGGGCGAGGTTCGTGGATATATATGTTGAAGCCATTCTTGGAAATCTAAGAACTCTTTCTTTTTTTTTTTTTACAGATATTGAGTAGTGCAAACGAAATATTTGATGTGAAGAACGTTGATACTGGTGCAACCCAAAAGGTGGAGTTGGCGGCGATACGCAAGTCTTGTCGCTTTCTGGAGAATTTGCCCGTGTGTCTAATGCGTGTGCAGTTAAAGAATGTCTGCAATATTCCGGATGCAGCAGTGCCAGTCAACAATGGGGCCATTCAACTGCTAAACAAAGTCTGCGCCCAAGAAGAAATGCTAAGCCTGGGAATGGTAGATGCTACTACATCGACCGTGGATCTTCTGTCCAGCTCCAGCTCCCCGTGCTCCTTGGTGCTCCGAATGCTGCCTCTTATGTTTACACCGGTACAAGATAAGCCGGAAGTTGTTCCACCAAAGGTTGCTCTTACTCCAAGTCCATCGCCAGTTGTCTCTCCGGAAAAACAGGAGGTGCCGTCCCCAAATGTGCTGGAGGCGGCCAAAGACCTACCTCCACTGCCGCCCTCTCCACCGCAGTCACCTGTTCCTGTCGAACCGACTAAAAAGTCTGCTTCCCAAATTGTGTCCCATCAAAAGCCCATTGAACGCTTCTTTTTTAACGATTTGCCCAAGAATCTAGCTCCTTTGGGCGACAAGGTCAACCTAATCCTTCTGAACGCTGACGGAATGTCACAGACTGGCTACATTACCGTCGCCTACTTCAAGGATGGAAAGGTGGCCGATGAATTTAAGAACATGCTCAACTTGGTTGCCCAACAGGGAGCGTGTGATCACAATGCCGTTCCGGGTTACGTGCCAAGGTAAATTGGTTATTATATTTGTATTATGTATTTGTATTATTTTTATGCACTTTACGCCAATTGCAGCGTTGGTGAACTGTGCTTGGCGCTCTTCAGCGAGGACAAAAGCTGGTATCGCGGAGTCTGCCAGGAGGTCAATGACAATATGGCCAAAATTCTGTACTGCGATTTTGGAAACTCTGAACTTGTGCCCGTGGAACATCTGAAACCGATGGCCCAGGATTTGCTATATGTGGTCTATGCCACGAAGTGCTATATAGATGGTACGTTATCCCGTTCAATTTCCACCCAGCCTTATTAATATTCACCTCATTGCAGGCTTCGACAAATCAAAGAATTTTGCAGCTCTGGAGCACTATCTCGTACATAAGGTCCGATTCTTTTGTGGCGTTAAGGTTGGCCCTGAACCCGATACTCGTCTCATTACGATTCCAAACCTGCAGAATATTCTGGACGCACCAAGTGTATAATTTTACGTTGGTTTCGACTTCAACTTACCGACAACATGGATCGCATTCCTTCATATGGTTCTAGGATTAAGGTTTTGATAACATGATTTTGATAATCATTCACTTACATTTATTTAAGCACATTAGAATGAGTCGACTAAGAGACATCACCTTAGTTATCGCATTTGGAAAGATGTTGATCATTCAAGCAGAATTTCTTTAATTTTTTCATTGTTTTTACCACATAGAAACTCCAATAAGTAGTCTACACTTAAATCCACATTATGTCGATTAAAGAAAACGAACAATTCTAATTTTATTTACAAATCAAACGCGTAATTCGAGTGGCAATTTAATATTTTGTAATTAAACAGCCATGTATTTTGTTGTAAAAAAACGTGTTTTAATGGGCGTTTTTACACGTTCGACTTACAAAATCATTACAGATATAAGATCATGATTGCCCAGTTTGGTCAGCAGCTCCTCCACAGCATCTACTTGGCGCACACAAACCCAGGAGTTCCTGGTTGAAGACCTCGCCGCTCATCCAGTTCCAGTTTCCACACTTTTATAACTTTTCCTCCTTCTCCAGCTTTGAATTTGGCGGGCATCTCTGCCGCAGTATGTTTTTCCCTTCGAATGGCAAAACTATAAAACCAAATACTAGAAAGCTCTCAGCTGGCCACACTTCCTGAAATACTAAATACTAAAAATGGAAATACTAAACTAAAGCGCGTAATTCAAATAAATGAAGTTACATTTTCGATTTTATGATTACCCTTTTTTTAAGTACAACTTTTAATTAGTCTCTCAAATTTATTGCACTTGTTTCTTAACATCTAATTTCTATTCTAGGTGGACTAAACTAAAAATTGCACTGCGTTTTGTCTAGCTAAAAAATGAACTAAAACAATGAATTCGATTTGCTAAATTCGAGCGGGCGGCGAAAGGACTGCTCCAGGTTGTGCAACCTCTGCTCCAGGTCGTTCATCGAGTTGCGGAGGGCGTGGCCCCGGGGGCGCAGCGAGATCTGCGGCGACTGCTGCATGAGGTCGTCCTTGACCCCGGAGAACGAGTGGCGCACGCAGGAGCGCTTCTCGAACCGCGTGTTCTGGTAGTGGGGATGGTGGTTGGGGTGCTGCTGATGCTGGCGGTGCTCGCAGTTGGCACTGCGACAGTTGTGAGCCACCAGTGGCTCATCCGTCTTCAGCGAGTCCTCGTAGGTGTCACTGTTGGTATTACAGGCAATTACAAATTTCTAAGAGAATCCCAGATGAAGGTTACTCTGGAAACTCACCTGCTGTCCGTATTTGGATGCGGCTGGCGCAGCTCCAAGTGCGCTTTCGCATGTCTGGGACAAAGAACCTCCGTGTTGCTGCCGCGCTTGGAGCCTCCGTGCTGGAAGGAGTCCGGCGAGGTCTCGTACAGCTCGCGGCTGCTCAGGAACTCCACCCCAGAGTCCTGACCCGTTGAGTGGAGTGAGAATAGCGAGGTTTCATAATTGTTCCTGTTGGGATGATAGATTTTTTTATTTAGATAAATTCCAAACACGACTTATTAATATATATTATATAGACTTACAGATTGTTGACGGGCTGACAGGCATTGTACTTGAGCACGAACGGAGTGCTCCCGATGCCCACAGCTCCATCGGCCCCACTGGTCGCCGCCGCTGCCTTGGCAATGGATTTGGGAAGAGGAACGTCTATGTACTCGCGCTGCTGCTGTCGCTGTTGTCTGTTCGGGGATGATGGCAATTAGTGTCCAGAATGGATGGGAAACACGTTTAACTGGACTAGGCGGTCACTCACTCGTTCAGGTACTGGTGGTGCTGCTGCTGCGTGGCCATCGCCTGCTGCTGGTGGTGGTGGTGCAGCTGCTGCTCCAGTTTCTCCGTGGCGGTGGCCGTCGACTGCGTCTGGGCGGAGGAGCAGACCGACTCGGGCATGAAGGCACTGGTGGGTCGTTGGCTGCCGGTGCTGCCCTTGCTGCAGCGCTGTGTGTGCCGCTGCTGCCGCTGGCGGCGCTGTTTCTGACCACGAGGGGATCCGATGCCGGCGATGGTATAGGTGAGACCGGCATCGGAGGCGGAGAAGTCGCGCTGAGACCAGAGACGTCTGCAATTGGGACATGGGAAAAAGTGGTAGTAGTTTGGCGTGTCTCATAAAAGTAGCCTAAACTATCATAAGAGCTATTTGTTTAAAGGTTTCACAGGTAAACTTATTGGTAAAATTATAGATCTTAAACCTGATCTTAGTTTCTTTCATTGTAAGTCAAAGTAGTATTTATTTTTCTCTGTGCAGGATGAGCTGAGCATCCCATTTGATTGGCTTTCCCATTTGGGATGAGTTGCAGCGATGTCACAAGATCGTCGTCTAATTGCCTCGTGTTGCTATTGCTGCATTGTTGCATTTGATGTTGTGTTTGTTGCCTTTTACCGTTATAATTTAATCGGACAGGAAAGGCCCAATGCCAGCCGGTTTATGCAGGGGCTCAGATGCATCAAGCGACTTGGCCACGATCATGGCCATTAGCAGCAGCAGCATCAGCAACAGCAGCAGCTACAAATACACCAACAGCAGCAGCAGCAACAACAACACTTGCAATTGACTTAAGATTTATTATCGGGCCTTTAGCTTAAGCTAACACTATGGCTAACATGAAATGCATCTATGAGCTACATTAGAGCGCCCAGTAAGCAGTCTTTCGGTTGCAGTTGCAGTTGCACTTGCATGACACTCGTGCACCTCATTCATACCGTTTTTGGCGCATGCACACGTAGCAGCAGGCGGCTATCAGTGCACCCAGGCTGATCAGCGCCAGCAGAACCAGCGTCACAAACTCCAATCCTCCCATGAAACTGGACGCGGAGGCGTGCGTGGGCCGGGCCAACTGACCGAACTCGGCCAGCTCGAGGATGCGGGGCATGGGCTTGCCGCCGTCGAGCTTCTGCTGCTGCAGCTGCAGTGCGTCCAGTTGGAGGCCAGCCAGGGCGCTGAAAGTAGCAATTCAAGGCCATTATTTCGCATGACAGTTCTGGGTCAATCGATTTTCGCTGCAGCCAGGAGTGGATGTGGCGGGGGAAATGGGGGAAAACTTACTCCTGCAGTTGCTCCATTTCCATAATGGAATTCGTGTGCGGATCGACGGCGTAGATGTAGGCATTGGTGCTGCAAGTGGAGAAGTCAGAGAACCTGTTAGATGATGACACTGCTACTAATGGCCAATTATGTTATGCAATGCGGTCAGAAACTGCATTAATCGTATGTATTAAGAGAGTATGAGGCTAAAATGTAGCCGAATACCTATAACTTGAATCTTTGTCAGACACTCAAAATAATTGGTTAGAAAGCATGAGTAGATTATTGGCAAGTTATCGAGCCATTAATCTTTGCCTAGCTGTCTTGATATACTGTCATTTAAAGTGCTGCTATTACACAGACTTCGATTTTAAAATGCATTAAATGAATGTTTTAATGGTCTAGCATCATGTCTAAATAGTAGTTTTATACTGACACATAATAATAAATTGGAGTATTGTATTATTGGGACTGTACAATAAGAAATTGGGACTACAATGAGTACATGGTTACTTACGCAGGCTCAAGCCCCCCAGAGTATGGCTCCAATAGTCGGACACGAACATCCTTGCCAATGGCGTCGCTCAGCGCCTCCATGAGTCCCTCAATGCGACGCTCCACCTCGACGGGCATTCCGGCGACGACCAGACGCACCTGCTTGGCCTCATCGATGATGTAGACGAATACGTTGACGATGCCACTCCTGCCGTCATCCGCACCCATGCGATCCGTGGCCTTCACATCGAATCCGTAGATGCGTTCGGTGCGGGAGAGGTCGCCGAGCAGGCGAATGTTGCCCGATAGCTCATCGATGCCGAAAAGTCGAGAGGGCTCGTTTAGCAGTCGATAGCGTATCTCGGCGTTCAGGCCTTCATCCAAATCGTTGGCCACCACTCGGGTCACAGGGTATCCAAAGCTGGCACTCAGCGGTAGAACCGCCACAATCGGTTGCCCGTTGCCTCGGAACTTGGGTGCGTTGTCGTTCTCATCCGCAATGTGCACCAGAATGCGACACTCGTTCAGCGACAGACCCTCTATTCGCTCATCGACCACTGGATACGAGACGCGGGCATAGTTCCTGGCTTCGCGACTCAATCGATCCGCTCGAATCCTCAGTTGGTAGCGGGATATGTGCTCCCTGTCGAAGGGCTTGAGGGCGTACAACAGCATGTTCTTGGCATCGTACTCGAATGGCGGATGGGCATCCGTTTCATCCAAGCCCTCCTCCAGCCACAGCGACCAGCGGTAGTTCTCGGGATTGAGGCCAGCGCTCAGGTTCAAGCGCATCACCTCAATGGGCGCTTCGTTGTTCTCCGTGAGCTTCACCTCATAGTAGGCGTGCTGGAATACGGTTACGTTCGCAGGAGGTTCTGGCTTGGGAGTCGACTTCGGAGGATCCGTAACTGCCTGCCCCTGGAGGTTGACGATCACCACGGCAGTGGCGGATAGAGCTGGACTGCCCACATCGGAGGCTATCACAGACACATTCAGATGCTCGTAGTCATTGTAGCCACTTATGCGGGATATGGTGGAGATGGTGCCATCGCGGGAGTCGATTTGGAAGAGTGGTGCCTGCATTTCCTGATGGCGAATGGAGTACAAGACCAGGCCGTTGCCATTGCCCACATTATCCTTGTCAATGGCCGTGAGCTGCCTCACAAATGTGCCCGGCTGAGTGCTGCGATCCAGATAGGCCTTGTACACCGGCAGCATCAAGGTGCGATCTGCCACACTCGGAATGAACTTCACCGCCTTTGTCTGGTCGTCGTAGCCAATGAACTCCGGCCGATTGTCGTTCACGTCTAGGACATTCACTTCCACGTCCACGCTGCTGGACATGCGCTGCATCACAGGCGCATTGTCCGTGGCTATCACCTGGAAGCTGTACTTGTCCTTCAGCTCCCGATCCAGCTGCCCGCTGATCTTCAGAACTCCCGAGGCGGGCTTGATGCTAAACGGCAGGTGGGAATCACTGAGCGTATACGTTACATTGGCATTCTCCCCAAAGTCCATGTCTATGGCGGTCAGTTGGCCCAGCACACTGTCCTTATACTCCCCTTCCGGGGTATCAAAGCTGTACCAAGACTTCTTGAACGTCGGCGCATGGTTGTTGACATCCATCACAGTGAATCGCAGGCACGTGGAGTCCCGCAGACCATCGATATCGGTCACGGTTAGATTTAGCATGATCTCGATGTTGGCCGACAATGGATAGTTGGCCGATAGCTCTCCGCTGAGCTTGTCTATGGCAAAGTACTTCACGCCCTGAACCCGCAGCATGGGCATTCCGGGTGTCCGCTCCACTTGCTCTCCCTGGAGCTCGTAGTGCAGCTGGGCATTCTTTCCGAAGTCCTCGTCACTGGCGCTCAGTTGGAGGACCTTTGTGCCCACTGGAGTATCTTCGTAAATGGCGAACAGCGGACATTTGGTGGCCAAGGCGCGAACCATTCGCCGCCGGGACTTGGCTCTAGCTACCACTCCCAAACCTGCACCCACGGATCGCTCGCGGTCTATGTTGAATCTCGGTGAACCGGGAATGTGATATGGAGGTGGGGCCAGCATCATGGCTGCCGTGGCCTGAGGAGCTGCCAGTCCGCTCGAACTCTCTACGAAGTAGATCTCCATATCGGTGGTGTACTCACGGATCTCCAAGCGCGAGTCCTTGAACACGGAGATGCGTTCGAACATCGGCGCATTGTCATTGACATCTGCCACCAGGACAGTGAGATGGGCGTATCCCGAGAGGCCACCAGTGTCGCTGGCTATGATCTTCAGGTTGTACAGCTGCTGCTTCTCACGGTCCAAGCCCCGCTTTCCCGTATAGGAGATGCGGAAATACGGACCCGAACTGAGCTTAAAGTTCGTCTGCATAAAGGTGGTGTGCAGCTCCTGGTACTTGAACTCATCGTTCCACTGATCCGTGAGGTTGAAGATATTGAATGCCCCCGTTGTGGGTGGCATTTTGTGATGAGTAGAGTTTTCAGTGGAAGTTCCATTTATATACTCTATGCTGAACTCGTCGCTGTAGTCGCCCTGGAGTTGAACCCTGAACTCAGCATTGGGTCCCTCATCCGCATCCTGGATGAGTATGGCATGATTCATGGACAGTTCCGTGCCCACGGCACAGTTCTCGTTGATCAGGCCCACATAGGTGAGAGCATTAAACTTCGGCGCATTGTCGTTGACATCGTCCACCTTGATGTTCACCTGGTAGATCCCAGCTCCACTCACCAGTCCCGTGCTGTACTCCACGATCACAGTCAGCTCGTAGCTGGGCTGCTGCTCGCGATCCAGTCCGGTCAAGGTGAGCAGGGTGCCATCCTCCGTGATGGAGATCTTGTTGACCACCTCCTGCTGGTTGGCGATGATGTAGCGAAGCTTTATGTTCGCATCGCCCACCAGACGTCTTGGCAATCGACGCTTGGACTTGGAGCTGCGACTCCTGTTTCGGCTGCGGAACCTGCTGCCCATGGTGAGATTGCGACCCGTTGGCTCCGATGGCATTTCCCGGAAAGTGCCCAGCTCGTTGTTGACCAGATTGATGCCGTTCTTGTACAGCAGCTGCCCTATAATGCCGCCCACAACGTTCTCCTCCACGTGGAAGTTGATGACATTCATATTGATCTCTCTGAAATTGATGCAAATATTTAAGTATATTAAGTTGTTGAATCCATTGTTTATTATGATGGGCGAGTAAAAACAATACTTACTCTATGACAGGTCTTAAGGGCACCTTTTGCTCCGGCCTGTTGACTATGTGGATGGTGAGATTGGTGATGAGTACACCTTCGTCGCTGAGTTCAGCGGGCGAGGCTATTGTGGTCAGTGGGGATGAACTTCGCGACATGACCAGCGATTGGGAGGAGTTGGCAAAGAGCTGAAAGCGGCAGACAAACCATTGTTGAAACTCAAAGAGATCACAGATTTCAATGGTAATGAGGTGAACTTACATAATTGGCCACCGCCTCGAATTGGTAGACTTTCCTCTTAAAATCAGATAGCTCCCGAATGACAGTGATAATGCCGGATCGCTCCTCGATGGCGAATGGAACCCCTTCCGAGTAAGTGTGCAGCAGATCGTACATTATCTCATCTCCGCCGTCGTAGATCAGCGTGGTTCGCACTTGACCCACTGAGGTGCCCAAAGGGGTGTTCGCCCCCACCCAAAACTCGTAGGGAGCACCCACGAAATCAATGGCCTGGTCATCAATGGTGGCATAC
This sequence comes from Drosophila yakuba, assembly GCF_016746365.2. NCBI lineage: Eukaryota > Metazoa > Arthropoda > Insecta > Diptera > Drosophilidae > Drosophila > Drosophila yakuba. Next base: position 13,850,553 of record NC_052530.2, on the reverse strand, counting down.
ACTTCGATGGTGATCACTGCCAAGGAGAAGCGCCGCTCCGAGGGATTGGTCGGCTGATCGGTGGCCTCCACAAAGACTGCAATGCGTCCCCTTCGAAGTGGCCCACCCACATAGATGGTGCCATTCTTGTTGTCCAGTCGGAATGGGATGTACCCACTGCCCTTGGGTCGTTGCAGCTCGTATAGCAGATGGCCATTCGGACCCTCATCCGGATCGTGGGCGACCACCTGACCAATCACGTAGCCCGTGGGCGCGTTGATGGGCACCTTGAATTCGTACAGATTTCCGTGCTCGAACTTTGGCGTGTTGTCGTTCGTGTCCAGCAGCGTGATTTCCACTTGCACCTTACTGGGTCCCGGTTTCTTCAGATGCTTGTCGTCCAGGTACGAGGGATTCCGCTCCAGGGCCTCCACATTCAGCTGAATGGATCTGCGCTGTTCGCGGTCTAGTAGGCGATCGTCACGCACGGTAATCCAACCAGTTCGCGAGTCAATGCGAAAGGCACCTGCAGCATCCTTGGTCTCAACCAGGTTGTACAGGAACTCCGAGTTCTCGCCCTGGTCCCGGTCGACGGCGTTAACCTGTAGGACACTGAAGCCGGTGGGTAGATTTTCCACTATGGAAATATTGTAAAAGTCAGCCTCGAACTCGGGAACGTTGTCATTCAGATCCAACACCTCCACTTCGATGCTGTGGACACAATTCAAGATGAGTAAATAAAGTTTTTCTTTGTGCTTATATTACTGCTTTACTTACCGTGCCAGAGCTTTCTTGAGGGGATTGTCCTTTTGTCGCGCCTCCAGCTGCAGCACAAAAGTGTTGCCCGGCAGACTCTCCTCCTCTAGGTCGATCTCCTTCTGCAGATACATGACTCCGTTGTGGGGATTCACCCGGAAAAGCTGTCGCTCATTACCGGAAATGATGTCGTAAACGAGCGAAGCGTTAAGCGAATCCTGATCGAAGGCCATGATGGGTGGGGCGAAGTATAGGGGTATCCTTATGGGCACCCCCGTCATCGGATAGAACTCGTTGATCCTGGTGCGATAGACGCCCTCGGTGAATTTCGGCGGCAGATCGTCCACATCCCGCACGTTTATCGTGATCGTGGTGTTGGCCTGGTTGGCTGGCGTGCCGCGATCCCATGCGAATATGGGCAGCTTGAATTGCCTGATGCCATTATCGAAGTCTAGTTCCCGCTTCAGAATCAGCAGTGGCCGATGGGGACTCTTGAGGGCAAAGTACGGACTTCCGTCGGCCGAAAGTTGCTCCGGCACAGTGGACATGCTGAAGTGCACCTCGGAGTTCGGTGTGTTGGGCTTGTCGCGATCGAAGGCCTGCACTCCCTCGAAGATGATGCTCTCAATGGAGGTGTTCTCATCCACGTCCACTACGTAGGGCACGTTGAGGAACTCCGGGGCATTGTCGTTGACGTCCTCGATGTACACAGTGATGGACAGATAGCTACCCTGGAAGGAGCAAGTTCGGCACAGGCGTTAGCTTAGTTCTCTAACTAAATATCCATCTTAAGCATTAAAGGTGCACTGTGTCAATGGAAGATTAATATAGTTAATACACCCCATTTAAGCCACCCACCTCCTCGAGTTTCTCCTGCTTGCCGGCGCAGAGGATCCGGAACTTAAGCAGGTTCCGCGGCACATCCCGGTCCACCAGTCGCTCCAGGGAGCGCGCCAGGCTGACCACCAGCGTGGTGGCATTGTGCTCCGTGAGGTTGAAGTACTTGTGGTCGCCGCTGGGATCGGCGCCTTTGAGGGCGACCGTGGAGCGCGGATAGGCCTGCAGCCGGAGGATCTCCTTGCCCACCTGGGCGTCTTCGCGCAGTCGGATGAAGCGCACACCTTCGCTTTCCGCGGCGACGCCGTCGAGCGTGTGAAACGCACAGCTGCCGGAGTTGGCTGAAAAGTGGGGCACCAGATTACAGATTACTATATATGGTATACTCGTACTAGTATAAGTAGAGGCATGTAGAAGAAAAGTAAAACTTTGACAAATTGTCGCTGTTGTGTTTTATTTGGGCATGCAAATTTGTTCGCACGCTCTGAGAACCGAAAACCGAAAACGGAAAAGTGCCAGGGAAACACAATTGGAAAATCACCGCACAGCGACGTGCGGACCATAGGGGCGGCTTTTGTGGCACTCAAGCACTCAAGGGGGCGTGGCAGAACTGGCGCCAGCTAACCAAAAACTTTCTACGTTTGTCGCGTGGCCCATTCAGCTGCGGTTTTCATGTGCAGTTGCAACACTTTTCCACATGCTTTTCCATTCAGCTGTCTGCCTGTCGCGGATTCTCCCCCATCGCAGATGGCTTAGATGGAGGGCTCCATGTTGCTCATGGCCTGGCTGCAATCAGCCTTTGCAAATTATTTTCTGCTGCCTCGGTTCCCACCCTCATGACATAATTAAGCATTTTTCGCTTGCCCACGGCTCGACTCGCTTTTGGCCCAAAAGGCATCCCAGCCAAATGCGTTCCGAGTGACAAGAAGACAGCATAGCATACCATACCACATCGTCGTCCGACTCGCTGACATTTCTCCGGGCTTCGTTTTCTTTCTTGTATTTTTTTTATTTTTGTATCATTAGTTTTCGGAAGATCTTCTGCAGCGCGAAATTATTGTTGTTGCTTTCAGATGCAGATGCAGATGCAGTGAAATCTTGGCCATCGCCAAGTATCTTCTACTGCTGCCAGCGCCTTTGTCGCTGTTTTCTTGTCGTCGTTGGCTTGGCTGGCTTATTGTTTTATTTGTGGCTTAGTTTAATTCCATTTCGCTGTGGCTGCTTCTTGTTATTGCCGCAGTTGTAGTTTGAGCTGCCATTTCTATTATTTACTTGCAGTTTCTGGCTCACTTCGGTGTGAACTGTTGGCGTTGCAGGGTTTCCCTTTGGTTGCCATGAAAATATACGCCCACCCACCGGATTGGTAGATATGTGCAGCAGAAACAGCACGATTGACTATGAAATTATCAATCAGTGAATTTGGGATATTTATGCAATCATTAACGAGTGGGATTCACAAAAAATAAAACAAAATAAATAGGATAGTTTCTTAAAGGCAAGCAAGGTAAACCACAAATGTTATAAAGTTGCTATTTAAGTTTATTTGAGCTCCCAAAATAATTTACAATTTCCACGTCGGATCCAAATAAATTCAGTAATTAAAGCCAAACCTTGTTTCATCCAATAAATGATTTATTAACAATATATTCCGAAATAGTGCCATTAATTGCTTCTCTGCATCCATTTGCTGTCTGTTCTTGCAATACTCCAGTTGAATGTAAATCGCATTCTATTAATTATGCAGTTCTGTTCCGATTGCACTTAACACTTTCAAGATTGAAGACTGCTCGTAACGGTTCTTCAACTCATTTCCCACAACATAAATGTCATTCTCATTGTTCTCATAAAACAGAAATTATATGTAATTCATATCCACCATTCACATGCGGCCCGAACGCTTTAGCACTTGTTGACTAGCAGCAATTTACCCATTCATACTTGGCTTCGGGTTTAGCCATCGTCTAGAACATTAAGCTCAGGCGGTCATTCCAAGTAACACAAACAAATTAAGTTTTAATTAGAACATTGCCACACACTCACTACTCCACCAGCACCACTTGGGTTCCCAACTCGGGTTATTGAGTTCACTGTGGGGCGGTCGCGGTCGGAATTTTACTAACTTGGTTTCTGGCTAGTGGAAGGTGCAGGAGCAGGTTACCGATATGGGTCAGTACGGGAGTAGATGGATGAGTGGATGGTGAAGTGGGTCAGCTGTCGGCCATTGCATAAACCAATTGACAGGTTGCCGCATGGAGATGAAAGCCTTAAAAAAAACAAATCGATTTCCTTGCACATTATTCGCCAGCGCCTGAGGAAAGCTGTCGCACCAGCATTTAAATTCGAAATTTGGGTTATTTAACGGTCTGCAAACGAGCCAAACAAGTTGCACGCGGGGGGAAAAGGGGAAGGGGCAAACGAGCAAACGAAAGACTTAGGCGACAAACTGCGTGCAGCACTTGATTTACGCAAACCAACACATTAGCACTCGGGCAGAGAGATTGAGAGCTGCAGACACACACATTAGCCGGGAGATTTATGAACACATCCCGCCAACTTAAGCAGCCTTTAAAAGGCCATAACGGCTCTTGGCCACTTGTAACTTGCCTTGCACTTGTCCCGTTTTCGCAGCTTGGCCCATTGCGATTAGGCCACAAACCGCTAAGGGCATAGCCCAAATACACATGACTGCCATATCCTGACTGGCCTTCTTTTGCGAAATTTTCACCGAACTTTTGAACTTTTCCTGGGATATGTCTCATTAGCCACCTATCCACACGCTCGCATCGCGCTTGCAACCGAAGCAACCGACAACGCTAACACCTCGCGACCAACTGAAGCTATCTTCCCAACTGCAGGCCGAAAGGCGAGCGCGATGAGACTAGTTTTTCACACACAAGAAAACGAGAAAAGCCACGACAAGTGGCTGAGGAAAAGCGCTGCCAGTGAAATGGGCCAGGGGTATGCTACTCCATACTGCTGACTACTGACTACTGACAACTGAATACTGAACACTGGGTCTGCGTATCCTTGGCTCTGTGTAGACTGGCTCAGAAACCGTTGCTGGTAGCGCTGCTATGTGCTATTATTTGTAACTTCAGTGCGTTGCGTGCTGGCTGAAAGACAAAAGCCAAAAGCCAGGCCCAGTGGATGAATGAAAGCCAGGCAGAAAGCGAGAAACAAGGAAGGAAGGTCCAATAGCTCAAGAGCCAGTCGTAAAAGTATAAACAACAAAAGTGATTAACATAAAGCATAAACATGCAGTTCGCTGGGGCCGGGCGCCCTAGGCACTTTTGATGCTGATGATTCCCCCTGATGTGATGGTGATGTTGCTCTTGACCAAGGTGCCGCAATGGAAAGCCAGAGTGAGCAAGTCAAAAATCAGACAATATAGACAATACAGCGATAATCCGCAGTGGATCCAATATGAATCGAATGGGAACCGCTGCAGTTGCAATAAAGGCCTCTTAACGGTTCTATCCTATATCTAAAAGTTTCAGCTGATGCGCTGCTGCCAAGAACAAAAGAACCAAGGGAGAGCCCATGGGTAGTGGAAAAATGCTAACGAGCCCGCCGCAAAGAAATGCCGAAGAAGACACAGAGGCTGAAAGTCTGAAAGACTGAAACACCGAGCAGCGTTTGCATTATGCGGTTTAATAGCTTTACATAACACCTGAGTGGAGACGAAGTCGGAGCAAAAGCACCAGCTGCGACTGACCGACGGCCCACAACAACCTACGCAGGCCCATGCACTGCCAAAAAAGAAGTGGCCCAGGAGGTACGAACAATATGTAATCAATTCAATTGAAGCGGTGAATGTGCTGCGATCGTCAGCATTCTTAGAGTGCTATTAAAAAGTGCATAAAGTGTTTACTACAAATAGTAATAGATAACTGTTAAGAGAAGTCGATCCAATTTGTTGTAAGTGTGAAAATAAAACGAGGTGATAGAAAATAGATTAATGTAAATGCCTACAAGACTGACTACAGTATATCTCGCAGTGTACCGCTGGCGTCTTAAAGAGCCAAACCGATCGAGTCAGCGGCTTGGAAAATTGGCGCGTGCGAATGCTCCTGGCTTCTGGGCTCACTGGTGGTTGGCCACAGCTCTTCGAGGGGAGAATCAATGCTAATCAGCGAGGGCTGGTCGAGAAGTCGGCGAGTGAAAGCAGGAAGACAGGCGTATGAAAGCAGTATGTCGATATGCTAATCGTTCAACTAGCCTGCCATATCAGATTGCACATTAGTCATTGGATTCGCAGTGAGGCGCAGTGAGCAGCAAATTGGGCATGCATCGCTGGGTGGAAGGGATTTCCAAACGTAAGAAATTAAATTGAACATTTGCATTTAACATTCCTTCTTTGCCTTTTAAGCCGCTGCCTTACAATATATGTACATGTTGTGCAACTTTCTGTTTTTCGGCCCAAGCCAATGGCAATTAATGATCAATTATAAACATCATAATCTGCAGTTTGGTGGCAGAGATAAACGATTTCGTGTTTTTCGTCTGCAAATCTATTTCAACTAGTTTTTGGGCTTTGCTGGCTCCCACTTTCATTTCCAGTTTACGCAATGGCTACTCAAGTGACAAAGGCATTTCACAAATATCATATCAAAATTCACAAATGCGGCTGATCGCGCAAGCAAAAGCGACGAAAATGTATTGAATGGAGTTTGTGTCCATCAATCTTTGTCCCATAAAATCAAGATTACACCGAGTGCTTAGTCAAGACCACCTGCTCTACTTAAATTTATTATTAATTTATTTATTTATTGTTTAAAACGTATGAAAATGGCAACAAAATAATCCACACGCAATTTCAACAAATTTCGGCGCTTTGATTTATTTCGTCTTTGATTCATGCTATTGCCAAAACTACAAAAGGTAATATAATTTATTCATTTAATGTAAATATCAGTATGGACAAAAGACACATTTCAAACTGCGCGCTTAAAATTAGTGTCAAGTGCTGCTTTTCCGTTGCGTTGGCTGTTTTTGGAACTACGAAAGCGCCACCTAGCAAAATAAAAGTTACTTCCAGAAACCGCCGCATGTTCCATTGTTGCCTTTTGGCGCTACTCTAAAGTACACTGAGAATTCTAATAAAAATCATTTATATATATAATATAAATAAAAATAATAGAAAAACTCTTTAAAATGAGAAAAATAAATTATTTGTTTCTATTCGGCAAGCAATAATGGTATACAAGCGTATTAAATTACATAATATATGCTATAGGAACTGTAGATGAGCAATAAGGTGAGATCCCAGAATTTCGCTCTCAGATTTCGCCATGATTTATGTGCTCAAAGCTGGTCTGCAGAATAACCACAATGAAGTTCATGGCATACGAGACCAAGAAAAGCCAGAACGAGTTGTCCAAGATGAAGACGCCCAAAATGCGAAACTTGGCATTGCCAGTAGGCGAGAGCAAGGGAAACGGAGTCGAAGCCATGGCCTGGGAAGACATCAACGAAATTAGATCCCTTACATTTCATTAGTCCAACCCACCTGCTCCTGGGTCAATCCTTCGGGCACATATTGCAGTTGCAAACAGGTGGTTCTCAATGTGGCCGACTTCAGCTGGCAGAAATGAGCGGCTAAAATGACTGCAAATAGTTGGATAGCCAGGACGAGGCAGTTGTTGGATATGGTCAGGGGAACGCCGTGCAGCGATACGTAGTAGGACATGAATGCGTAGATGTTGACCATGATGTTGACGAAGCTGCCGAGGACCAGCAGGAATATGCCCAGCTGAAAGACCTTCACGAATCTGCGGGTGAGTCTCCACCAACTGGCTTCCTTCTTCAAAAGCCCAGCCAGGTTGGGCTCCTCGCGCTCCAAGTGGGCGTAGCACTCCAGCATTAGAAGTGTTCCGCCGAATACTCCGTTGCCATAGACACTGGCCACGTGCTGAAAGTAGAGCTGCACTCCATAGGCCACCAGTTGGGACCAGGGCAGACGAGCACCTGCTCCTTTGAGGAACGGCACGCTGCACAGGAGATCGTAGGTGGAAAGCAGCAGCTTTAGCCAGAGGAACAAAGTGGACCACCAGCTCAGCCTAGTCCGGCGATGCAATCTGGCCAAGTCATTTACCAAATGGCCCAACTCCCGGCGATGCAAAAGGTGGCTGGCCAAGAGAGCTAGGGCAATGCAGACATCACCCGTCATGGTGGCCAGAGCTATAATCTTAAAGGCCGTCGAGTGGCGCACATTAGTGGCCTCGTACATGGCGGCACTTTTCCACAGCACCAAGGGGGCCAATGCTGTGAGTAGGAGCAATCTGAGGAGCGCAATCAAGGTCACCCATCGCTGACCAGTTCCACCCAGACGGAATGGGGCCAAGGCCAAAAGCTGCCAAAATCTCAGCAGCAAGCAGAGACCGCAGACATGCGGCAATCGCGACATTTTCAGGGCAACTGACCTCCTGGCAACGCGACTGGCGACTTCAATCTATTTACTTGTCAGCCATTAGCCAGTTTGCTATCGCAGCCCCAAAGGCACTAAGCCAATTCCAGATAAGTGCCATCGATATGTATTTCTATTAACAAATGGCAAACATTACGATTAAATGAAAGAGTTGTGGTGTCCCTCGCTGCTGACCCACCACCACCACCGACTGACTCACAGTCACAATCCGACTTGCAATTCCGTGACCGGAACTCAGGTCTTGGGCTTAACACGCAGCTGGAATGTTTTGGTCAGCGTCGACATAAAGTTGGGCATTTCCTTCATCTGGTTGAGGGCCTCGTTCTTCGTATTCGACTGGTACTCGTAGGCCACCTTGCGGTTCACGGCGGTCAGCAGGCGGAGCAGCTCGGCGCCCTCCGGCGTTCCAGCTTCGTTGGCGGCGGCCTGGTCGAGGACGCGGCACAGGCTCTGGATGAACCAGGAGCCGTCGTCAACGTTCCGGAATGAGAAGAATTCTAAACGGAAAAGGAGGAGAAGGAGAGAAGATGTAATCAGAGAATACTTGACATTTTTATAAAGGCAAAGAAATTATGAGTTTGTATACATTGGGGTTAATTTGCCAACTATTTCTAGCATTTGGACGAAGAACAAGATACTTGTTCTTCACAATATCGAGTTAATTCGAGTTTTGAGTATGCCTACTTCATTTCGTGAGGGGAACACCATCGTTTTTAATCCTTTTAAGTACACAATTTTAAGTAAACCCCGAATTGATTGACGCCCAAAGCTTTCGAAGCACGGACAAGTTTCAATTAGTTGTGAAACTAAAAACGATAAATACTTTATAAACTCATTATAAACACTCACTGTCGAAGGTGGAGTAGAAGACGAGCATGTCCGCCGTGCTGGGAATGGCGTAGGTGATGGGCTGGACGGCGGCCGCGGGTTCCGGGACCAGTTCCCTGGTCATCACCGCGAAGCTGGAGAACTCGACGGCCTTCTCCAGGTTGGCTCCGCGACAGGCCTGGATGAAGAAGAGCTTGGGCTTGTTCTTGAGCGTCTTGCAGTTGTCGCCGAGGAAGGGGTTCCACAGGCGCTCCACAGGATACGACATGTCCTTCGCGTAGACCTTTCCTTCTGTGCCGTGCGACATCACCGCCAGCACAAAGCAGTCGTTTTGGCTGTGATCCTCGCGGGCAACTGAAATGAATTAAAGTCACATATTTAGTAGAGTAGATACTAGCTTCCAACTCTTTTCTCTTTAAAGCAAATTATACAAATAGATAATTGAATTAGATTTGTTATTTCCTCAAAACAAAGAATAGTTTTTCGCTGTCTTTAGATTGATCAAAAAACCGATTACTGTCTTTATCTCATAATTGTTGCACTCGTAAAAATAGCGACTTTGTTTTGATACTGATAAGATATATGTGTTTGAAATATGTCGCCAGTGTCGATGGACAAGATTCAGTGAAGCTAGAAGTTAATAACTACTTATATAGTTGCATATTAAATGTTTTCTTTTTGTTTAGCACTTCTAAGGGAGTTAATATATTTTCCTACTCATAGAGCAATGCTTTAACCCCAATAGATAAAGTAATTTAGGTGATTCTGAGTCTCAACTTCCCATTGTTACAGCATTGGAATTTGTGGAAAACTCACCCTCTTTGAGCTTGTCGTTGATCTCGGAGAAGGTCAGGTCGTCGAAGGTGCGTACATCGAATCCGAACCCCTGGAGAGTGGCCTCCATGTCATCGCGATCCCGCTCCGTGCCCACCCGCTGCTTCTGCCCCTTGACGTCCTTGTGGTTCAGGATGAGCGCAATGCCCGCCCGGGCGCAGTTCTCGTATGTGTCCTCGTTGGTGGGGCGCGAGATGATGATCCTCTTGAGGTCCAGCTCCGAGGTGGGCGTCTTGGCGATCTGGGTGGCATCCGCCTTGTCCTTCTTGTGCTTGTTCTTCTGCCCGAACAGCGAGAAGTCGGTGTCGTCCATTTCTGACCGTTCGCGCTCTGTGGCAACCTGTGACTAAGCGCGATTAGAAGTTTCCACCTATCAAACGGCAAAAAAAGCTCCCACTCCCGCTTATCTAATCAATGCAGCCGTCTTATCAGCCCGAACTTGCTGGGGCGGCTTCTTCTCTCTGCTCGCTCTCCGCGGCATTTTTGGGGCTCTTGCCCAACGTTGATTAGCCTGCTCGAGGGGAAGTTGGCGAAATACAATTCCCTTTGCCATTGCACCAGACAATTTGATTTCCCCGACGGGTCACGCCCACAAAAGGGGGCGCTCGCCGGGGAAATTGGCAACTTCCGGCGAAAGTGTCGCCGCTACTGGGGACTTCTTAATGTGTTTTCAATAAAATTCAAATGCGCAAAAACTCAATGGGCGGCAAACTGTGCAAACTGTGCAAACACGCAATTCCAATTCAAAATTTCACGCACACAAAGTAACGGAAACCGGAAATGAGTATGGCGTCCTGAAGTCGAAGCAGTGCCTTACAACATGTGCCGCACTGTACCGCAGACTGAGAGAAAGTGCTGTGCTGTGATTTATAGAAGAGATTTATGCTCTGCAACGGTTTATAAGAGAGAGCTGAAACTTGTGGCGCACAACAACAATTGCGGCTAATTAATAAAGCGGCGCCCACGACCCCCGATTGGTTGCCAATTATAATTGATATGTAATTACAATTAGCGACATCCATATTTCTGTCAGCTGAAGAGCAAAAAAAGCAGTGGGAGCAAAGTTGTTTAGCCGGCTTTTCAGAGCCAGAACAATCGCCTGCATTCTCGAGGGGCCTTGGCCACCGAAAGCAGCTGTTGCCCCTCCAGTGACCCCAAATCCGCTCTTATCTCGCAGCTCCGAAGGCGCGGAGAAAGGAGAGATTTATTGAGTCCAACTGGAATTGCGATTCACTTGCTGAATGCTCAAGGTGAAATGATTTATCAGACGCACTTTTTGGAATAACAATGCCAGGTTTCACCTGCAATTTATATTTATGTGTTCCCTGTTTCTTATCTTTTAAAGCTGCACGTTCTCGTGCATAAAGACACCAAAAGGGTCAAATATTTTCACTTCAATCTTTCTTTACTTTAAACAACTTTGCTTTGAGATTTTTGTTTTTTAAATAATTAAAAATAGGTAAGTAAAACCACCCTTTTTGAAATATTTGCATGTGGATACAGAAACCTTACCATTTAATTTAACTTTTGTAGTAATTAAGAAATTTAAATATCATAATTAAATAATACTGAGGCGATTTCTGTGAGTGCAGTGTACTAACTCCCACCGGTTGATCGTGTTTTCCTTGCTGCTTTCTCCGTCATTCGAGCTGTTTTGCCTTGCAACAATAATTATTTGCAACAAATTCAGTAGTTATTTCACGGATTGACAAATTCCTTTCTCTAATTGGTTTAATCAATTGGTGCAATTCGGTTTCCAATTAGACATATAACACACCTAAACAAAAGTGCCTTAAAACTCTTACTTCTAGTTTGCTCTCTTAAGTTCGATTCGAACTCGAATCGGCTCGATTCGAACATGGACCGGCTCGAACGGAAAACCAAATTCAAAACCAAAACAGCGACGCCAAAAGCGTTGTATGTGTTGCCCAGTGCTGACGTGTTTGCGTGTCGGAGAAAAGTTCGGGAATTCGGGAAAATTCGCATTTCTGAGGGTCGCGGGATCCTATCCTCCGGGCGTGTGTTTTTCCCCCGCCCCTCTCTGTTGTCCTTTGCATAAGCGGGATAAGCGGGCGAAAGAGGAAGAAAGAGGAAGCGAGAAGCGAAAGAAAGCAGAAGGAGAATGTTTTGAGCAACAAAAACAACTTCAGTGTTGAATGTGTGCCAAGTGCAAGGAGTTGTAATTTATAGTTGCCGAAATTAAATTATGTTAAGTGCCCCAAATCAGTAAGAAGGTGCAGTGAAAAGGAAGCGGCACAAACCAGCGAACGCGGAAGAGAAAGAGGAAAACAAAACAAGTTAGCGGAGCAAAGAGTGCAAAAAAGTACGTAGGAGGTGAGCCAAACAAACTGTTTGGTTATTATAAGTATTATTATTATAGCGCGGGGTGCATTAAATCTCATTTGGGAATGTGTGTGCGCTTTGTATGCAAAGAGGTTGACAAACAAAAAACAACAACAAATTAGGGTGGCTGGTCCGCAGGACAAAGGAAAACAAAAACCTTTTTTTTCGGGGCTGCTTCCTAAAGCAAACCACACACACACATGCACATAGTACATGTGTAAATGTACAATGCGAAACGAAAACGAAATCAAATCAAAAGCAGAAAACCAACAGGCCGCCGAAAGGAACAAAACACAGAAAAAATGCTCAGCTAGCTTTTGGGCGAATGCCCTCGCAAAGCGCATAAAAAATAGATTAACGGGCTGGGCAGAAGTGAAAAAAAGAAGTAAAAAACATTGAAATTCTGACGTCGTCGCAGACTAAGCCTCTGCAGCCAAAAAATAAGAGCAGCATAAAAAACCATAACAACAAGTTGGGACGCCAAAAGTTGGGTGCTGCTACGCGTAGTTACGGTTATTGGGACGCCGGGTACTTGGATTTCATTAGGCTTTATGTCAAAAACACGGCGCATTTGGGCACCATAATATTCAATTAATTTTTTAAGTGGATTCCTATGCACCTGTGTGCTGATGCTTTGGCTTCAAAAACATTGAATAGTACCTTACAGGCTTCATTCAACTTATTTGGAGTTTCGAAGTACAATATTATCCTAAATTAATTTGGACTTCTCTCCAACCAACCAGTTCTTATCAAGGATACTACTTTATTTTTCTCAAGAAATGTTGGAATATACAAAGTTCTCTTATTTGAATATTTAATATTTGCCTATATTTGTAACATCAATCCATTGAACTTCTCAGGACCATTCAAATCCGAAGGTCACGATTTATATATTCGCTTTTGCAAGGATTGGTGCGAGTTAAGACCCAAGAAAGAGAAGTCTCTAATTGGATTAGCTTATGTGTGATAAAAACACGTTGTTTAATGGGATTAAACACCTTCGAAAGGTGTTCGCGATGTACCTTTGCCCATTATATATATACCATATATACCCTAAAAACCCAGGATTACCGACACTAAGTTGGCAAGCAACCAGTTGGCAGGGTAAAAGGCCGCCACGATTGCTGCTTGTTTTTTGCGCCCTGCAAATGAAGTTGCAGTGGACATCTAATGAACCCGCAACTGAATGCGACGCAGGCCCTTAAATTGCTAGCACACCTGAAATATTCAAGATACTTTATGGGCATGCCGCAGCTGGGCCAGAGGCACGCCAGTCATGCCGCAGGATGCTGCTGCTGCTGCTGATGCTGCCCCATCCTCCGCGCTGCGTGGAGGTGCAAATGCTGTGCCAGGAACATTCATTTATGAGCGGGCTAAGGTTGCGCTTTTGGCTGCTATCATCCCTCGACCCTTTTCACTCGGGGGATTCCCCTGGGGCACCTTTTGGCCATATTCCTTTGGGGCTGCTAGCCCGGTTTTAAGAACTTCAGCTGAGCAATTATGAAATATTCAAGCTTGTGCAGCTTTAAGATAAGATTGGGTGGCATTTGATGGGTGACTTATTCTCCTCGTTTTCGTGGCGCCCTTTGATGTTCTTGCTTTTGTCTTGAAAGGGGGGGTTGGTGGGTTGGGAGGGTGGCAAAAAATGCGGGAGATAGGCAAACACAAACATTAATTGTAACTCTAACTGTAAATGGTGTGAAATGAGCGAGTGAGTGAGTGAGTGAATGGCTGAATGACGGCATGAATGGATGCTTAGGAGCGGCTTGAGCGGCTTGAACGAATGAATGAATGACTCTCGAGTGGAGCTGGCGGTGGCAGTGATGCTCTCGGTTCTCTGCTCTTTCAGAGCTGAAAATTGCGTTAAGTGGATGTCATCGTTGGCCAGCGACAATTTTGATGAACTCAACAAAAACACTTGACAGCAGAGCCGAAGATTTTGGAACTGGGGAGCAGGCCATGCAATAAACGAAATTATGACGCTAAATTGAACACTAAACGCCCAGTGAGCCCAGCCGGGGCGGGGGATTTATAGCAGAGTCAAAGAATAGTCCAGGAAAATGTATCAGTAGTTGGGGGCAAGAAGGGGTTGGACTGGACTGGAATAGGATGGGATGGCATGGAAGCGAGATGGGGCAGATGATGCTTTCAAAAGCATCAGCACAGCATCTACTCCGCTTCGAACCGTCCACATTTAACGCGCGAATGAACAGCAATCAGCCGAAATGGGGAATTCAGCGGAAAAGGGGGCGGGTGAAGGGACTGGTGGGCATGGCACTGGCTCTGGTTCTGGACCTGGACCGACCGGGAATCGGATGGGCAGTCGGACTGCCAGTCCGGAGGGTTCATTCAACAATAAAAGTCATGATAGACATGGCAATACGGAAATGCTATTTTTGGGGCTGCCGCTGCCATTGCCGTTGCCATTGCCGCCTTCACACGGGAATGGTCCACGTCCGCCCTGCGAGCGGAAGGTGAGAATTAAGAAATTAGCGTACACCCAGTATCCACTATCCAGTACCCTCTAACCATTACCCATTACCCATTACCCATTAGCCAGTCGGATGCCCCATCCACCCATCGAGTGGCGAGTTTGAGCTGCCGGCTGGGAGCCGATGGAGCTGCTCGTAAATTGCCCGCCGCCGCTCACTTTAACTTAATTATATAATTTGTGAGACATCAGCGCTAAAAAAGGGAGACAGGCAGACCAGCCAAAAAGGAAACATGACAAAGTTCGTTAGATTCAAAACGAAGAAGTTAAAATGCCCTTAAAAAATCGAATATATGTATCTGTTGTTTAAAATTCAAAATACAGAATTTATTGTCTACAAAGGAAGTTTAGTTATACAGAACAAATTGCGAAAAAGTACTTGGTTTCTTTACGATACTATGTAATTTACATATCTATAGATAGATGTAATATATACTACATGTTTCCTTTATTTAGTTAATTCGAATTTATCATAATTTTACTTACATCTAAATGGCTTCTATGTGGCAGCAAATTTGCTTATACCGGTTTGAAAAGTAGTTCAGGGTAGCGATAAACATCGTCTTCAGAAGCTAAGATGTTCAAAGTATTCTTTATGCAAGTAGTCAAACAAATATGAAATAATACCTGGAAAATCAGGTTTTGAAATGAGCACAACCTCATTAAAAGCACAAAACTAATTTAGCCATTATTCTAATATTCCTGGCTTGAAACGGATAAAGAAAGGCCGCAAAAACTCATTTGCAAAGTAAAGATACCTTTCGCTGGTGTGGAGGGTATACGAATACGAATACTAGTAAGCGGGCTCTGCGGGTTTCTGCGGTGCACTGCAAATTAAATGAGCTGAATGCATTTAAGCCCAAATCAGCGCAAGCCGTCGGCTTAGTGACGACGACAAACTGTGTCTTAAGTGAGTCAGCAGGCATCCCGACTCAGCCGACTCAGGACGACGCCCGCCGACTCATGGTAATGGGCGTTGCTGGAAAAAAGTAAATAATCCTTTAACCACAAAGCAATTATGCAACGGCAGCGACCACGTCGACGGAAGGCGACATCTTGTCAGCCAGTGAAAAATTACCAACCAATGACGGCGACGGCAGATGTATGCAGACGGAAAGAGGAGACGGATTTGGACGTGGTCGTAGACGAGGGCGAGGACGAAAAGCGGAGGGAAAGGATGGCTGGTGGAAGCCCACAGGTTGCAGGCAACAAATTACTTAAATGCCAAGCCGAAAAGTCTGCGCAAAAGCTTATGTGGAAATTTAAATTGGCGAGGGACGCGGACGGGTGCAGACGGGTGACGGCGGAAACTCCGTTGGAAACTCTTTCCCTTTGCGGTTACCTTGCACTTTTGGCCGCAACGAACTGGTGGCACATACGAGGCAGGATGAGATATGAGACAACATTTTATGGACCAGCCAGTTCATTCAGTTCCCATTAAAATGTACAACATTGTAGTGATGTTAATTCTTAAAGTACGCAAATCTTTAGTTTTCTTTCAATTAATGATTGAAAAGGGAACTATTGTAAATGTATTGTTTTACCCTCTAGAGCTCTATTCGGGGTGGTATCATATGTTTAATCTGTCGGATCAAAGCGGTCACCTTGGTTCCGGGATAATCAATACTTTGAGCCTTGGGACTTATGGGCAGATTATCTCTGCCTGAAGGGTAATGTAAGCTTCGGATTTTAAACGATTCTTGAGAAATTTGTTTGAAAGAACAAAATAATGGCCAGAAAAGGTAACTGTTTTCGATCTAAACAGAATGCTAGAATTCACAGCCGCTCTGAATCTATTTCAGTGTGCAGCAGAAGCCAGCTAGATTTATCGACCATTCATCTAACTTATCACATCTCATTCACCTCCATGTACTCTCTGTCCCTATGCCATTTCCCACGATGTGGGCCCTTTTCCAGCTCAGGTTGCATTCTCATTGGCAACTCGTGCGCCTTCAGTGCAGAAGTTAAGCGCTTTCCTGTGCCTTCAGAGCCAGATCAGAGCGCAATTGATGGCCAACAGCTCAGAGCCTTTAACCCGCCTTAGCCGCAACATGACAATGCCACACAGAGAATGAAATGGGCAGAACCAGAGGAGCAGACTCGAAGAGGCGGAGACGGAAAAGTAGACAGAGATGGAGACGGAGACTGAGACTGAGACCAAGAACCCCTGGTCCCCTGGCGAATGTCCAGCTGTGTCTGTTTACATAGCCACAGCTCTTTAGCAACCCGTCTGGACATCGGACCTCGTTTCATGTTCTCCTCGTCCGGGTTTGTGCTTCAATTTGCGCCTCAGACGAGCGGGTGGAGGCGATGGTGGACCTGCGGGCTTGGCCAGTCCGTTGGACGACCTTTCGACGGGGTCGCGGATTTACATTTGTTGCTTCTCTCGGCGCCAACTCATTCATAAAAACGCACGCAAAGTCAAGCGTTGCAAGTTGAAGGTTGCCCCGCCTGTGGTTTCTCCTCCTCCCAGTCCACCTTTTATTATAACCCACCTTGCTTGCACTCGCCTCCTGTGCTCGAGCTTTTATGCAGTTAAGTGCTTAGTTGCGTGTAACTTTACACTGTTTAACAAACTCGCTCACTCACCGCACAGTGAGTCAAAGGAGTTTCTGAATGGAGTTCTACTCGTACTCGCAGAAAGGGTTAAAAACGAATAGGAAATGGGTGGGATCACCGGTTGGCAGTAGGCGACTTTTAACTCACTGAATAAGTGTGACTGTCGTGTGTGCCAACTGCAAATATGAAGAGATACACCAACAGAAATTGTACATTATTACATTAATATGTCAAATAAACCATATAACACATATAGAAATTATTCAACTAACAAGAAAGATTTTTTGAGTAGAAATTTAACAATTTAAATGAGGAATTTAATTGGTCAAAATGCTATAAATTATATTTAGAAAAAAGGTATTTTTTCAGTTTAATTGCTGCTGAAGTTTTCAGTACACTGAAGGACATTTATTCGAGTTAGTTAAACCAACCATTCGCAGGAGTGTGTGGGCCAAGAGTTAATTACGATTCCTGTTAAGGTTGTTAAGCAGCTTGCTGCCTTAAATGAAATCAAATAAAGTGAATGGTGGCCATAAAAAAGGGAATACCTGTGCAATGGAAAGCATAGAAGCCAGCAGAGATGAGGTTGGAAAATGTCCTGAGGTGCGAGCGGGCAGTCGAAAAAAAGGAGTAAAGGCTGTCGGGCAGCCAAGAAACAAAAGTAAACATTGCGTGCCAAAATTCCGGAAATTTTTAAGAGTCACAGCATGTGTAAGCTGAGTTTTTACAAGCAGACACACACACACAATCACTTCCTAGACCGCACCACTACACCCTCAGTTCTTGAGCAACCTGCCCAACACCCCTCTCCCCCCCTCGTACTCGTCTTCCGTCTGGGTCCATTCCTTGGTGCCATGTTTCCTGTCTAAGTGCTAAATTGAAATTCCAAAATTAAGTAATTTCTCCCAAGGGCGACTTCAGCTGGAAATCTTTAGCAAATGTGGACACACTCACACACACTCGCTTTCCCAGCTGGCCACGCCCATCAGTGTTGCCAAGCACGCCCACAAGGAGGCAACAACGCAAACAGTAAAATAAGCAATAGCAAAAACAACAAGGCTTGCCAATGAATTGCACTAATAGTTTGTGTGTAAAAGCTGCCTGTTGTAAAAGCAGGCACATAAAAAGAAAATCCCCAAACTGTTTGGAGTAGCAGCAACCGCATCTACATGAGAACAAGCAGTAAAAATTATAGGGAAATAGCAAACGACGCACACATAAGTATTTCTTTACGGACATTAAAGCTAACACCAAGATACCCGTGTATCCAGTGACGCGCATCGTTTAATCCTAAACTAGAGAGCGGACATAAAAAGTGCAGGCATATCCCAAAAGACCAGTTGAATGGGACCTTGAGGAGGACTTTGCACGACGAGTGTCGGCAGGACGTAAAATGTTAGAAAGTTGCTTGTTTTATGAGGATCTACGCAGCTCTAAACTTTTCCGGGATTTCATTTCAGGAAATAGAATTTAATGGTCTTGTTTTAGGTAATCTTATCTTCGGCACACAAGAGTAGGTTGATTTCTTTTGTTGTTGAAAGTTCATTAACCGCAACTCATTCCTTTTAAATACCAAATTTCCAAATATTCAAATTTCCAACCAACAGCCAGCTTGCTTGCCTGCAACTTCCAGCGGATCCTTAATCAAAATCGAAATGGCTCAACACTTTCTATGGTCGCTGTCTTCCAAAATCGAAAGTTTGCCAATTCATTCCGTCAGGACCCACCGAACACCACCCACTTTGCTTGCAACATTGTCGTCCTTTCTTGGCCCTATTTCAGTTAACTTCAAGAAACTTCGCTACTCCAGCTTCCTCAATATTTTTCAATTTAAATGATGGAGCAGGAAAAAAATGGCAAGGATGTGAGAGGAAATGACGCTTCACACTGCTGAGCAAGGGGTTGGGGGTTACGGGTCCTGGCTGCCAAAAGAAAAAAGAGTGAAGAAAAGCTGGGAAAGGGAAACGAGGCAACTTAAACACTTCTTGCATTTTTCCTATGGCACGACAACTATTTATTGCCTCGCCCAAAAATCCAGACGAAGCTGCCAGGGATTCCCTGTTGTTGTTGGGCTTCTTGTCGCCATTGTTGTTGTTGTTCTTGTTGCTGTTGCTTACTTCTGTAGTGGCATCAAGAAAGTTCTTTGATATTGCCGGAGGCAGGAACACCGTACACCTTAAGAAAAGTAAAATATTTCCAACAAACTCCTGAAACTATTTCCTATATGGGTGACGTCTGATAAGTAGAGATTATAAAACTGCATTTGTTGCATTGGGTAGTTGTTTTTTTGATGGTTCTTATTATTTGATTAGTGTAGTATTAATTCGGAATTACAAAAATCTGTATTTGTGTGATGTCAATGTTAAAATGCAGACTTAAATAATTGGAAAAGGTTTGACCGTGGTAAAGGCTTACGGTTTATTAAAATTATTTGAAAACTTAGGACAATGTTACAGGTTTATTAGTAGGGAGTTTTTATTTAGCAGTTTCGTTTTATTGCAGGTTTTTTTTCGAGTGTAATGCTTCGAAAGTTGGCTACCATGTTGATGACGTTGTATATTAGGGTTGGTGTTGGCTATGCTGATGGTGATGATGATGATGAAAAATGCACATGTGTTGCTAACGGCCCAATTATTTTTATTGTTTATTTACTTTGATTTGGACCTCTTTGCCCTTTGCTTTGTGTGCTGTTGGCCATCATCATTTCATGTTTTTATTTGCCACTACCGAACCGGACTCGTGGCCATGTTCTTATTCGGGTTATTTGGGTTTGGTTTGCGCATTTGTGCGTAACGAATAAATTTACCCATATAAATAAGGACAATAATCCCTTTGAATGCATTGCAATTGAGCTTTTTACAGCCATTGACTGTAACCCTCCCCCCGTCACCCGCCAATAGGGACACAAATCACACGCACACGCACACACACACACACACTTGCGCGCAGGCACACGAACACACGTACGTGTGGCACTTAACTCAACATTGTTGGATGGCTTAGAAAGCTTTTGCCTCTTGGGCAGGATTCCACTACGTTTTAGGAGTCCGGCTAAAACCATTTCAATTCCGTCTTGATTTGCATTTCAATTCCAAATCAAATTTTTCAATTGCCAGCTGGACGCATTCACCCACCCACCCACTCACACACACACACACGCCTATCAGTATGTGTGCTAAGTGGCCGCACACACACCAGTGTAATTCAATTTGGTTTGGCAGGACGCACAAATTCATAGCATACTTTTTAGAGCTGCTTGACCGATTCGAATCTTCAAACTCCCCATGTAATTGACAAAAGCTGCGCTCCATGGCGCTCCTCGAAATTTGAAATCAATTTATTTTAAATTGAGTTAGCTGTCCCCAGTCCGGGAACGCCGGAATAGCATTAACCTTTGGCAGCTACATTGTGTAAAATCGAAATCGATATGGCAGAGAAGCTGGGTGTTCGGCGTTGGCCAAGGGAATGGGTTATTTCAGTAGCCAGCCAATTGCAGTGTCAGCTGAAAAACACAGTTCAGCCACTGAACGAACAACGAACAACCATATATGCTCTTATTTGTTAAATTAAAAGCTTCTCCACCGCCTTGCAGTTGTTATTATTGTTTCCCGGCCAGCGGCGTCGTCATCATCCGCATGCTCATCATCGTCGTCTTCATTTGCCATTATTGGCTCCGGAGCGCACAAGACTTTCAATTAGTTTTATTAGGGTGTTCCAAACATTCCATTGACTCGAAATCAAGGGGGTTTTCAGAGGGTGGAGGTGGAGGTGGTTGGCGTTGGCTTCGACTTTGGATATCCATTGTTGTTTTCGACCCGATGCCGATGCTGCTTCTGTTTGATATTGGCCTTTTGACTTTTATGCTTTTTTCGGGTTTGGCGCAATTTTCGCTTTTTGCGGTTGCGGCGGCTCCTGCCTTTTGGTGATGATGGTGAGGGGCCTTTTCAATGGCACGATTGTTTTTTGAGTTTTATTGGGGCTCCTCTTATTGTTGTTTTGGTTGTTAGGCGCATGATTGCGCAATGCCAACGCACAGCAAATACGAAATATTAGATGATTAAATATGTACGAGTCTGCATGTGCCAAAGACTCCACTGTGTGGGTGTGGAATTGTTTAATCAGCAATTTAGGCCGCATAATGAATCAGCGAATTAAATATTAGAAAATTAAATTTCCTTTATGTTTTTATAATCCGTAATTTCAAACTTATATAGATCATATTTATGTATCAGAACTATTCTGAGGAAATTCCATTGGAGTTTAAATTAAACTTTACCATCTTCATAATCCCACCCCGGCAATAGCACTTATGAATCATAAAGAATTCCTTTTAATTATTCTTGAGCTATAGTTTTCAACTTTTCTGAAAACTTCCGCCAGGGGCTACCATATTGGTCAACTTTGGCATACTTTTAAAGCTGTTGCTTTTTTCGTGTACTTTTATATGGAAAACTTGTTAAAAAGTTCTCAAGCTCATTTCATTTCTCTAAAGAGCATTACAGTTTCGTTGTCTTCCCCTCCGACAATCCCCATCGCAATAATTTCCACTTTATGACTTTTGTATTGCCAAACGCCCCCATTCCCCGCCAATTTCCCCTTCTTCTGTCGGTGGCATGTGGGGCAGAGTTGAAGGCAACAAATGTTTTTGACACGACAAGTCCATGGGTCAAATGCCCCTTCACGTCTTGTCGCTGCTGCTTCGGATGTTTTTTATTTGTTTCATGTTCTTTGCGTATTTCTTTTTTAATGCTCGTCTTTTTTTCGTATATTTTTTTGTTTTTGTATTTTTTGTCAGTGGCTGTTACTGCTACTTGAGCTAGAAAAAAGTTTTGTGCGAAAAGTTTCGGTTGCCCGATTCTTGCGAGGTGCTTGGAACTGAACTCAGTTGCCTTGGCTGCCAGTTGGGTGCGCCTGGTTGAACTTCGGTGAAGACAGCCGAGCCCGGCTGATTATTGAAAATGTGGCGACACTGTTGACGGTCCAGTTTGCACATAATTCATGGGGTAAAAAATGTATATATATATTTGTATATATACGAGTAGCTTGGTACCCTTAAGAAAAGTTTGGCCCAACTTTATTTTTCACTTTTCTTCTCATTCCATGTCGTTGCAGTTGAAAAGTGAACGCAGAGCTAAATAAGTTGCAATGTGAAGAGCCCTGAAAGGACAAGTGCGAACCGAGGAACTGCACCGAGGACTTGTCGACGACTGGCAGGACCAGCTGCCACAGCAGCGATTGACAGGACAAAAACAAAGCCCAACTAGCTGAGAGGACTTCCCGCTCGAGTGGCAAGAGCAGCAAAAGTTTAGCGTTGTTTTTCCGTTCCATGGCCGCCGGAAAAGTGCAGCAGCAACGGGGCGCAATGTGCTGGCCAACTACCGCAGTCGAAGAATAGAAAATCACTCGAAGGCCTTGCCCAAATAAAAAGCGTTCAAAAGCAAGAAAGTAGAGACTAAAATAAAAAAGAGCAACCACTGCGGTGCAGCATATGTGCTATCGCTGTGCTTTTTTTCTGTGATGCCACAAGGACACAAGGACACTTCAAGTGACAGCAACATACGCGAGTTTTTCGTTCGTGGAGAGCCTTCCAACTAAGACGCAGCAGTATGCGCAAACACAAAGCGCCGCCCAGCGGCAGTCCAAGGACAATGGCCCAGGACATTTCGCAATCGGAGCCATCGGGTGGCAACGGGCAATCCCCCGCAGCACCAACAGCAGCAACAGCATCCGTGGAAGCCCCACAGCAGAGCCTGCTACTGGGCCACAATGCGGCGGATGCCTCCGCCACTGCAGCAGCAGTAGCTAGTCGCCTGGCCCCGCCCCCCTGTAAGCATCCCATTAACAACAGCAACAGCAACAGCAACAACAGCAGCAGCAGCTACAACAGCAGCAGCAAGGAGCGACCTCGCCCCACAGTCCGGTTCATATCCCTGCTGCACGTGGCCAGCTACGTGCTGTGCCTGTGCGCCTTCAGCTTCGCCCTCTACGGCAATGTGCGGCAGACGCGGCTGGAGCAGCGGATGCAGCGCCTTCAACAGCTGGACGCCCGCATCGTGGAGCTGGAGCTGCGCCTGGAGCAGCAGCAGCTGCTCCACTGGCCCGCTGAACAGACGCAGGTCTTGGCCAGTCATCCCAGCGACACAGACAGTGGCAACAGCAATAACGGCAGCAAGCACCTCGAGTTGCACGTGCGACGGGAGCTGCACCGCCTGCGACGGGATGTTTCGCATCTGCAGCTCACGAGGCGCCAGCAGCGACGCCAGGCAGCAGAGGCGGCGGCAGCAGCGGCCAGCGGAGAGGCAGGATCCGGATCTGGAGGTGGACAGTGCCAGTGTCAGCCAGGTGAGCTAAAGATATATTATATTTATGATTTAATACTAAACACTTTGATTGTGTATCCAAAATATCTTATCTTCAACTAACTAATTCAATGTGTTGTTCATTCTGTTTTTAATATCTTTACTTTTTTCAAACGCTCAGGTTTGGCAAAAGATTTAAATCTATAAAGCAACTATTGAAAATTACAAAAATACTTAGATAGAACTAAATTTAGGGTACTTAAAAAGGCATGAATTTATGCCAGTAAGATTTTATCCATTTGCAATAATCAATAAATTGCTTGCCCAAAACCTGCTAGCTGATAACAATTTTCAGTAGCTCATAATTAGTCTGAAACATTACTGAGAAACAATGTGAATCTTAGTTTAGTTTTAAGTTCAACATGTTGGTTAACCAACGAGTTATTCCTTTAAACGCTTCGCCCCTTTAACAAGGAGCTTGCTCTACACATTGGCAGTCCTGTCAATTTGGTAGCCACAGTGTTGGCCATGAACATGAACCGCCTACATTTGCGGTCAGCGCGCAATTGGTCAGAAATGTCAGACACACGCACACTGTTACAGCTGCACCCATACAGCCATAAGTCAACAAGTCGTTGGGCCAGTCTGTGTGAGCCTATTGTGCGTGTTCGTGTGGTCCACGAAATTTAATTATTTGCGTCCGGGCCAAATTTATGGCAGTTTAGAGATTTCATTAATTGGAAAAGTGTTTTCCCAACACACAACCTTATGCGGAAAATTGGGGAATGGTGGTGGTGGTGAAGGTTGAGGTTGAGTCGCCACCATGCCTTCCTTCAGTTTTTCCCAATTTCCCCGACAACGTTTTTCTCCGGCTTTTTCCTTTCTTTGCCTGCTGCCTGTCTCTGGTGACATTACCGAAACTTTGATTACTCGGGGATTAGCAGAGCACTCCCCGGCACACACACACACACACACATTCACTCTTAGACATACACGCACACTCACATGCATAAATAAGCACTCGGAAAGTGCCAGTTTGCCTTGTGGTTTGCATAAATTTTGCTTAAAATACTTTTTGAAAACTTTTGCGACACTCACGCGGCGGGATAAGCTTCCTGACCTTCTCTCGATTGTGTGGTGTAGCTGCAGCTCCTTGTTCGTCCTTGTTTCAATTCCACTCTGAAACTGCTCCGTGCCAGAAGTCTGCTCGTATTAACGCAATTTGTCTTGACATTCGCACAATTAACTCAGCCGCTAAGCTGCTGGACAAACTTTGTGGCTAATCCCACTGATTCAGATTCCCGCTGCCATGCATTGAGCATATGACGCATACGCAACGTGGGCCAGAACCAGGACCAGGGACAGGGACAGGGCCATGGCCAGGACCAACAGGCCAGTAAACGCTCGACGCAATTATTTAACAACTTCGCCAATTCCAGCGAAGGAAGCTGCAGACGAGATAGGACCAAAAGTTTTATAATCGATGCGCTGGCAGGTCGAAAGTTTCGCCCGCCTGGCAACGGTCGAAGTTTCTTTTCAAAGTCACTGCATATAAATAAATTTCACCCACTCAAAGCGAGAGGGAAAGACAAAGAGACACTCCCTGCCAAAGGAGGATCCTCGATAAGCGCGTGCCAGGCGCCAGGACACAGCCTTTTCACAACTTTAATCCCCGCACAATAAATCAAAGCAGCTGCGGGGGCGGCTGCTAAAGGCTGAAGGACTTGTCACTTGCTTATCTGAGGCGTAGACGATGCGGCAAAGTCATCATCGCTTAAGCCAAGTTGTATTCCTGTATCTCTCTATCCCTGCATATATGCAGGCCGGGACTACCGACTACCCACCCAATATCCCGTTCAGGATCTCTCGATTGCCTGCGAAGTTCACGTCAAGGACATTGCAGTTGCTGGCAAAAAAGATAAGCCAGAGGGACTGCCGCATTCCGATTAAGTCGATTACTTTTGGGTTTTATCGACGTTTTCCCCCTCCGTTTTGCAGGAAAATTGATAAAATTAGTGCGACAGCAGTTGGCAGTCGAGTGCCATGGCATTAAAAGCAATCCCACATTTTGGTAAGCGAAACGGAAGTAAGTGAACAGTGGCACACGGCACACTCAAAAGCTTCAAGGACTTGTTCCTTACTGTGCAGAACTAAAGCCGATTACCTAGTCGCTTAAAATTGCATAACTATTAGCTGACTGGCGTAACTCGAAAATGAAAATTAAAAATTTTTTTTAAATTTATTAAGCGTTTAAAAAATGTCAGTCAAATTTGTATCAGCGAAACGTGCATTGTTATGGAAATTACGAGCTTGAATTAATTAGTAGGAATTATTTTAGCATTAAAAAAACAAAAATGTAAATAGATGTATTTGTAACAAAGCCAGCTTAAAGCTAATTTCCCTTCGCATGGCGCTTTAAAGAGCTAATTTAATTGATTAGCGGGACAGCATAAAAATAATTTAAATTCATTTCCCAGCGGAGTGTGATTTTACTGCGGAAACTGCAGCGAAACCAGCTCAAAGTTGGGCGCTTTGGACATCTCATTTTTTATGAGCATTCTAAATTTTAGCATTCGAAATTTATGAGGGTCCCATGGTGCCACCACAAACACACAAGGACATGGCTGGCCGGGCTTGTCAAACTGCAAATGACATTTGGCCACTTCTCATCCACTCGCATCCTTAGCTGCCATCCCATTCCCGAAACTGCTGTTGCATCATCCGCTTTGAAGGGGATGAGTATCGAGTTCCAGGTTCCGGGTTCCTGCTGCTGCTGCCGATGCTGCTGCTGGTGCCGAGGTTAAGGGTTGAAGCATCCGAGTTTAGGTAACGATACACGGGTCTACGGTCCAGTCCAGTCCAGTACGGTTCGGTCTGCTGCCACTCTCGTTGTCCAGCTGAAAACCCTCAATTTATCATAGCCGAGCGCAAAATCCACTTTAGCAGCTGGGCCAGCGACATCGTTGGCTGCGTGTGACATTTTGCAAAGCCAAAATATGTAGAACATGCCACAGAGACACATCCAGATAGTCAGTGGAGGAGTGGAGTGGAGTGGAGGACTCACAAATCCAGCCAGAAACAGTCGCTCACACGTAGCAGCTACTCACTCACTGGCTCAAAGCAGCAGTTAGGAAAATGGCATATGAACTATGGAAATTCCCAATTAGGTTTTAATGCGTACAAGTGCTTTTTATTCACTGCAATTTCTCACTGGGCCCCCAGACTGCCACAAAGCTAAAGGATGAGAACGGCAGTGTGACTGTGGATGGGTTCCTACTCCCGGAATTCAACTCACGATTCAGATGCTGGCTAGCTACTTCCAGCCAGCAACATCCCCCGTGTGTGTGTGTGTGTGTGTGTGTGTGTGTGTCTGTTGCGTTTATTTGCCAGTCATAAATTTCAATCACGTTGCCGGGCATAACACCGAGTGGATATACTCCATATATCAGCTATGCTCTCCTGATTCTGATTCCCGGCCTTTCTCTGCATATGCTGTTTGGTAGCACCTGCCAACCCCTCATCGTCTTTCATTTTTTTCTCTGGTTGTCAGTGCACAGAGAAAAAAAAAAATATTAAATGATACATCATGCTTATACATGTACAGTGACATGACACTGAAATATTTCCAAAGGTGAAGGCAAACTTAAGTCTTACTAAATGTTGCAAACCTTAAATGGTTACTGTTATTATTCGGGCGTTGCTTGGCAATACAATATACATTGGCAGCTATATAGAATTTCTAATTGCATATTTTTCTTTATTTAGCACATACTATTTGTTCAAGGATAAGCCCATATTTATCGTAACTTTTCAAATAAACCCCCTTCTGCGACAAGGTGTGCGAATTTGATACGAGGAAGTGCTTCTTTCTGTGCACATCTGCCTGTGGTTCTTTGGGGCGTGTCGATGTGGCCGAGTGACAAAACCACCCATTGCCTGGTCCTTCGAGCGTGCCCACAGAGGCTTGTGCGGTTTTCGGGCTCAGAGCACCACCGAGCCATCGCACCACCGAACCATCGCACCACACCTCGATTGAAGCCCACTTCGTCCAGTATCGATTGTGCGTCCCTGCACCTCAATTGATTTCCTTCGTTTTCGTTTTCAATTTGCCAGGGACATTTCTGTTTGTGCTCCTTGGGCTCGAGTTTGGGTTTGGGTTTGGGTTTGGGTTTGGTCTTGGGTTTGTTATTGTATTCTTAAGTTTCCGTATTTGTTTCGCTTGCCGCCTGTTTTGGC
The DNA here is from genome assembly GCF_016746365.2 of Drosophila yakuba. Taxonomy (NCBI): domain Eukaryota; kingdom Metazoa; phylum Arthropoda; class Insecta; order Diptera; family Drosophilidae; genus Drosophila; species Drosophila yakuba. The sequence continues at coordinate 13,822,964 of NC_052530.2, read as the reverse complement.
CGGCTGACTGGCTGGTAATTTGTGACTTTGCGTGACTTTTGGCTTACCTGCGCTGGCCACCACGCCTTGATTGCCATTTAAATGCTGCGCTAATAGGCCAATAAACCATTTCGCTGCACAAAAGATATCAGCAACACAGCGGCAACCGAAACCAGCGCCAACAACAGCAACATTTATTAATTAGTGAGAAAAAATTAATGCGCAACTGTCATCATTACTCCTGCCCCATCCACAGGATCTGTGGACATTGGCGGCGGATATGGTTTGTTGTGTGTGTTTGCTTCCCGCACACCCAATAAAAACACCAACCCACCCACACACACACGCACACACGCACAGCAGCAACAACAGCAACATCGTTGGCCAGCGGATGCCACATTTGTTGACAAATTTATTTGTCGTGTGCCACGCTGACACGCCCCCGTCCGCAGATTGCCCCTCCACTTTTGTTTTATTTGTGGTCCCAGCCATCTCATCGATGTGCGTTGCTCGGCATTCCTTGGTGGGGAAAAATGCTATTAAAAATATCACAAGAGCCCAGGCGGACAAACTAAAAGAGAAATAAAATAAGGCAAAGTAAATTCATTGGCAAAACCACACACACACACACACTAAGAATGAAGGGAAAAATGAAAGCACAGGAATGAATTACCCAGGAAAAAAGGAATTTCATAAATTTCATCTGATTGCGCTGCAGATTTACGAGGATGTGGATGTGAAAGTGGATGTGGTGTGTCTGACTTTTATTTTTGGCACGTAACGCTATTTTTTCCATAGCACTGAGATCATTTTAATGAGCCCAAAATGTAATTTGTCTGCCTGGAATCTTTTAAGCCTGTTAGCTGGGTGAGTTCATTTAAATTCAAGAGCGCTCGGAAGTTATATTTTTTATGGCGAACGCGACTGGAAATATGGCTATCGAAATGGTCGGTCTTCAGTGGTATGTAAAAGAGTGTGGAAATTGGTGTTAAATTATGAAAAGCCATCGATCTGTGGAATTGGGTGAGAGCTAAAGAGTGATTTTGATTGGATTTGATGGAGCATATTTGCACAAAATTCGATAAACGTATTTTATTTAAAATTTACTTAAAAAGGAATTTATAGTAAGCATTTTTGGCTCTGTGGTTTTTAAGTTATTAAAACGCATTTTGCAATGCTCTTGTGAATTTAAAAGAAGCTGTCATTCAGCATTTCAAAATCCAATAAATTAAATGCCCAAGAAGCTTTCCAGGCTGACACAATTTATCAAAGTAAAAATTCACTTCAGTTCTGGATTATCCCCATATAAATTTTATGGCTTTTAAGGCCGAAAGAACGAACACTCGCTCCACATCTGTCAGTGGAAATTATAAATTTGAAAACGAATTAATTTATTTGAGTCTTTATCTGCTTGTTTTCCAATTGGTGATAACTTAATTAAGGGGGCGATAAATTCATTTATCAAATGGAAAGTTGGATGGAAAATTAGGATCACTTACCGTGTAATTCAGCAAAAGCACACACGCACACACACAAGTGAGCTTGGTTTTTCATTATTCAACCACTTAGCTTAAATTTCCTCACTAATTGTCTATATCCACACTCTAATTTCCCATTAGCAAGCCACTTTTAGCATCGCAAATTAGTCTTCGAGTAAAGCTGCCACTGGCATTAATTTGACGATTTCACTGCTCTTTTTTGCGTTGGCTAAAACACAGCTAGCTGTTGGCCAAAAAATAACTTGCTAATTAGGTAACAAAACTTCGGAAAAGAGCGATTCGATGGGTGGAGTTGCCACTGCTGGGACATGTCATCAATCAAGTGGAATCCCTGCGCCGTCCAATCTGACAGTCCGTGTCCCTGTCTGTCTCCTGTTCCTGCACTTTCAGTGGTGTGCGATGGAGTTCAATCAAGCATCCAAAATGCCAAGGGTTCAGGTACAGATACAGATACGGATACAGATACGGATACAGATGCTTGTGTGTAGAGATACTACTGCCGAAATATAGGTGGTATTTGTATGGCTTTGCAGCTGCGACCGGATCGGCAAGTGTCTGCATTGCTTTTTTAGCTCGACTCCATTCGGTTTGACTTCGTTTGGTTTATTAGCCAGCCGCATATGCTACAATTTTCCTTGCTGATTCGCTGAAAAGCCATTCCTGCAAAACCCAATTGAGAGCGCTGCTGCGTAAATATTTCAGCGGCAATCTGAAATTTATTCGACTCTTGGCCGGCCAGCGATACAGCGGAGCACTTGGACTGGCAGACAGATTTCATTTTTATACATTTACGTGATTTTCAACGACGATTCAGCGAGTACGGCGACAACGACAACGACAACGGCAATGACGACGCACATGCTCCAATTTCGGCCGAAACTCACGTACGCAGCAAGAACTCCACCCTGGAGTCTGGGGATTCGGGATCGGGGCTTGGGGATCGGGGATTGGGGTTTGGGGAGCTGTGGCTGCTTTATGATTTATTGCCTTGACACTGCCTGCGTGATGCTGCCTCTGTGTTTCCAGAGCGGCCTCCTCATTCCTCCACCTCCTCCTCCTTGACTGCCGACCACCGTTTATTTAAGCCATCTCTTTGTTTGTCCGACCGACTATCCGCAATACAAACAGAGACTGGCTGGGGGCTGGGACAACTGGCACTATTCGCAGTCGCCCAGGATTTGTTGGGACATTCCATGGCACGACATGTCCTCACAGTCCTCACATTTAGCGATAAATACAAGTTTTATGATGGATAATAAATGGCTTCATTCGCGTTGACAAATAGTCTGCCTTCATTTGTTTTTCCCACTGCCATTGTGTCTCCGCTGGCTCTGGCTTTGTCTTTGCCTTTGTCTTTGTTTTTGTTTTTGTTTACGTTTTTCCGCTTTTCCTTTCCATGATGCTGTCGCTGTTGATGAAGCCCCAGCTTCCGCCCGAGGTGGAGTCGGAAAATTAGGTGAGAGAAAGGGGGCGGGGCAGGGCGGAGCGGACGGCCGATAAAGATGATATATGACGGTTTTGGGCGCTGGCAATCTACAGTCTTCAAGTCCGCGTGACCAAGTGGGTGGATTATGTTTTCAGTATGGGATTAGCAATTACGCTTATAAATAGAATTTCCCTCGATTTATCATGCATTTTTTTTGCCTTTTCCTGCTGCTGAAATCGACTGAAAATCCGCTGGCAATACTGTTAAACGCAAAAGTTTATTGCATCATTTGAAATTTGAATATGCCACCCAAATAATGATAGGCACTCCCTGAATTTATTGTGTGAATGTGTATGTGTGTTTGTGTGTGTGTGTGTCTGTGTTATCCCTGTGGCTTTTATAGCTAAATAATTTGGTTGCCTTTTATGCGGCATTCATTAACATTTTTCCCAGACAAGCAGACAACCAGCAACCGAGTTATTCATTTTCAATTTTCGACTATTTATGCAAACGAACCAAACGATATCAGTATGCATAAAAGCCGAAAATGTCATCATCAAATTCTTTTTTTATGCCCGCTGAAGCGCAAAATATCACTCATACGCCCCATGGCGAGGCCCGAGTACGGCTCATTAGGCCGCAAGAGATTTCCACGCCGCATTGGCCCGTCTCGTTATCTCTGCTGTCGTTCGTTTTGGCTTTATTTTTGATATTTTTAATGTTTCAATCAGATGAGAAATGAAAAGGAAAATCGAAACCCCCATCAATGTCATGGGGTCGCTGGCAAGCTGGCAAGAGTTTGCCTCTGCGTTTGACTCTGCTGGCCCATTTGGAGTGTTTTACAATCTGGTAACACAATCTGCTTGTAATGATTTCCCTCTCCTTTCTTCATCTGTATGGGAAAGCCAAAATCAATCTTGACCGAGAGGCGGTCAATCGTATCCATTTCAAGCGTTTCCCTCGTCTCCATCTTTTTATTCCCGTTGGCTTGGGTTTTGTGATTCTGTGGTGATTCGCCTGCTTAGAAATTAATTGCTCTGACCGATTTGGCGGCGTCGACATTCTTACAAATCACAATCGATCATTGTCGAATGTCGAATGTCCAAACGTAACAACAAAACCCTATATATATATATTAATCTTTGGAAAAAAAAGAAACGAAACTCAGTCGCTCGGTTTTGGGTTCATCCTGCTTCTGCATGGTCGAATGCTTGTTGGCTATAATTAAATTTTCCTCTGTTCTTGATTTTTTACATCTTTTCCCAGAAAATTCAATAAAATTGACTGAGCATCGCATCGATTCCCTGGTCGAGATTTGGAGTGGGGTGCCTCAAAGTCAATAACCATTTCAATGCTACTGTGCGTGATGGCTGGGGCATGAGTAATTGGCCATCGGCAAAGGGATGGGGTTGGCAATGGGAATGGAAATGGAAATGGGACGGGGGCTCTGGGCTCTGGTTTCTGGAGTAGGGTGACAACCAGAAGGAGTTGGCTGGACTGCATCGAAGTGGACAAGGCGAACTGGTTTCTTGCAGTTGATGTTGATAAATTATGGTCTATAAATAGTGAGGGACGAGGTTTTGGATTCTTTTTTTGCATACACATGCTGGGAACATAACTCCCAAGGTGTCCCGTTCTTTATCTCAAATTTTCATGGTTGCTTTGGCTTCAATTGAAATTCGATCCGGGCAATCTCGGGCAGATAAGACTCCTCCGGCGGGATCTAATTTCTAAAGTGAAAGCGGAGGAATAAAACTATGCTTCTGCTGGGGGAATCGATCCGATGGGAAACTCAATTATCTGATGCCTCCTGTTTCGGCTGAGTGAACCGCATCAAAGAGAGAGGAGTGTTTTCCAATCGCAGTGTCAACCCTTTTCGGATTTTCTAATGGAGTGGCAACAATTACCTTTGGGGTGTTGGTGTTCTTTTGTCATCGCTTCCCGCGCCTGAAGGATTCGAGGCGAAACTCAATCAAAAGTGTCGTCGTTTGTCGTTTGTCAAAGTGTTGTTGGCCCATCCATTTCCCTTTTTTCCCACTTCTACCGCGCCCTTTTCGCCGGGCTTGTGCAATTAAGTCGAGCTTGGCTCTGTGGGTTTTTCCTTTTGACTGTCTAGTCCCGCGCCCGCTGCACCCTGTCTGGTCGCCATTCGCATTTGCATTTGCATTTTGGCCCGAAACGCGTTTCTGGCTGGCATGCAACGTGGTTAGACCACCGCATCCGCGGCCTCTGCCGCACAATTGGAGCGCTTCCAAAGCGTTCCTAAATCTAATCAAAGTGCGATTGTCGTCGCAGTTGCTGTTGCTTTTGCTGGTGCTTTTGCTGTTGTCTCTAGTCGCCTGTTTACCAATCACTGACGCCTTTCTTTCGCACTCGGGCCTCGCCCCTTCCCTTCCCCGCGCTGCCCACTCGTTTAGGCTCTTTTCCACGGGCTCACACCTCCGTGGCGGGTATATACCATCTATATACAGATATATATATATGGTGGGTACGTAGGCCGATCGGTCGCCGTTTCGCCATTCAAATTACCGACGGCAACAGCAGAAACAACTGCTGCAACACGTTTTTCAAGTGCATGGCAGACAACACCTTTTGACATGCTCGTTGCTGCCGCTTGTCGCTGGAGTCCCCGTCATCCGTGTGTCGCACTGACCACTGTACAGTGATACTCTTCCCTGGAAAAGAGTGACTCTGGAAAGAGCTCCTCATACTTCGAAGTTGTAATTGTTTAAACCTCTGAACTCTAACTAATAATTTGTTGTATAAAATGACCTGCACCTAATGTGACCTCAGCTAGATCTCGAAATTTAACATTTGGGAATTGAATTACTTTTTTAATTCGGAATTCCTTCAATTAACATCACTCTCTTAGAGTGTTTATTGCCTCGACTTGGTGAAATGCTTCCAATCATTCTCGTTTCCATTGCATTTGCCTAGCGGTGACTGCAGTCAAAACTGCTATTGGGTTCCCTGGTTGGTTTTTGGGGCCGTCTGGTTTGGCGGCTCTCCAGAGGCAGAGTCGTTGTCTTTTGGTGGGGCTTTGCGGTTTCGCGTCCGCCTGTCTGTGCCTTTTGTCACACTCATCTTCGTCGGACGTTGTCACGTCAATTTCAGTGGAATTGCATTTTGGACGGCGGTCGACGCAGAACGCATGCGCAACGCTTTTGGGCGGTGGTTCGGCTTTGGTGGAGTTGGCGGTCTGGAGTCCCCGAAATCCCTTGTCCACTCCTGTTGCACCCATCGATGCCACGACCAGTTTGTCAACCAGTCGCCGGAGCAGCTTACAAATTTAATCAGCTTTAAGCGGCGGGTCTGAATACTTGGGACTTGCACAGCCAAAAAAAAATCATATTCAACTCTCTTTCACCGAATTAACAATATCAATGAATCAATGATCGAATTTGGTGGTGCTTTGTTAAGTTATAAAAGTGGGAAACACTGGGCGAATAAAATAACGAACACAATGAAGAAATAATTATTTTTTCTTGGGCCAAGGTAATGAAACTTATTGTAACAAAGCGAGTATGATTGGTACTGAAATGAACAATGTGTTTCTTCATAATTGTAATCCGATTGGAATTAAACTGTTTTACAATAAAAATAATAAAAGTAGCATTTTTTCTCCGAGTGCTGCATTTTCTATGCTCCACTTGACGGAGACATTGTGACGTTGTTGGCAGCGGACCATTCATAACTACATACGCATCGCTTTCGGATTCCAGTTATTCACTCATTTCGTATGCAAGACGACCGCTGCATTCTGGAGCATCTCGGAGCTGCACAGTGGTACTGGTGGAGGTGGTGGCAGTGGTGGGAGCGGCGTTCCGGCACAGTGGGCCTCATTTGAATGTGCTCAAGTCAATGGGCTGGCTGCCTGCTCACTTAACACCTCCGCCCAGTGCACTCATGCATGGCGCTCTCAGATTTATTTATTTTTGGCCTTTTCACCTCGCGGCCTTTGTGAGAAGCGTTTTAGCATCTCTCTGAAGAGCTGAGCACACTTTGGGCATAAACAGGGCAGCATTTACATAGTTAAACACATTAAGCATCAGCAAATGCATTTCGTGCAAGTGAAATGTTTATGCAAACAGCAAGAACAACAAAGAGCGGGTGAGCACACATCGCCGATCTTGATCCACGTTCCACTGTGCGGTACGGTGCGGCTGACTTCGCTTCACTGTGCCAACAACGCCAAGAGTTGTCAACTAAAGTCAACACTAGAACGGAGCTGCAACAGCGGCGATTATGGAGCCATAACAACGACGACAGCGATTCCCATTCCCATTCCCGCCTTATCAAGAAAACAGAGTAGACTCATCTCTAGGGTGGGGGGAAAAAGAGGGAAAAGGGGAAAAATAGGAAAGAAAGACAAGCGAGAAGCTAAAAACAAACACTGAGAATCACATTTATTATGTTTAACAGACCCCCGATGGCGTCAATGCTCCAACACCTTCAACCCGTGAATGTCGGGATTCCAGATTCAGTTACCGAGATACAAAGATACGTTTTTATGGCGCTACGAAATGCAGCTTAAAGTTGTCACTACAAATTGGTTGGGGCTGCTATATATATTGTGGCAAATGTTTCAGTCTGTTCGGATTAAGATTCGGGGTTCTATTCACACACCCGGCTTGATTAAACGCCATAAATCTAAAGGGTTTGGGCTTGTCCCGAAAAACGGGCGATCTCTTCGAAAACGTTTTGTACGACGGTTCAGTTCACTGATCTCCCGCCAGCTGCTAGACACATTTAACACTTTATATAATTTATTGTAATTTTTCCCACTCCACCACTCCATTCAGTTGGCCTTTTTGTGGCGGGTTGTTGTTAACAAAACGTTTTCAACATAAACCTCGCACCTTTTTCTTCAGGCCTAAGACTTAAGACTCTGCGATGCGGCTCAGCATCGTCATTGGTCGGGAACTGCAACTGCAACTGCATCTGCATCTGCATCTGCATCTCTATTGCTGCTTTGCAGGCATCAAACCCACTCAAAATTCAGATAATTTGTATTTAGCCGGGGGCAAACGAGTTGCGCAAGCTGGCAAGTTGCCACTAAGCTCTGGGATTGAGTAAACACTATGTTTATGCGTGGGCCGATCGTGATTAGCAGATAAATCAGGAGTGCTCGGGTGGCTTCGATATCACTTGATTGAATCTTTCGGTATGTTGACCCTGCTGGATGGTGTATACAGTTATAAGGGAGCTAGATAACAAATATTTGTAATTAACTTAAGACTTTTTGTTCTACAGAATCCACCTTATAATATGTAAATTTAAGTTAAAATATAATAGTCACACGCTTCACATCAATGCTCTGGCAGTAATCCCGTTGCAAACTGGAGTGCGTTTAATAGCAAATAATTAGGTTTTTCAGTTCAGTTTGACAAATAATCTTTTCGGAGCCCGATAGATATTCATTAAAGGCTGCCATTTACAGACTAACTGCACGGTCTACTTACTTTAAATCCACGTTCAACTTAATCCAGTTTGAAAAGGAGTTAAGTTAATCGACCCGCTGACAGTTGAGCAACTGACCGGAAAATGTTTGCCTGGCTGCAACCCTCATCACATGACTAATCCCACGTGTAAACACGTTTTCGCACTGGAACTGCACAGCTACAGCTCTGCTCCTAATTGCCCCTTGTTCCAAGTAACAAGCTCCTCATGCCCAGCTCTCCTCCGCTCGTCTCTATTCCCCATCCCGGACGGTTGATGGTTATTAGAACCTTGTTCGATCTCTATCGGAATCGGTTTGGTGCGGCATTAACTCTGTTTGCCTTTCCTGCTAAGCCGGCTCTCCATATTTTCCTCAGTCGCCCAAACCCTCCGGCTTACCTGTCCCTGCTTTTTCGCCAGTCTTTGTCGATGCTCTTTACATGTCAGCGGGTCTAAGCTGTGAGCAGACGACCGCCCTGCATCTCCAGTCCACGTCTGCATTCTTTGCACTCGAAGAAAAATTCCAATGAAATGTATTTCGTAGTTATTTGAATTGAAATCTCAACTGAGGCCAATGTTTATTCCTGACCAGGAAATCAATTATTTCACAAAAACTCATTGTATTTTAATTGTTCTTCTTTTTTACTTTCTCCAATTACATGAACCCAAGTGCACTTTGTTTTTTGCTGTTACCTGGTGATACCTTTTCTTAATCCCCTCAGTTTCGAAATACTGAGTTCTCAGTTTCGAGAGCAATATCTAGATTTCGAGTGTGGTTTTTTCTGTGCACTACGAGTATCTCCCTTTCGCTGGTAGCGCCTCATAGCTCCTTTCCGGCCAGCCCACCACCACATTTAACGTGGCTTCGCCTTTCGCCTTTTGTCTGCGATTTGTGTTCCTCCAGCGCCTCCTGTCTGTGCTCCGTTGTGGAACCGCCGCCTTTGTGGAAACTCGTTTGCATATTGTCATAATTTCAGCCCAGGCACACTCGCACACACACTCATACTCACACACATACTGAAACACACACAGTGTCATACTCATCCGTTTAGGCGGCTGAGCTCCGGGTTCAGTTCAGTTATTCCCTTTTATTTTGTTGCCATTTGCGGGCAATGCTGCATGTTTATTGTTATTTTGATTGCATTTATTGTATTATTAAGCTGCATTGTTATGAGCTCTAAGCCGGGCTGCCTAGCAGCCAACATTTGCCATTTGTGACCTCCGCCTTCTCACTTCTCACATCTCACATCCCATCGCCATCGTCATCGTCATCGCCATCGCCATGTGTCAGTTTTGGGTTTTCGAATTCCGCATGTCTGGCTGCAGGGTGTAATCCAGAATCGAAGCAAATATCGATTGGAATATAGTAGCTACTCAGTGAATATTTTTGTCAATCTTTTTGCCAGTACAGCGAGAAGGGGGAGAGGGGGAGAACGAAGTAGGTGGATTACAATTCTAGGAAGAATATCCCGATTTTTGCTGTTCAAACATAATGAAAGTTTGCCTTTATCAAAGAACCAATTTCAAGGCTATCAAATTTGGCAATATAAAGAGGATAAAATATGTAAAGCCGATTTTATTGCATGTGTGTGTGTGTGTGTGTGCCAGCTGACATGGTTTTATCCTAAATTAAGTCTTTTAAATGTATATTTCTATGAATATTGCTTTCGTACATAATTACAAATCTTATCCATGGCCAACCAAAACGAGGACTATATTTTTTATAAAACTAAACATGTTATTTTTGAAACATTGTTTTTATAATTTTCAAAAGCAACATGGCTATTACTTTTAGATATGAATCAAAGTTGTATCAAATAGTAGCTAATAGGTAGAAAATGTATTAAGCGCTGATTAAATTTGAAAACTCAATTTCATGCCTAATTAGCCCATTAGCTTGTGTCTATAAGATGAGAAGAGGTAGAAATACACATGTGTATCTAAGCTTAAATGGTTTTGTTAATATGAACAGTTCATAAATTTACAAATATTTTGAGCGTTGGCCGCTTTAATTTAAGATTCGGAATTCGGAATTAACCGTGGCTAATAGCGTGAAATTGCATAATGGGTGCAGTCATTGTTGCAGCACATTTTCCAGTTTGGTACTCTGGGTCCATTGTGAATGTTTTCTCCCCGGTTCCCTTGGTTCCCTCCATTGTTATCAGCCTTTTTGTTTGACTAACGGCCTCGGGTGTTTTGTTGTCATTTGAAGGAGCGTTTGGCATCGCAGCCTTTGGACTTGTGGTCCATTAGTGCGATCAGTCGAATGCTGCACGCTGCAAGTATCTCGGGGGACTGGAAAATGCATCTGCATGTGCGGCAGCAACAGCAGCAGCAGCAACAGCTCGAGTGTGACGGCATCGAAGGTGTCGGCTTACCGAGAAACCAAGAAAACAGAAGCAGGAAAAGAGCCGTTTTGGCTGCCGGAGGCTGTCATAAAAACCCGTTGAGCGTAATTAGGCGTGTTGTGCGCCGCGCTGTCGGCGGCTCCTTCAATGAGTCATGCACTCAACCGAGCCAACATATCAATCCGCACGCACTGCAGGCCCATTAGACATGCCACACTCGTATGTGCGAGAGTACGGTTTCGAGCACGGGAGTATGCAAATGTCCTTGGGTTGCCATCTGCTAAACGCAAGTGCCAGAGAGACAGAGTTGCACAGCTAATTATTGATTGCCCCGCCGACAAGAGCTGGCGAAACTTTGAGGCTCCACGCCACTGATTAGTGAACCCTAATTAAAACGGAGTTCACGGCAAAACAAACTCCTTAAGAGCGCCACGGCAAGACCCTGTGGCGCCTTTGAACTTGCAACCTGCTCGTGTGTAGGCACTGTAAAAAATATCCCTAATCTGCGTCATGCATTAGTTACAATCACAGCATCATAAATATGCATGGAAATTTGACGGGATTTGCTTATGCAAAAATATTCTAAAAGATTGTTCAAACTCGTATTTATAAGCGGCCTATCTATTGGCGGTAAATATTTAATTTTTTTTGAATTTATAATGAATGAACTTCAATAAATAGATTATAATTTCCATTAAATTGATATGTTGTGAATTAAAAATGTAATTAATTTAATTAAACTTGTACGATTGGCATATGGAGGACCACAATAAGTTAAGCGGAAAAAATCAATCCATTTTTATACCGTGTGTTATTTTCCATTCGGTGTGTTATTTGTGGGTGTGGCAGCGGTTCTGTGTTCGGTTTGCTTTGAAAACTTTTTCCACCGAAAAACTTTTTGCTACCAATTAACGAAAATAAATTTCGCCGACATCAAGGTGAAACTATATTTCAATATTGTTTGTTTGCTGGGGGCTGGCTGTTGGTTTGATTGGAAAACGTCTGAATAATTGAAGTGGAAAAGCACGAACGAGTGGAAACGATTGCGAATTGATCCATTCCAAAAAGGGGTAAAGTATTGTTTTAAAGCAGGCCCCTCTTAAACTTTCCCCGACTAGCGACTAGCTGGCAAATTAAGTTAATAACTATAATAGAGCAATTACCTGGCGGATAAGGGCGCTCTTCAGCGCTGGAACCCAGAAAACCGCACAAAATCACACACAAAAAGTTGACAAAAAAGTTTGGCCAACAAAATTTGTTGACTGTTACATTTTATTTTGTTGTATTTGTTGGTAGAAAAACTAGTAGATAAATATTTAACGTACTTTTCTGGGCTTTTTCAACAATCACGTGGCATGGGAAATTCGGAAAACTAGTTAAATATCGCACAACGACAGCCCAAAGTTAACTTATCGAGGGCGAAAGGCGGGCAAAAATCGTAGTCCTTATTGATTTGCTCTCTGCAATTTGTTTGCACATAGTTATTGTTGTTATTGCACGTGTAACCCAGAAATGAAGACAGTCAACAGCAATAGCAATAGCAATCACAAGACACGGCCATAAATAACGAAATTGTAAGTCGCAACCGAGCAGAAAAGAAAAATAAAAAACGAAACCGAACTGAACTGAACTGAAAAAGGGAAATGTTCGCCGGAAAACCCCACGAATATCAACTTGCTAGCCCATTGTTGTGGCCTTTGTTGTTGTAGCCGTGGCTGTTGCTGTTACTGTTGTCATTGTTGTGCCGCTGCTCTTTTTTGGGCCTTGTTGGCCATTGTTGTTGCTGTATTTAAACAACAAACTGCTGCGCCTGCAGGTTTTATTTGGGCAAGAAAGCGAAAGAGGAAAAATAACTTTTAGCTGGCCGAAAAACCAGCACAGAAATTGGACTGACAAGCAGACAAACAGACTTACACACTCATAGACTTACAGACGGACACCGACGATATAACACGAATTGGGGAAAATGCTACAAAAGTGGCATGCTTTACATTTGAGTAAAAACAGCCCGGAGGTCCCTTTTTGTTTTGGCCTCTTTAATTAATTGCCAAAAAGTGAGTCCGACAAAAACCGAAAAACACTTGTGGCCCAAGCAACAAAACCCGGTCTGTTCGACCGGAAGGAAGTCGGCAAGATTGTGCACAAAAGGCCCAAACGCGCACACAGTCGCACACTCATACGCAGGCCACACTAAGCACACCCACACAACGATAGCCGTTGCCATTCTGTAGCATACTTTCGTGCGCGCCTCTGTTTATGCGACTTGTAAACTTGGTCTTCTGCGCTGGCCCTGTTTGTCCTGCCTGTGCTGTTGCTGTTGTTGTTCTTTTCTCACTTCCCTGCTGATTGCCGGCAACATATTTCGCAAATTGCTGTCAAAGTGTTAAGGAACTTGACTCGGTGGCCCCGCACCCCGCAAAGGGACCGCAATGAACTCGAGTCTCGGGCCCAGCAACTCCGCCCCAATACGAGTACGTTTCGCCTCCTCTAATTGCAGGCAGTTGTGAAGATGAATTGCTAATGGTTTTATGTTCCCCTTTTTTGTGCCTGTGCAAACAACAATAATAATTATAATCATGAGCCGACTGGGTTTTCATAGGCCGGTTATACAGAGTTTCAAATGTCAGTTGGAAGTACAAAAGTAACCTTGAAGATATATGGCTACTGTGGTATAATGATGATGGAAAGTGCCGAGAATGAATGCTGATGAAGATGGAAGATGTGTGAGGATCGTCAAGTGCTCTCCAATGCGGCTTGGGTGTGAAAGTTTTCTATTACCATTAGGTGTATTTCTCCTATCAGTTAGCAGTTTTTTCTCCGCCCAAAGCAATCGCTCAAGTTGGATCTACCTGAAGTAGCTTCAATTAGTAGCAAATGCAAGATATTTTTCAATTAGCCGGCCCAGGTTAGGGCAAAGTTACTTAGACAACGGTCGGGAATTACTGGGAAGCGGGGAAACTGAGAAACCAAGAAACTGGGAACTGTGAACTGGGAACTGCAGAGACAGCGCATTGGGTTTCTGCGGCTTTGGGCGTGCAATTAACAGCATCACGTGACCTGCAACCCAAGGCGGAGCACTCAGTGGCATGAAAAATGAAGTCGAAGCAGTCGAAGCAGTCGCTGCAGGGGCCTCATCCTGATTTTCCCCCACCCACCAGTCAGCAACCTTCTCTAACCTTCAGTGCACAAACCACAACCTCCAGCTCAATCACGACCCGAATTGACTTTTGGGCTGCTGTGCATCATTAATTCACTTCAGCTGAAATTTGGGAAATTCGAATTGAAATCGACTTGGGGTTAGGGGAGACTCGTGATGGGAGAAGGCGGTGGTGCCTTTGCGCCAAAAACCGAATGAAAATAATAAAAATGTAATTAACGCCCAGGCCATAGACAAAGTGTAAGTGGGGCAGGGCCGCATTGCTGTTTTCTTTGGCGTGTTTCCCTTTCCCTCCCTTCGACTTTAGGGTTTGAGGGGTTTTGTGGGACCATTTGGCTCATTTCTTATACAATTAAGTGGCCACTGCTTATGGCCAAGGGGTCCGGAACCCCGGAGATGTCTGCCCTTCTTCAACTTTGTCTATGCCTGTCATGAATCTCATTCCGGGACGGCGGACGTAGGCGGTCATGGGCGTGGCCGCTTCGTTTCATACCCGCTGCTGTTTCTGTTATTGCTTATCTGATTATGCGGATGGCTGGGCTTGGATTCCGGATTCTGGACCCGGGAGTACGGACTACGGACTGCAAACGGGGTCCCGGGTGACACGTCAATGACAGCTCCGTGGAGAGTTCAAAAGTTTAATTACCAGTCGCAGTAATCAGTAATCAGTGTGTTTGGATAAATAAGTAGGTTTATGTACAACAGCCGAGGAATTAGCAAAAGTTTGGGCAGATATGTCGTTCCTATGCGTTACCAGTAATGGGTTAAAATGTAAAACCAACAAATTGAATAATTTACAATTATAATATTTATTTAAATAATTCATATTAAATGCTACAGCAAGACCCGTATGATCACATACAAAATGTAGGAAATAGAAAGCCCAATATATTATACGTACTATAATTAGCATATACATACATCTCCTTTATAACTCTCATTACCACATCTAATAAAATACAATTTCTTTTTATTTGCAGGTATGTTATTTGCTCTAAAACACTCCCACTAATATGAGTAAGTTGTTATTGAAACAAAACTTTCGGTGGGCCAACATTAAACTCCTCTCATTAATACAACAAGTATCCACCATATACATAGAGTAGTCTGCCCTTCTGGCAACACAACATTGGAATAAAATTCCATTCCTCCCAATTGTTTTGGCTTAGTTACGTTCATGTGGGGCAATGGTATTGGCTTTCTGATCCCAGCGGGCTATATTGGATAGAAATAACAAAACAACACAAAAAGTTGATGAACAACAAGACAACGAACTATGTAAAACTTCTAGCCGCATTAAATGGCTACACCGAAATGGCCGGCAACGGCCCTCAGACAAATTTTTCGCTCAGTGTGCAGGAGGCGAGTGGAATGAAGTGGAAAGGTAGGGGGAATGAACAAAGGGTCCTTGTTGCCCTCGGGGGAACTGGGCCAACATAAAGTCCGCAGCGCCAAAGAAAGCGAACGATGGAGGTTGAGATACCATTCGGCTAATAGACAGCCAACAAAATTCGAGACTGAGGGAACATTCGAGGCAACAAACAACAAAGTGGCAACTGTTCGGCACTAGATAAGCTCCGTTGCATTGACCACTTGGATACGATCCGAATAGATTGAAGCTACTTGGCGTCCACTTAAGATACACAAAGCTGAAAAAGATACAAAAGTGGCCAGAGATAATGGAGAAGAGGACCTCAAGCGACTCAAGACGCTGGCAGGCAAAAAGGCAAGAAACACGAATATCGACAGATGAATGGGGGGAAACAAAAATTGATTAATGGATGCAAGCGATTGAAAAACGACAAACACAAGAACAACAGAATCAAAGCTAGTTTGTGGGGGAGGTGGGGGAGAAGCGATCCGATCCGTGGCAACATCAAAGTTGAGGTGCATGCCACGCGCCATGTGGCCCGTGGAGGTGGTGACCCCAAAAAATACAAGCCAAGAAGAACATGAATTTGGTTGCCAGCCAATTGAATGGGCCTTGCAATCAGCGTCCTACAAACGCGGACAAAAAAATGGGTTAGCTAAAAAGATTTCGGATTGCAAAGGAATTGTTTAAAAATATGAAAGACGCGAAAACTGATGTTACAAATGGTATTCTATTCTGTTGTTTTTTTTAGTAATTAGCCTTCAATTTACATTAACTAATACGTTTTCTGGACAAGAAACTCCTCACCAATTAAATATAGTAGGTATGTGAATAATACACATTTATTTGCTGCGTTCTTGTAGAGTATGCTGAAATATCTGTGTGCAGGAATTACATAAATAAATAAAATGAAAAAGTTTATAAGAGCTGGACATAACTGTGCGTGCCCATAAACCGACTTGCGGTGGCTTTTTATTGCACACTAAAAATGATCCACAACGGCATTGGATTGAATGCTCCGGCGTCCAACTGCAGTCCATCCATCTGTCCATCCAACCGGCTCTCCATCCATCCACCCATCCATCCAGCCATCCATTTGTCCAGCCATCCATCTCGTCTGCTGACCCGACTGCAATTGTTTTGTTTGCTTTCATGTCTGCCCCGCAAAAAACACACACACCACACACCCGTCTTTTGCGTGAGGGAATTGTAGCGCAAGAATAACACAAACCAGCGACGACGTCGGCGTACTTAAAGTACGGCAAATGTTTGTGGATTTTATTGTGGCGGCATGGCGGGATGGAGGGATAAGTGGGATAAGTCAGATGCTGAGGCTGCTGCATCCGAAAGTAAAGCCCTGAGAATGAGACCGAGACGAAGGCCAAGCGTCGTCGATGACGTTGATGAATTTCTATTTACTTTGTTTAATTTCTGTTTTTATTTGCCATTCGACGGGGCCACTCGGCAGCGAGCAGCGGGCATCGAGCATCGAATGCGGATGAAGAGGTCTGCGTGCAATTAACGCAAAGTGCTTCACTGTACTTCGATGACGTGGGTGTAAGCAGGAGAAACTGAGAAGGGGTGCCAGTGATGCCAAATTAATATATAAATAAAATCAAATTTATAAAAAAGTATAACACAATTTTAAAAATGTATAGAAAATTTATAAATATGGCGTTATATCTTAAACGTATACTAAATAGAACAGTACAAATAGAACGACTTGAGTGGTTTTAAATATTTATAAAATTCTTTATAACTTACTTAAAATTCAGATGATGGACATTATTATTATATTATCTGGCTAAAAAGTATCCCACTGCTCAGGTCCGATGGGAGTTTGTGAGCAGCAATTACCGTTCGCCTGTTGACCATTTAATTGATTTTGACGCCGGTCGTCGAGAAACATTGATGCCTCAGCCCCACCCACTCTGCCTCCCCTCGCTCTCCCTCTCGCTCCCTCTCTCGCTGTCCCTCTCCCACTCGACTGCAATTAGTGCACTGAGTTGGTGCGTTTTCGATATGTGCTAAGTAAACATTCCAAGCCCTTCTCTATTTTGCTTTTATTCCGGGAAAAGTGACCTCCAGGGTCAGTGGGAAATCTTAGGGCCAAAGGCAACTCTCATTTTTCTTTGGCTTCCTCTGCTTTGCTTACTTTTCGTACTTCCTTCCTGGTTACTTTGTTTGCCCAGTGATTAACTACTGCTAACTGCTTACTCTCACCCTTTTCATTTTCATTTCATTTATACGGCTTTGATTTTCCGTCTATCCCATTTCAGTAATTATTTGCAAAATTTTTTTTTTACAAAGCTATCTGTTTGGGATTCATTTTTTGCTGGTTCCGTAAGATTTGTTTGGCTGTCGAAGTCAAATGGGGTTAAAATACGGATACCATGTTGCGCAAGCGAAAAAAGAGTGTGTGTGAGTTGGCCATAAAATATTTCAGCTCAAACAGATAAAGTTACGTGCTCAAATAGATTTGCTTCTGCCACCGAATTTGCATTACAACATCCATCTTCTGTACGTTGGGAAAATATCTTAGTTGGATACCCAAGCTGGAAAATGCAAATAAGGAGAAGTTCAAAAAGAAATCGGCTTACATGCGAATGCAAACTATTCCGATTCCCAGGATATATGTTACTATACATGCTATATTCATCATCCTCTGCTACTTATTAATTATGCTTATATCTTGAATAGCAGCTTTAGACATAAGTTCACGCAAAATGTTGTATGCGAGCATTTCCCACTAATTAGTTGCTGGCATTTGCTCCACCAAAGCACAGCGAAATCTGCAATAACAAATTGCTGCCGTAAATCAATTGGAACCGAAACAAGGAATTATATGAGCCATATATATGCCCACAAAACGGTCCCATAACTTTCCGCGCCATTGCAAATGACTGCACCGCCCCCGATTCTTGTCTATATATTGCGGACCACTGGTGAATAACTCACAATTCGAGCGGAGCGATTCATGAGTGTGCCAAATACTGTTTGCTTTTCCCCTCCAGAATTGTTCGCCTCTTTTTTCGAGCCCGATGAAAATAGAGAGCCAGCGAGAAATGAAAAATATTTCATGGCAGCGATGAAAGCAAAGGCTGGCCTAGTCCTGCTATGGAATAACTAATAAATTGGCGCTTAATCAACTTCTGGGCCAGCGAAGAGCGAAACAAAACTAAAAACAAACACTGGCCACATGCACCAGCTGCCACACAGAATGTTGCAAACTGCACTAGGGATCGAGATAAAAATTGTGTATCAAGTGGAATTAATTTAACTCATGGACCGCAGTAGCACTCGCACTCGCACTCGCTTTCGCAGTCGAGGCGCCTCTTTCAGCGTCTTTTATTTTAGATATGGAAAAAGTAAATAAAATGCAATCAAATTAAATGCAGCACAAACACAGAGCGCCACCAGCAACAACCAACTGAAGTGGCAGCAACTTTAGCGGCAGCGCAGCGGCAACAACTGCGAGTGCACTTGAGAACAGGGCCAGAAGTTTGGGGATTGGCGAGCTCTGGCGCTAGTTGAGTCCAAGTGAAGACCACTTCTCCACTTCGCCCAAGTCCCGACCAGCTCCCACCATAATCCAACACCACCACCACCCCCACCCCTTTCGGCCTGTTGCTGCTCCGCCTTGCCACAGCGTGGTGCAACATTGTTGTAGTTACTCTACTCCAGACTTTGTGTTTCGTTTTTTGTCTGGTAGGCGCAGCGGAAGCAGGAAAAATAATAACAACAAGGCGCATAAATTTCACCAGCTTTTCCACCGCAGCAACAACAAACAAAAGCTGAAAAAATACAGAAGCCTAGACTAAAGAAATTATATTCACTGTCCCGCTGTCTTGGTAAAAGTTTAAAGTTTCCTGGCAGCAAATATATTTTTGTATATCGATTGAAGTGTCAACAAAATATTCAAAACCATTCTCCAAGAGGAATACGCGAAACTATTTAATCAAACATGTCTTATTGCTAAAATGACAATGCACAACAAATGAAATGTTTGGTATTGGAACAAATATAATTATTGTAACGTGTTTATTAAATTTATTATATTTGCGGTAAACATCTAATAAATCTGCTGGTTTAACGACAAGTACACATGCACTAGATCCGTACTTCAAGCATACACATTTCGTAGATAAAAAGATGCTACCCACCGTAATATGATATAGGGGATCTTGAACTTATCGCTTGCCACATCAGTCGACAGCTTCGCGTAGTTTCTGCTGTCTTCGCGGGTCTGAGTTGTATTTATTTTGATTTAGCAGGCTCCTTTTGTTGGCGGCGCTAGTATTTGGTTAATGATGATGAAGCGCAGCATGTTGAAAGGCAAATAAACAGCGGTTCAGCTGCAGCTGTTTCCTCACACACGCGCACACACACACATACACACACATTCGCTTTAATTAAGCAAACATTGAGAATGCTCAGCGTTGCGGCTAAAAAATTCATTAAAACAAAGTTCTCCCCCACTTGCTGGCGACTAAAACAGCGCGGAAAACGCTCCGAATTGCTTTGGGGGTCGCTGTTTTTCACCCACTCGCCTTAGAGCAAACAAAACGCACGCGCGTCAGTCGCAGACATTTAATTTGCATAAAAAGTTTGCCACCCGAGCAGGACTATTCCTCGGGAGTGTCCTAGCCACGGGGACTCGGGGGGCAGGGAGCCCCAGGACTTCAGGACATCTTAGGTCTTTGGTCTGCCGATCCTTTGTGGGCGTCGGGATTGTTTGACTGCGGCAGCGACCCGCGACAATGTCGAGTATAATGGCAATTGGCGAAATTTGCATAATGTTAATTTTAATTTGGAATTTGGCCACTCAACGGTGGCCCAGTCATCAGAGGACCAGCGCACCACATTTATCTTACAACGTGTTGATGCGGTACATAAAATGTTCAGCAACTCGGACCGAAAAATAATAGAAATTATGGCCCGAGGCCTAGGCACAGACAGCATTTAAATTCGGATGGCATAGAACAAAATTCTTTCAATTGTAAAGTCAGTTTTTTTAAGCTAAAGCTATCATGAACTTACTTTTGATTCAGTCAATTTGTGAGCATTCCGTGCTTAATGAACTTTTTACTTACTCTAAACGAATAAGAGATACAAACTACTTTGTTTATGTCCTTAGCCGTTAAGCAAATTCCACAATTCAAATATTTGTTGCCAAAACAAAATACTTAAGTCAAAGTTCTTGAATTGCTTTGGCTAAGAAAATATGTTTTCAACTGTTGACTCAGTGGGTGAATGAATTTTATTTTCAGACAGCAATCAAACTCACATATCCATATACAAAAGATGTACAAAAGATACAGAAGATGTTCAATTAGGATCTAACACTTGGGTGTGAAATTTATTTGACATAAATAATAAAACACTAAAGCTATGAATACTTAATTAGTGCAAACATGGCCATTGCTTTACTAATTTATTTGGAAAAACATGGAACGAATTCAATTTATTCAAAAGCAGCAAAGTCAAGCTTTTCCTAGGCTGCACAACTGCAGTCATCCGGTCGCTGGTTGAGCATAATTCTTTCTGCCCAAACTGGTGGTCTGTGGAGTGGCCCAAATGCGATCGGTTATCTTTCAGCTGCAACCCATTGTGGCCTGTGGGCACTTTTTATTCGACTTGGCAGGCCTTGTCATAATGCGACTAGCAGTGGCTTGAGGTCATGTCGTGGCCACAGTCGGGATTTATGTGACCCGTTTTGTGGGGCAAGTGTTCCGGGCAGTTCCGGGCAGTTCCGGGCAGTTATGGCGCTCCGGTCGTACCATAAAGTGCATAATTGGCCTAGTCGGAGATTTATGCAGCTGCTGCTCCTGTTTCTGCACCAGATCCTGCTTCTACTACTCCACTGGCCACTTGAAGCTGCATAATTAGCGCACTGGCACTTGTGCCTAATGACCCTGTTAGACACGGCCACATCACATTAGGGCCACTCAGATGGGCCTTGCCATCTGGCAGGATGCAGGCCGAAAGGTCATCTCCCGCACACACACAGGTCATCCCCCCGCCAATAAATTTTATAGGTATGCATTATGTGTGTGTGTCTGCAGCCGTCCAGGCGCAGGTTCATGTTTCCATGTTTCCAAGTCGAAGCCAAGTGCATTGCACTCGAGATGCCCAGCCCTGCTGGCAAATCATGCTGTCTAAATTTGTATTTATTAGAAAATGCGCCACGGGGCGTATGTGTAATATGCAATGCTATGCCATTAGATGCATTCCAATCCAACATGACAGCCCCAGAGAGTGTGTGTGTGTTGGTTTGTGGTGTACTTGGTGTGTGTACAACATGACTAGCAATCTGCGAGAGCTCGTGTGGGTGCAAGAAGCCCGGATTAGCAACGAGATGCTCCAAGGAATCGGGCACCGGGAACGGAACGGAAAGCAACGGAACGGTTCTATTGAACCCGTTTGAAGTGGCCACATTATCATATTCCCCGTTTCTGAGGGCCCGAGGAAAATCCAATAAAAATAATGAAGCCAGAGACAACAGCAACAAAGGCGTCGACGGGTTCGGAGTGTGCCATAAAAAAGGAGCTGAGCAGCGCATGAAAAATATAAAAAGTTAAAATAATAGAAAGCTGCTGCTGCTGCTGCTTCTGCTGCTTTCGCTGCTGCTGCTACTTTGTGTGCATATTTTGCTGCATATTTTGACTCCAGAATAAATAGACTTTTGCATACGAGACTGGGAATGCGTTTATGTGTCTGCAAATGTATATGCATGCGGCACATTCTCAATTTATTTACAAAACGGCTCCCTCCGTCACAGATTCGCTGCCGTGGCAGTTGCAGCGAAACATATAAAATTACGCGGAGTCAAGTCCAGGGCGTGGCTCCATCAGGACGAATATCCCTGCATTTTGGCCGGCTGAGTTCTGTATTTAAGCAATCACAATTACTGCTGCTCTGCGAAATTCAGCAGAGAAAACATCAAACCCCATCGGCAACCAACCCATTCACACTCGATCACACACTCACTGACCGTTCAATGGGCAAATAACATGTCAAGTCTCATTATGTTGCACAATTCGAGTAACCACTTTCATTGGAACAGTGCTTCGGACACAAGAGCTTTGTTGAGAAAATCTAAATATTAAAATTAAATTAAACTTGCTTCGAATAGCTTAAGGGTTTTAATATGTTTTTCCTAAAACTTTTTGTTATTGTTAACAATTTACTACAAAACTGGTGTTTTGTGTTCTGTAAGGTGCTTAAAAAGGGCAAAAATAATAAGCACTTGACCTGAAGAATAAAATTCACCAATCTGACTCGTTCGTGAGCAGTAATCAGCTTAAAAATATGGCCAGAGTCTTACATCTTCGCAAAGGGAAACGTAATAACTGCGGTTCGAGTATAAAGACCTACCTAAACGAGTTTACTGCCTCGTTGTGGCAATTATTTGCATGCTTATCAGCAAATGCGAAGGCATTATTATAAATTGGCGTTCAAACAGCCGTAGGACCACTGTGGCATTCCCTGGCTTCGCTTCATCGGCGGCCGGGCCATCGTTTTTATCAGTCAACCTGCGGCAATGTCCAAGCCATTGTCCCTCCACCCGAGAATCCATCTACTGCCTTGTGTGGCGGGTCTGTGTGTCTGCTAAAATGGCTGGCAATTTAGAATTTATGGCAGCTGCATGATTTGTATGATACGAACGTAAGCAGTTTGCACTCACGTACCAATGGGGGCAGTCGTTCACGCACACATACCGAGCGCCGCGCCAAAAGGGGAGCAGGATGTGGTGGCACAAAGGGTTGCCGGTATCCGCATCTGTATCTGTATCTCTATCTGCATCTGGGTATCTGTATCTGTGCCCCGGGCAGCGGCGCATTTGTCTATTTGAACTTGTGCTGGGCGCAGTGTGATCATTTAATTTGAATTCGCGTCTGACGCGGCCGACGGCAAAAAATTAAACAACGCAGGACGCGCTGGCAGATACAGATGCGAAGGGACCATTTAAAAATATATGTATGTAGTCGTGATATATTTTAGCCTCTGCTCATTTGCATTTGCCAGTGAAATTGGTTAATTTCATTCCCATGTAGCTGCCGCAGAACCGGGCGGCGGTGGTTCGCCTGTAATTTGCTCATTAAAGCGCCAGGACAGCTGCCAAACGGATGCAGCAGGATTCTGAATGCAGGATGCAGGATGGATGGATCTGGATGTGCATGTGCATGTGCATGTGGATGCTTCAGCCATCAGGGCATCCGGATGTTCAGCTGTTGCTGTCAGTGCATTGTGCATTATGCGCGTAAGCGTAAAACTTTCAATTATTTAAATTATGCCACACGAACAATGCCACAGGAGTCGGCTTCAAGCCGGCACATATGCCACCAAAAGCGTCAGCTGCAGGTTGCCGGTCTTCCTGTTCTGCTGATGCTCCTGTTGTTGTTGTGGCCGATGCTGCTGTTGCTGTAGATGCTGCCACTGCAACAATGTTTCCAACATTGTCGCCCATCGTCAGCTGCTCGTCTGCAGATCCCATGTTACAAAATTGCCGCAAGTTAAACGCATGTCGACACAAACCCATCCCTCTGCGTTTCACAGTCCCCACATCGAACGCATCCCATCCCATCGCATAGCATCCCATCTCATCCCTGCAACTCTATACCACCCACATAATTCATTCATATCATCAGTGCTCGCGTAGCGGAGGAGACATCGTCAGATGAGTGATGGCTCCAACATATCGCGCATATCGGCAACATAACCATTGTGTAAATGTCACTCCATCTCATCTCATCCCATCGCATCCCCAAGTGGAACGCTGAGGTGTCAGCAAGAGGGACTGTGTTCTCCCTTGGCTTATTTATTGGGAATATGGCACACTCGTCGGGTATAGCTCGTCAAAAGAAGTAACTACTGAAGCGAGATCTGCTAGATGGCTTATCCACTAAGAGAAATGCAGGCATTTAATGAGTTATTGTAAAAGTGGCTTAGTAAAGGGCCTGAAACTATTGGGCATTAAATCGTATTATACACATGTATTAAATGTACTGGAAGAACATACTAACAATTTGAAATTCAATATCGATATGAAGCAACAGTGTTTTAGCTTACGATAGCATTTTTCTGAGTTGTAAAATTTGGTAGTTTATCTACAATGTAGATGCATTTGAGAATATGTATATAGGGAAAATTGTTTGTCCTTGCTGAGGCATCACACTTTGCGGAATGAAATAAAGGGTATACCAGGATCGGTAGTGAGCAAAGGAAGTGCAATTTGCAGGACTGTCAAACAAGTTGTACGGCTGGATGGTCAGCCACCTCATCCGCCGACGCTGACATCACAATTAAGCCATAACTCATCGGGCAATGGCAATATGTGAGCTGCATTTTGTATTGTGCCAGTGGCTCGGTTACATTCCATTACGGCCATAAAAAGAGGCTTACCCCAACGACGCTGCCCAAAAACCAGGAAAAAAACCAAAATAATAATAAATACACAGCGGAGAACAGTGCAGAAATCTGTACAAATGCCACACACGAACTGCAACAGGAAAAGGCGGCAGCAGAGCTGACAAAAAACTCACAGATTCAGATACAGATACGGCTGCCCATGCATACAGATACGTATTACGGATACGTATTGCCATTCATTGCTCCTCTGCCTGTTTCATATTCGCATGTATTTACTTTGTATCACTTGTCACATTTTTTATTGTCATTGCCCGCCGCCGTGGGTGCTGTGATTTTTTATGGCTCTGGATATTCATCTGGAGAAGGGACAGGGACAGGGACAGGGATTCGGATCCGCTATTATTATTATTATTGTTATTATATCATTCTTCATCAGCTTGATTCGCCTATTCATTGTTGTGTTTATAAGGCGCTCGCTCGAAGAGGAGAAAATATCTTTCATTACTTGTTTGGAGCTGTCGCAGCTGCTGAAGGGATTAATTTCTTGATTTACCCGCGGAATATATTTACATGCGAATCGAGAGTGAGTGTTGCTTTGTTCTTCAGCCGTTGCTCCATCAAGACCACCAATACCACCAAGACGGTTCCCATTTCCCTCTGCGGTCTTGCCGTTTTATATCCAACTGTGCAATTGCTTGGAAGCGAATCGAAAGTACTGCGTAGCATTGGAGCATTGAGGAGCCACTGGGAAAATATGCTAATGCCGTTCAATCGGCGGGATGCCGAGGAGCTGGAGGAGCGTGGTGGGGGGAGCCATCAGTCAACAGCGTGTCAGACGCGCGGAAAGTGAAATGAAATTCTTATTTTCATTTTTTTGTTCACTTATAAGCGCCAAACACTTTCTATTGTTGAGAGGGCTTTACCCGCCCCACGCCGCCCCACACCGCCCACGTATTTTTCTAGGGGATTATCGTTTCTCCTCTGTTCTGTTCTTTTTTCCACGGGGTTTTCGGTTTAAATTGTTTTAGATTTTTCCTCTGTTCATTGGATCGCGTTTTGCAGATACTCCATTGCTTATTTTGGACCAGAAATAACAAAACAACAACTTCCCAGGGATTATCCTTCGGATTTTATATTAGTCCCGTATTTGTTTTCTATTTATTTGTGTGCGAAAATAAAACACAACGCACACAAAACACAAAGCATTAAAATCTCGAGGCCACTGATGGCAAATGCCGGAAAAAAGGGTTGGCATATACAAGTTTGCCTTAACCGAAATACCGTTTACCAATTACTTAAACATAAGGTAAAGCCCCGGGGGATTTACAAGTGTTTTTCACCGTTCTTGTATTTCTGTTTGTTTTTCCTTTGGGTTTTCCCTCTTTTTGCTTGCTGTCCGCATCAACAGACGGGCATTTTAATAAACTGAACTTTAAGGACCTCTGGAAATAAGTGACAACATTACCATCAAATCAAATGACTTAAAGTTTGCGACACATTGTGAGACACGTTCCAAATCGAGTGATTTCACTGAGAAAGGACTTCAAATATGATAATCCCTGGTATCTGTTAAATTTAATCAGATATTCGCATTTCAAAGCTATTCTACGATTCAAAACAAGTTGACTGGCGGGTGTCCTAGTTGTCACAATGCAAATTATAGTCCGACACCCACCCACTTAGAATGTGGTTTAATCAAATTGCATTAAAATTGCAAAACGGAGAAAAGCCAAGTATCGCAAAGAAAAGCGAAATGCAAATCTCTGGTTCTCTGGTTGGGAAATAAGAACGTGAACGGCAGAGAAAATGAATTATTTTATTAACGCTTAACAAAAGCAGAGCCGAAAAACACTGCGCTCATAAATATCAAAGTGAATTCAATTCCCCGCTGCTCTATTAAAATCACATTACGCATCGTAAAATGCCATTTAAATCATAAAATTTCCACATAAATTCATATAACAATAAAACATTAATTTTAAGCAAATAAAAAGCGATGTGCCGATAAATCAAAGCAGGAACTGCAATAAATTATGCAATTTGCATTAAAAACCAAAGTATAAACAACAAACATTGAAGAACAAAAAGGAGCAATAAGCAATAAGCCGCAAACAACAATATTCCGGTGGCAACAACAAACCGAAGTGAAATGACAAACAAATGTGAAGCTAATTTGTCAGCTTGTTGAATTCCATGGAGTGAGTGGGTGGGTTGGCATTGGGATTTCGATTCAGGTTTGGATTCGGATTCGGATACGGATTGGAATTGGGATTGGGATTGGGTCGGCCAGATGCCAACGAGACCACAAAGCCATGAAGCCGTCACTCAATCAGATAGCAAAAGCGAATTGAAAACTGTGTGCGGATAGTGAATGCAAATTACAATTAACCAAAGAATGGTTTTTTCCCAGCCCCTCCGCCATTTAAACCCCTCCCGGACACAATTACCTATAATATTTATGGCCAAACCGCAAAACATTTGTCGAGCGTTGCATTTACATGTGTAATTGCTGGGCGGGTTGGCTGGGCGAGTAAGTTCGTGGGCGTGGCTGCGCTAATTAATTGCGCCATAAGAGCCACCTGTTGCAGCGCACGCATACACACACTCTAATTACGTATACGCCGTGTTGGCGGTCGTCAGAAAACACCACGCATAAGAATCGAAGGATTTGCCACTAATCAGCATTTAGGGCGTTTAATTAGAGAGGAAATAATGGCAAGGACGCGTTGACAAATCGATATGCGAGAGCAGGATCATACAGGATTGGCAGCATATTGCTGCTATTCCATAATGCAACAGATTTGTCAGACATTTGCCTTCTGGCCATGGCAACACACACACACCCGCAAACATCCAGCTGCCAAACATTTGCACTTGTCATACGTCTGCGTGTGTGTTTGGTCTTGTGTGTGTGTGTTTGGCTTTGTGTGTGCGTGTGTGTGTGCTGTCTGGTTTTCTCTCTTTGCCAAACCGCCAGGCATTTACCTCGTGCAAATGTGTTTGCCTGTAAATAAAACCGGGCGGATCCCAGGACCCAAGTTAGTTCTTCCTGCGTATCTCCTTCCGTTTCCCCTCACACACACACACACACACACACACGCACACACACACACGCACACACACACAGACATGGATATGCAGACACGCAGTGCCAATAAAAGTTTGTCATAATGCATTTGTCGAACTTCAGACAGCGCCCGAGGGCCACTAATTTGGTCCTGGCCATTGTTGATTATGTGGCAGCTATAATGATCTGACCATTTGATGCTGCCATTTGCGGAGTTATGGTTACGCATGTTGCACATAAGACGTACATAAGTCAATTAAGGGGCATTTGTGTCCACTCGGGCGAAATAATTAGTTATGTTCGTAGCTAGCACTGCAATTGAATTATGGCGTAGAGCGAAGATTGCCTATTAAATTGGCCACCTAAATTTAATTTGACCTGTTGATAGGGACAACTTGTCTCAGTTTCTTGATTTACTGCTTGAGCATATACATACATGTGTACTATATATGCATATGCAGAACAGGTTTTACTCCTAATGAGCAGGCATAAATCAGAGAAGCCCAAACGGGTTCGCCCATCTGATAATCACCAAATCATATTCAGGCAAGGGATTCTTATCGTTTCTTAGCTGCTGTTGTCGTTGTCGTTTTTGTTGTCTGGGGGATAAAGTAGGTTTCCAGGAAGTAACCGAATCGCTCTACAATTACAGTCGCCCAGAAAGGAGAGCGTGTTTGCTCCCGAGTCCCTGGGACAACATGAGACACTTTTGCGAACACAACACCGCTGGCAGCGAAGACAAGCTGCAGAAAAACAACAACAACAACTGAGCTGGGCGAAGGAAGAAGAGTTATTTTGCATGGAAAGTATCGCATATCAGCATCAGCATCAGCAGACGACAAGGACGAGGATAGCGAGGCACGACGAAAGTCGCCGCCCTTTTGGTTCGGATGTAATGTAGCGCCGCATTTTCCTGGGCTTCCCATGCGCATTCCACTATTGTCCCTATGCTGCAAGACGCATTTATTAAAGATTTACAGTGGCAACTCGCAGACAAACAACCAGCAACACAACATTCGGTGCGCCTTTTGGCATTTGAGCAGCTCGCATATTTCGCTCGTCCTTTGTTTCATTGCTTGCCACCCATCGCTGCTGGCTACGCAATTTCATTTGCATTGGAAAGGAGGTGGGAAAATATGGTGGGCTGGGGGAGGGGAGCTGGGAAATGCGTGGCTCCGTTGGGGATGGCAGGCTGGGAAAACTTTTGCAGTTATGTCCGCAACAGGAAGGAGCACATCGAGCAAATGCTTTAAGTATGCTTACCATTTTGTATTTGGCTGCATTCAGCATTCAGCAAATGGCAAACTGCAAACTGCATCCTGAATCCTGCATTTGCCTGTCGCTGACGCACGTACGAAGGACACCGGGGAGCCAAGCCAGCGAGCAGCCGAGCACAAGGACGACACACGTCACGGCAAAAGTTAAAAGTTTGCCATCAATGTTTGCTTTTCAAGTTTCACTCCTGGCTGGCAGTTCATTTTGCGCTGCGCACAGACGTCCTTGACAGGATGACAGGGATCCTGGATTGCGGGCCAGCTGCACTGGCTGCTTCCGCACTTTTGTGCACTACTTTAAATGAAAATTTAATTTTCCTCTTATGCGTTCGCTTTAAGCACAGCTAATGAAAATGCTGAGTGGCTGTCTTAAAGCTCAGGAATTTGATTTGAGCCCGCAAAACTTTTCGCACAGCTCAAAGACAAGCAGCATGTAGCAGGTGCGCTTAGAAATAAAAGTTTCTCAAGATTATAGGTAAAGTCTGCTTCTTGCAGCACCATATTAATAATAAAGTGGGCGTGAACCATGTCTAAAAAAGTTTATCATATAAAATTGGTTTAGATCTAATATGGGTAAACTTTCTGCATTATTAATACTTCAAATTATAAGAAAACGAAACGAACTTTAACTTGTTAACAGTCTATATACGTTCTCTGGGTTTCGTTTCCTGCCTGCCAGGTCAATAAAACCGTTTGGCCAAATTCCAAGTGAATCATTTTAGCTCAATCCTTTCCAACGCCCACCCAATCAGTCACTCATTCAAATCGAGCCCAAAAGATTTAGCCTTTCAGTAAAAAATCAATTGAGCTTTGACCACAAACTGAACCGAGTAAAGTCTTTGAACCCCAAAATGCCAGCTTGCCCTGCTGTTTTTGCACTCCCGAACTCCGAAACTGCGGCAAGTTGGCAAATTAGATGAATCTCTGGGAGAATGAACAAGCCCCAAGTGTGGCGGCAAAGTTAGTTGATGTTGCAGCCGGCGAAACTTCAATTCCCCGATCAGGTACGGACCCATTTTGGTTGTCCTGGGAAATGGGAGTGAGGATGAAGTGGGGACGAAGTGGAGACGAAGTTGGGGTCCGGATCCTTGAGTTTGCCCATCTTTCTTCTCTCTGGGGTGTTTGCCAACTTGTTTAGCCGTTGTTTGTTGTACGTGTTGTCGTGGTGTTGTACGCACGTAAACGATGCCAAGTCGAGTATTTATTACGCTCGCAACTTGACATAATTCCCTTTTTCCAGGGGGCGGTGGGTGGCGGCAGGCTGATTCTGACTGAGCTGATGCAGCACTTGAACTAATGCCATCGATATAGATTTATAACCCCGTTGTCACGTATGTGCGCGAGTACGTTCGATTGCCTGCACCATCATCATTACCATCACTACCATCATTATCATCGCTATCATTGTTATCATCATCGTCAGGATCAGGAGAGGCGGGAAAGTACATTGGAGTCGACAGGACTGCCACCAAGTTGGGCGGAAAAGAACAAGTTGTGACTTAACAACTTCATCAGCTGGCGGCGCACTTAGTTTGCTTGACAGCCTATATATATAAGCGGGTATATATTTTTGTGTGTGCTCACAATAAGATTTCTTAGCGCATTAGGCGGCAGTATCAACAGGAGCGGGGAAAAACAACAAATAAATGCCATTAGCAGCCAACAAACTGTAAGCCAAAATGGCGCCATCAACGCGAAAATAATACGGAAAATGCGGCGTTAATGGCAACGATGATTGAAGGGCGCGCGGGGCGGCGACGGGGGAAGGTCTGGAAAGCTGGGAAACCAGGGAAACCCGGATAAGAACGAGACAGAGGGCACCCATGTGAAGGCAAACGATGTTATGATTATGATTATTATGTTGCTATTAGATTAAGAGCAATTTTAACTTTTTCCGCTCGCTCACAAAGGCCTTCCGCTCGCCCTACTCCAGGACTCATTTTCCCCCGCACTTCCCCCGCATTTTCCGATCCTTACATTCTTTTTTCGTGCGTCAACGCTTTCCGTTTGGCTTTGGCTTACGACACTTGACGCCCAAGTCCCTCCTTTAATCGCCGCCCCCTCCCATCTGTGTAACTTCCAACTTTGGCACCCCCGCCGGACAGAGTTACTCCTTCATTGTTTCTGGGCCGGGTCTTAGCCACGCTTAATTGGTTGGCTTTTATTACTTGGCAAGTGCTGCAAGCGCATAATTTGCGACGACGAGAACAGTGGGCCAACTCGAAGATTAGGCAAATTTCATGGATGGCTTAACGAAGCATTTCTTGGGGTTTCTCAGCAGATCTATTAATTAGGATAAGACGGGTCCTGCAGCCAGACGCTTGACAAAAAGTAATGGTCTATTTATCTTATTTATTTATGTTGAAAATGTGCATTTAAGTGCATAATACTATACGACTGAGTTGATTAAAAATTCTTGGAAATTTTTAGTTTAGGGAAAGTCATTTTATTCATAACTTACAATAAAGTAAATGGTTTTCAATTCGTGCGGGGCTTTGGGAAATGGACCATCGTTGAATTTTTCGAGAACTTCCACCAGGTAATCTACAAACATTTACTTTACATTTCTTGTAAATATTCTCTATTAGTCTGGGATCTTTTCCCTTTTATTTGCTTTCGTACTTTCATGTTCTCGACTGCGTGAACAGAGAAATCTTTTTTTAATTAAATAAGCATCCGTGGATTAGGTAGGTGGAGGGGGCATCAGAGGCACCGGCATCGCCATCGGAGTCATGCTGGCTGCCTCACTTCGCACCTTCACATAGTCTGCAGCAAGGCCACGCCCCCAAGCGCCGCCCCCACCCATTTTACCACCCACCGACAGGGGGCGCGCGTGCCTTTGGTAGTTTGCGGCGCCATTTTAGCGCGAAATGAATTTAAATTGTTTGCCGGCGTTTCCTGCATTAAGGGCAGCTTCCTTTCGAAGACCCTGCTGCTCTTGGTCTTTTTCTTCTCTTTCGGCGTAGAAGTAGAAAAACGAAATTACTTAATTACAACAATTATTATATGGAACGGCCCTAAAAACTTGCAAGTGGGGGAGGATGGGGTTTCCTGTAGGCGACCTGCTGTTGCTGTTGCTCTTGCTGTTGTCTGTTAATTTAATTAAACATTTTCACACCTTCCGACTGATACATTGGACCATATAAAAGCCATTTGGTGCCTTTGTCTTGGAATTTTAGGTGTTAATTTCCTGTTCCGTGGATGCAAAAAAAAAACAAGTGCAGCGAGTCGGCTCTAATAAAAATAATTGCCATGGACAGCCGACAGACAAGAAGCAGCAGCAGCAGGAGCAGTGGAAAATTACAAGACACGAAGGACCTCGGCTCGGAGTTTTATGCCATGGAAAATTGCATGCGAAATAATTGAAAAGCATCGACTGCAGCTTTGTCCTGTTCCTCGCTGCTCCACCCTGCTCCTTGCTGCTCCTGGCTGCTCCTTGGGTCCTTTTGGGTAGATAAAGTTTCCTCGCAGCACCGAAATAATAGCACCAAAAGTGGTTGTAAATATTTTGTGCCCGCCATTCGCCATTCGCTATTCGCCAGCAGCTTCTCAGCCCGCAGCGTGACAAAATGCTGCGAAAAGTCATTTTTCAGCTAAATGAATTTGCGCCAACTGCGCAAAAAACAACGCCCAAAAAAGTGGCTAAACTGCAAATGGGGGTTTCCGAGGGGCAAAGGGATGTGAGCCAAGGAAATGGCTTGCCACTGGTCGTCGCCATCCAGTTTCCTGTGGGTCAGCGGCAAGTTCAATGGGCAACTAATGAGGCGACCTTAAGATTGCTTTTCACTACTAACTTCCGAAACTTTCCATTGCAGGTCCTCCAGGTCCGCCCGGTCCACCGGGAAAACGAGGGAAACGCGGCAAGAAGGGAGACAGCGGCGAAAAGGGCGATCCGGTAAGTAGCAGTTGACAACAGGAAATGGAGTCCATGTGCTCAAGGAACTTCCAATTGGAAGCTTACACTCGGTTCACAACATATTAATCAAATTGTGCGCGACTAAAAAGTGGATCCTTATCTTTAGATATTCGTCCTTTACGCCAAGTTAATGATTATTAGCCTTTTGAGAGTTACTTAAAAAAAACAGCCTATTTTTTCGTCAGTGTGTACTTTAAATAAAAGTTCCAGTAAAGAAATCGCACACCTAGGAAACGCAAAGTTTTTGTTTTTCGTTGTTATAAAATAATATATTCAACAATTCTTATATATTTGTTTGGCGTATATTTTTTTACGAATAACTCAATACGAATTTATGTTTTAATGACCGAAGAGCATAAAATATTTTTAAAACTACACCTAAAAGTAAATAAAATAGTACAAATAAATAGTATCTGGTTCCTAAAAGCTTGAATGGTACTAAACATCCTGTCACCAATGAAGAGAATTAAGTGGCCATTCCAAACAATCAAATGTGCAAAAATTTTACGAAACGTGAAAAACAATCAAATGTGCAAAAATGATACGAAACGTGAAGAAGTAGAGGCTGCAGATGGTACTATTATTTGAGTTAACATTACATATTTATCGTTATCCAGGGCCTGAATGGCATCAGTGGGGAGAAGGGCGCGGCGGGTAAGCCCGGAGACAAGGGACAGAAGGGCGATGTCGGCCACCCCGGCATGGATGTCTTCCAAACCGTGAAGGTAAGTTGGAGTCGCAGCTCCACTTCCACTGCCAGATCTCGAAATCCGCTAAGGCTGCTGCAATTCATGGCTACAAATTAAATAGAGTCTAACCGGATCCAAATTGCTTTGCATTCCTAGGGTCTGAAGAGATCGGTGACAACGCTGCATGGCGGCACGCTGGGCTATGCGGAGATAGTTGCTGTTAAGGTATTGCCACCCACTACCCACTACCCACCACCCATATCCACTCATCAAGCAAACTCCTTGCCACTTGGGCCGCCCTTTCTTCGTTATACTTTAGACGTTGGCATGGTCAAGACCATTTTTCAGGGGCCAAATGCAGATGGCCCAGAGATGGCAGCCCGTAGCATACAACAAATTATTTGCAACTTGTTGTCCTTGGCTGAGTCGCTTGGTCTCTGGATTTGTCCTTCTGGTCCAGTCATCGTAGTCCTTTCGTCCTTTTACTTAGTTGTGTAGTTGTGTTTATTGTCTCGCTTCATTCTCGTTTGTAATGCTTTTAAGTTGTCTCCTGTCTGTTGTCCTGTTGTGCTGCTGCCTTGGCTCTTTTGTTTAAACTGCGCCATAAATTCGTTGCAACATCGTAGTTTGCTAGACTTTCCCTTCCCTTCCCTTTCCTACCCATCCCATCCCTTTCCTTTTCATTTCTTTTGGTAGCGGCAACTTTTCGGACAGATCCCTTGGTAGTTTTTAATGGAATTTCCATCCTATTTGTTTCGTAGCTTTGAGTTACCCTTTAAGAACATTTAATTTGGATTATTTGCTTTTAATTTGGCTAATCTAGCTTTTGCAGCAGCTGAAACTAACTTTGTTTGATGATTTATTAACCATTGTTTTCAAATAACCCATTTGGTTTTTTAATATATTTTTATGTTTACATTAAAACTTGTTCTTTTGGTTGGTATGCTTGACGCTGTAAGGACTTGCAAGAAGCAGGCGTCAATGTATCCGCTTCCACAGTCATACAGCTGAAGGTAAGTTGCCTTGCACCTTCTTTGTCTCAGCATGTCCTATGTTTAGTTTATGTCCTGCACTTGCCCCACACTCGGTCAACACAACGGGAGATCCTGAGCTAATAAACATGTTCCCTCGTCCTCACAGGGAGAGCCCGGTGAGCCGGGTCCGCCAGGACCTCCGGGCGAAGCGGGCCAGCCGGGTGTGCCGGGCGAGCGAGGACCACCGGGCGAAGCCGGAGCGCAAGGTCCGCAGGGCGAGGCCGGACAGCCAGGAGTCGCAGGACCGCCCGGCGTGGCCGGTGCACCTGGCACGAAGGTGAGTTTCTGCCGGTGATTCACCGAAAATGACGTACACGAGAGTAAAGAAGAAAAGCGAAACAAAAGGCGCAGATAAGGACTCACACACCCATAACAATAACGAGATTCTGGGGAGGAAGATGTCACCAGGATTAATGCATTATTTGTATCTGTTGGATAAACACGGCGACGGCTTAAGTGACGGCCAGTGATTCGCTGTCATCCTGCCGGGTCGGGTCGTCCTCTTTTGTTCTCTCGACTTTCCCATTTTCTTGATGTCGTTATGTTGGGTGCGGGTCTCGGTTTTTCCGCAGTATTTATCGTTTATTTATGCATTAAGGCTGTCTGACTCTCGGTTTTCCACTTAATTTCCACAATGACTCACTCACCCTCTGGCCGACTTCATTCCAGGGCGACAAGGGCGATCGAGGCGATCGTGGACTAACCACAACCATCAAGGGTGACGAGTTCCCCACTGGCATCATCGAGGGTCCGCCGGGACCAGCGGGACCACCTGGTAAGTGCCAGCTGATGGCTCGTGTGTTTGTTTGTGCTTGCATCATCCAACAGCCACTTAACGCATTCGGATATACAGATACACAGATACACAGATTTAGCTACAAAGATACTTGTATCTATACTTGTGCTTGGGCATCGATCGACGGATCGTTCGATGACTTTTTCAAGTGTGGCCACGCGGCTGCGGGTCGCCTAATTTATTGTCATCCGCAACTGGGAAATGCTCTCACAGCTCGCACATGGCATGGTCATATGGAACATGGAACATACGAGCATAGACCCAATGCCCCCATCCTCGATTGATTGAGTCATTGACTAGCGGGGTATCCCATTAGTTGTGCCTTTATTTTTGGTCGGCTCGCTTAAATGGAAATCAGCGCACCAGCGCGGGATCTCTAGCTTTTCACACATTTTCCTCACACATATTTTAAATATTTTATTCGATGACTCTGCCATATTTGGAAATTTTCAAATTTCATTTTCCACTGCTGCATTTCGCTATAACTTTTACGACCTTTGTTGTGCGCCCAGTTCGGACTCGAACGTCAATTAAATGCGCATAGAAATGTTGGGAGTTTGGCCGCCCAACATTTCCGCCCACCACAACAATGGAATTTCCATTCGGCTCGGTTTTATGATCCGGCCCCAACACATTTCTGCACTTTATACGAATTTAATACACGAAAATAGCCCCAAAAACATGACGTTCCAAAATAGTTGAAACGAGCGGGAATCAAATACAAATCTAGTGATTCTCGTAAAAATCTGTAGACCCCTAGAACTCGTGGCAGTGGCCGCAGTCGTAAAGATGCAACTTTATGTCATTTATGTTGCTTTTAGCGGCTCATTAGCATGACTACCATCGAGTTGGAGTACAACAATATGGGATTGGATGCAATGGAGTGGGTTGGATTGGGTTGGGATTGGGTTGGGACTGGGACGGTTAGTTCCCGACCTCAGTGGGACAGCTTGTACTATTGTTTTAGTAGGGGCACTCAGTGGGCCCAATAAATAAGCAATCGTTCGCGTTCAGACTGATGGATGTGGTAGGTAGATTGATGGCCCATAAAATTGTTGTCCGGATGACACTGGAAATTTCTTTAACCAATTGATGGATTGCGGATTGATGGTGTTGATGATCCGTCGCTGAGGTTTTATTGGGAGAATAGAATTTTAATTCAATTTCGGTTCTGGTATTCTCGCTTTTATGACCCGAAATTACGCCCACTTGAAATTACGTTTAACACAACATTGAATGTCCATTAACCAAATTGGCTTTAAAATCCAGTAATAAAGACTTAATTTAATTTATTTTGAATTACATACAAGATTTTATGGCTCGCATTGCTTTATAGAATATCCGTGGTGCAATATCTATTGGAGATAAAGGTTTCATTTATTCTAATATACACAAGTTCAATCTGCATCTAGGGCCGTAGGTCTTTTAAATAGATTATTCATGCAAATGTATTTTAAAATTCCTTTAAAAACTAGCCTTTAGGAACAAATCTATTTATTAGTTAGGTGTTTATCTGAATATTGCGAATCTCACTTTACTTATTATTGAAGTTTTCCCGTTATTGAGTAACCCTAGTGCCTTTGAGCGTTCGTAGGCCAGCGAGCAACGCCATCAATTAAGCGCTTTGCTGCGGTTTGAGCAGCCCGCATCATTACGAGTGCCCACGCCCAACCGCCCATCCGTCCCTCCGCCCATCCGCCCCTCCGCCCATCCACCCTCCAGTGTGCCACTGCCACTGCCCCTCCGTCCCTCAGTCTCTCGGCCCAACTTATCAGTGGCTGGCATCAAAGTGCTTCGATGTCGCAGTGGCATTTCGATGTGATTGCGATGACGATGCTCGTGTTGCCGGCCCATTGTTTCTGGAGTTCTTGCTGCAAGATCTGATGCTGCGATATCTGTCGGCAGTAGCAATAGCAGTTGGAAGAGCAGATGCAGCAGCTTCAGTTGCATTCGATTACTTCCGCCGAGCTGTAGGCTCGAACTCCGTCCACTTTTCCCTGGTGCGTTGATGGACACGAAATTGCAATTTATTTTTCCCCAAATTCAGCGACAAGAAGCGGGGTGGGTACGGGTACCCAGGAGACACTACTTCGGCTTGATTTGAATAAATGGAACGTCATTTGTTTCCGGCATTCCCTGCGTCTGGACTCGACGGCTGTTGGCTCAGTTGGGCTTGGCTTGACTACTGGGCTTATCTTATCGGTTCCGTAATTAGTTAAGCTTTCTTTGTGTGTGGACTTGGCAGCCCAGAGCAATTGGATGTGTCGCTTTCAGGCGGAAAATGCCGGTCCATCTCGGTCCGTTTCGGTCCCGGAAAATCTCAGGCTGGCTGGCAGAAAACAAAAGCAGTAGCCCCAGCTGTAACATCAAAAAATTCAATTTATTTCATGATTTATTTGAATTTCATTTCATTTGGTTTCTTGCTTGATTGCATTGCGTCTTCGGGCAGCTTCCGTTCTATGAAATTAAAACTTATCTCGGGCATTTCATCTGCCAGCAAACAAAATAAACACTAAGCCCTCTGACCGGCAATCCAATATCCTGGTCACTATAAATCCAAAATTCAGCTTGGACCCTGACTGCTCCGGCTGGCTATAGTCTGTGTATATAGTTTTTATAATGTTGGTTGCAATTGTCGACTAAAATGCTTAACGTTGAATTATGCATGCATAAATAGAAAACTTCAGGCCAGACAATGGGGCTTGCGGACAAATGCTTTATAAACAAATGGGAGGCGACATCGGAGGATCTCTCTGTGCTCTGTGCTCCGTGCTGGCAGGACCGGTAAATTTATGCTCTCCGCAGGACGAGGTCCTTTTGCGTTGAACGCAATTTTACGAACTTAATAAATTCACTATATCTTTCATGCCCTCGCCCATTTTGACAAGCCGCACAATTGGATTTATCTACGATATGAGCCCCCTTCCCTTCTCTATTGGCTGTGCAAGTGGTCTGGTTTAATGGCCATGCCAAACAAACCAAAAAAAGGCAATTTCTCATTATTCTAACTAAACAGGTTGGTCGTCCGCCGCACAGTGGGCCAAAGCTCACAACATTGCCATCTAAATTCTCAGAACGAAGTCCTTTGATGAGCACAAATTCGATTTGCTGCAATCCGGAGCTGGGGTATTTGCTCCATATACACAGATCCAATTCCTGCCCTACTTCAACGGAGAATGCGAGTCCTTGGCGGTGGGATAAAAAAGGTCTGCTTTTGCAGCTGCCAGCAAAAGTGCAGCTTATGCATATTAAATTGTTATTCTGCATCTGTTTGCATTCCGATTTCAATTGCATCGGAGTGACGTCGAAGGGAAAGGTATGGCAATGCTATATATACATTGGTATATGCACATAGAATACCATTAAGTGGGTCAAGTCGTTGCCGTCATTAGCATAGGATGAAGCTGGGGCCTTGAACTATTTCCCATTGACCATTCACCATTTATCATTTACCATTGAGTTGCGACCACTGTGAAGTCGGGGCATTCCATTCGCTGGCGATAAACAATTTGCATTGCCAACTAAGCCCCGACCATCGTTAAACCATCAAGAGCCTGTCCGTCCCTTATCATCAACCAGTTGAACAAATTGCTGACCAAAACCAACAAAATCAGGCATAAGGGGTGTAGTGGGAAGGCGACTTTATTGAGCTCTCGGTGCTCTATAATTACAGAGGCCACGCCCACTGTTTGCACAACACTTGCGGGCGGACCCGATTCTGTATCTGTATCTGTCTATATATATATATGTATATGGGATCTGTGTATCTATGTAACCGAATATATTCATGGCATTGTTTGCTCGCATTTTGAAATCTGTCACTAGAAGCGATTCGCTGAAATTAACATTTTGTGAACAGGTCCGCCTGGAGAACCAGGAGCTCGAGGAGAAGCGGGACCCATTGGACCAGCAGGACCTCCCGGCGAGAAAGGACCGCGCGGCAAACGGGGAAAGCGGGTGAGTAATCAACACGGCACAAAAAGCTGAACAAAACAGCAAAAGAAAAAAAAAGCAAAACAAAACCTGATTCCACTCGATTTTTAATTAGAAACTCAACGGCGCAGGCCGTAAATTGAGTTCGAAAACAAGAAGTGTATTATCATGTAAATTACTTTTGTACAAATGCGTGGGCGTGTGCGTTAATTTTATGCTAATCTGTAAATACTAGTGACGCCGCGGGTGTAAATATCCATATACGAGTATATGCCTACATAATACTATACGCATACCCACATAGAAGGGTAAACCCGAAACTTGTCCTTCCGCATGGTTTCACCTGCATGTTGGCAGTCGGTGTAATGAGCATGTTTACACGGCTGCGGAGAACGTGTTACTTAACTCATTACAGCAAGTGCGAGTCCTGAGAATCCTGGGAGTCCTGAGATACAGTCACCAGTTTTGTGTGAAGCGAAACTTTGACAAGCTGCCAAAGGGAGATGGGAAAAATAAAAGTATGTGGCACATATACACACATACTTCTGGCAACACACCCCCAAGAAACTATGTATTTCGCCTGCTAATCTGGTCGCCAAAAATTTTGGCGGCGCCTCCCTGGAAATACTTGTGTCATATCGAAGGCATTTATCTAGTACTATCTCGTCGTTATGGTTCTGCCCCCCAGAAAATGTCAACAGTTCCTAAGATACTTAACATTTTTATTGGCACTCCAAGTGGCGGCAGCTGTTGCCGCCCTTTTGACGCGTTGATGGATGCGCGATTCTTCGGGGGGCGATGGCGGTGGCGGATGGAGGATGGAGGATGGAATTTTCATTTCATTTCGCTGCCTTTCTTTTTTGCGCATATATGAATATGTGTGGCCAGCACGTGTTTGTGTGCTCCATGAAAAATGCATAAGCGCCGCCGGCAAAGCTGCTACGCCACGGATGAGTTTCCTCGGATCCAGCTGGGGGTTTGGGTTCGAGTTGGAGTTCGAGTTCCGTTCTGTACTGTTTTGTTCTGTTCCGTGTTTATGTATTATGCTGCTCAACCAGTGCGCAAACATTTGCGCATTTTGCCCATTTTCACGTAGGCAACTGGTGGAGGGGGTTTTCAAGGAAAGCGTTCTGATGATTGTGCAGCAAAGTCAAAGTCACGGCAGCCGCTGTTGCCTCCGTTGCTGCTGCTTTTCTAATAACGCGTAATGCCGAGAAGAAACGGCAGGCATTTGGCCAATACAAACCGACTTCCAATACGCCCAGCAGCGAAACAACAAACAGAAAACGCGGCAGCAACGTGCCGAACTTCTTTTATGGGTTCAAAGCCACCGAGGGTAGATACAGCACTTAATGGCAAAGAAGAGTTTAGGAGATGAAATGATACCAAAGACATTAAAGAATCGAGCCGGAAACAAAAGCAAAAGCGTTATCTACAGAAATACCTCTGGAAAAAATATGAATTCCGTTCTCAATAACAAACTCCTTAGACTTTAAATATTAAATGTACACCTTCCGGGTAAGCTGAGTAAATCAAATTTTTCAGTGTTTTCAAGAAACAAAATCTACAAGAATGCAACCTCAATTAAAACGCAAATGTTCACCACACAACAGAAGGCAAAAATTTCAAGCTCCCAAATGAATACGAGTACGAGTATATACGAAATATTTGACAAGCACGTTGGCATTAAATCCAATTAAATTGTTAAGCACAGGCTTTCGCAAGAATATTTAAATTCAAGTCGAGATGCGAAAGATACACAATTGCACACAAGAATTTCGCATGCATTTTTTGTCAAAATGAAAATAGTTTCCCAAAGACAAGTTATTAAGCGTTTCATAAAACTTTTCGATCTTTCCCTGCTGCCAGGCCAGCGAGTTTCAATGAGCCGATTATATTGAGCCCCCTGCACAGACGACGAAAGTTCCTCCATCCAGGGAACTGCAGCAACGTGATGTCAAAACAAATGAAAGTCATAAGCAAACGGCTTCTGCCTGTGGCTCTGTGGGCCTGTGGACTTCGTCTTCTTTGGCAAACAAACAAAAGTTTCGGCAACAACAGATATAACTATATATTCGCACTCATGCGCCGCACCGCAGGCAGTGCAAGGCATAAAAAATGATTTGCAACAATTGCCGTCATCTTCGGTGGAAACGTGACGCCTTCCAGGCAGCTAACATAGTTGATTTTTCATCGATCGATTTCGCTGCAGAAAGAAAAGCCCCTTTGTTCATTACGTTCAGTCCGCCTGCAAAAATAATGATAATTATGTGAGGAGCTGCATCGGTGGGAATTGTTTGGCTGCATTTCTAAAATTTGCCTACTGGCAGGTAAACAACTCTACCATAATTAGTTCAGCAAATCGTAAAAAGTGTCTGGCCTATTTTGGAAAAACATATATCCATTCCTCGCCAACAGCATCTGGCTTTGGCTAAAACCATTTTCCCATTTTTCCTCCTGTTATTTATTTTTTTTTTTTGGGGTTATTGCCTAGCCGTCGGCGTCATAAAAAAAGCATAACGCAATTGCTGGCATTATAAATTTGACATGTTATTTTCGTCGCCTCGTCAGAATAAAATGCTCATATAGATTGCCACATGCCAGGGACGTGGTGGGGGTAAGATGAGGGGGGATTCTGATGACGGGTTGGCATATGAAATGAATTCGATGTGTGTAGTGAGGCGTGAGGCAGGGTTTTACAAGGAGCCGATGATTTTGTGCCCTATATTCAGAGTGAAAAGCAATGGGCAATGGGCAAACTAAGCCCAGTGACAAATGCAAAGTAAGTCAGCTGTCAGAAAAATCCATGAATAATCTGGGCAGCAACAAACGCTAGATGCCCCGTGGCTACAGGGTATCCAAATGATTTCTGCCCGCAGCACGAGCATGAATTTTACGAGCGGGCATCGAATTAAAAATTTAAATTAATATTAAAGCGCCTATGTCATGGCTCGATTTAGCAGTTGCAGATTTGCACTTTTCGCAACCATATATCTCGGTTTAATAAAGTTGAAACGATAAGTCAGATGGGGGGGAGGCTGGGTGGGAATGGGAATGGGGCTCGAGATGTGGCTGTGGGTTAGCTGACAGCAATCTCAGCCAGAAGAAACTGTTTGTGAAGCGTTTATGTCAAATTTATGCTAATGTATTTTACAATCGTTGCTCAGCCAAGGCCCATGTCAAGTTTGTTGTCTTTTGGGCCCTTCACATCAGCATAAATTTAACACCCCACCCGCACCGGCTTTTCTCCGCTTTGCTTATCAACCAAAAAGTTTTCCCGTGCCGGCTGCGACTTCGTCTAAGTAAATGGAGTCATAAAAATTGCGAAAGTCGCAAAAAGAAAACTTGTCAATTCGCTACACGTCACACGGTCTCCGCCCCGAAGGAAATGTGATCCCAGAAACTGTGCAGATGAAGAGTTGGCACACTTTCCTCGGCAAATCAAAGACTTAAGGTTGCTTACACGGAAATCCAAATGGGCCAGGACCTTTTCATGCCAGTGTGTGTCTGTATCCTGCACGTCTGTACATTCATATGTACATACAACGCCATGTCTGCCACTCAAAGGGTTCATCGCTGTGGCTGCCACTTGGCCAATTCGTTGGTTGTCGGGTGTTGGCTAAACGACGCAATAAGCTTAGCACTTTCACCACCGAACTCCGGATCCTGGGCTCATTGCCTGGATTTTCATTGCTTCAGCTTGAGTGGAGACGACTTTCTCTTTCTCCGTTCTCCGTTCCTTTGCCGATTTTACCCGATTTTCTGATTTTCCGATTTGATAAGCGCCATCCAGCCCAAATGGCCAGCAATGTGGATGTGTGCTTACGTCATTGTTCATTGAAAAATGCGCCCCATGCAAATTTCGCCTTCTTTGTGCGCAATTTTCCAATTTTCCTTGTCTGCGGCAATTATTTGCGGTCAGCGTCCATATATCTTATATTGAATGCGAGAGAAGGCCCGTTTGTGTCAGGGCCTGAAAACCCGGCAAAAAAAACCCGGTCAAGCGTGGGACACGCCGCAGGACACGCGTGGGTGGGCGGGTACACACACATGTACATGCATGCACACCCACACGGGTACTGTGCGGGTAATGTCCTGGCCCCAGGGGTGTGCGTAACTTTTATTTTATGTCCGCTGATGATGAGAGCGTTGCGGGAGTCACAAAAGCGATTGAATAAAGAAATCCGGGCTCACCCACGGAATCAGGAACGCGACGACAATGCCCCCTGACCCCCAATGCTCCATCCACTGAACCTCCTTTCTTCTGCAACCGCACTCCCAATATCATCCAAGTTAGTCAGCCTCATAGAAATTTATAGGCACGCGTGTTACATTGACGTGGGTTTGGGGTCGCCAGCGCTGGAAATGCGAGAAGGGGGCTGGATGT
The DNA here is from genome assembly GCF_016746365.2 of Drosophila yakuba. Classification (NCBI taxonomy): domain Eukaryota; kingdom Metazoa; phylum Arthropoda; class Insecta; order Diptera; family Drosophilidae; genus Drosophila; species Drosophila yakuba. Next base: position 13,779,276 of record NC_052530.2, on the reverse strand, counting down.
GTTTGTGGGGTTTGGGTGGCAGTGGGTCCAGGGAGTGAAGATACGGACTGAGAGGGGGAATGGAGGGGGAGGTGGCTGTGCATGCAAAAGTAGCAAAATTATACGAAACCAACGCGCTCTGCCAACCTAAAAACCAAACCAAACAACCAACCACACAAATGCCAACTGCTGCCATCTTGGCATTGATGTGGAACTGTTGTCGTCGAATACGATGGCAAAAAGCAGCAGTAACAGCAGCAGCAGCGGAGGCAAAACGACGAAATCTTTAACAACGATTTCCCTAAATACTTCCGAATTTCATACATATTACAATATCACGGCAACCGGAGAAACCGCAGCTACATTGTTAGGGGCGAAACGAAATCACGCGAAATTTTTACAACAGGACTTGACTTCCTCCTCTTGAGCTTGGCACAGTGGGTGTGGCGAACGAAAGTTTACACCCCACTGAATTTTCTATAAATAAAATATCTTCTAAGAAGACGAGAATATATGTAAGGACGAGCAATGTTTTAGAAATTTTGCTTAGAAACTGGAAACTAATTCTTTGTGAGAATGGTGAAAAGGTGGAAGTTAATTGGGCCATTTACTTTTCGTTATGCAAGCTCAGTTCATCCTTCAAGCAAGAAATGCCACTTGTATACTGAAAAGTATTTTTTTATGAATGCCAAAGGTGGAACGTAATTGGGTAATTAATTTTTCGAGTTGATGAAGCTATGATAGTTTAGTTCATAATTGAACAGATTTCGTACATTATTTCCAGCTGCTTTTTATTTTGGTGAATAAATAAATAGGATGTTTAATGCTAGATGTTGAGATGCAGTCCAGACTATGAAAATAAATTCGTGATCTAAAAGCTAGAGTAACAAAGTTTTACAGAACTAATTTCATAATATAGGATTAAAAAACTTTATTTTAATAGGGCTGGCAGAGTTGGGAGATCGAAAACTAGAATCGCTTCCGGATTTGTAATTTTTATGATATTTTCATGGATTTTCTTCTCTATAAAGACTGTGTTGCATAACGAAAGCAATCTCAAATTGTTTATGGTTCCGCCTTTTATCGCTCAAATCGCCCATTGTAATCGGTATCAATGCCAGGCGGAACGTATTACGAATTTAATGCGCTCGCGTACTTCCAAAGAACTTCCCCTCGGCCAGCGTCGAATATTTTGTAAACTTTTGCGGCAAACGCGCAACGCATTACACGCCATGAAGTGCCGGGATTTTGGCCTGAGTTCACGGAGTATACGGAATATGTGGGTGTATGTGAGCCGGAAACGGGCTGCAAAACTTTCACCTCAGGTGGTGGGCGGATGGGTGGATGGGTGGATGGGCCGATGGTATGATGTTATGGCGGACTGGGCGGAATGGGAAGGTTGGTCGTTCAGTGCGCTTTTTTCCGCCATTTCCCGCTCCCACTGGCTGTTGTTATGGCTCGGGAAAAATATGAAATTTCAAAAGAGGCAACAACTGCCGGGGAAAATGAAAAATTGTGAAATGCGCGCACGCAGGGCACCAGCGGCACATGCTGTACTTGAAGGCGAGTGAGTATCTCGATCCCGAGGTGGCCTCGTCCTTCTGGCCCCGCTAGTACTCCTTGGTCCTTCTGGTCGCCATCCCGCCATCCTGCCATTCGCCATTTGCCCATCTATCTGGTTCGCATTCAGCGACATCCGCAAAAGGTCGCGTCGAGATCAAAATGATTTTCAATTTAACGCGTTTACGTGCGGCCATTTGTCTGTTTTCCTTCTCCATTTTCCTGCCAGCTTTAAATGTAAAAACCTCGCCGGATGCATACTGGGCGAAATCCAGACGTAACGACATACTATTCGATGGGGCAATTAATTTACAATTACAATTTGCATTGACAACTAAAACGTACGCAAATAAAAGGTGATGCGCCCGAAAGTATGCAGTTAAAAAACGCCACGACTGCGGAATGAAAAATTCATTTGCCTTGTCATTTGAGCGTTAAATTGGAAGGCGTTTGTGCAAATATTTTCGATATTTACGCATAATTTAAGAGGACCTTCCCGCTCAAGTTGGTATATCTACATTGTATATGTGACTGTGTTTTGGGTGGTTTGAAAATTAAATTCTACCCGAGGCGCTCGCACAAATATTGATACATTCTAATGGATTTCCTTACACACACACACGCACACACTTACGCCCCCGCAAGCCGATTGGTTTTTGGGCTCTCGAAAAGGCAGAGGCTGAAACACAGTGCGTTTTCATTCTAACATTTTTTTGCCAACGGATATCGTAGTTAGGCAGCTGTGCCAACATTCGTCCTTGCGAGCCGAGCCCCACAAACATCTGCCCAATTCACTTGCCGCTTTCCGCATCTGTATCCGTATCTCTTATTTATGTTATTTATCTGCCTTATCTGCCGGCAGTTGGCTTTAAAAGCCTTTAAACCCGGACTGCCGTTCTTCTTTGGCAACTGGCGTTACTGGGTTTTGCGATCATCGATTGACTGGCCGGCGCGCCGGCGGGGAAATGTGGGCACGTAAGCCCTCAAAGTGTCCTTTAATTACAGCAGAAGGCAAACGTTAAGCACTCGGCTTTAATTCAAATCGCTTTAATTGCTCTACAAATGGCCAGAAAGGAGAGGGAATCCCGTGCGGATTCCCCTTATTCCGCATTAGGAACAATGTGCCAAAGTTGCTAACAAAGCGCCCACTGACGCAGAAGCTGGCATCCTTGCACACACACACACACACACACACACAAGGAGAAGGAACATACCTGCTCAGGAGCCACATGCAGATCAGAGCTCCTGGGGCAAAAAGAAAATGGCAAGAGGGAAAAAGTTGAAATTGGGAAGTGCATTTGCGGCGAGAAGGAAGGACTGCTGCCTCACCATCCTTAGACCACAGTTATCTTTGCCGCCTCGTCCTTTTGTCTGTCGCCATTTCGCAGGACGAACAACTTGTGCATATGCCAAGCCACATCCTGTCCGTATAAGTGTGCGTTAAGCGCTTACATTGTTATGCCTTCTCGCTGATGCCGTTGTCCTTATGCTGTTTTGCTGTTGTTGCCGGGTTTTAATAACTGTAAGTACGCCACTTCCTGTGACAGAAGAAAATGTAATTGTTGCACATGCCCGGGCATGCCGCAAGGAAATTACACTTCCACAGGGACACAGATATAGACACAGATACAGCAACGCAGATACAAATGCAAGTACAGTTGCAGATACATATGCAAGTACAGTTGCAGATACAGATACAGATACAGATACATTTACAGGATCAATTGCGTATGCCGGGATAGAGGTGAACAACTGCACGTAATGCATATGCACAATCAAAGGACTAAGCGGATACATTCAATCTGATTTCCTGCAGTACTACTGGGGGAGCAATTTTCCTTAATTCCATGAAGGACTCAGCTTTAATGCCGAGCTGAGGCGCATTATACTCCAACTGGATTTGGCCCGGGTGCGATTGAATATTTCAGGGAACGACAAGTACAAGTGTCTCTATTTACTTGAGCCACATGTGTAAATGGTTTTCCCTATTTGCCTTTATTCCAGCCATTTTCCATGGCTCCTTAACATATTCCGCTGCTCTCGTTGTTTTAGCGGGAGTTTGCCTTTTATGTCGCTTAGCATTCGCCTAATAGGGGTTTTTGTTTGGGTGCAATGCGGTCTGAAAGCCCTCGCCTCAACAACTTTTGGTAATTTCCCGACAGCCACAATACACTGAAGAAAAGCAAAAGTACAAAGCACTGCACAAAGAAGAGAGCCCGTACCTTGAATGCACTTTTATTAAAGGTGCTTCCCTAGTAATAAAAAGTTGTAATAAAAATACGAACTTTTAAAATCCTCTGAATATTTATGGTATCCCTTAGGAAACTTTATACTTACGCAACCATTATCTTATGACTATTCAAGCTAAATCCCGATCTAAGACATTAATTTCGAGTTGCTTTTCCCCGAGCAGTGCACGTTTAAGCCCCATCGAAACTTTGGACTTTATGCTTTTTTTTGGGGCTTGCCTGGTTGTCTGTGCCTTGGAAATTTGCCTCGAAGCGTGCACATTAACCCACCAAAAACACGGCTAAAAAAAGAATTAATTGTCTTTCGCAATGCACTCACTCACTTACACACACATGCGCGCACACAATGGCAAGGGCCAAAGAGCACCCACACACTCGAAGGGGGGCACTCACACACACACACACACACAGGCACTCGAAGCACGTAGAGAAGTCGCTGTCGCTGACTTGACTTTATTTTCGACTCTCGTAAAGCCCCGCACCAGCCGCGCACCCACTAGAGCTCCACGGGTTTAAAGATTTTCTATGCAGCCATTGTCTCAACGGGCTGCGGAGTGGGCGAACTGGGAGGTGGGTGGTGGTGGTGGTGTTGGTGGTGCGATGGCACGGATGCTCCAACTTGCACTTAACACAATTTCGTGGCACACAAAAGACTTTCGCTGCGGCACGGCCACCAGAACACCACCGCGCCGCACCACCACGAGAACCCATCCCCATCCGCATCGCAATTCCAATCCCAATCCTCTCCTGTGGGCGAACTTTTTTTCCTTACCTGCGAATTACGCGGCGCTTTTGTTTCCCCCATCAAAGCGTGTGGAACAAGCGCGTGCAACGCCTCGGGCGGTGCCACGTGGCATAAATTAATCTTCCCACTAAATTTGCCATCTTCTCTTCTCCAACCCGTGCACTTACTCACACACTCTTGCAATGCGCGCAGATATTCGGACCCGGAGGCACCAAAATAGACGAGGACTACGACGATCCGCCGGTGACATTGTTGCGAGGTCCACCAGGACCGCCAGGAATCGCTGGAAAGGATGGACGCGATGGACGGGACGGCAGTAAGGGAGAACCTGGTGAGCCAGGAGAGCCCGGATCTTTGGGTCCGCGAGGATTAGACGGACTGCCCGGGGAGCCGGGCATCGAAGGACCACCGGGACTGCCGGGATACCAGGGTCCACCAGGTGAAAAGGGAGATCGCGGCGATATTGGCCCACCTGGATTGATGGGTCCCCCGGGCTTGCCAGGACCTCCAGGATACCCTGGCGTCAAGGGGGACAAGGGCGATCGTGGTGACTCGGTGAGTATGGTCTGAGCTCAGTTCTTGAAGGACGTATATTATCTAGCTACCGTGACCATATACAACAATCGGATTCCTATTTGGAGCATGAATAATTCCAATTTCGTTACAGTACCGCAAAATGCGACGTCGCCAGGATGACGGGATGTCCGACGCACCCCACATGCCCACCATCGAATATGTAAGCCACATCTTTCACCCACCACCCTGTGGATTAACCCAATGTAACACAATGTAATTTCCTTCGCAGTTATATGGCCCCCCGGGACCTCCAGGACCCATGGGTCCGCCAGGACACACCGGCAGCCAGGGAGAACGCGGCTTGGACGGTCGCAAGGGAGATGCGGTAAGAGTCAATAGGTCAGATATCTCTAGATATGCATCTCTAAATCTGTTTCAAATCTCGCGGGCAGGGTGAAAAGGGCCACAAGGGAGACCAGGGACCTATGGGACTGCCGGTAAGTGGCAAAATAGCCCAAAGTTTAGCCCGTAATTACAATGAAATGATATAATTGCAGGGTCCGATGGGCATGAGAGGCGAGTCAGGACCTTCTGGACCCTCTGGAAAGGCTGGCATACCGGTAAATTTTAATTGAACACCCGTGGCAACCCGTGTTGTTTGGCTTTTATTTTGTTACCTCACCAAAATTGGGGCTATTATACCCCGCTTAGCTAGTCGTAACCCTCCTGGTTTTTGTTACTTTCGTACTCGTGGATCTCGTTACTAAACGTTTTGACTAACCAAATTATGTGTTCTCATCTCTCTTTCTTTTTCTACTTGAAACAGGTGTGGGGCGACTACTAATACTAGTTAAAAGGCAGTCTCTATTAAAAAATATAACCAGCACTCATTGCGCCAAAGTCGAAATGAAATGCGACTTGAAATAAATCCATTGAAAACTCACGCACACCCACACTAAAACACATTCACACACACAGTCGAACAGAAAGTCCTTAGGATGAAAAACTCAATTTAATCAAAGCAAAACAATGTTCAAAGTTAAGAGGCCGCGCAATGCTTGTCAAATGTGCTCAATGTGCTCAGTTAACGTCTATATATATATATATAAATTTGTATATGACAGGCGTACTATCTGTATATCAATTTGTACAAAACGCACCCATGTACAGAAAAGCAAATTCAAAATAGCAGCATGTCAGTGCCGAGTAAGCAAATCAATTAGTTGCACAAGGCAAAGAACCGAAACCGAACGAACCCCCTCCACACAGCCCGCATGGGAAAAAAATAATATTCATATCATTTAAAATGCCCCAAGAGTCAAATAAGTATTTATGTATACAATCAAATAGCGCAAACAAACGTGTGTCTACAGAAGCGTATTTACAAACTTCAATCAATCGAATCAACTAACACACACTTTGAACCCACACCCCACAAGCATGCACATTCACTCCCACTTACACACTCACCACCCACACACAGCACACACACATCAAACAGTTGTACAACAAACCAACTAACAAATATGCAATGCAAATATTTTAATTGCATTTCATTCGCCGCCGTTCTGTGCGAAGCAATTGCAGCAGGAGCAGGAAAGCCTCTTGAAAATGCATAAATCATACGCACCGTGGTACGTGAAAACAGCATGCAATGGATTGAACTGGATTTCTCATGGATTTCAAGTGCTTCAGCGGGTGCGAAGCAATAATTTCTGGATTATAACGAAACCAAGACGCAATCATCGGCAATTAGCCATATGTGACTTAATTACTTGCTTAATCAGATTATTCTTAACAATTGACCCGAATGAGTCCTTGCCACTTGCCACTTGGGCTGCGTCTGCGTTTGCGTCTGCTCCTGCTGCATTCTGCATTGTCTTAGGTGCCGTCCATGGGCTACGTCTGAATATTCAAATAAAACTTGTTCAGATAAATAGCATTATTGCCAATGCTTCAATGTGAAACACAAAGCTAAGAGCAGAAATCCCGTAAATGTGTGTTTAAATAAGGAATTTGGCTTATTAAAGGCGTCGAAAGAAAAGAATTGTAAGATATTTTCATCCAGAACTCCCTCTTGATGTCTACTATTAACAAATACAGTTTAGTTACCTATACACAAGCACACACAGTCCACATAAAAGAGGTTTATACATACACGGCAATGTACTCTAATATCGATAACAAAGAGCTATCCAAACCAATTGTGCATATTTTTCAGTGTTAATGAATACAACTCGAATAAACAAGCGAGTGTGCAGAAACTAGTTAGGCGAAAGATGAATTCTATAGTCGATAACCGATGCTTTTCAATTGAGAAACAGGCTTGAAAAAGCTGCTAAAGCTGGAGTATTCTCTCCAGAAATGCGAAATTAAAAACAATAAATACATAATCTTACCACAAGTATGTATCCTATTGGTTTCATGGACATCTCAAACAAAGTAACGCAAAACAATTCTATTTATACAACAACAAAAACGAATGCATAAATTAAAATTTTCGAGTAACTGCAGCATTTTCAATTTCAACGCTCAAACTAGGCAAAGGACGAATAAAACGGCCTGAAAATCAAACATAATCAATGCAAATGAAATAATGCCATGGAAATATGATAATAAAAGTATATATACAGCCATTTGACGGCCTCAGCCCTGCATACTTCGCATAAAAGTTGAATGGAAATGGGAATTATCGAATATGCAAATGGCAAATGGAAATGTTTGCAGCTTTAATGTTTACTCAAACGGCAAACGGCATCGAAAATCAGAAAGAATATGTCAATTTGTTTTCAATTAGATGTGTCTCGTTGTTGTAATAATCCCCAATGGAAAACAAAATACACAGGCAAATTGTATGTCAATTTTCATTTAATCCACTAAATGTCGAACAACCCCAAATGTGTACATAAGCGCGGTAACGGTAACGAACGTAACTTAATCGTAATTAATTATTCATTTTTTCTATCCCTTTTAACCTCTCAACGTGTTTACTTGCAACTAGCTCTCTTTATATAGATACTTGCCATCTGAACTATCTCTAGATTCTCTCACTTATGTACTAACTACGAACTCAACTTTCTCGATCAATAGGCTAGAATAATGAATTGTGTTTTGCGATTAAAACCTAACATTAACTCAAAAAAATAACTATATATGAGAAGTCGTAAGAAAGGTTAAACCCCTAATAAGCCGCTAATTTTAAGTGTAAATTTGTTAATTACCCAATAAACACGAGGAGTTTGCAAACGAACAAAAAATATACAAATAAATATATATTTACGTGTATTTATGTCTACGAGTATATACATACATCCATGCATATACCAAATGTCGATGTTCGAGTGCATTATCCCACTACAAACACAAAATGAAATATTTTTATCCGTGCTGCTGCATTTCAAATGTATGATTCGAATGAAATTAAAACGAATGTGAATTCTGGTAATCATTTGTCGCGGCATGTGCGAACTGAAACGGCAAACATTCGATGGAATGCCTGGAATGACCGAATTGTAAAATGGCTAAACGAAACTAACATAATTTTCGAATTAATTATGCATTTCCAATAAAGTGATGGTTTTTTACTAAAAACAATGTCCGCAGGACATCTAATGCTTATTTTCGAGGCAGATTTTCCACTTCACGCCGCCCAGCTAACCACACGCTTTCCCATTCTCTTGTTTTTCTTTCATTTGCTGCAGGGTCCTCCGGGCTTGGATGGCATGAAGGTATTTTCCCCGAAACACCCGCTTATTTGAAAACAATATGGTAATAACCGATCTGTTTTTTGTTTCTTGTCTTCTGTGTTCGCAGGGCGCCCAGGGCGAGACGGGACACAAGGGGGAGCGCGGGGATCCTGGACTGCCGGTAAGCAAGTGCAGGAATCACCTAGGATACCCCTAGGATAATTCCGTAGAAAGTGCTCTTCTACTCCGTGTGGTCGCTAATTTAAAATAATACGTGTATTCTCTTTCTCCATTTTTATTGTTTTTACCTCTGTTTGCATGCGTATCTCTCTTTCTTGGCGTCGTTCACTACCTATATGCACAACTCTCGAACACCCTCACTCAACCACCTCTGACCTCTGACCTGTGACCCCCTCTGACAACTCCACCCACCTCCCCCATTCACCCCGTAAAACACTCGAACACACCTCCGGATAATCGAAACAAAAGGGCACGGATGGCATTCCCGGGCAGGAGGGGCCACGCGGGGAGCAGGGCTCCAGAGGGGATGCCGGCCCGCCCGGCAAGCGGGGACGGAAAGGAGATCGCGGCGACAAGGGCGAGCAGGGCGTGCCCGGACTGGACGCCCCCTGCCCCCTCGGCGCCGACGGGCTGCCGCTGCCCGGCTGCGGATGGCGGCCGCCAAAGGTTAGCATGCGTTATTCGTTATCGACTAAGAGCCGTCCAAAATCCCCATTCCCTAACTCCTACCTTGCACAGAAAAAAAAGGATAAGTCGTAAATCTGCCATAGTCTCTGGATTTAAATCGTACTATTTATGTGTCACATATTTTAATAGACAGGTTGAATAAATCCTTTAGCAGTTGTTCAGTTCGGTTTAAGAATATAATTATCTTTTATGAAATACGAGTATTATAACTTTTAAAGATTTCATTTAAATATGGGATATCTATAATATCGTGGTCTTTGTGTTTCCTTAAGAAAGTTATCTATTGATTTGCCAACTTAAATAACTTAAGATAAAAATGTCCTTTGAAAGATTCAAAATGACTTAAAGCAATACATACGTTTTTTTCTGTGCAATCCCAATTGGCTGTCGGAAAGTTGATCGTTGGGACTTTTGCATGCGCCACTCGTGGCCTCCATCTACTTGGTAGAGTATCTTGTTGTTGTCCAAGTTGGTTAACTAACTTTTGCTTTCGCACAAACTCTCACACTCACACTCTCTCTAACACTAACACACTGGGATACACACTCGCACACCCACGAACACACAAAAACACACGAATACCTAACACAGGAGCCAATCATCTCGACGCCCGTGCACAAGGACTATTTGCCCGATGTAACGCAGCCGGAAAGCAACGCCAGCGATTACGAGCAGGAGGAGGAGGAGGAGGACGAGCAGGCGGAGGATAATGAAAACGAATATGATGAATATCAGGATAATTTGCATAACAATGAGTGAGAAAAGGAAGCAGTCAGCCAGCCCAGCAAATGGCAAACACAGGCGCATGAAGGCGCATAAAGGCGAACAGACCCTAAGAACCAACGTCCTTCCTACCTCCCACCCAACACCCACCACCACACACCACCCACAGCAGGGGCACCAACACCAACACACAGACACTGGCACTGGTACACCGACACGGAGGACTAGTTAAGCATTTCCGATTTCCGCTGCGAATCCTGGCTCTGTTTCGCTCTGTTGACAGTTGCAATTAGTGCTAACAAATGCCAAGTGGCTGCTGCTTCTAACGGTTCTGCAAAGTAGATGCTATTAGCATACTCTATCTCTGTCCTTAACCCTATTCCTCACTCACTCACTCCCTCTGGCTTACGCACACGCGCACGCACACGCACACAATTATCCTTTGGTTTGGCTAACACACACGCTGGCTTTGGCTTCGGCTTTGCTTGGTGACGGGTCCTGGCTCTCTCTACCATCTCCACCATGTCCACCATCTCTATCACTCTCGCTCGAATTCGCTCATCCAACTCCGGCCGTTTCCGGCTGAACTTCTGTCTCGCCCCTTGCAGGAGAACTGGCAGGCCTGGCTCAAGGACGAGCTTAATGCGCTGCAGCATCCGCGCCCAAAAAACTAATTGCCACCGCGCCCTCGGCGGCTGCAGCGAACGCGAGGTCCCGCAATATCCAGATTCATGTAGGCGCTTTGGTTATAATTTTAGTAACTTGTTATTGTTAAATGTAGACATCGAACAGAGCTATAGCTACTACATCCATCGCATAGAAACATCCTAGCATAAGCACTGTATAATCTGTATCTGCATCTGTGCCAAATTGCTCCAGGTTGCCTCCAGTTCGGCGTTCACGGCCCCTCGACGTCGCAACCTTTAATTATAGTTTTACCTTACCTTACCTACTACTATATAAATTGTATCCACTACAGCTATTTCGAATACCTTAAGCAAAAAATGAAACCAGCTATTTTTTACAAAAAACACTATTTAAAACGAAAATTAAAAATTAAAAATCGATAAAATTAAAGCAATGCGTTTTTATTAGAATGTTATTTATCGAGGTAAAATTGATTTCTATTTTTGGAGAGCTTTTTACAAGCACGACTTATAAAAACATGAATTCTCAAAGCAAGCGATGAAACCAACATCTTTTTAAAACCAGGTGAATTATTCTAAACTAAGTCAACTAAGCCATGTTTCGCATACTACTTACTTAGAATGCGAATTATTGTGGACCTGGGATCTTATCGTTCGTGGGGTCTGCCGCATCTCCGCGAACTACGCTGCAGGTCTTATCTGTACCATCCGCTGATGCAAAGCTGTCCAATGCTTGAAGTTCTCTAGGGGCCCATCAATCCAGATTTGGATGCGATGCCGCTCGGCGGTCTGTCTCTTCATCATACCTTGGTCCTGCGCTCTTTCTTGAATCCTCTTTTCACTGACTGGAGTACCACGCTGTTCATATCGCTCGTAGAAACGGATTCTCTGCGCCATTTAGAGTTCCACCACTGTGGAGTTCTAGTCAGAACTTTGATTCAATGGAACTGCGAAAACATAGTGCCTTGGAGTTCCTGGACCTGAGTGGATCCGCCTATCTAACCAATGAGATAGTTGCGGAGTTTACCAGGACGCTTGGCGGACTGGGCCGGTTAAAAGTCGAGCGATGTCCTCAAATTTCACAACGATTAACCGAGATCCTCAGAGGAAACATCAAGCTTAAAATAGACACAAAATAAAAAACCAACTTGTTGTCTTTTCTGTTTATTTTTTATAAAATATAAACCGAAACGCTTGATTTATAATCGACAAACTTAGCAAACTCTGTTATATGACAAACTGATCAGATCTGAGATGTAACACTCCTTTTTAATATTGGTAGGCATTTAGTGGTCAACTATGATAAGTATTAGCTTCTCTATAGTTGTCAAAAACTATTCCTATTTGTCTTACATATTAGTGTCAATAAGCAGAAATAGTTATAGCTAAAGAAGACCTCCTTTAAGATGTATTAATCCTTCAAAAGCTTAAAGTGCTTAACGTATTTATGAACCGTGTCCTTAACATAAGGTTTCAGGGCGATGCAGGTTGGGATATTTTCGGGTTGTTCGATCCACAACTTGTGTTTAATCTCGTTCTCCTTCAGCTTTTCGCTGAGCTTGACCAGAGAAGTCTCGTCTTTGGCCTGGAAATGGTATGGGTAACGGGAGAGTTATTGGTTCATAGTATAAGTCATATATTACACATTAGTTATGAGATAAACCCGTTTCATTACCTCCAGCACCACCTTGTGCATATTATCCAGATCCTTCAAGTAGGCCACAGTGTCGGCGTCCTCGGAATTTAAGTGAATAACGGCGGCTGTGGCATGACAACTCTGGGCGATCACCGCCCCCAAGGGCCAACTGAGGGCGGAACGCAAGTCGCTGCGCACTACGATGTACTGGACAATGTTGCTCATGTTTTAAGAAATTTCTGAATTCCGAAATGTGTTTACATTTCTTGAGTTAGGGATGTGATGAGAGAGAAAAAATATCAATACATCGATATGTTTCTACAAATATTTTTACGGTTTTACAGATGTATTTTACCAATGTGCACACAATGTAGAGTAAGAAAACTAATCCCTGATCAAAATATTTCATGTACGGTTATTTCGATATACATATTTTATGTTGCATGTTTTAAAAACAAATATTTCGTCGACACGATGCCCTAGATATTAACAATAGGTCAAGTAATTTATATTGTAGTTTGAAATGTAGTCGGCAGTGTGAACAGGCCTTTTGTAGAATGTAGGAATATAACTACTACTCGCAGCTTCTGCACTAGGTGGCGCCACTTCTGCGCGCCAAGCCTAAGTATCTGAAATTGATATAGATGTAGGATGTATAAAACAAAGTTTATACATGTTTATGTTTATTATACGTTCCTCTAAGATAAGGTTTATTTTCCGGGCCTGCCAGTGCTTCACAATAATAATAATAAGGGGCTTAATGATTTTTCCAAGATAAAATCCATATGATTGGAATCGTAGCAATCTAAAGCAAGACTTCTTACATTAGGTTAGGCTACCTCAAAGGCATTCCACTACGTCTTTTGTCTTTGGTATTATCGGTAGAGTATCAAGCGTTAAAAAGCTGTCCAACTAAAAGCACTTCACCCATAATTTTTGATTGTATCGCACTTGATGCGCACCATGCTGAAATGCGAGGCAAATTTACCCACCAGCCACACCCACTAAAAGCCACTTGAAGTCGAAAATGCAAGGGCAGCAACAAGTGAGAGCCGAGATTTGTATAGATACTTTGATTTTATTATTGTAATTTCTTGGAACACTTTACATTTACATTTAAATTTATACGCCATAGATGCAAGACGATAAACGACGACTACACACACATAACAATTTGACAGTTTAATTGATTTAATTTACGCACCACATTGATACGGATCTGTGGGAGATCCTACCTCGTAATTGATATCATAGCTAGATATAGTCGTAGTTCGTAAAGGTACACTTTTGCATATATGTATGTGTAGAAATACTGCAGCTTGCACATTACTCGAAGCATTGGTATATAAAATATAAATAGTTTGCAGACAGATTACGCTACTAAATTAGAACATTGAATTGGGCAAAACTTGAGATTCTTGGAGAGAAAACAACACTCAACTAACAACGACGGATCATCAAGTCGGGAGGGCTGAGATCTGCCTCCCCTGTCGACAATAGATATAATTGTAATATTAAATTTAATAATAATTTCACTTGTTGCATTTGTTCAGTATGTCCCGTATCGGAGCTCTAGTTCTTTGGCTGTGTCTTAGAAACTGGTCTTTCCAAAAATGTAGTTGCCAGGCGCATTCACATCCTCCGCGGCGAAGTACTCCTTCCACAAGGCAGCAAACTGCTCCCGGGTGACCTCGCTCTGCCCCTGAGCCATCTTCCCAAAGGCTTCCTCGCACTCGGTCTTCTCCAGGCCATAGCTAGAGCAGACCAGCGTGAACTCGGTCACATCGATGCCGCCATCGTGCGAAGCGTCCTCCAGGTCGAACATGAAGTTCATGTAGGCATTCTGCCAGTCCATCACGCTGCTGGGATCCTTGGCATAGGCGTCCCACATGTTGCACCACTCGTCCACGCTGACCTGGAAGAGCCATAATGGAATGAAGCGTCGAGATTGCGGATTAGGCACTGCCGGACGACCCCCAGATTTATGCATGCATCCCGCCCCGTGCTGAAAAGACCATTAGTGGGTATCGCCCCGGGCGGAGTTTCCCCATAAAACACGTTATGGTTGCTCTGGGGGCGTAATTTATGCCATCTAGTGATGCGATATTAACATTTTCTTCCTGCCAATACCGAACAGGCCAGGCAATTACCGCAACATCGCCTTGACCAACTTGGCTGACCGCCTTCCACGGCGTTACCCAAAACCGAAATCGAAAGCAGTACCAGTTCCTAGGACCAGCAGCCCATTCCATTAATTGTGGCCAGCCGTTACGTTTTGGCATGTTTTAATACGGCCATAAATAAACGCGAGGGTTGTGTCTGACCAAGACCACTTGTTATGCCAATTGGCACTTCACCCCCTCCAGAAATGAACTCTAAACAGCAATTCGAACCGACTGCATATTTCAATGTTTATGGCTGATTTTGGACAGACTGAATTTGGCCCAGATCCTTGACCCTCTGTGCTGTGTCGCCAAGAATAAAAGAGATGCGTCCTCCGCATCTCGACTGCAGCTCCTTTTCCGGCTAATTTGGGGCCGTGTCACGGCACGTGCTCCGACTTGGATTGCTGCGGAAAGTAAACAATAAATCTTAAGCTGACTGCCACAAAGGCGGACCAACAATAGCTGGGGATTTGGCATATTTTGGCAGAAAACTCCATCAAGTTGCCTGGCCGGTGGCCAGAACTTTTGTGGCTTCATAGCAGTCGAAGTTCCACTACCTCCAGTCGACTTCATCCAGTTTAGTTGCGCACAAAGTGCCCGTAAACCAGTAGACCAGTAAACCAGCAAACCCGTAACCCTTGGAATGCGCCAATAGAATTAAGCCGAGGTTTTGTCGGTCTGACATTTCAATTTCTGTTTGCTTTGTATCGCATTGTTGCGGGTTTTGGTCGCCGCTTGTGTTGATATTGAACTACGCTCTGCCGGGCCGGATTATAATTTAATTTGCTGCACTGGCGATGGTGCGATAGTGCGATTATGCCAGGGCCATTGTGTTGCAAAATGGGCAAACCTGCAGCCCGCAGTCTAGGAGACAGAAAGTTGGTCCTGGTAATGAGAGAAGAAAGTTGGTGGCAAGTCGGCAAGTCCCCGGCTGGAATTCGGAATGCGTTGCTCAAATAATTCACAATTCAATTTCCGCCCGCTGGCAGGGAATTTGTTTACCCCTCCGCATTCCGCGCCAATAAAAAGGCAAATTTATGAACGGAATTTCTCTTCCCCTTTTTTGCGTTTGTCTGTGCAAAGGACATGCCCATATGTATGTGTGTGTGTGTGTGATTCTGGGGTGTCCTGCACACTTGTCAGTTGCTGCCACAATGGCATCGAGTGCAGTCCATGGATTTCAGCACTTTTGGCACTGACAATGGAGCCGCACAAAAACCCGAATCACTTGACATATAGTTAGTTGCATTGCCTTTGCAACTCAGCGGGGTGGTGAATGGTGGATGGTAAAAGGCTGAAGGTAGGAGGATTGGAACTTACCTGTCCATCGTTGTCCTTGTCGGCCTTGGAGCGCAGGCCAGTCCAGATTTCCATCATCAGGTCGTAGGTCTCCTTGTTCTTCGGCGTGTCCTTCTGCCAGCCGCGCAGTTGGCAAACGCGCTGCAATTGGCAGAAACAATAACAGTCAGCATGGCACCCTCCAAATTGAGTTATCACTTGATATTGGCAAAAAGAGAACAGTGCATGCAAATGGCCAACAAAAAACAGCAAACGACTAAAACACAAAAAGTGAAAAACATTTGGGCAGCTCTTTTGTTGATGTATGAACGAGTAGTTCATATGCAAGCACCAGCATTTCTCGCATGCACTCTTCAAAATATATTCAAATTTTTCGCTTGCTTTCTTTTTTGCTAGCACCATTTCCGCTCCACTTACCTCGATGGCCAGCTCGAAGTCCTTAACGTCGATTTCGCCGCTTTGGTTCACATCTGTTGCGGCACGCATTATGCGGCATTGTTGTTATTTTGGGGGCAGTCAGCGTAAATTGCATGTTGTTGGTCCCGCATTGTTTGCATTGGTCAGTACGGACCAAAACGGGCCAAAACCCAGATCCAAACAGCGCAGGCGAAAAAGAGCCGAAAAGAATGCGAATGAGGAATGGAACAATGTACGGATTTTTTTGGCAGCCAGCGACATAGTTCCGGTCGGCGGTAGTGCGAACATCGACAAAATTGCACAGCCCAACAAAACTGTCACCCCGCCGCCACGCGGAAGTCCCTACGACACTCAGAGAAAAGGAATCCTTGTATTTAGGAATCCCAAAAACTATCATTCAAATTTAACAAGAAACCTTAGAAATCCTTTTCTCGAACATGCAGTCTCTTTATCTGTAAAATGCATTTATAGATTTCTAATTAAATTTAGAACGCCGCATAACGTCTAAGCCTTAAAAGCATTCAGCCAGATGCAAATTGCTTTCACCATTATTCTCTAATGAGAATATAATTACTTGTTTATCTTTGTTGTTCGCACTATGCTAATTTCATAGCTTAGAAATTCTAATAATGCAGCCTGTCTTCCAATTTTCATATTTACCAATGAATTTCGATAAACCTAATTATTTTTGTCCCTCATTAAATTTAGAAAAGCTTCATTTCGTTTAAGCCATTCACTTTGCCTATAAAATATTTCTATTATAGAGTCTCAGATTATAGATTTCCACACCTAAGAAACTTCTGCCTTTTTAATCGCCAAAGTTATTCCTAAAAACGTTAAAATGAACCCCTTCAGCCACGCTAGATTAATTTTTTTGCTTATTTTAGGGACCATTTCTTTGAGTGCCATTTCCACGAAGCCCTACATTTGGCTTCTGGCCATGCGGGCGTACCATTATCATTTGCAACGGTGTGCAAACGGCCACTTCAATGCCAGTGTCAAGTGTTTGGCGTTTGCGTTTTATGACCTTTTTTCGGTCTTTTTGCGCTGCTCTTTTGTTATATCCTGACCAGCTGGCGTCGAATGGCGGGCAGTGAGCCAAGTTAGTAGAGAAAATTGTGTGTATGGGAATCAGGCGATGAGCGAACCGCACCGGTGAATTAGTCATAATTGAAATGCACTTAAGCTTTATCACACACAGTGTTGCCTACTTTCGTGCACTCTCCTCGAAAGTTGTTCCTTCGACATTTGCATTGCGTTTAATTCAATTTTAAATTGGCAAGTTTTGTTTGACTTCCCTGACAGGCAAACACTTCTGTGCATTAAGCATGGAACGAAATACGCTCGACGTATTTAAGTGGATTTCGAGCACTTACGTATACGCGATGCAGGAGAGCCACCACATTACGTATACGCGCTGTTTTCACAGCACAGCACATATGGTGGTGTATAAACCGAAACGTCATGATCATGATTGTCATTCACCTGCGATTTTATTACAGGAATAAAGGAATTCTCATAATATCTTGGCCGTGCTTTATTTTCCTAGAGCTGATTTTGCCACCTCGGCTCCCACCTAATCAAAGCTTCCCGTCCCAGGATGGTCCTCTTAAAATGGACATCACGTGCGGTTTTCGATTGCAACTTCTTTTTCACATCGCTCATTCTAGGTTCTGATAAATACTCACCAAAAAACACATTGAACAGAAAAAGCAGCTTCTTTTTGCGGAAATCGGAGATCGACATTATTGTGTTGGTTTTTTTTTTCGTTTGATTTATCGCTGGTTGTTTTCTTTATTGAGCTTTTATTGGCTCTCCACAGTTGCAACCGGAAATGGGGAACTGCAATGACAACGAAAAACACAATTAAACGGACTTCGTCCATGGAAGAAAATGGCATATGAAGAGTATTCGGAAACAAGGCTGCGTTTAAGTTTAAAGCTGTATCTCAATTAGGGGTGGTGCTGCATCGTAAAAATAACAGTCTAGGAAAAGAAGGAAAAAAAAACAAAAACCAAAAGCAGCAGAATAGAACCGGAGGCAGCAGGAAAACGGATTGGGTTTGCTCTAGTTGACTGGCTTGGTTTATGCCAGCTAATTCGGGCAAAGGAAATAAAACAGGACTGTCTAAGGATGCGAAAAGAGCGAAAACGCTGCTGCGCGCAATGCAAATGCATCCTGGGGGAAAAGGGGCGGGTCGAGTGCCGAGCTAAAAGCGACACAAATGCAACGGCTTTGCCTCTGACTGCCCCCAGCCCCGCCCCTTTTGCAAGCGTTTCAGTGTGTGTCTATGTGTGTTGATGTGTGTTTATGTGTGTTTATGTGTGTGTGTTTGTGGGGCTCATGGCTCATTTAACCTTCAATCAGAAGCCAGCTGCAAAGCAGGGCCATGTGCTAAATTAGACAGAACTATATATGCATGCATGCATTGTGGAATGTATCTTGCCACTGCAGACGCACCAAACAGGCCCCAAACATCAAAAGACCAGACCGGGCCATTGCCAGCGCTAAAAGCTGAAAGCCTGTGAAAGCCTTCGTGTTTGCATTAACTGCCTCTAAACGAGACCGTCATATTCACAGCGTTTATGGCTGGTGTGTCGCAAGTCTCATGGCACTTTAAATCTAGCTTAGAGTGCTTTACTTGAAAAGGCACGTCGAAATAAATACAATTTTCCGTAAATATATTTAAATGCGTCGCTTTAAGGGATTTTAAAGGCAAAACAAACCTCTTCGCCCATGTTCACTACCATTATTTGAAAAAGGCTTAGCTCATCGCACAAGCCCCGTAAATATTTGCCTTAGTTCATTTTGGGGACCCCCAGAAACTAGCGTTTGTTTCGCTCAGCTTGGAGCCGCTAAGGTAGCCAAAGCATAATTCCACAACAGAGGGAAATTGCAGCGAGGATGTCAAGTGGAAAGTGGAATGCAATGAACATGACAACGGAACGAGGATGCCGAGATGGCCAAGACAGCGTCGATGGCCAACGGCTGATGCCTGCTGCCTTCAGCCTGATAGCTGATGGCTAAAAGCGGACCACTTCCGTTTGGCAAAATGCAGTTTGTCTCGGAAATGGAATTAAATGGAATATCTCCGAGTCGCCAATTGGATAAGCTCCTGAGCGGCAAATTCAAACAAGACATCCGATCCAGAAGCGGCGTAAAGGCTTTCGGTCAAGTGCGCGTAAATTTGACTCTTACTAACGATAATATTATGATGTTATTACGGCGAAAAGGTTGGCGCTTGTAAGCATTCAAGGTTAAAAAGTTCCAGGGAACGGTGGAGCTCAAATTGTTATTCCACTAGAAGAAATATCAATATTGGTTTTATTGCCTTCGGGCATCTGAAGCGCAGGTGAGTGCTGGCTTAAAAGTGGATTAAAGCCACTCAGTGTTCAATTAGAAATTATGGAAAACGGAATAATATCAACAATATGATCTACATTTTTTAAAATTACGCCATAGTTGTAGAACAACTATTAAAATAATTCAAAAAGCAATTTGGCCCTGAATTTAAAATGCTGCATTTTGCAATAAGCCAAAAGCTAATAAGCTGTCCTTCCATTTTCCGTTAGAGCGATTAATCTTGTGCAAAGCTGACTTCGGTAATGTTAATTAAATTCACAAATTTCGCTGTCATAAAGGTTAATTTTGACAATTATTGTAATAGGGCAAATCGCTTGTTTAATTAATAAATAAACGATGGCCGCTGATGTCAACTTCATTTAGCATTTAATGCACACACATTTGCGCGTAAAAATCAGACTGTCACAGTTCATTAATTCCCTACGTGCGCCTCAATTAACATCAGGTGAAATTGGAGTGTTGGTGGTAAAGTGTTGGTTGAAATACAAATGAATGCTGAAAAAGTAATCCACATCTCAACTGGCTAAAAGTACACAAAAAGTGTAAAATTCAATTTGGCGCCCTTTCCATCTCCATCTCCAATGGCAATTGCAGTTGCGTGAGTTTCTTTCCAGAAGGGAATGGCAAGTGCTTTTCAGCTGAAATACAATCACGTTGCCGGAGGCATAAGGAAATTAATGTTTTTATACGGGAAAATATAAATCAATAAGAGACCACTTGTGAAATTTGTTCGTCGTTTAAGACAAATGAAACACATTTCGTACATTCGAAGCTATTAATATTAATCCCAAAATAAGCATAATATTGAGTTGATTTATATTCTGGTACATTCTCTCCTAGCAAAGAAGAGAAAGTTATTCTATGGAAATAATAAGCATACATGAAAAATAGAATAATAATATTAATTTTAAATATTTATATAAATGGTCAGTTTGTGTTAGGCCACGTTGAAACCGGATTAAAGCCCCTGGATAATCTGCAAACCTGCAGGCCAATGCAGCGAAATCTCATTTCAATAGCACTTTCGAAATGGTTACGGGAAATGGCCGTGGAAATTTAAAGCCTTTTAATAGCCTGATGTGCGGATTATTTGTCCTCGCATTCAATAATTAAATATCCGCGCAAATTGAATTCATCGATGCCATTTGTTTCTCAGTTTTCCGCTGCGTTCAGCTTTGCAGGGCGACGAGCACATTACGCATACGCCGTGTGGCGCGGCAGTTTGTTTGGCGCTGTGGCGTGGTCATTTGTGCCGCCGCCCTCACATTAATTACCAATACTCATGCGCCAATGCATAAAAGCCACGCGCTGTTTGCCACAAAACTGCGTCGGCTTTTGTGGCACGAGGCAACCACATTAACCAACATCACCGCCGAAAGCTCGTTAATTGGGTTCTGTTTGAGTTTCGCTTTCATTTTTGGGGCCATGCAGCGCAACGAGTTTCTAATAATGGAAATATGGCGGAATTCCCGAGCTTTATATCTCCTCTCCGGCAATAAATAGCCATCTGCGAAGTTATAAATTTCAATACGAAGACATCAATGCTTTAATTGCAATTTTAGTGCCGGCGCGCGAGATGGGTAATGCTCTGATTCGATACAGCAATTTATTGGGCAATCAAATTAGAGAACACCCTACCGCTCGTTTATCAACACAATTTGATTTGCATAAACTGGTTCTTGTTTTTTGGATTGGTCTGCAATGTGTTTATTATGCAAAATCCGAATTCCCAGCGGGAGGAGGGAAGGCAGGATACTCATAAATTATTAGAGAATAAAATGTGGGATGGGGTCCGAAAAAAATGCAGGCTTTCATGGATAGCCAACAAATGAGAGACAGTGCTGAAAAGTATGCTACACTCCGACAGACCGACAGACAGGCGATTGATCGATTTTGTGGACAAATTGTAATTGTTTTGATTGCATCAGCATGCAAATTTGTCAGTGGAAGTGTTGGACATATTTGGCCTGTCATTAGCAGAGAATCCACAACTCGGATTGCTGATCCCAGCAGCAGCTTAATCCCCTCCGATGACCAGATAACCAAATGACCCAATCGCTTTTCCAATTCTCACCCATCTTCATTCTCAATTCGAGTTGCACGATGGCACGATGGCACAGTTTTCAACCGTCGCTAATTACTTTTGCGCTGCCGTAAATTTGCGCAGCCAATTTAAAATAATAGACAATGCAAGTGGCGTCGTCGTTTGCTCTTTATCTGCTGATGCAGCTCCGGGAATTGTCCGTTGTCCGCTGTCTGTTGTCCGTTGTCCGCTGTCCGCTATCCGCCGCAGTCCAAGTCCACTATTTGCCTTTTGTTGCATTGTCCGGCTGGCAGTAATTTCGTGTAATTTGCATTAATTTACATTTAATTTGCAGCCACCGAGGAGCCGTGGAGCTGTGGAGCCAAGGAGCTCACAATGCGCGGCCTAAGGCCACCGACGCATGCCTGGCCAAACAACAGGGCCGAAAAATAGACACAGGCTGACTGACAGGACGAGGATCCTTGGAGCGGCAGCGCTCGCTTCTCCTTGGCTGGGCCAGAGTAAAACTTTGGCCACGCTTTCAATGAATTCATTATGGCCCTGACCAAGCTGGGGCGAAGTAAGAATATTCTTTCAGTTGTTAAATTGTCGAGAGGTGGGTTGTGTTTTTGTAAAAGTACTTCCAGCAACCCTACAAACACCCCCACCCCACCCCACCGCTACCGCCACCGCCAGCTTTCTTTCACAAACTATCTGCCCACTCAAGGAAAACTGGGGCTCTGGTTCCTGTTGAGCCTCGCAGCTCTTTGAGCCACCCACTTGGGCTCGTTACTTTTGGCTTGTTCTTTTGTCGGTTTTGGAAATGGGCTTTTTCGAAAAATGTTGCGGCATTATTATTCTTGTAGCGGAAACTCTCAGCACAAAAACACAGGTGCACAGGTACAGAGATACACGTTAACTTTACCGTTCTGAACTTCTGAACTGACTGCTGAACTACACTTTCCGACTGGATTTTGGAACCCTCTCGAACTGGACTCGTCTGCTCGGTAGCGCGGTTGGCCGTCTTGTGATGCTCGTTGCCATCGAGCCAGCGGCTTTTATATGCGCTACCCGTCTGCGCCGGCACCTCTGCCGGCGTCGGCAGAACTCGGGCGCTCTGGGTGCTCTATGTCATCGCAGGGGCTTTATCTTATCGACTCTGCCGACGCCTCTGCACTCGTCATGGTGTGAGTGAGTGCTGCACCCGACGCGAGTGTCTCTGTGTGTCTGCGTGTGTGTGTGTGAGTTAGTGTGTGCATGTGTAGATGTTCATGTAGCGTGCTTTTTGGCCACCACGTGCACTGTTACGAGCCGAACATCGGCATCGGCATCGCCATCGCCGTCGTCGTCGTCATCAGCATGCGGCATATTTGGTCGTGGGTTTGTTTTGGGATTTGACACTCGCAGAAAACTCCATGCTGGGCGCTCTGGTAGCCGGAATGCACTTTATATTTTGGTAATTAAATGGCACGTCTTATCGGGGCGGCACTCGCATACAATGTTGGGCCTCGGGTGACCAAAAACATACTGAGGAATGTGTTCTCGCTTACTGGGTTACTGTCCAAAATTTGAACTGTTCTTGAGGCTTCCCACTTTTATCGCAAAACTTTGATCCGTCGAAGAATCAAAGTTTAAGCTACAAAAAACAAGGATTACTCAAATGTTTGGAATAGGTGAATTTTCTCACAATTCATTTCAATTTCACAGACAGTAGTACTCATTTCGTTATTAACCGCAAAGTAGGCAACCCATTGGTAAACTTATTTAGCCAATTTACTAATCAAATTTCGAAAGTTTGCAGTAAAGAGTACTCTATTTAAGACAACATAATACACTCTTTACAGACCCAAAGGATTTTCAAGAACTTAAGGTTTTCCTATACCCAAGAGCACATTGTAGGAAATGTAAATCAGACTCAATAAAACATCCACCAAATACGTGGACTTTGTTTGCAGTGCACCACAACATAACAAATCAAAATGTGCAAATGTTCTGGACAAATTTTTAGCATAGCCTTGACACACACACAATAAACTGAAGCACTCACACAGGCATGCACTCCCTTAAAGGAAGGCAATACGAACACACACACACATAGGCTGGCTGTGGGCTCAACTTGGCTAAAGTTAATTTGGCCAACGAAGAAGGCAACCAAAACAGCTGCTGCAAGAGCAGCAGTGGCAGTAGCAGTAGCAGCAATAAGAGGCTCACTTGGCGGCATAATTTCTGGTGGCGCATTCAATCTTGGCCAAGAGTGGACCACCTGCCGACAAAAGTGGCTAGAGCAGGAGCAAAAAAAAATGGAAGCATTTAAGCCAAGCAATTTCCAGGCTGTCTGCTTGGCTTTTAATTACACAAAGCAGACATATACAGCTCATGTATTTCAGCTGTTAATTGTCAAGTTTCGGCTGAAATGTCGCTACCAATTTATCAGGCGCCTCAGGAGCAGGCTCCCTGTGCCTTTTTGGCCCACATCCTGTGCTCCTCACCCAGCGGGTGTCCTGCAGCCTCTGCCTGTTCCACTTTCACGCTGTTCCAGCAGCAGCAGCAGCAGCAGCAGCAGCAGCAGCAGCAGCAACAGCAGTAGCAGCAGCAGATGCTTATTGCAGATGACCGTTTTACCAATGTTTCGTTACGGCCCCCTTGCTTTCCTTTTGTAAATGTGTGTGTGGGTGTGTGTGGGAGCGACGGTGCGTGTTGGAGTAGGCAAATGTTTAAATTTGTGGCCTTTTTACCTGTTTGCATCTCAAGTGGCCAAGGGCTACGTCCTCTGTGTGCGTGTTTCTATGTGTGTGTGTGTGTGCAGGAAACGGAAGCCGACATTGACACAGTTTGAAATTAACATGAGCCTGCCCAAAGACCCACTAAAATCTTGAATGCCTTGTAGCGTTTGGCCCCATTTCACAGCGTTTAGCTGTCCACCTATTTCATGTTGTTTTTTTTGGTTTTTCGGTTCCATCCACGTCTGCATCGCCGCTTCCCTTCATTTTGCTCCGCCGCATAAGTGGGACCACTAAACGTTCCGTTGTGGCTCACACACGAGCGGACGAAGTACACTGGGAAAAGTGTGTAGTTGCTCCCGAAACCCAGTCAAGCAACAGACAAAAACTACAGCAAAAGGATATATGAATATGAATTTATTGCAGTGGGTTAAAGTGAGTATTAATAAATCCAATGCCTGTGTTAGCATTATAAAATTGTACAAATTCTGTGAAAACGCTTGCAAATCAACAGAAAAGATTATTCCTTTTAGTAGCAGTAGTAAAAGACGTAAATTAAAATTTGAGCAATGCATGCCATTTTTAATGGTAATTAGAAAATCCTTGAAGTGTAGGAACATTAAAGGTGCACGGTAAAGGCAGTACAGCTGGGCTGCCACCCAGGACCCTTCTCCACCTCCTCCCCCGCTGATGGGGCTGCTGCTCCTGCTCCCGCTGGCCACCTTTGTGCAGAGGACGTTCCGTGCCAGCCACACACTCGGCGCTTACCTGCTCGGCAATGGCAATGGCAACTTGATTAGACCAACATGAAATTAAGTAATTTTGCTGTATTGTTTAGTGTTCCAGCTTGGCAACAAAAGTGGGTGGTGGATGGTGGGTGCTGGATTTGTGGCAGGCAGCAAGCAGCAGCTAGCAGCAGCAATGGACCCACAATGGCGGTCGAGAACAAAGCGGGTCACAAAAGAAACCACCGAACAAACCGAAAACCGAATTTAATGAAAACATTTGTATCCCAGCCGAGGATGAGTCTCCGGCTCTGGACTCTATGAAAACAACAAAAAAATAGAAGAAAATAAATCATTTATCTTGGAGCAGCGCAAAGTTTATGATTCATATATAAAACTCCATTTGCACCCTGTGCAAACTGATGCCACTGAGATAAGCTAGGTAAAAAATCAAGCACACGCGCAGCAGTACTTTCGAAATAATAGAGCTGACTCAAACCGAATGCAAATCTCGTGTGCCATCATGGGCAACTTAAGCCAAATTGCATTTACCTCTATTGCAGCAGCACTTACTGCCACTTCGACGGAATCATCTCATTTGGCATAATCAGAAGCGGAACACTTGAGCCGTGTGCCATGAATTCTCATATGGCGAATGGCGAGTAAAACAATTTGCGTGTTTCGGCGGAGGAAATTGCAAATAATCCGCCGAAAGTGGAATTCCCTTTGAATTTAAATGCGCCGCGAAAGGCGAGCAGCCGAAAAAACATTAGGGCATTCCGCTGACCCCTCCTAATTTCCATCTCCCAGCCAGAGGTCCTCCCCGCCCACCGACTTCACCAGGTGGGGCGTTGCAAATTGCGGCGTTTGGGGCCAGGATAGGTGAGCAAAGCGTTAACCCTTCAACGCCCCTCTTCCAAGTGCCGTCTGGGCCGGAGGTCCTACCTCGTCCTTGCTGCTTGTGCTGCTCCTGCAGCCCGGGATTAAATCAGCTTGCCCCAAAAATAACGCAAGCTTGTCATGCATGGCTGTGTGGCAAAAAGGGGGCGTGTCGTGGCCGGGCAGCCGGTGCTTGTCTGTGTAATTTACTATTATTTTTTAAGCACTTTGCTTTTATGCTCACTGCTGCTGCTGCCGCTACTGCTGCTGCTACGTACATACAAACATTTTTATTGTTTGTTTCATTTGGCATTTTGTTTGTCTTCAGCTGGGCGTCCTTCCGCCCCCGCGTTTCTCCCCCAATTGTGTGAAAAAGCGGTAAAGTGGCGGGATGGGAATCAACAAAGAAGGAGACCCCGCAGTTGCACGTGAGAAATTACACATGTCCTCCAATGTATTCAGCAATTCTGCATGCGATTGCAGCAGGAGTATATGGATCCGTATCTGTATCTGTAGCTGTAGCTGTATCCGCATCTGCACCAGTATCTGTGTCTGTAGTCGCAATCGCATCTCTGACTATTTGTTTGTTCTCTCATTTCGCTGTTTGTGTGTTTGTTTTTTGGGGGGGAAAACCGGGGGGTTTTTTTGGGTTTGGGAGGGCACACTTGTGTGTGTTGGCTGCCAGATTTATGTTTTGCCAAACGGAATGTGTCTCGTGTAGTTTAGTCGCAGCACTGCGAATGCCCAGACCCAGATCCTTCGCATCCTTGCAGCATGCCGAATAGCGAATTGATGACCCGAGATTTTCGCTGCAGTTGCAGATTTCCTTTCAGGCGGTCCAAATTCAATTTACCGCCGGCTGGGTGGAAACGCTTGGAAACGCTTGCGCAATTATTTCCACCTGCTTTGAGGGTCATTTCGGAATTATTACATTTCCCACCCACAAAACAAAGGCTTACATAACGCCCTGAGCTTTCCACTCTTCCGACCACATAAACTGAATTTTAATTTGACTCGCCAAAAAGCCTGTCCACCGCCACTGCCACTAGGCGCACTTTTTTGGCCCAGCTGA
This sequence comes from Drosophila yakuba, assembly GCF_016746365.2. Classification (NCBI taxonomy): domain Eukaryota; kingdom Metazoa; phylum Arthropoda; class Insecta; order Diptera; family Drosophilidae; genus Drosophila; species Drosophila yakuba. The sequence goes on along the minus strand of NC_052530.2, from coordinate 13,752,164 downwards.
CCTTCCAAAGGAATTCGGAATTCTTTTTTGCCTACACCCAGGAAGCAGTGCAAACAAAATACTAAATACACGAGGGATTAGAAATTGGGCCTCATTGCGCCGGCAATGCTCTATAAAAAGAACGATTTTGGTGGCTATCGTTGGCGAATGTAAACATTAAACACTATCTACTATCTCCCAGTCAGCTGATGAGACATGTTCTTGACAATTCGCTAAGATAGTGCAGAAGATATCAGCGGGGACTATCTTATGTTTGAGAAGCTATTTAAATACCGAATCATTGCCATAGAAACAAGGCTATAAATAATCATTCGCGAATAAACCAATGCCGAAATATATGAAGAGTTTATATATATTGATTTGGAATTTCTTATTGATTCACGGACTGCATAAACATTTACCCGGAAAATTACTTTATTTTTTTAACAAATCGCGTATTTAATGAAAGGAAAGCTTTTCCAACTTTTTTTGTAGTAATCAACAATGAATCAAATTTCCTTGACATAGTTTATCAGGTGGTAACGTTTCTGAAAAATATGAATGCAAATTGTGCAATTTAGGTTTATCTCCCATAGTGCTTCATTATGATTGCCATACTGTCTGTGAAATTCAGAGCCTTTTAAAGACTACAAAAATAATGTTACCAAAGAAATTCGGATCATTATTTGGCATATGTAAACAATGCAGCAAACAGTTCAGAGTAATGACAAGTCCTTCTGCCTGGCGATTTTTCCTAAAATTTTGCCTAAAATTTGGCCAATACCCGTATGCAAGCACATATGCAAAATAAATACCAGACAAACGGATGGTATAATAACAATTATTGCCTCGCCGGCCCAATTTTACAATACCCACTTGGCTCGAATGTCGGACGGGACGGGCGCAGTGACAGCGGAAACTGAAAATTTCATTGATTTTGGCAACGACTGTGGCGACGGAAGCCATGAAAAAGCCAGCAGTAGCAGTCAGCAGTCAGCATTCAGCTGTGGGTCTCGACTTCTGGGCCAAAAATGTTGGAAGCGGCAGGCCAAACCAGAGCGCTCCACTTGACTATGGTAATTTATATCTCCGACGACCTCGCCTGCCACTGAGTGGGTGTCCTTTTTCGGGGGGCAGGGATATGTGGCTGAGTGGGTGATTAGGGGATTGGGTGACTGGTTGACTGGGTGATGTGTGAGGTCTAGGCTAAGGTTATGACATGGCCTGGCCAAGCATTGCCAAAGAATTTTGGGTAAACAAAAACTGCGGCCGTCTTTCTCTGGTTGCTTTTTTTATACAGCAGGGCAGGGCAATTGCCGCATTTGTATCTGAGACTGCGTCACTTTCAACGAAGCAGCGAAACAACGAAATGTTTGCCAGATAAGAGCAATTGCCGGCCGTAGGGGTTCCTTCGCCGATTGGACTGATAAGCAGGAGGGGGTTCTCTTATCAGACCCCCGCGTAAGTGGGTTGTCATCGAGCGGCGGCTGATCCACTGATTGCAGGCTCATTTGAAAATCAAATTTGCTGCAATTGCCTTGGCTTTTGACAGGCCTCAATCTAAAATGCAATTAGTAATTGTGCAGCCTCACTGTTATTGCTTTTCTTTGCCCGTTTTACTCGTTTGTGCGATGGATAATTGGCTTTATCTGACTGTGCCATCTGCAGTGCGCCATCATCTCGGACCAGCATGACATAATTTTCGCATTTAATATCAACTCACCTTGATATTCGACAACCACCTGGGGGAGTCGCCGATTCGTACTCGCAATTCGCAATGGGTTCAATCGAGTTCAATCGAGTTCAAGCCGTCCGAATGCCGGTACGAATAATTTTCGACTTGACAAGCATATATCTCCGCTCACACAGCGGAGTCGAGTGGCGGTTCATTTACAGCGATTTCGCATCAGCGCCACATGGAATTGTGGAAACCGCAAATTTTGCGCCACATAAAACAACCGCTAGAAGAAAAGCGAGGAAAAACGCGGATACACCAAATCAAAAAATACAACAAAAATGCAGCAAGAAAACCGAAAACAAACAAGAGGCCGCCACTTCCAGGCAGTACACATACACTTGTACGAGTTTGTTTTTTTCGCCATCCAACTAATTGCTATTAATAAAAAGAAACAGCTTCCAGTGCGACTGCCGCTGCAGGTGAGAAGAGACGCTATTAGGCGGCATCTCCACATATTCACATCTTGGCATCTTGTGTGGCCCGTTGGATGGAAAGCACTCCCGCCGATCGGAATGGCCAAAAAGCCGCGCCGAAACCCCTACACAATGGGCCCTTAGCCACTGCTGCAATCTTGTTAGCCCAGATGTGGAAAGTCAGCTCACTTCGATCCAGTCGCAGTCCCATTGTCTGCGACTGGCGAAAAGAGAGGAAAGCTGGTTAGCTGGTTAGCCAAATGGGAGCTCATCTGTGATTATGTTTTTATGGGGCTTCCCACACCTGTTGATCGGACGGCATTCGGTGTTCGGTGTTCGGAATTTCGCGGTGCAAGCTCCGCACGATTTGCCTCGACTGCAAAGCCTGCCTTGTACAGATGCACGTTAATTCAAATTTATTGCACTAACAGCCCACTAATTGTTTAAGCTGCCTGCAATCAAACACGCGCAAACACGGCCAACACCAGCTCGTAAAACCATGTCTCCGCTTGACGAAAGGCAAATACTCTAGCTTAGAGGATAAATGTCCGATTTTTAATGGTACGTTAGCAAGACCCCGTCTCCAGCAGGCAAAATTGATTACTCTTGTGTAAAACAAAATTAATGCTTCCACCAAAATGAACCTGAAAAAATGTACTTAATTAAAATGCCTACTCTAACGTTTAAAAATAACTCTTTAATTAACTTTCATTAGTTTCCTGCATTTGCTTAATTATAAATTGAGTTTTCGTCTGAGGAGTTTTGCCCAACGACTTTTTTGCTTAATGTAGTAAGATACACTTATATTTTACAGTTTAGTTATGTATTGTTATTTGATAGTTCCAAAATCAATGCCTACGTTTTGCTCTGAAGCTGCACAAAGTATACCCTATAATAACCCCATAAGCACGGCAATTAGCCGAAAAGTATTAGGTGTATATTTGAAAAGTAAAAACAAATATTACAACACCTACAGCCAACATGTACATATAATTAAAGTTAAAACTTAACTAGCTTGGCTTGAAATTCGGCAAAAATCAGACGAGAACTTTGGGTTCCAGTTGGGTGGCCAAACTGAGACCCGCATGACAAGTACATTAACCCTAGGCAGACTCCGAAACAGCAACATTTGCTTTCAGAGTTTGTCAAACTAATTACCCTTGAGCTTGTGCTTCTTCTGCTTCTACTTCTGCTTTTGCTTTTGCTTCAGCTGCTGTGCTGTCACGAGTTTGTTACGCGAACGCAGGGAAAATGGCTGATAAAGACGTCGATGCTTGTAACCTCTGGCAGTTACTCAACTCGAGAGGAAATAACGATAAAATAATTAATTATATGGGCATAGGCAAAGTCAAATTGCCTGTCTGCAGCGTCTCTTTGTTTGACTAAAGCCATGCAAAACAGTTTGCAAATGCATGTGGCAAGCGTGTGGCATGCCATTCCACTGCCATTGAAGCTGCAATTTCAATGGCAATGCAACACAGCAACTTCAACGGCAGCTACACGAGGCCAGCAAACACAAAACTTGCAGATACAGGAAACACACAGCAACCAAGCCGAGGCAGTAGATAAATTTGAGCAGCAGCAGCAACATTGCTAGGAGCAACATCAGCAGCAGCAGCAACAGCAACAACAGCAACAGCTGGCCAACCACTTGAAGCACTTTCGTTTTCATCTGATCGCCGGTCGGGTGGAAAGCGCCCGTTGTTGTTGCTTGTTGGTTGTTGTTTGTTGGTAAGGTGATGCGCGCATCTTTAAGACATTGTAGTTGCTGCTGCTGGTGCTGCTGGCATGCAAATGCTGCCCGATATTGATCAGTTGAGTTGTCCGGCCTCCCATTTGTCTAATGGTCGAGTTTCTCGAACCCTCGCAGTGCATCCGCCGTTCGAGGGGCACACACGTACGTGTGTGTGCGTGTGTGTGTTGCCGCAGTGATGATGCAACGGCCAATTGAATAACAAGCGGCAACTGCAGCAGAGAGAGAAATTGCGTCCTCCGCGTCAGGCACATTCAAGGTCCCGATCTTCGATTTCTCCCGACTCCGACTCCAACTCCAACTCCAACGACTGCGAATCCAGCTTGGTTTCCAGCTGATCTACGTGCCCAGTTTGTAGTTTGTCTGGCCTGACCAATTGGTACCGAGCGTTGCAACGCGTTGCCGTCTTGACCCGACCCGCAAGGCTTCCGCCGATTGTCATCGCATCGAGGCTCAGAGGCATGCGTAAAAACTTATTTTTCTGCCACTGCCGACTGCCGACTGCTTTACGATTTCAATTAAATGCCAAAGCACACAGCCATTATTGTTATTATTTTCGCAACACGGCGGGAAAGTTCCCACCAGACAGTCGCCGAGCGAGCGCGCTGAGGGGAACTTTTCTTCAAATTGTCTTCGATTGGGCAAGCGATTTTGGGACTTCAAGTTTCTGATGTTGATTATCCGGCGGGCTTAGCTGCTGCTTCTGTTGCTGTTGCTTCGTAAGACAAGTCAACGCCGTCAAAAGGCGCCTCTTAATTGAACAACAACCGAAAATGCCGAACAAATGCCAACGCCCACCACAACAAATTGACAGGCAGCGCCTTGGCTTAAATGATCAATCGGCTGCACAAACCAAACTTCCCCTTCAGTTGCACTTGGTCGTTGTTGTTGCTGTTGCAGTTGCTTTTGCTTTTGCTGTTGCTGTCAGTGTTGCTGGTGTTGCATTAACAACTTCCCCATTGGCTTTGTGTATGTTGCCATGGTGCAGCTACAAGCAACATGACTTATGAGTTTGTGCATCAACACGGAATTTGAGTCGTAGTAGTTGCTGCTGCTGCTGCCAGTGCTGCTGTTGCTGTTGCTGCTGATGTTGCTGCCTTCGTCGCGTAATGAAAACGAAAGTAAATCGCACTCACATACAGACACTCACTTGCCCACCGGATCGGGCAGCCACACGCCACATCATTCACTCTCGGCAGTTGGGGACAGAGCGGAATTATGCGCATATTTTATACTAATCGCAATTAAACTAATCACTTGACATCTTACATTGAAGCAGGCGTTGAATAGCTGACCGCTAATTACTCACTTAAATGGCACACATAACCAGCCGGGAGTAGGGAAAAAATGCACTCCGAATGCGGCAATGACACAAAGTGGCATTCGGGCGGCAATTAATGGGTAGCAAAACAGATCGATCAGACCGGGCGAGTTCTATATGTAACCTATGTGCGAAGGTATCGCAGACAATCCAATGTTGCACGACCTAACATAGTATATACTCTGCAGTCGTTCGCATTTAAAATAGATTAGATAATTGGTGGAATCGTTGGGGCAGCGTCACGAATGTGAGATCAAATGGTTGCGCTCTCTTATCTAACGTACTTACGAGTATATGCGGCTTATTCTGACGTCGAAAACGAATTCATAGGCATCAATATTTTTCTCACAGCAGAATCGCCTTATAAGCATGCTAAAACGAAAATAGAAATAAATAAATAATTATGGTAATGACCCACTTGTATGACTTAATTTAGCAATTACTACAGTTTTACATTTACTTGGCAGTTACAATGCCCTGCTCGAAAGCAATCAGCACTTCAAACTCGCGACTTGTTTTTGTTTTTGATACTCGACCCGGGTTAATTAGTTATCCGTTCAAGGGATTGTGATCAACAAAACTGCAAAAACAACTATATAACATAAGCGTACACATAAATCACACTAGCATTTATTAATTTAGTTTTAACAATTCTTCGCATGTTTTTGGCCCCCAATCTTGTGTACTGTACTTTTATTGATTAAAATAATTTATGATATTGACCGAATTGTTTGTCTACAGTGATTAATTGGATAAATTATGTGTCCATTTATATTTATCACCTATCGTGTTTGGTCAACGTTTTTATTTAATACTAATAAGAATTTGCTAAACATACGCGAACATTAATCAAATATAAAAGTAGAACATTTTAAATATAAAACCAATGTTAAATCTTTGAATAAGTAAAAAGTTCGAGCTTTATCAGGAAATAAATATCAAAACTACGAAGTTCCTCGGCATTCATCATTATTAAACATGATACACAACCATGGATGAATATGGAAATAAACTTGAAATTATGAAATCTTCAGGGGTATTCATTATGCTGCATTCAGTGCTCAAATAAAGCGAAATAATCACTATTTGCTGCCTAATTTATTCCCTTGTATTGCCGCTTTCCACGGTAAATGATTTCCGTGGGTTGAGCCGGGCCAACATACCCTTTTTTCTCCCAACGCCATCTCAGCTGGCCATCATCGTCTATGTGGCTTTTGATTGCCCCCCACCGTCCCCTCCCGCTGTCTTTTCACTTTCGTTGGCTCCGCTTCTGTTGGTGTAGTCGTTGCTGTTGTTGTTGTTGCTGCTGCTGCTGGAGCGGGGGCATGCCACAACGCAGTCGACGGCGACGTCTGCGCCGCTCTGGCGTCGAAACGGTAAATGTTTGCTGGCAAACCCGAGCATAGCACAGTTGCATTTTGGCGCTCGTCCCCAGCGATTCGCACTCGCACATCTGGCGTTAAAGCCAGAAAGCCAAATCAAAAGCCGTCAAAACCCAAACCCAAACCTTGCTGTTTGTCGCGCATGCGCACGCGCGCTAAACGAAATCGAAATCAAAAACGAAAAGCAGTCGAAGTGACCGTTATTTACGTCGAGCCGCAGGCGCAGTCAGCATCTAAAGTCGTTATATAATCGAGAGTGGAAACTGGAGAGCCCGAGTTTCTGGCCAAAAGATAAAGACCGAAAGCCCAGCTTCTGCGCACATTTTGCCATGTTGTCGCCGCCCAGCCAGCGGACTAATTAAAGCGCGCTCGTGGAAAGAAAAGTAACTAAGTCACAGCGAAGCTGGGAGACCTCGTAAATTATAATACTTAAGGCCGGAAAAAAGCGCTTGGGCCGCGAGACGCGAGACGGGATCCGCCTCCGATCCCAGTTCCCGGTCCCCGGTGCCAAGTCCCCGAGGCAGTAGCCCCGGAAAGAGAAAAACCCTCGACCGGCCGCCCATTTGAATGGCAGCGTGAAAGTGAAAAGCATCTGGTCATCAGCAGCAGGACAAAGCTGCAGATACAGATAGACTTACAGATACTACATAGAGATACGATCCGTAAACGGCCTCTGTGGGTCAGTCATGCGCGCGATGAGCAGCTGAGCTGCGCCAGCTGCCCGAGGAGCGGCCACCAAGATGATGAAGCCATCACAATCACAATCCCAGTCGCAGTCGCAATCACAGTCGCGGCCACAGTCGCGGTCACACTCGCAATGCCACTGGCAGATTCCGCTGACGAATACCACGACCTTGAGCTGGCTGTGCCTCCTCCTGCTGCTGCCCTCTTCCAGGCAGTTCGAAACGGGTGGGTACACAACGATAGAGGGCTACTTATGGAATATTTTTAATGAATTAGGCACAGTTTGAAGTCTACTAATCAATCTAAATTACCAAAGATCAACAGTTTGAACAAGAGAATTACGTTACATTCAGTGAAATTCATTCTATAATCAAACTGTACATAACTTGATCACTTTTCACCGAATTAAGTTATAATATTAGTCCCATAACCAAAGTCGATAACCTTACATTACGCATATTTTTCCATGATTTTATACAAATGAGTCTTAAATCTAAAAGGTATGCTAATAAGCGAAGCTAAAAGCGTAAACTAGATTGATCGATCTCCATTCGCATTTCAACACCTCGTAACTAAGCCATTACTTTGAAAGGTGATGAAACAATTAATCAAGTGCTTCAGTATTGTACTACTACGATCCAAATAACCCGTAAATTAAGTTTAACGCGACCAATTGTTATTAAATATTTAATGATTTGCTTAAATCTTACTTGCAACATTATTCAAATTTTATCGCAGACTGCGGCTGTCGTCCGGCGCGTAGAGGACCACGGATTATTTCCGGAGCTGCCACGAGTGAGGGCCAGTTCCCCTGGCAGGCCTCCCTGGAGCTGCTGCATCCCTCGCTCGGATTCCTGGGCCACTGGTGCGGGGCGGTGCTGATCCACCAGCACTGGATCCTCTCCGCCGCCCACTGTGTTCACAAGTAAGTCGAATCAAGAGAAACCCCATACACCGGATTTTAATATGTGAAATGCCTTACGCAGCGATCTCTTCAACCTGCCCATTCCACCGCTGTGGACAGTGGTTTTGGGCGAACACGATCGCGATGTGGAGTCGGGCAACGAGCAGCGAATTCCCGTCGAGAAGATCGTGATGCACCACCGCTACCACAACTTCAGGCACGACGTGGTGCTGATGAAGCTTTCAAAGCCCGCGGATCTCACCAGGGCCTCCAATATCCGGCGCATCTGCCTGCCCTTCCTCCTCGCCGAATCGCCGGATCAGGCGCAGTCGGAGGCAGTGCCTCCAGGTTCATCGGCCGATGAGGATGTGCTCATACAGCAGCTGGAGCTAGAGGATGTGCCCGAAAAGATCGACAACTTCCTGCGCAGCGTCCAGAGTCGCCGGCGCTATCGAAACGTCACGGCACCCAGCATGAAGGAGTTGATGAACATGAAAATCCTCAGCAGGATGCGTCAGGCGCTGGCGCAACGCTCCCCGCGCAGCCACAAACGCTCGCGGAGACGCAACGATAAGCTGATGAAGCTGGGTCCTCGCCGGGAGTCCGATGATTCTGCTGAGCAGAAGCACCTGAAAGCCAGCGATGAGCCAAAGGAGATGGCCTTTGTGGACTGCGTGGCCACGGGCTGGGGTAAGGCCAACATCAGTGGTGATCTCTCCAATCAGCTGCTCAAAACCCAGGTGCCGCTGCACCAGAATGGCAGGTGAGTGACTTCATGCAGCAGTGTACTCTTCAAATTGGACTACATTTTCCTATTACCTCTGTGCAGGTGCAGGGATGCCTACGGCAGCTTCGTCAACATCCACGGTGGTCACCTGTGCGCCGGCAAGCTGAACGGAGAGGGCGGCACCTGCGTGGGCGACTCCGGCGGACCGCTGCAGTGCCGCTTGAGCCGCGACGGACCCTGGATTCTGGTGGGGGTCACCTCCTTCGGATCGGGCTGTGCCCTGGAGGGCTTTCCGGACGTCTACACCCGCACCTCGTACTACATGAAGTGGATCGAGGACACGATCGCCACCCACTGAATCAATAGGATACGTAGTTTACATAGGTTTCGACCTGTATTTATCGAGTGCAAGCTCAGCTGTATATTGCTTACTGTTACCACTCTAACTGTAGCCCTAGCTTAACATATAGTAATCGTTAACTAGTACGTAGGCAAGGACGTTCCCTAAGTTGTTTCCGATGAGCACAATAATTTACACCGAATCTTAAGCCTAAATATCACAGTGTTGCCCCGTTTTGAGTTGAGGTAAGCATTTCAATCCTCCGCCGGTTTACGTCTTGGCCATCTTGGGAATGTAGCTGCCGCCGCCAAAGAGCAAATGGTGCTGCTCCTCAGGGTCCAGAGGAACCGAGGGTTTTCGCAGTCCGGTGGCCAAACTGAGTCCAACTCCAATCACCTGAACCGCCGTGCCGCGTTCCACTTGATCCACCTTCTGGAACTGCTTGGCTGTTGGCCAAAAGCAGAGCAACAGGGCGCTGCACAGCTGGTAAACGCCGGCCAGCAGCATTCCCAAAGCAGCGCTCCACTGCAGCAGCGGGAAGCCCCACTTGATGCCATGGATGAGCAGACGCAGGCTCAGGCAAAGGACATCAATGTTCAGGTCCACCCACAGCAGCGGCAGGATCATGTTCTCGAAGGGCGCCATCATCCGGTTGAAGTTCACCTTGCCCACCACCTGGTTGGCCTGCAAGCGCAGGTGGGTGCCCTGCATCGGAGCTCCCAATTGCTGAAACCCACGAAGTATTATTGCATTGACCAACCTGGACTACTTTCGCTTCAACTCACCGGTTGCACCACGAAGGTGGAGGTGAAGCGCGACTCATTCGGCTGCAGGCCTTCGAATGGCTCCAGCAGACTGGGATCGGCATGCATGAAATGCGGATACGTAATGGCCAAGGGAATGTCTGGAATTGGGAAAGGATTCGGTTAATAGAAACGCTGATATCGATTGAGGTCAGCGCTACTCACTGTAGTAACAGGGCGACACGCTGCCAACACCCTTCTTGAGGCAGCGGTTGTTCTTGCAGTAGCACGAGGAGTTGGCGTTGTCCATCTCGCTGTCAAAGGAGTCCGGCTCCATCACGAACTCGAAGGCATCGAGGCCATTATAGGTGGTGGTGCGATTGAACTTCACCGGCAGCCTGCGGCAGAAGGTTCGCCTGTACAGGAAGAACTCGTCATTCTCATCCATGTCCAGCGGAAAGAGCGTGGCATCATGACTGCCCCAGATGCGATTGCACATGGTGCCACTAAAGTTTGAAAAATATATAGAAATTTAGATAGTTCACTCAAGAGAGATGGGTGTGCAGTAATTACTTGGTCTCCTCGTTGTACTGCCAACCCTTGAAGCCGCGCTCTCCATTAATGCTATCCACGGTGTAACCACGTGGGGCATCCGTCATCCTCACACCATATTTGTCCTTGGGTTCCGGCAAGTTCATGTTGAACACATTGGTCTCATTTCCCTCTCGGAAGAGCTGCAAATATATTATCAGTTAAAAACATTCAGTGAAATAAATTCAAAGGCCTTACCTTCTCCATAATGCCAAAGCTGGAGAAGTCAATCCAACTGGGCACGAACCGAGAGGCCAGTTCCACCAGGCGATCCTCGTAGCCCCACATGTAGTCGTGGACACTCATCTCCAGCATCGGCTGCGAGTTCAGCTGCCTGGTAATAGCACTCAGTCCCAGGGCGGCGAACATCGATAGACTGGAGGCCAGAGTGGTCACTCCCATCAGTGGGATGTTGGGCGCCCGGATGCGATCGACCTTAGGATCACCCACGGATCTTTCCGGTGCGAAGACATACTCCCGTTTGGGCGTATAGGTGATGGTATTGTTGGACTCATTGTAGGTGACATTGTGGTTGCTCAAGACCTCCTTGTAGACGTAGGGACCCACCTCCTGGATCTGCAACTTGGATGCCCTGCCCGACGTGAACTCATCCACATTGGTGTAGTTGAACATGTACACATTGATGTACACGTCCAACGGTGGCAGAAGCCAAAGTCGATGGAGCAGGGCGCCGGGTTTCAAGCTCAATTGCTGCAATATAAAGGTCAAAGTATTTCCCTTAGATTTTTTGTTTACTATTCGATTAATATTACTACTTATAAAGAACCATGGCTGTATTGGATTTCCATTGATTGCCCATGTTCTGTTTGGCCTACAGAAAGACCTTTTGTTGAGTTTCCGAACTTGAATTTGGACAATAAATTGGATTCGTCAATGAACACCATTTTCTATTCATGAAATACAATGCCATATGTTACTTTTGCATTTTTAAGTAGTTTGTAATGGAAAATTTAAAAGAACCAGCAATTTTATTTCGGAAAAAATACTATAGTTGTTTAGAAATCCAAATGAAAAGACCAAGATATTTTCCTTATGAATCAAAGATCAACGATTATACCGGATATTTCCGATGTATTTATAGATGTAGATGTAGATCGCAGTTTTATTAAAATGACATCTACTAGTATTCAGATCGGTAGACAGAATACAAGTTCCACCTTATTGGCACACCGCTTACAATTAAGTGATTAAAGTCACTAATTGACACGACAATAACAAACCGATCTTACTCGTATACCCCAGCAGCATTCTACTATTTCAACAGCCTTAGGAGGTATACTTCTATACCACTTACCGTGTCCAGGATGCTCTGAAGAGGATCCGAGATGATCACCAGGGAACCGAAGAACAGCAGGGTCATCCCGAGGGCGGCGCTGCGCAGCAGCTCTGCAATAAAATAGATCAGCGGGTGAGTTATGGTCAAGTCGGCTGAAGTTGAACTGGTTTTGGTGCGGTTCCAGTTTGTCGATAGCGTGCGCCCCCCATCATGTCTATCATGTCCATCATGCCATTGACCTTGGCGGCGGATCGAAGTGGATGGGGTCGGCCGAGATCCGCGACCTGCCTCAATGGCAGGAGCAGGAACGCCGGCTCCAGGCCAAAAATTAATAAACAAAACGATGACAACCGGCAGACGACAGACTACAGACTACAGCCGGCAGACGATGAGGATGACGATGCCCGAATTCGGTGGCGGTTCAATGAACGTTCTTCGATTTTATAATCACAGATGCGGAGGAAGGTGATACTCGTATGTTACGTCGTGCACTCAGAAAAAGAAAACAAACCAAAACACACCGAAAAAGGCCATAATTCTAGTTAAGTGCCCTTGCTCTGGGACATTTTTTCCGGCAATTTAAATATATTGTCTAAATTTAATGCTCATATTATTCGTTTATAGACGGAATTAGCAAACACCTACAGCTGCCAACAGGTTTTTTGCAAAACCGCCGACTTTTCGGCATAAAGGTAAACAAAAAATATTTGTTTAATTTATGGTTACACCTTAAATATAGCTGATTTCCCACTGTCAATGGCTTGGGTAGGAAATTTACTAGGCTGAGAAGTGAATTGCGACTGATTTTGTGTGCTGTTTACACCAATTGGATAAGAAGGCCGCTCCTAGAAAACTCGGTGAAATCCAGTTCCACTGACCTTGTTTAGAATATTGATTAAAAGTACGGAAGATGGGCAAGGCAATCGAAGCATATCAATCTAGGCTGCAATACCCGCCATATTCACTTGAAGTGAAATCACTCATTTTACGACCGAAACACGTTTGTTCTCACCTTGCGCCAAGATTATTGTCTTTGCGCCGGTGAAATTCACTTCCGCACTCGAAAAAATGGCCGGAAATCGGAAGGAAGTCAGCTAATCCAGTGCGTGGTCGCACCCAGTTCTCCTGTGACCGATTTCCAGCGATCATGGCCGCTCCATGAAGAATCTCATTTGCTTTTGGAGGCGGTCATGAATCAAAGGCAGCCCAAATCGTAACCCATTTATCGCTACAAATCGTTTAGCGAGCTCTCGCAACAAGAGCAAAAGTAGAAAAATCCCCAATTGTTGTGATAGAAGTAGAAGTAGTAGAAACCGAAAGCGGCGACCGATAGATACTTATGTACATGTACATGTAGATAGATAGATAGATAGGCGCACCTGCCAAGATCAATGAACTGGCTAGCACGCCCCTAACTCGCTCCAAAATGGCACGATCCCACAGCGTCTGCGATATGCGGCTGAGATCGAAAAGCAAACAGCAAACAGCATAAACTCATTAACAATTTCGCTTTGGTGTCAACTTTGGTGTCATAAATAGGTTCAAGACTTCACAATCAAAACAAACCAACAAACCGCAATGATACATGGCAAATTATGCATGGCTCCGATGAAACCAGAAATCCAAACATATTTCCCATTCATAGGAAATACGCTTGTGCACGGGAAAAAATTATATTTTTCTTCCATTTTTGGTGGAAGTGATGTAGATTGTTATTTCAATATATACAAAATATTATTTTGTGGGAAAAACAAATGTTGTGGTTAGGGCAATGACGTGATCTTCATGGAAAAAATGCAGAAGAACGCCAAGTTGTAAAACTTGTGTTTATGTGATAGTGAGAAGAAATGTATATTATCTGAAATATTTATTTTTCTCCACCCCACTTTTCGTGCGAATTCCCAGAACTCGGGTTAAATATATATTCTTTAAAAGTGAGAAAGTTGTGTGAGGTTAAATATTACAATGCAAAAATACTGATAATGAATGTTCTTGGTTGCTATACATTTGTCTTGCAATCTTTCCATTTCCGCTCAAAACTAAATAAGTACATATAAAATTCATAAAAAATTATGTGATCTACTTTTTCGCGCGGTGTGCGCTTAGATACTCATGCATATCCTTGCCTTGAGTGTGACAGCCGAAATTCCCGAACTGAGGGCCCACCCATAAATTAGGCCGCACACAAAGCGCTCCAAAATTATTCTGCTGCAATGGAATGACCAATGCCAAAATCGACACGCAAAGTGGCCAAACGACACGAAAATCTCCACAAGCTGGGCTGGCTTGCTAACTAGCTAACTGGCTGGCTGGCAAAAAAAAAAGAAATGATTAAAATAAAGTGGAGCTTGCATTGCGCAACAATTGCACCGGCGAGGCAAAAGGCAAAAGGCAAAGTCCGCCGCCAAATCGTCGATGACGATAGAAAGATTGGCGGGCCAAAACACACAAGACAACAAGACACACAAGACACGGACGGCATCATGAATGAAAGACGCTTGTCTCGATCGCAGCAGCTGATTCAGTGAGCTGTGAACTTGTTTGCGACAGCAAATAAGCAAAACAGCGAAACAGCAACTAGCATGCTGTAGTAGCAGCAGCAGTCGGTTCAATATCAGTATCAGGCGGGATCGGATATATCAGTTACTAAGTATGCGCTTGACGGCTGCCGACGACTACTGCCTCTGCAGCGGTCTGAAGTTCAAGTTCGGTGCAATTCGCCGGGGCAGCATTAAAAACCTGAAAGTGAACCCAACAAGCCAACTTGACGCTGTTGTCCAAGTGCACACTGCGGTACTGGAAAAAATTAAATAAAAAATACGCATACATATATACATATTTATTATATTTTTGACCAGCAAAAGCGGCACATCGGGGCAGCAGTGCTGACCCACTGAAGTCAAGAATGAATTTGTTTTGTTTCTGACGGAACACCTTCGCCGGTTGACAGGTGTGTGTGTGGCTCTGTGTGTGCGACTTCCGTCAAACGACAATAAATTAGGCAAATAGCCGTATGCTATAGCCGTAAACTATAGCTGTAGCTATAGCTCTGTAGCTCGGCGCCGAGATTCGCACTCGGTTATCCACAAGATACAGATGGAGATAGAGATAGAGATACAGATACTCTCCAGCCGAACTGTGATTTTTCTGCCTAGCAGCGCAGCATGTGGCGATCGACTAATAGTCGAATAGCTGTTATGACGATGTTTGTGTTTGCCTGTGTTTGGCTAGTGATTAATCCCAGATCTGTCACTATTTGCTTTTAATCAGCACCAAAACCGAAAAAACCCAAAACCCTTAAATAGTCGCAGTCAAAGTCTCGCGGCAATTAGATGCCCGCCAATAAGGAAAAGTAAATACGAGTATGTAGCTCGCCAAGTTTACAACTTCCCCGATTCTCAGTGATGCCTATGAGATGGTGATGCTCATTCTCATAACGATGCTGATCCGATTTGTTTGGCTTGCCAACGGATACTTTACACGGGCGATCATATTGTTATTGCTAATGCCGGGACAATGGCTGTTATTTGCATTGTTTAGCGGGCATTGAGCTGAATATCTATCGTATTGATTTACGGCGCACTGCTGCAAATTAGTTGGCTTGGCTCTCGGTGTTCTCGGTCATCTCGGTGATCTCTGCAAGTCATGCCTGCGACTCCGACTCCGCTTCTGCTTCAGATTCGGAGCTGGGGGGATCTGTCAGCATCTTGTCAAGCGATATCGCCTACATTTATCATGGGGCCAATCTGACCCGGGCTGGGCAATCATCGCGTTCACCTTCAGTTTTCCCAGCGCATATATGCTGATTGAAATCATCGAACTTCATGGTAAGGTAATACGTGACATTTTCAGTCACAACCGATTTCATTTCAAATCTTAATGTATGCAAACTTAATTGCACTACCGCTCAGATCCGTTAATACACACACACGTACGCTTCCGAAGATTTAGCTAGCGGATGACTTTGCCAAAACTGGAGATCCCGACTTTATCTGACTATGTGGAGATGTGGAGCTCTACATTGAACTATGTACACATTACAAGCTGCTTACCTGCTTACAATTAATGCCAACTGACCCCACACCACTGACCTACAATGTATAGAACCCTACGCCCTTGGTGGCTCATTTGTCGTTATGCAAATCGGAAGATCCGATGTCTTGCCCCTTTTAATTCGTCTTTGAATATATGTTAACTGCTTTGGCCGAGAGCGATGTGGTGGAAAAAAATAAATAAAGCTGATAAACCTAGAAAGCACTAATTAATAAAATTTAAAGTTAAGCTCTCTTCACAGCCCGTATCGTTTTCATTTGGCTGCTAATTTCAGCTCACAGCTGAAATATCTGCGGACTTTAGAATGCGTTTCCTATCCAGATATTTGCAATAAATTAAAACGAAATATTTACGCGTGCCGCCAGCTGTCAGTAATTCGGTAATTAGCATTCTAATTTTGGCCAGGAACGCGAATGGGAAGTTTCGACACCATTTTATATCGCTTTGATTAGCATGCACGAACGTTTTAAAATCCATTGCACCATTCCTACTACATTTCAGTGATTTTAGTGGACTTTTTTTGGTCCACCTCGGCGGTTCAGTTTGTGCAAGCGATCTTTGTGTTTGTTGACATTTTTACGATCGCGTGGGGGCAGCAGCTCCCTTGGCGGCAAACGGCGGTTCGAATTAACTTTTATGGGCCTTTGGCTTTGACCAATGCGGACAATGGTCTAAACTCCACTCCACATGGCTTAATTAAGCGTACTGGTCGCTTTTGGCCATTTCGGACTTCATCGGGCATACTTCATACTCACTTGCATTGCGCTGGTTTTTGTTGGTAAATAGTTTCATTTCAGCACCCAAAAAAATTTAGCTCCGGCTCGATCTGATTTTGATTTTGATTTTGTATCCCCCTCCTTTCAACGGGTTGCACTTGATTGAACGGCTGGCTAGTTGGTTAGTTATTTATTGATTTATGACGAAAATCAATTAATTCTTGTGTTGTTATTTATGGCCGCAAATTAAACTATTAGCAGGTCGCTCGCGTTACGGATTGTGATGGTGATTGAAATTCCGATTACGATCGGATAAATTTGCATGGTAACCGTGGCAGCCGTTTAATTTGTTTTGATATGGATTTCCATAGGAATTGATAGGTCGATTGCGAGGGCGGAGTGCGAGTGCTTGATTCCTGTCGATTGTCCACCCGAGTCCCGCTCCGATGTGATCCGATCTGGGCGTTAGCTGATACTATTGCCAGTTTCTGATTCTGATTGTGATTCTGATTCCGATTCTGGCTATATCTCTGAGCTGGATCTGATGGCTGGGCTGGAGTCTCGCTGCTTTGTCTCGAATCGTACTGAACTGTCACGCACTTCCTATTCTCACAAATTTTGACAACTTAATGCGGCGATCTCGACTGCAGCGGGGACCTTTATATGGACTCTTGGGCCGTTCCCCGATCTCTCAACCGATCGAGTTCCGAGTGTCTGGCGGAGATCGGATCGGCTAGCAGTTAGCAGTTACCAGCTAACAGTTGGCTAGCTAGCACTAGCATCTCAACCTTTCTACAACCGGTCCACATTCAAGCCTCTGCTCGGGCTTCGCGCTCGGCTAAAGCGCCGCACATTCGCTCATTCGCACACACTCGTTGGCCAAAACGAAAACCCCGAGCAGCATTAAGTCACTTCACTGTGGTTCGGGGCTATGAACCCCCTGGGCAATCGCGAAGATCCAACATCCAACGCCCAGCACCCAGCACCCAACCCTCGAAAACCCCCCTTTGGGGTTAGAACGTTCATCGGGTGATCGGGGGATCGGGGGATCGGGGGATCGGCGCAGGTTGAGAAGGGTTAGCCATTGTCTACGGGAAACGCTTAGCCGCAATTGCCTTCTCATAAATTTAATGGCTCAAATGACTCTATTTAATCCGGCGGCACGGTGGTGGTCTCTATCTTGGGCACACCAGACACGCACACGTGCCCGTGCCCTTTTTGCTGCCGGCCATAAATATGCATGAGGTTTAGCCGCAATTAAAAGTCATTTCTTGACGCAATTACATCCAGTTCTGATTCTTAGCAGCCAATAACGATTAGCTATTAAGTGGCTGTTCTGATAATTGTCCGTCCGTTCGCTATTTAGTTCGATATTTATGACAGATCTGTGGCATGCCCATGCGATTGATCCGATCGCGCTGACTAAGAACAGTTAGCCGGACAAGCGAGTTTTCCGATTTCCATACTATAGTATAACGTGACCTATTCCGCTCCACACTAATCTCTCCTTCTGACCCGCTTGGAAAACATCTAAGCATCTGCACGTGCTCTGCCCGCCATTTGTCAGACATTTGTCTGAGAATTGCCATTTAGTTCGCTTTATTGCCCGCCATTGTTTGGGGTTCTTCGGACTATTGGCACCGCCAAGCCGACCGCTTAGGTGATCTGATCCCGAATAGACAATGAGCTCCCTCCTAACTACCATATGGCATGTGTGCCGCAATTTGCCACCGGACGGCGGTTGTTACCCGGCTAATTGTTGTTTGTGTTTATGGCATCGCGGGGCACCATTATGGCATTGGGGGCATCCCAAAGTCCCATTTTCCATTGGGCGCTTTTTATGCTTTCCCCGAAAGTTCCAAGAGCCTTAGGTTGGGTTCGCAATAAAAGCTCATCGGGGAAAACTTTCGAGTCCTGGATAGATAAGACCAGTCCTCGTTCGCAGGATTGCATAATCAGTTATTTAATAAACCTGTTGGCCTGCAATCTGCGAATAGATAATAACAACTCTCGTTAAAAGGATTGCATAATCGCTTTATTAAATAATTCTATCGGCCTATAACCTATTTTAGGTTTAGTCCCCCAGCACCTCCCTGTCATAAATGTAAAATCTAAATCTAGCTCATAAATATGTAATTAAAGAAAACAAGTTTCTTATTCAACCTCATAGATACATTTACCCCACAAAATAGGTGTGAAGAAACCTTTTTTAACCAGCAATGTTTTTAAGAGCTTTAATAAAAGTTTCTAAGAGCTATAAAGATTTTATCGCACACACGTTTACTGGGCGCACGGGATTTAATTAATTTTATTGAAAAAGTGAAGTTAGTTTGATTTACAATTTATAAAACACAAGTTACCTGACCTAAGCATACACTTTTGAGACTTTAAATTAAAGTAAGGCTTATAAACTTAATGCCCTCACTGCTATAAACTCATAAATGTACGAACTTACTAAGTAAACTAGGATGCTCTAATAAATCAATAAAATACCTTATTGTGCAAGCGAACCAATAAGATGTAATGTCTTAATAGTAAATTCCCATACTTGATCAAAACAAATTAAAAATGGTGAAATCCGTATCTATTTTAGTTTCTTAGAACTCAATTTGACGCTCGACTGACTACTGACCCTTTTAACTCTTCTCCACGCTGCTCTGTCACAGTGGAAAATTCACGTGGAATACCACGGATCTGACTAACCCTTTGGATGTAGATCAATATTTGCCAGATTAGAAAAGCAAACAAAGACACACACAAATAGATGCAAAGTTTGTTATTGAGTTGCGAAATTTTAGGTACAATTATCAGTTGGCTGCCAACGAGTCTATTGTTTGGCGACCGTCTAAATGGCAATCTCCCCATTGGCGACCATCCTCAAGGCGAGGAAAACCCCAAAAATCTGGTCCCAAACAGATGTGAGGCGATCTATTTGCTCCAATCCCCGTTTACCCCACTGAAACACTGCTTCGCATACATTAGGCGCTCAATTACCCCAAGTAGTTTGTAACGAGCTGGAAGGGGCGGGTCGGATCATCGGATCGGAATTATTAGCATCTACGTCAGGGCTCTCGGAACTGTTCCTCCGAAATTGGGGGCTGGCGTGCACACTAATATGTGCCTTGTGCCCACTACAAAAGTGACACGAAACGGGCCTGGGAAAGTCGGAAAGTGGGGGAAGCCCCTCCGTCTGAGGTCCGAAAAACGCAGGCCGCAACTTAAAAATTATAACTGTATAAAACAAGGCACTTTGCCGTAATTGCAGCGCCGCATCCATCAGCCTCCAGTATTGTTTGAGCCACTTACTAGCTTAGTGACGCTGGCGATTTAGCACATGGAAGGTGACAAAAGCCCTGCAAAGTCGCAGCCAGCAGAACAATGAAGTGCATATACTGATACTACTGGTAGGTGGTGCTGGGAAAACCCGAAAGGCAGCCAGACTCGACTGGCCATGCGACCCATGCGACTCTCAACGCGGAACATTCGACTGCAGATGTCCTTGAACCTAAGCAGGGGAATCCCCGCTAACTGCCAACTTGCACAGCAGGATGCTGCTGGAGTTACTTACCACGTTTAAGCTGAACTACCGATTCGTTGAATTCCTAGCTCTTGCTAAGTGTATGTAAATAAAAAGACCTAGGTATATATGTACATATATTAGCTGTATCTAAAAGTAAGGCAAGCGAACAGATGCAACAATGTAGTCACATTTGTTGATACCGATAATGGTTTGGTTCCTTTGAATAGTTAAACTTGCATTTGCCCTAGGTCATATATAAACTATCATTTGACTATCATTCAGCGCTTAATATCCCAAGCTGAGTCACAATACAAATATAACTGAAACCAAATTACGGTTTCAGAACGTTATAAAAACTAATTAGCAGTTGTGTAAATGTCGACCTTTTGATTTTGATCAAAAATGATGTTTATTGCCGTCGCGAGGCCAGGAAAACGAGAATAACTATAAGTGAGGTGTTAACTAGGCATTATTTTGGAAACAAAGTGTTTTAAGAAACGGATCATGTGTAAATGTCAGATAATGCGTTGAAAATGTATTTAACTTTTATGACAAATTTTCTGAGAAGGACTAAACATTATAAGTATTTATAGTGTAACTGTTACGAAAAAAAACATTCTAATAAATTATTTATAGCTACAAAGGACAGGCACATTATTAAATGTATCGATATTGATAATTTATTTCACATTTTTTCCACGTGGAGTAATGATACCGTGCAATAGTAGTACAGTAAAAAGTGCAGGAAAGTTCAGGGGACTTCGGCCAGACATTGTCCGCCTCGCGGATGCTGTAATGAATGTCGATCGCAAGGTAAGCATACGGGGAGCTTTTCCAGTAGCCACAGTAGCATGTAACCGCCTGTCTTGGCTCCAATTATTAGCAAAAGGCTAGTGCTCTACATTGGCGGCCGGTAATGGAACTGGAACTGGAGCTAAACTCTCAGTCGAACAATGAGGAACCAACCATGCTGGATGGCAATTAGATTTAAATGAGATTTAAATATAAAACGCTACCGCCCGTCGCAAATGAATATCTAACGAGTTTAATTGGAGCGGTAATCACATCGACAGTTGCAGGGAGAGAACGGAGACAAAAAAAAAAATCAAAACACACAAGTAAGTAAGTAAGTAGGGGCTAGAGCGTTAATTAGTCAGAACGCTTATAACAAATATTAAGTTAATAACCATCCAGAAGAGCCAGAGAACCCGCTCCATGATGTCACGTTGTTGTGATACCACTAGGAAAAGCATATTACGTATACGCACCGCATTGGCAGCCACTGGCAAGCAGATTACAGCACTGATTGTCCGATTGAATCGCTATTGAAGTGATTTAACCGCCTGACCCCAAATTAAATAGCAATGGGAAGTCGAGCAGCGCACTTAATACCTCATCGGGCCGGGTCGCGTATCGCAATCAGCGTCGCCGTCTAAGCCAACAGTTATTAAACAATAATCAAAATACTATAATTAATGATACAGAGCCGCAGCTCGCTGACGCCAGCGAAGGCGGAAGGAGGATTGCAGCCAGGCAGCTAGTCAGCTCGGCTATGAGCACATAAATCAGAGAACCCAAACGATACGAAACGAATCCAGGTGGGGTAGTGGCAGGCACTATAATCCTGCTTATCGAAAATTTGTCATTTATTCAGTTATGCGTAATTCTGCTCCTGATAGCCTGCCCCGTTGCCAGATATCTCGTTAGCCAACTGTCACTATTTGTTAGCGCCCGCCAATCTCCGTTCTCTGCTCTCGGTTCTCGGTTCACGGTTCTCCATTTTCCATTCTCCATCCAATGCTCCCATTTCCATACCGCCCACCCACTACCACTCCCACTCCAGCTCCCACTCCCGGTGACTCTTCCGTTCCAGCTGCTGCGAAAGTTCCAACGCGACAGCAGCCACATAATTAGCCTGCATATGAAAACATTTTAGAGGTTTCGCCCCGTGTTCGTTTCGAATCGTTTTGCCAACTTCCGTTCGCCTCTGCTCGGGATCTGGATGAGGGTGGAGTGGGTTGGTCGGCGATGATAAGCCGGGCACATCCTCCGGCCGGGGACTCCTATAAATACCTGTTGCCAATGGCTTTTGGATAACATTTATTCACGGTCGCGTCCGCTGATTACACAGTCACTCAGTCCGCCGAACAATTGCATTGTCACACCGCTGCGCTTTCCAATTTCGCAATACTCAAAATCGCTTTTATAGCAGGTAAGGGTTTTAAAACGTTTTGAAACAGCACCCCGTAAATCACTTAGACACTTAGATAGCTTGGACGAACAATGAGCTGTCATTTGGAGCAGCTTTGGCAAATAAAAGCGCTTTCTTAGAACTATTTTATGAGCTCTTTAGTGCGAACGGGTCGTAAAACGTGATTCATAGCTGCATCCTTTCGGTCGGCGCAGGTCGGCCCTAACTAGAAGCTAAGTGCCTTATAATTCTCGTAATTTTAGTAATTCTCGTAATTATCGGCTTTATTTGCCTTTTTCCGGGCCCATGTATCAGCAGCTTGCGTCTGTCCCGCCCAAAAATCATTGAGGGACAATAAATGACGACAGTGAGCTTGTTCGAATATGATCACTTAACCGAGTTAAAGCCGAGTTTTAGTCAATTAGCATACCAGATTGCCCGCTATTAGCCGAGGCCCTCCAGAGATCCAGACCCCTAAATAGGTCCCCGAGCGATACGAGATCTAAATTACTTAATATTGGTAGTTAATTCTAAGGTTTTTCTACCCTGTCATCGATTATTGTAAATGGAAAAACACCATCTAATTATATACAAAGATTGTTACGCTCACGTGTTTTACGAAACAATTCGTTTTTAAAAATTCTGTAAAAAACTATAATAAATTAACATCGGTAATATGTGTGCACGTATTTTGTAGACCTATATAAAACACACAAAAAAAAATAAAATCTTTATAAACAATCGCTTCATTCAGAATTAGCGCTTGATCTTTTTTAAAAGTGTCCTACATAACTACTTTGCCCTTTCCCAGAACTATGTGCCAAACAATGCGTTGCATCCTGGTGGTCTGCGTGGCCCTCGCTCTCCTTGCCGCCGGCTGCCGGGTGGAGGCGTCCAACTCCAGGCCTCCACGGAAGAACGATGTCAACACCATGGCCGATGCCTACAAGTTCCTGCAGGATCTAGACAGCTACTATGGGGACAGAGCCCGGGTTCGGTTCGGAAAGCGGGGATCGCTGATGGAAATCCTGAGGAACCACGAGATGGACAACTTAAATCTGGGAAAAAGTGCTAACAACGGAGGAGAATTGGTAACCATAGAGTAAATCTCTTTTTGCAGAAAATTTTAGATTTATTTTACAGGTCCGCGCGTTTAATGAGGAGGAGATATTCTAAATCCACTTAAAGCGACCAAGGCAACGTCACTAACTCATGATTATAGTTATTAGCATACGCATTTTTATTTAAATTGTTTAACGGGGCAATAGTTTAACGTGTTGGAAAATAAAAAGTAGTTGCAGCTACAGAATTAAGTATTTACTCTAGTCTTGATGTCGGTTGATTAAATGAATTACCCCAAAAATCGCATACACTTGAATAAAGGGTGCAAAGATGAAATGGTGCTTTTTAATTTAGCAAAGACATTTAAAGTTGATAATTGATATTAAGACCAGACCCAAATATACAACTTGCTTCGGCAAGTATACTGCAAGTCGCTATTACGAAAAGCCAAAGACAAGATACGCTTGCCTACTTTTGGGCCTTTAATTTGTTTGAACAGTCTGGTTTAAGTGAATTAATAGTTTCTCATATTTTATGTCCTGAAGTTACAATGGCAAGTAACCCTCCATACAAGCGGCAACTGTGGACACAGCAATTAGAAATGGAAAAATACTTTTTACAAGGATCGTTGGCATTGGTACTCACTCAAGGGAAGGATGGAGATCGCCAGCAGGAAGAGTTCGCAGTTGTACTGGATCTTGGAGCCGACCAACATGGCTCCAACGGCCGCCCCACAGCGGCACCACATCAAACTAATGCAGAGGGCCTTGCCGCGCAGGTAGGTGGGCACGAAAAGCAAGAGGGAACCACCGAGCAGCCCAATTATGATGCCGGGAAAGGCGATCAGGAACACGAGCGAAAAGAGTTGCATGGTGTAGTTGGTGACGAAAAGAAGCAAAAATCCAAATGTAGAGGAGGCCACCAGGGAAAAGACGAACATCACCTTCCTGTGCACGCAGAACAGCGATGCCCAGCACAAGTTGTACAGCACTACATAGACAGATCCCAAAATAAAGGAATCATTGAAGCCTTTAAAGGTGTCACTGCAGACCTAGCGAAACACGAAGAAATAACATGGCTGACTTATTATCAAACGATTCCTTGGCTTACCACGTCCAAGTCGGATTCAGTTTCTATAAACGGACCCGTTTCGGGAACAAAAAGTACCTGGCAGAGGGTCATGCCCTTCGTGTTCCCCTGCCTCATGTTGCAACGATTTCGCATAGCAGTAAACCAAATTCCCAGGCCGTGTGTCCTACGAGTTTTTAGAATCTACAAACAATAATCCTTTATAGTCTCCAATCCATACTTACATCAGCCCAAGAACGAACATAACCATGCAAACGCACGTGAAATAGCCGACATAGGGCTTCCGAACGAGGGGCATCGCATCATCGAGCATGGAGCGCAAGAAGTTCTGGTGTTCCTTGCGCCGCTTCACCTGAACGTGCTCCTGGTAGGCCAGCAAACGTTTGATTTGATCTTCGCTAAGGGAGCGTCCCGTGTTCTTCCGGGATATCCACTCCATTGTAGCCAAACCTCTTTCGGTCTCGCCAATCATTAGCAAAAACTTGGGGCTTTCCGGCAAAAGGAGCAACAGCAAAACGGCGAACACGCCCGGCAGAATGAACATACAACCCAAAGCGCGCCAAGGTCTAAGTGTCAAGGAGCCCACTAACTCCTCCTCAAACTCTATCAAGCCCGAGCCGAGGAACAGCGTGGCCCACGCCGGACACGAGATCATGGCAAAGCCAGTAAACATGTACAGGTGAGTTATGGAACGGACCATAATCCGATGCGAGCAGAACTCACTTAGGTAGGTGGCTGCCACGAAGCTTGGTCCGGCCACACTGGAGGAAGGCGTAAAGTTGTTAAGTTGTTCTTCGATCTCCGCATGGTACTCACAAAATACATGTGATGAAGCGCATGACAAAGAAGCCGGTGAACGTTACCGTAAACATGGAGGCCACGGAGCACAAGTTGCTTATTGTAATGGTGCGCAAAAGAGTCCAGCGCCGACCTTTCTTGTCAGTAATGTAGCCCCAGAAGTAGGAGGAGCATATAATGCCCATAAAGCCGGCCGCTGCTACCGAGGCCAACTGCGCCTCATTCATGCGGAGATCGCAGACCGC
Source organism: Drosophila yakuba (assembly GCF_016746365.2). Lineage (NCBI taxonomy): Eukaryota > Metazoa > Arthropoda > Insecta > Diptera > Drosophilidae > Drosophila > Drosophila yakuba. Next base: position 13,726,618 of record NC_052530.2, on the reverse strand, counting down.
CGCCGGACCGATGATGCCCATTCCCATTGTTTCTTGGATCGTGAGCATCTGCAGGAGACCGAGTGTCAGAGTGGCAAACAGATGGACCCTTCCGAAACCTGTGGGGGTGAGCTATGCTTGTGCATGCAAAGCGCTTCGGGACTTTTGAATATTTACCAATATCTTCCATTACCGAATCAAAGTGCTCCATCTTGTGTACATTCAGTGTGAAGACTTACAATTTGCGAAATGAATACTGTTTCGTGTTTAATATATCCGTGTCGTGTTTGTTCTGTTTATTTTGACTAAAATCGCAGGGCCTAGACCAGCTGTATGTTCTCAACTTCCGTAATCAGATCCATGTGCTTGAACTCGTCCGGCTTGCGGGTAAAAGTGTTCAGCAAGCGCAGCTTGCCCTCGTCGGGCTTCAGGTAGAACATCTGCAACTCATTGGCCAGGCACTGAGCCTCCTGAGCTGTGAGTACCTTAGTGTCGTATTCGCCGCGCATGAGAACAACTCCCTTGTCTTGGACCTCGGTGTAGTGGACCAGAGTGAGACACTCGGGAGCGTTCTCGTGGTGCACCTGGTACGCCAAGAGCGGGGTGAAGTGCACGGTGTTGGCGGCGAACTGCAGCATGACGAACTCGAATCCCTCACTGCGGGGCAGCGGCAGCAGAAAGACCGGGTGCTCCTTGGCGCGCGCCATGAGACTCTCGTACTGAGCAGTGGTCAGAGTGGCGGCCAGGACCTCCTTAGTCTTATGGTACTCCAACCAGATCCTAGAGACCTCCTCGGCGGTCTTGTCTTCAATCAGTTCCAGTTTCATGATGTCAGTGAGCTTCTTGTGGGGCAGCTCAGCCGTCTGCTCAGCCTGCAGCTTTTGCTTGGGATTAAGCAGCTCGGAGTAGGACCTGGAATTGGCAGGGAATCAGCCATGGAGTACTTCGTGCCCGAAATCTGGACTTACCTGGCCTGGCTCTGGCCATCCTTGATGGGATTCAACACACGCTCCACGCGATCCAGGAACTCCTCAGCCGACGTCTGCTGCAACTTGGCAATCTTGCTCGCGTACTTGGAGTAGTAGGGATTGTCCTCCTTCAGCTTGTCGATGGCCTGCTCGGCGCGTCGGGCGGCGGACATGGTGATTGTGCGGTTCGCCGTCAAAGAGTTATTCAGAAAAACGCGAGAAAGCAACTTCTTGGCGCATGCCATTTCCTCACATCAAAAATTATACAACTAGACAGCTGATTCTGATTGTCAATAGGAAATCGATAATTCCTATCGATAGGTCTCTCTAGCGGTGGGACCGTTTTTAACTTTTTCTACATGACATTACGCGAAGCTCACAGTGAATATTTTACTTTTGTTTATTTGAATATTTCGGTGGCATTATATGTTGAGCTAGAGACCAAATTTCGTCTAGGTTGCCATGAGTTTTCAAAACGAATCCTGTTAGTTGTTTATTTTAAATTTAAGTGCAAACACAGTTACACAGCTACAGAAACATTTAAAACATTCCTAGTGTCAAACATACAAAGGTAAAGCGTAGTATATTAATGTCGACACGTTCAGAAATATATGTTTATATTAGACATTATCCTTTCTTAATAAAATAAAAGTCAATGGTAAACTAATTATAAACTAAATAAATAAATGTTTTTCAAACATTTTTATTTATTTCTCAAAATACTCTTTATGTAGTCTATAGTTTAGTTTCATTCATCATAGTTTAATGTTTCAGTATGAAACGACACTAATAATTACACTGGCAGTAATTAAATTTTACAAAGTAATGGTTTGCATTTCAAAAATTTACTCACAGTCCGTACTTAGACCTCCTTCGTGGGTCATTTGGTTGGCAAATACTCGCTATACTCGATTTAAAAGAATATGGAAATGAGCATATTGGGAAATAAGACAGGGGTGCAGAAATAAAATACACTTAGACCATTTATTTAAATATCTAACAACTTTACCTACTTTTGGGAGGCATTACCCCAACATAAACTAAAATTGGAAACCAAATGCGTAAGTAAGTTCCATAATATTATTCCTAATTACCAGCCCTGGGTCTTCAGTTCACCGAACGGTCGAACATTTTGTATAAATATCCGCAGCGAAATCAAGGTGATTTACATTAAGGCTGTTCTTTGTTAAAAACGAAAGCAACGTTTACCTGTATCGGATAGACTCCTTGCCGCCAGTTTAAGCGTAAACCATACTTTTGCTCTTAACTAATCCAAATGGATACGGATATTCAGAGATGCTTCCGGAGCAAGACGGTATTCCTTACAGGAGCCACTGGCTTTTTGGGAAAAGTCGTCATTGAGAAACTTCTGCGGACCACGGAGGTGAAACGCATCTATGTGCTGATCAGACCAAAGCGCGGAGTTGAGATTACGGATCGGGTTATCACGTGGTCAAAGGACGCGGTAAGTAAGAGCGAGGATACCCAAAAGAAGCACTCACTCAAAAGGTTTTGAAAAGGTGTTTGAACTGCTGCTCAAGTCCAAGCCGGAGGCCCTTCAAAGAGTGTGTCCCATCGCAGGGGATTGCCTCGACTTCGATTTGGGAATCAGCGAAAATGATCGAAGACTTCTGGCCTCCGAAGTGCAGATTGTCATCCATGGAGCAGCCACCGTGCGATTCAATGAACCGCTTCACACGGCCCTCGCCATCAACACAAGGGCCACCAAACTGATGATCCAACTGGCCAAGGAAATGCGGCAGCTGCAGGCCTTTGTTCACATCTCCACCGCCTTCTCCAACTGCGTTATCTACAACATCAAGGAAAACTTCTACCCCGAGCACCTCAACTGTAGCTCCGATAAGGTGCTGGCGATGGCTGAGCTGGTGAGCGACGAGCTCCTGGACAACATGGAGCAAGCGCTTCTTGGCTCTTTTCCCAATACGTATACATACACCAAAGCACTGGCCGAGGACGTGATCCTAAAGGAAGCGGTTGGCTTGCCACTGTGCATCTTCCGACCGGCAGTAAGTAAGTGATCTTTCAACATACCCAGTATCCGTCGCATCTTAGTTGAGATGTTTTCCCAACCCAGTTATCGCGGCACACAAGGAACCCATCTCCGGGTGGATTGACAACATGTACGGACCAATGGCCATTCTTTTCGGCGTGGCCCGTGGGGTACTGCGCATTGCCACCATTGATCACCATGCCGAGGCAAGCCTGGTGCCCGTGGACTACTGCGCCAATTTGACACTGGCCTGCACCTGGAAAACCATTGACGAAGGTAGCGGAATGGAGGCACAGGAAACACCTCTTATTTACCAACTGGCGCCCATTGAGCAGAACAAAATCACCCACGGCGAGTTCATCCGACACGCCCTCGACGGTCGCACCAACTGCCCGCTGACCAAGATGATTTGGTATCCCTTCATTCACTGCATCACAGTGCCGTGGCTCTTCCCCCTGGCAGCCTTCTTCTACCACACCCTGCCAGCCTACTTCTTCGACCTGGCCCTCTGGCTGAGTGGCCGGAAGCCCAGGCTGGTAAAGGTTTACCAGAAGATCCACAAGACTCTGGGCATCTTGGGCCCCTTTGCCTGCAAGAGCTGGCGCTTTGACATGCGGAACACGGATTGCCTGAGGCAGCTCATGTCGGAGGAGGATCGAAGGCTATACTACTTCGATATGGCCCGCCTCAACTGGAAGGCATACTTCCTTCAAGCTCTTCGTGGCATGAGGCAGTTTTTGGGAAACGAGCCACCTACTCCTGAGTCCATTGCTCAAGGCAAGAAGCTCATTAGGCGGTAATGTCCATTGTCCTTTCTACTTCTTACATAGTACTACATGTTAATGCATTTTAGTTTGAAGCTGCTCCATCATATCCTGCAAGCTGTCCTGTGCTTCGTGGCCCTCCTAGCATTCTGGTCGGTGGTAAAAATCTTAGTGTGATTCAGAAGTATAAAAGCTATCAGTCGACTCGCGCAATTGCCTTAATAAATATATTCAACACATAGAAAGTAGCGTATGACATGACTTTTACTTTGGTTACGTGAATGTTTGCTTTGGCTTTACTCCCCTTGGAAGTCGTTCCAAAAAGGTGCACTGAATAGCACAATCGATTGCAACAGGTTACATAGAATACGTACATATAGTATGCACCTTCTTTAAATAATTAGGCTATAAATGGATGAACGAATTGGTTTAACTATATAAGGTTCCTATAAGGAAGACATGGTCTAGCACTTACTCGGTGTCGTAGTCACGAGTAGATATATGCAATTATGTAACGACCGATCGGGGACTTCTTACACGTGCCCATAAAGTAATTATATACCCGGAAATCGTAAGTCATCGCATGCACTTTATATTTTACCATTCTTTTTTTCCATTCATATACTCATTTAAATTTCGCGCAAGAGATGACAGCTCGATACTTAATTTCGAATCAACTTGAAAGTTATAAATTAAGTGCACACAAAGTGGCGAAGTGACTTCTTTTGCTGCACAAACAATTAGGTATACCCAAAAAAAAATACACTTTCGCAGCAGTTGGAGCACGAGCTCCTCCCTAAAACGGGAGTCCATTGGGTGTCTTGAATATGCTGAACTCGACCTTTGTTGGGTGTAACTTATAGATTCCCAAATAAATAGAAGCGCTAGTTTGGAATCACTTTTCAGTTCACTGGCGCACGAAGCGTTCAATTACCTTTCTCGGAGCAAAATGGATAGTGATATACAAGGATTCTTCAAAAACAAGACCGTTTTCCTTACGGGTGCCACCGGATTTCTGGGAAAAGGTAACCCACTCTTGGAATATTATCGCAAGCTTATGGAGTTTGCTTTTCAGTGATCACTGAGAAGCTCCTAAGGACCACGGATGTCAATCGGATTTACTCCTTAATCAGAGCCAAGCGGGGAGTGCCCATCCAGGACCGAATCACAACCTGGGCGAAGGATCCGGTGAGTGATCTTCAGTGCTAGGGTGGCAGACGTGTCCTGACCCTCCCTGTTCCGAAGGTGTTCGAGGTGCTCCTGAGGACAAAGCCAGATGCCTTGCAACGGGTTTGTCCCATCGAGGGGGACTGCCTGGATCCGGATCTGGGTATTAGCCAATCGGATCGGAGGATCCTGATCGCCGAGGTGCAGGTTGTAATCCATGGAGCCGCCACCGTGCGATTCGACGAGGCCCTTCACCTGTCCCTGGCCATCAATGTGCGGGCCACTCGTCTGATGCTTCAGCTGGCCAAGCAGATGACCCAGCTGGTGTCCTACGTCCACATCTCCACCGCCTACTCCAACTGCGTGGTGCATGACATCGCAGAGCGTTTCTATCCGGAGCACTTGAACTGCAGCTCGGATAAGATCCTGGCCGTGGGTGAAATGGTGAGCAATCAATTACTGGACGCGATGGAACCAAGCCTGGTTGGTTCCTTCCCCAACACGTACACCTACACCAAAGCCCTGGCTGAGGATGTGATCCTGCGGGAGGCGGGCGACCTGCCACTGTGCATCTTCCGCCCGGCGATCAGTAAGTGCACCAGATTGGGATTAACCTTCAAAAGCTGCAGCTTAACTATTCCCAGTAATGTCCACTTACAAGGAGCCCCTGGATGGCTGGGTGGACAACCTATTCGGACCATTGGCCCTCTGCTTCGGCGGAGCTCGCGGTATAATGCGGGTCACCACGGTGGACCCCAATGCCAAGATCAGCATGGTGCCCGCTGACTTCTGCGTAAATGTGGCATTGGCTAGTGCCTGGAAAACGTCCGAGAAATCCGTATCAAATGGAAAGGTCCAGAAACCGCCCATTTACGCGTTTGCGCCCAGCGAGAACAACCTGCTGAGCTACGGAAGCTTTATCGAATCATCTATATTCTATCGGGACATCATACCGCTGACCAAGATGCTGTGGTATCCCTTTGTCCTGTGCATCTCCAACCCATCCTTGTTCCCGCTGGCCGCCTTCTTCTTCCACACCCTCCCAGGCTACTTCTTCGATATGCTGCTGCGTCTCAAGGGCCGGAAGCCCATTCTCGTGGATCTGTATCGGAAGATTCACAAGAACATCGCCGTCCTGGGCCCATTCTCCAGCACCACCTGGAACTTTGACATGACCAACACCAAGGAGCTAAGGGAATCGATGTCCAAGCAGGACCGCCACCTGTACGACTTCGACATGGCCCAGCTGGATTGGGATGACTACTTCAAGTCCGCCATGTACGGAATGCGCTTGTATATTGGCAAGGAGAAACCCACCGCGGAGTCCATTGCCAAGGGTCTGAAACTGAGAATGCGGTGAGTCTCATAATGACACCTTGAATTCCTTCTAACTCAAAGCCTCTTTGCAGTCTTAAGGTCCTTCACTATGCCTTCGCATCCTCACTGGCTTCCCTTGCTGGTTACGCCCTTTGGTCGCTGGGCAAACTCGTAGTTTAACTTCCGCAGAGTGGCTAGAAGTTCTCAACGGACTTTATCGATATGAAATGATATTTTTTATGTTCTCTAAAATTATATGCTTAAAATAATCAAAAATAAAATACACAATACTAAAAACCTAGTGACTCTTGCACATTTAACTTACAAAACTGAAAGGGTAAGCTTTTGTGACGAACAATAAGTTTGCAGTCGACTAAGAAAATACACTTTCTCATTCGACCGAACATCATAATAGAGTGCATTTTGGTATGCAAAATCTTGGGTTCCGATCTTGTGGACATATTCTATTTGGCGTCACCTATTAGTCATCACTCGATATACTAAAATAATCACAGCAGATTTTTGTAAATACGTAAAGGGAATCAACTAATGTGGGATAGTAAGATAAAACCTTAAAAATTTGGTCAGAGCAAAAATATACTTTCACCACCTTCAAGACCTAATTAACCGGGACTGTAAATGTAAATCCTCTCAATTCTTAAAAACTACGCAATCTCTGTAATCTTTGTAAACAACTTAGATATTAAGGAAAATTCGTTTAATGTAGATTAAGATCAGATTAGATTAAGTTGTCTAATAAGGGTAATAGTACGCTAGTCCAATAAACAATTTCGTTGAAAAAAAAAATATATATATATATACTTTGCAAGCTTTACAGTTTACATTTAAGGCGAAAGCCTAAAAGTATGCTGTGAAATATACAGTAAATTTTTGCAGAATGTCGCGATTTGGTAAACTTTTTTCCTCGTATCTAAAAAGGTTTGGTCGAAAATATATCTATAAATCATCTACATATATAAACCTCTCTTTAGTTTTTTTTTTGTTTCCGATACTAGAGTATATTGTGTACCAAATAGTTCAATGCGCAATAATATCTGACTGAGGCTTTCTTCTTATCCGAAGCAGTTTTTGAAAATGTTATTTATTTTTAAAACGGGAAAAGATTTCAACAATAATTCCAAATACAAATACAATAGAAGTAAGCCAAGAAAAGCCAACAATTGTATATATTTATTTATGTATAAGCTAAAGCAGTTAATCTCGTAGGATGTAAATGCATGGATGTAAGTGCAGAAATCTAATATAATTATATATTAAAACGAACGCAACAATCAATTCCAACCCGATTCGTTAATTTATTGGCAGGTTTGGATGACAACAGCTTTATAACAGAATTATAAACCGAATATCTGTTCTTGAGTAGTACAACCAGGAAGAAGATTTTTCATCGAATTCTGAATTTCAATTTTAAGTGAAGTAAATCAAAATGGCGTGGTGCAAAAACTCCACATACTTAACAAATTTCCGTTTGTGCTGCAACAGTCTTTTAAATAAAACAACCGAATATGGATGACAGTGAAGTTACCAAATGTTTCGGCGCCTGTCAAGAACCGAGAAATGCAATCCGGCCGTAGCTGTGACTATTCATTAGGTGCTTAGGAGTATTTGATATAATTTAGCATACGATTGGCCGGGTCACTGTGGCACCGTGACACTGCGTCTACCGGCGCAGCGAATATAAAAGGCGCGACCATACCCAATTGATTTCCTATTGAAGTGTGTTTTCAACTCGCAGTCATCGCATCGGTAGAATTCGTTCGGAATGACGCTAAACAATATCATATCCAGAACGAAAATGGACGAGGGCATTCCTGGATTTTACAAGGACAAGGTGGTGTTCCTTACAGGCGCCACCGGGTTTCTGGGAAAAGGTATGATCCGAGTGAAGGAACCCAGGAAATCAGGTTATGTTTCATCTCCATTTTCCCAGTGATAATTGAGAAGCTCTTGCGAACGACGGAGGTAAAACGTATTTACTCCATGATCAGACCCAAAAGGGGGAAGGATATTAAGGAGCGTCTCGCCATTTGGGAGAAGGACCCAGTAAGTCAGAAGTTCCAACAAGGTAGAACCCTTCTCAGGATTTACTTTCACTCTCCAAGCTTTTTGAAGTCCTGCTGAAGCTGAAGCCAGATGCACTGAAGCGAATCTCCGTCATCGCAGGGGACTGTCTGGACCCCGACCTGGGCATTAATATGTCGGATCGCAAGCTCCTGGCTTCTGAGGTGCAGATAGTGATTCATGGAGCAGCAACGGTGCGCTTCAATGAGCCACTTCACGTGGCCCTGGCCATCAATACACGTGCCACAAGGCTGATGCTCCAGTTGGCCAAGGAGATGAAACACCTGGAGGCCTATTTGCACATCTCAACGGCGTTCTCCAACTGCGTTATTTTTCGCATCGAGGAGAGATTCTATCCAGAACACCTGACCTGCGACTCGGACTCGGTTCTGACCATGAGTAAGCTACTGAGTGAGCAAATGATGGACAATCTGGCACCCACGCTGGTTGGAGACTTTCCCAATACCTACACCTACACCAAAGCCCTGGCGGAGGATGTAATCCTAAGGGAGTCCGGCGATCTTCCAGTGAGTGTCTTCCGACCATCAGTCAGTGAGTATTGAAAGTTGTGAAAAGGCAAGGAGTACTGATATACTTACTTTCGCAATCCCAGTCATTGCCACCCACGAGGAGCCGGTTACCGGTTGGATAGACAACCTGTACGGACCCATTGCTCTTATCTACGGCGTGGGCCATGGAGTCCTCCGCCTGACCACCTTCGACAAAGATGGTTACGCCAACATGGTGCCAGTGGACTACTGTGCGAATGTGGCTTTAGCTAGTATATGGCAGGCATCCAAAGATAAATCCAAACGAGAAACCAGATCCCAACCCCCAATCTACACCTTGGCTCCCAGTGAAAGAAACCAACTGGTAAACCGTGACTTTTTGAAACACTCCCTGAGCGTGCGGACAGACTTTCCACTGCCCAAGATGATATGGTACCCGTTTCTGCACTGCATTTCCAATCGGCGACTCTTCCCTCTAGCCGCCTTCTTTTACCACACTCTACCTGGCTACTTCTACGATATAGCCCTGAGAGTCACGGGAAGAAAGCCTCGTCTGGTGAAGCTGTACAGAAGCGTACATGCCAACATGGCAATACTGGAGCACTTCTTCCACAACACTTGGCACTTTGAGACGAAGAGCACAGACCGGTTGAGAGTGTTGATGTCTCCGGAGGATCGGCGGATGTACAACTTCGATATGGAGGCTTTGGACTGGGGAAAGTACTTCCGGAAGGCCCTCTTCGGCATGCGACTTTACCTGGCCAAGGAACCTCCAACTAAGGAATCCCTCGAACAGGGTCGGCGAATGCTCTATCGGTAGGTTCTTGTGGAAACACGTCTGATACTTGGATAAGATTCATTTTGTTCGTTATTAGATTGAAGTTCCTGCACTACAGCCTTATGACCTTACTGTGCGCTGTAGCTGTCTTCCTGTTGTGGACCCTTGTCAGGTTGTTCATTTAAACTATTGGGCTCATTCAACGCCCGAACTAAAAAAAACCGTGGGTGTTCATTGAATAGACTGTAGTTTGTAGTTTAAGGCAATAAAAGAACAACCTAAATTTTGCAAATAAACCCTCCAATCGGATTTCCATAATATACAACACTCGACATCGTATTATATAAATTTATATTATATCGGTTATAATTTAATATTGGCGGCTAAGTATTTTGGGGTAAAATGAATACGCATGGTATGAATACTAGCATTCTTAATTTTTAGTCTTCGCCGATTCCCGTATGTTGAACTTGGGAACACGGTCCTTTCGGGCCAATATTTTGTTGGAGTTATCCTCGATGTTGATGGCGCTGATGATCAGGTTGACCCGGCGTTCAATGACGCCAATGAAAAGCTTCACATTGTGGACTGTCAGAAAGGTTTTGGTACTGAGCACATTCAGGATGGGAGCATCGTCACAGGCCAGTTGTCTAAAGGAAAATTGAGTTGGGTAGTTATTCAATAGCAAGGATATATTTTCCAGATCGCACCTGAATATATCCTCGATGCCTTTGAGGAGCTGTTCCAATCTGATGCTCAGCGTTCGCTTCTTTTCTCTGGTCTCCTCCGCCAGCTGCTCGATCCGCTCCTTTTCGGCATTCAGATAGTCGAGTGCCTCGGTCTTAAGCTTCAACTCCTTCTCGGTCTGTTCCGATTTCTGCCGTTCTGTTGGGAATAAGATAATTATTATAAGGAAGTCATAATCCAGAAACTGGCAACACACCTATTTCATCCTGGAGCTCCTGAGTGGAATCGTTGAGTACTTCCACCTCGTGGCTCAGCTCGTTCACATAGTTAAAGAGCGCAAAATTCTCGTCCTCCTGCCGCTTGAACTGGGCCACCAGTCGGTCCGCGTCCTCCTCGTTGTAGAGCAGCTTGATCTTCTCGATGATCTCCTTGTACTCCAGGAGCCGCTTCTCGTAGGTCTCCTTCTGGCTCTGCTTCTTGTCCAGCTCGCGCTGCTCCAGCTCCGGATTAAGTCGCTTTTGTCCCTTGATGTCGAAGAACTTCTGCAACTTGGCGTCGTGCTCCAGGCGCCGCTGCATCTCGCGCATCTCCTGGATGTGCATCACCTTGTCGTTCTCGTTGCGATCCTTCAGGACGGTCAGCTTGTTGCACAGCTCTTCTCGCTGGTCGAAGGCCAGGGTCGACTGGTCTATGAGATCCATGATGAACTTCTTGCCCTCGTTGAACTGGGTCACCATCGACTGCCACATGTCATTGAAATTTGCCCTGGAATGGAGTCGGATTCCATTAGCTCAAGTCGGAAAATATAAAAATGAAGAAGCCTAGGAAAAGTACTGTGTCCATTAGGTAATTAATCCTCCTAGTTGCCCTGCAATAAACGTAGTATATTCATATCTTAGTGAAATATACTCACCGATCCTGCAACATGTGGTTAATGGCGTCCCTCATCTTGCTGTTTTCCGTGAGCACATCGCTGCACTTTTTGTTGACGACATCCAGGCGGTTCTCCAACTTGACCACGCTTTTCTGGACCTTGCAGATGGAGTCCTTGTAGCAGTTGTCGGGCACTTCGTTCCGCCGCAGGGCATCAATCTCCTTTTCCATTTTCCGGATGTGGCCTTCCAGCTCCCAGAGATTGGTCCGCTCATTCTGGAGCACCTTCTGCAGATCCGCCTGCTGTTCCTGCAAAGTGCCCAAGTGCCTCTCCCTCTGAAATCATTTTAAGCCTTTATTGGTGGCTGACTAGTCCACTACATTTATACCTACATTGGTGTTCTTTAGCGCGTGAGTTCCTCCTTCTAGAGTTTTTATTTCCTCCTTCAGCTTCTGGTGCTCCACTTGCAGTACATCGATCATGTGATTCTGCTTCTTCAGCCGCTTGGCCTTCTCCTCGAGGAGACCCCGAAGGTCCAGCTGGAGACCCCGATGTTGGCGCTGCAGCCTCTGCAGCTCAGCAGTGGCCAATTGATCCAGCTCGCTTTGGTCAGCCATCGTGATTGGATTGCTAGATTCAGCCTATGTAATGTAATCGCAAAACTGATATAGATCTTAGTTTGATTTCAATGGTAAACAAGCGTTGCCGGTGGCAAGTTGCTTAGTAACGGCGTGGTAATGGGAATAAACACAAATTGGTTAAAATGTTACTTCTTCCTTTAAAAAAAATATAAAAGCTAAAAAGTTGAGGTTCAGCGTAGTCTGAGTCTGCGTTCCAGTGACGCAGTGCAAGTTTGTCGATTCATGATGCCATGCCTACTCTTACGCCCACAAACCGCCCAAAACTGCCACAATTTTAAAAAATGTTTTGATATTTTTTCATATTTTTGTTAGTCTTGTAAATTTCTTTCGATTTGCCAAAAACCTTTTTGCCACTCCCACTCTAATGCCCACAAGCCGCCAAAAACCTTCAATGTGGAAATTTCTCCTAAGCACTTTCACTAGCTGAGTAACGGGTATCAGTTAGTTGGGGAACTCGACTATAGCGTTCTCTCTTGTTTTAATATTATAACCGTTTCATTTTGCAAAGCAATCGGTAAAATAGCGTTGCCAGTTTCCCTGCTTAGCGAAGTTATCCACCGCCCTCCGTCGTTGCTCTTTAAATTTGTATAAATTGTGAACGTGCACTTCCAGACTATGTATACATATTTTTCAAGTGCGTCGCTTACTTGAATGGACTGGCTGAAAATATTGCAGGTTGCGCTGTTGTTAACTTCAGTTTATGTGTTCCATATGCTTTTTTTTTTACTATTCACTCAATTATGTTGGTGCGGCCAAACAGACCATATTTTATACCATGTAAAACAAATATCACGATATAAATATTTTTTCGAAAATATCGATATATTTATATTTTGATATATTTTTCACATCCCTAACCTCCAGTTCAAACGCTCGGCTTAAACCTGTTCTCCGCTTTTCGTTTTAATTCGAAAAAAACGTTCGAGCGTGGCGCACGTTGCGGTTCCTCCGACTGGTACTTGCTCCCCTTACATTGAAACCCTGTGGAAAATCTATACTATGCATAGGGCATAACTCTAAAATAGGTGCACGGGCCGTTTCGTTGCTCTGGCTATTGATTTACCACCGCGCTGCGTTCGTTTGTGTGTGCTACTTAAAGAATTTGTGTGTTTTCCGAGTTTGGTCCGTGGACATTGCATAATTTCTGTGGCGGCCGTTAGTTCCTGCAGCCCGAGTTTCCAAGAATTACGCAGAATAACCAGAACGACCAGAGAGGAAACTATAAAATCGAAAACATAGCAAAGTGCCGCAGCAGCGAAATGGGAAGGCGCATAATAATTAAACACACACAATAAGCAGCGGAACGAAGAAAAAATAATACACAATAAGCGCAGCTTTATTTCTAGTTAAATTGCGCTTGTGTTGTGCTTGCCGATTCCTCGGTGGTCCGTTTTTCGCTTGTTGTTCTATGTGACATAACGGAACTTGGTCTGGCCTGCCAAAGCAAAAAGGGCAAAAAAGAACAGGAAGCGCAGCGATAACCTTGCAAAAACAAAGAAAACTCTGAGGAGCAAAAAAAAAGCTTACCAAGCATATATCTGTGAATTAATATTTTCTTTTCCGAGGAAATGCTGTTTGTTGTCGGCTAACTGTTGTTTGCCTTTGAATTGCAGATCTTAATCGTAGAGCAGCACTCACACTAGCACACGCCCCCCGCAAACAGCACACACACACACACACACATACGACGTACACTGCCAGCGCATAAACAAGTGCTGTTGTGGTTGTTGTTGCTGCTGCTCGTCCGCTAAAATGCTGAACGCTGCAGCGCTGCTTTTGGCGCTGCTCTGCGCCGCGAACGCAGCCGCCGCCGCCGATTTGGCGGACAAACTGCGCGATGATTCGGAACTCTCTCAGGTGAGTCAGAAGAAGAAGAAGAAAAAGCGGGGAACGAGAACGTGGAGGAGGAGGAGAAGGAGAAGGGAGGTGGTAGAGTAAGAAGAAGAAGCAGTAGCAGCAGAAACAGTTGGAGCAAACCACCGAAACACTTGTCCGTAGTCGATTAAGCCCCCAACCCCACCCAGCAACCGCCACACGCCCACCAAATACCGCGCCCCTCGTTCACCTTGGCTTATCCCTGGGTACAGTCGGCATTGCCTACGACGAACTATTGGTAGTCTCTATGAGCGCTTTTTCTATCTCTGCAATAAATTTAATTATTGCGAAAAACTAAAATTGAAATTTTGGTCAAGCTGGACACAAAAGCTATTACGTATTCTTGTACACAAGATGTAGAGTTTGAAAGCATTAAGCTGACTTTTTAGTCTTATATGTATATAAATTTGTTGGAAAAACTGCCTTGGCTTTAAACAGAATTACCGCGCTTTTCCCCTAAAGTCAGTGTAACTGCTGAAATCAATCGTATTACTTTTTTTTACGCGGACATTTATGGGTGAACTAGTTCTGTTGATCTTGAATAGTGGTTTCTGTCACTCCAAAAATATTTGATACTTTTCTGTGATGCTCTAAATGCTACCCATGATCGAAAACCCTATTTTAAATGATAAAATCAATTTTTATTATGCCTGGCTTGGGTTTGGCGACGTCAATAAATTTCCCGTGGCACCTCATATTGGCAATTTATCAGAGGTCGGCTGTATTTGTGCCACCACACAACCCACAAGGGCCGCCCCATTTCGATGGCCTTGAAAGGAAAAACCTTGGCGGAGTGTGCGAGGGGGGATGGAGGGTGCACGACGAGCGGGGAAAAAGGAGCCTGCGCAAGAGGGACGCACAGATGGCCTAGGCACCCGCATTTGGGCACAGGTAGCCGTTGTTCCGGCAGCATCGTCCTTGACCTTTAGCCATCTCACTTGTTGTTGGCCTGCGGAAAATCGATGATGCTGCCCGAAATCCCTGGCGGCAGGGCAGGTCCAGCCGACCGCTAAGCTCCACTTGGCCACATTTCGTATGCATGGCGGAGTTTGTTATGTAAAAATGAAAAGCCACATAAATTAAGCCCAGGTCTGCAGAATGGACTTCTCCAGCAAACAGCAAATGGGAGAAAAAACGCCGGCCGTTGACGTCCACTGAGCATAACAGTTTTATATTTAGTTTTGCCTTTTTACACCTTCACAGGCCGACTCACACACAAAGTACATGAAAAAGCACATTAAACACATTGTGTAAAACAGTCAGAAGCCAACAAAGGTGCGCGGCTGAAAAAACAAGAACAACATGTGTAATGAATTCAAAGAAAGGCGGGGGTTCAGTCAGCAGCAGTGGTAATAATATTACACTGGAGAAAAACCGTTTGTTTATGCATTGCAACTTATTAGGGTTGGTTGTATTTTACCCACACCGCCACATAACTCAAACTGAAGAAATCGAACTGATTTGCATGGAAAATAGTAGCATAGTTCGTCTATTGTCATGGCTTTTAGCTAATACCCAATATACTTGGTGAAGTAGAAGTTGAACACCCGTTTTTAGAAACTAACTCCAGCCCTTAATTTTCTAGTATGTCTACCACTTAGCACCCGAAATACACGCTGAGTGAAAAGTAAAATAGACTTCCAAGCAAAAAGAAAGCGTGCGACAATAGAGTTGGCCAGCAGACTGTAATTGTTGCAGCAAGTGTCTCAGGGAAGTAGTTGCATCCACACAGAAAACACAACCTTTTCGAGTTACAATGGGCGAAACAGAGCGTACAGCAAAAAAAAACTCGAGAAGGGGAACTCGGCTTGCTCACTTGCACCCTTGCTTAGGGTATTGTAACTTTGCCCCGGAGTTTGCCACTTTTGGAGGAAAACATTTCCGGCCTTATACATGGAGTTTTGCTGTTTACGAGGGTAGGTCCATTTGGTGGTCATAAAAACGCAAGGGCGGAAAGTAATCTTCGGGCACTTATGTAAATTAAGTGCCGCAAAATTAAAGGATTAATAAGTCAGGCTTGGGAAGTCCCCTTTAAAGTTACTCCCTAAGTCCATGACTTGCAATATTTCTATGTCGGGTGGCTAGTAATTATAAAATTCTTTTAAATCGAAACTCTACATAAGCCCGATTAAATATTTTCTTATACTATTTTAATCCGCTTAAAGTGTAGACAAAAACGGTTCAAAAGGGTATCTCATTCTTCCAAAGTCGAAGTCGGACTTCTTGTATATTGTGCCTGCACTTCTCATTACATGCTGGTGGGTTAGATAAATATAGGTTGCCTGTTTTGGTTTGCGGCTTTTGGCTTACGGCGTGTGGTTTTGCTTGGCAAACCACCGAGTTTAGGAGAGAGTTTCGAAATTAGCTGATATTGTAGTCCCTGCTAGTCCCAGTAATTCGCTGGCACTATAAATGTCTCAATTGAGCCACGCTGAGCTGAGTTGTATTCCAACTTCAACCTCTTGACAGCCGAAATGAAAGTTCACTCATAAAAGAAAACTGTGACCATGTGCGGGTCCGAGGAACGAGCTGACCTCCTGCGATTGACCCCCACTTCCTGTCGTGCGTCAGCCAACGTCTTGCGCGTTTTATTAATTTTAATTTTTAACCTTTGACTGATGCAATTGCAGTTGGCCGAGTGGGGGTGTGGACAGCTTGGCTTGACAACTGCGGCGATGGTGCTGGCTGAACTCTGTCTAGGAACACTCACAGCACACGGCTCACGGCACAGAACAGTCCACACTCTCACTAGCACTCGCACTCGCGCTCGCAGCATCATCGAATTCAATTAAATTTAATTTAAGAATTCAATGCGATGCCAAGGCGCGTTATTTGATATGCGACGAGCTCCATTACAGGCGAGGCGATGAATGAGCCACGACTGACCTTAATGGATCCAGATGCTCATAGACGGATCTCCGTCCGTCAGAGCACTGGCTGTGCACATTTTTACGATCCATGGCGTGGGGGCGGCGTGGCCTCGGAGTGATGCCACAGTAGAACCCCCCATTTCGATCCCCTTCCCACTGCCGCCCTGCTCGATTCCGAACCGGAATCCGAAGTCGGGGGTTGAGATCGCTTTCGCTTTGGCTTTAGCTTCTGTTTTCTGTTTCTGCTGCCGCTGCAATTATCGAAAAGAAAATACATACATATACTTTACAACCGACATATGCATACATAATTTGTACCAATTAAATTTATTTATACAACATGCACTCGCCCAGAAGGAAACAAGCATCCCTCCTGCTCCGATTTCAGTCCCTAGTCCAAAATACGAAGCTTGGCTCGCTCTCTTGGCTAATTAGTTTTAATGGCTCCATTAGATGATGGAAATTGAATTTCCTCCGAACAGGCTTTCCCTCTCATGACTGTAGTTGTTTTTGGTGTAGGAATTAGTACAATTTTTGGCTACAAATCGAAAGAAAACAGAACAAATTTGAACTGCCAGCGGTTCTCTCTCTTTCTCTTTCTTTCTTTCTCTCTCTATCTCTTTCAGAGCACTGCCAAATCCTTGAGGCGCCTTATGCCAGTTAGGGTAAGCTGCAATTCCAAAAACCAAACAGAAACAGAAAAACCAAACACACGAACACAATTAAGCTATTGTAAATTTGGACCAAACTCAAAAGACATTGTTAACGTACAACTCACATGTTTTCGGCTTAATTTAGTTAACCAGTATCCAGTAGCAGTACTCATCGGGCCATTGGCCAAATTATTGTTTGCTCCGCCGTCTGACTCTCACCACTGATGTTCGTGGTTCGTCTGTGGCCCCAGGGTCATTGGCACTTGGCACTTGGCACTCGGGAAAATCAAAATGCGCTTTTGAATAAACCCTCCCCCTTGGGAGCACTTTTGGCGGTTGGGCGGCGAGTGGTGTTTGCATAGTAAATGAGACGCCCCAGACCGAAAGGGAAACTGTTTATCGATGACAGCATAATACTCTAACAATTGTAGCAAATTTTCGGGCTTCCGAAAAGGACTCCCCGGGGAAGAGCTGGCCTTATCGCGATGATGTGCCAAAAGAACCGGAAACTCATTAAGCCGTGCTCCCTTCCGCCCTGGCCGGCTTTCATCAAATGCAAAACATTCGATAACGGAAATTTATGAAAGTAATTGCATCTAATTGTCAAAGGCTTCTATCCGAAATCCAAGGGGGTTGAATTTGGCCAGGATGCTGACAGATGGCCTTTGGAAAATGGCGGCCAAGAGAAAGTGTCGCAGTTTCTGGGCAAACAAAACCAGCACCCAAACTATTCAATAAAACTTCTCTGGGCTCTATTGGCCATTATACCTGAACGTATCCCATATCAACCTGTGACACTGTGACATATGCCACAGCCAGTCCCTAGGACCCCACTTAACAGCAGGGCACTCTCTTGGCTTGGCCAGATAAGCGAAAACATTTCGAGAGCGATATAGACACCGGCAAGCAGTTCTGGCCAAGCTGAAGACGGTGTAAGAACAAAGCCCGCTGGCGACTCGAATGTCCACGACCAGGACAACAACAGCGCTAACGGCCCCGACAACTGACGGTTTCAAATTACCAAATGCATCTGGAATGCAGAGCGAGGATAAAGTGTATTTACACTCGGGGAAAAAGAACAAAAAGTCCCTGAACAAAGAGTATTTCGGACTTAAGCTGTTATGTCCACCAGGGTTCTAAAAGAATTTCAGGGCATACAAAGTCAGTAGTCAGGATTATTTGTTCTTTGAAATGGAAGTGCAAGTGAGAAATCCACTGTCAGTTTAAATTAAATTATGTATTTCCAATTATGAAGTCACTGCACTGACATGAAGCATCAATTTCTCGGCTTAGCCGCTTTTTTCCGGTGCACATGCGTGTGCATTGGCGATGCCAGAGCATAGATATGTGCAGCAGGCAGGCGAAATGGAAATGGAAAAGGGAAAGGACAGACTCTTAAACCCAAATTGCCATGACTCATAGCGGGCAGCAACGAAAACACGAGAGTCACACGACCGTTTTAAAGGAGGGCACGGAAAAAGGTGTTGTCCTCGGCAGGACACGCACCCACACAGGCACACCGAGACACAGATATGTCCGCAGGACCTCATAAAGCCGACTGGGAATGTGCAGCGGGGCGTGGCGGCCAGTGCCTCTCCGCCGGGAAGCCGCAGAGTGTGCGGTTGCATGTGGCCTCATGCGGCAGGGGCAGGTGGCCCGCCCGAGCAACTGACTATGGGCCTGGTTTAGGGTCAGTGGCTGGCTGTTTGGGGTGGCTGGGAAATGCATTTCACATCCCGCTCTCAATTGAATGACACACAATCTACTTGGGCGGCGTAACCCACCCCTAGGCTTACGTAATTGGTTCAATAAACCTTTTTTTCTGGTACGCCGCCCTGCCATCCCCACCAGGACATGCATAAAGTTGTTCCTCATTTTATTAGTTTGTTAGACGTTGCCATGGCGCTGGTCGGTTGCCGTTTTGCCAAAACCGCCCAGCAACCAGCCCAGTCTGCGAACCACCCCTTAAGGCACTCCACCCCAGATCCACCACCCACTACTCCCCACTCGGTTCGATAAGATATTGGCAATAGAGCGACGCGAATGAGTGTAACGAACCCGTTTATCTTTGCAGTTCTACAGCCTGCTGGAGAGCAATCAAATTGCCAACTCAACGCTTTCGCTGCGCAGCTGCACGATCTTTGTGCCCACCAATGAAGCCTTCCAGCGCTACAAGAGCAAAACCGCCCATGTGCTCTATCACATTAGTGAGTTCAGTTTCAATCAGGCTGATTAAAAATAATAAAAATCAAAATAACATGACTATACCCTCTGATTACCCTTTGCAGCCACTGAGGCGTACACCCAGAAACGACTGCCGAATACCGTGTCATCGGACATGGCCGGCAATCCACCGCTGTACATCACAAAGAACTCGAATGGCGACATCTTTGTGAACAATGCCCGGATCATACCCTCGCTCAGTGTGGAGACGAACAGCGATGGCAAGCGACAGGTCAGTGGCCCCATATGCATTCCATAGACTCATTTATAAGCTCCCTTCCTTACTCACCGACAGATCATGCACATCATCGACGAGGTACTGGAGCCGCTTACCGTCAAGGCTGGCCATTCGGATACCCCCAACAATCCGAATGCTCTCAAGTTCCTGAAGAACGCCGAGGAGTTCAACGTGGACAACATCGGCGTGCGCACGTACCGCAGCCAGATGACGATGGCCAAGAAAGAGTCGGTCTATGATGCCGCCGGACAGCACACCTTCCTGGTTCCCGTCGATGAGGGCTTTAAGGTGCTTTTCTAGTTGAATTTCCCATTATTTGTTTCGCATTACAATCTCACTGTTCCTTGTAACTTTAGCTTTCGGCTCGCAGCAGCCTCGTGGACGGTAAGGTCATCGATGGCCATGTGATACCCAACACTGTCATATTCACTGCCGCTGCCCAGCATGACGACCCCAAGACTTCCGCCGCCTTTGGGGATTTGCTCAAGGTCACCGTCAGTTTCTTTAAGCAGAAGAACGGCAAAAGTAAGTATTCGATTCCATTTAAGTGCACTAATTTCATTCTATTTTACAAAAGCCCAACAAACGAATGTATTATTCATATAATTTTACTTGCAGTGTACGTCAAGTCAAACACCATTTTGGGCGATGCCAAGCACCGCGAAGGTGTGGTTCTGGCCGAGATCGTGAAGGCGAACATCCCAGTGAGCAACGGAGTAGTCCATCTGATCCACCGCCCGCTGATGATCATCGATACGACGGTCACCCAATTCCTGCAGGTATGTAGGGTGTTGGAGAGGCGCATCCACTGCAATTGCAGCCACACAGACACGACACAGACAGTCCAAGATACAAACACATAGAAACAATGATAGTGCCTGCGGCTTGTGATAAGGCTTGGCATTTTGATTGGCTCGGCACGCACTGAAAGATAACGCTGGCGGCAGTTCCTCAGAGACTGGGAAACCAATTAAATCGCTTGCCTGCTGCCCAGCGACTGCTACAAACACATGAGCTAAACACATTCAAACATACACGCGGACACCCGGCTTTTCTTTGCCCTAAGTGAGCAGCTCCCCCAAAATGGTGCCAAAGGGAACGAACTCTCAAGGCTGAAGTTTCCTCGGTGCTCCACTGAGGGCAAAGCCAAAACCAAATAATCTTGCACCCAGAAACCACTGCCTAAACACATACAGTATAATAAGATCAATGCAGACACTAGTTTTCAGTATCCCCTAGATATACTTCCTAACTAATACAAATGAAAACCCAAAAGACTGATTTTATATGGAACCGAATTTTTTCCAATCTTGATGCAAAATTCCCCCAACAAGGGAATTTGCTCAAAAGTCTGTATACCAATTCGGTTCTATGCAAAATCAAAAGCAAAATTTTATTTTAAAATAATTTTTAAAATATAAATTTTATTTTAAAAAAATTTTGGGTGTAATGTAAGTATTGCCAAAGCTGAAAAACCAAAAAAAAATCTTTAAGCAATGTATTTCATGTAAATTTTTCTATGAATCAGACTTTCGCATCAATATGCATTTCACTAGCAGTTCCTTGCATCGAAAGTGCAATAGACTGCCGACTCGGTTGGGCAACGCGCTCAGAATTGGCCCTCGAAATTCAATACGTGCTTTAGTCACCAATTGGCTAACACTGAAAAAATCGCTTAAGAGGCGCTTTGCTCGATCTGACCGAAATCGACCAAAACTGCATTCACAAAAACTTCCTTTGTTCTATATTGAATGTATTGGTACTTTAATGGCGTCATGAACTAAGCAAGTGTATAAATCTATCCCCATCATTGATTGGCCAACGCTCTTCGATCCCTCAACCGCCACTTTCCAATGCATATCCAATGATCAATCATCGATCGCTCGCCTTCAGCCGGCATGCTTTGACCATCATCGTAACCGTAGCTGTATGTGTATATTCTGAGCATAAACTGACAACACCACCCGCCCGATAAATAGCTTCCTCTCTCATAGGCATATACATTAGAAACAGTGCGTTTCGTGTGCAGCAGTTAATCATATTGCTGTGAAACGGACTGTAGAACGGCTATATCATTCGACCGCTCGAATCGTATGCGCCTTCATATCGTGCTATCGTTTTCGAAATTTTCAAACTAGTTTCGTTGTTATTACTTGTGATACTCTCCTTTTGCTATTTACTGATCCATACCTCTATCCTTTGTTTCTCGTCACATGCCGAATAATTGTATTTTAAACTACAAAACACAATACAACCCAACCACATATCGCTCTAAATTGAATCGGTGCACCGAAATATTGAAACAAAAACCAAAACGTTCAGTCGTTCAAGGTAAACAGATTCAATCCGATTTTAACGTTAAGCAGTTCGGTTTCTTTTTAGTTGCATTTTGTTTGCATCCCCTGCCATTTTTGCTATGCATGATATTTTTTTCAAAAAAAGCGTAGATCTTTTTTGTATAATTAAGTTATTGGTTCCCAAGGTCGCGTATGCGTTAGGGTCTAAGAATATGACCGATTTTTATTCACAATTAGTATGTATATGATGTACAGCACTAGTTTAAAATAGCAAATGAAGCAAGTGCACATGGCACTTAAGAGTATGATTATCTATCGTATGGTGATTTTCGCGAATTTTTAATTTGTGCGATTAACTGACTTAAAATATCTTTCTATTTTTTGTCGGAGTTTTTATTTCCTTCTTTTTTAACTCAATGCAAACACAGCCGAACCTCATATAAATATTTTACGTAATAGTAATGCAAAATATTACAAATCGCTGTAAATTGTTGAAAAGTGCACGTAGTTCAGTAACATTGTACATAATGGAGCCATACCGTTTGCCTGCTCTTTAAACAATGCCTAGAACAATGAAAAATTAAATATAATTCCTTGTGCTTCATTTCAAACGTTCTTTTGTGGCGGAACAACTCGGGCAATCTGCGTGGAACCCAAATCCCAAATTGACAATATTTAAATGTTTTAATTCAATTTTATTCGAACCTTGTCTTCACCAAATCACTTCGAATGAATATTAAACTATTTCTGCTACCACTCCGTTTTAAAAACTGATTTAGTTTATGAACGTAAGTAAACATCACAACAGCAGAACAAGAACAAAAACCACAACAGTCATCAGTGCAACGCTTTGCTATCAAATTGCCATCCAACCCAACCACCGCGCAAACAATTCAATGATTCGGTACATTTTTTGCCATTAAATCAAATCACATACACCCAGTTGTCTAGTGAGTCATTAAGGAGCATTCCCATTGATTCACGACTTAATTGGCCAGCCATCCATTCCCCCACCCAATAAGTGTATAACTGGCGTACGTTGTAATCGGATATATTTCTAGTTGTTGTATTATTTTCGTACTTGTTTGTATTCTCCCAAAAGAACTTGAAAATCTCTATAAGCTTATGCGTACCCCTCTTTCATTCACCCTATTATTTGGTTAAATTTTTTTTTTAAGTACTTCAAATAATTTTATTTTATTAATTTTGCAATTTATCTTGAAGGAGAATGCTGAAAACGGAGCTCTGCGAAAATTCTACGAAGTTATAATGGACAATGGAGGAGCAGTTCTGGACGACATCAATAGCCTGACGGAAGTGACCATTTTGGCTCCCAGCAATGAGGCTTGGAACTCCTCGAATATCGACAATGTTTTGCGGTAATATTGCTCAAATCGGAAAGAATATATTATAGCAGTATATTAATAAATAAACTCAATTTGCAGAGACCGGAATAGGATGAGGCAGATCCTCAACATGCATATCATCAAGGATCGCTTAAATGTGGATAAGATCAAGGAGAAAAATGCCAATTTGGTGAGGCTTAATGACTCTTTTACTTCAATGAACATATTTTACAATTTAGATTTTACATTTTAGATTGCCCAGGTGCCCACTGTCAACAACAACACCTTCCTGTACTTCAACGTTCGTGGCGAGGGATCGGACACAGTAATCACAGTTGAGGGAGGCGGCGTTAATGCCACCGTTATCCAGGCGGATGTGGCCCAGACTAATGGCTATGTTCATATAATCGACCACGTGCTGGGCGTGCCTTACACTACAGTTCTTGGCAAACTTGAATCCGATCCTATGATGAGGTATGTTTGATTTTAGAGCTTTAGTAATACGCTGTTTACATTATACCGTATTCCTCAAGTGACACCTATAAGATGGGAAAATTCTCGCACTTTAACGACCAGCTGAACAACACACAACGCCGCTTCACCTACTTCGTGCCCAGGGACAAGGGCTGGCAGAAGACCGAGCTGGATTACCCATCGGCTCACAAGAAGCTCTTTATGGCCGACTTTGCCTATCATGTAGGTGTTTACCTTAAGCCTGTGTTTTATTATACTCAAAATGTTTTGTAACCGCAGTCCAAGTCCATTCTGGAGCGTCACTTGGCTATTTCGGATAAGGAGTACACCATGAAGGATCTGGTGAAGTTTTCGCAAGAATCCGGAAGCGTTATCCTACCCACGTTCCGCGACTCCCTGAGTATCCGCGTGGAGGAGGAAGCTGGACGTAAGTATACCACATTGGATGCCAAGGGCTCAGTTGCTTCTCCTTTCAATTCAAGTCGATTCGATTCACCTAATTTGATTGATTCTATTGGTCCTCCCCTACCGTGCTGCATTACTAACCGAACCTGTTTTTCTACAACTCTCAAAATAAATTTCTCGCTTTCTGCTTAACTAAATCTAATCGTTGTCCAATCGAAAGATCTCCATGATGAGTATGCTAGTCACGAATGGACTGGTGAGTGCTGTCCTTTTTCAAACCCACATCGCACCGCCCACAACAAAAACCTCGTCCTGGCCATGTCCACCCATAGCTCGCTCATTGGGCAATCCACTAGCATTAACCACCCATCGATTGCATACCAGTTCTGCTTTTAACCTACCACCACCTTTAACAATGACTACTTCCATTTGCAGGCTATGTGATCATCTGGAACTACAAGAAGATCAACGTATACCGGCCCGATGTGGAGTGCACCAACGGAATCATCCACGTCATCGACTACCCACTCCTAGAGGAAAAGGATGTGGTCGTGGCCGGAGGTAGCTATTTGCCAGAATCAAGCATTTGCATCATCTTGGCCAACCTCATAATGATAACAGTAGCAAAGTTCTTGAACTAAATGCATCCGATATGTAAAAACCAATCCAATCCGAAGCAAATGCAAATCAAACACAACAACAACAGTCGTCTACAGAACAAGAACCAACAACACTCAGTATCAGACTAACTTGACATCCACATGGATGTAAATTAATCATCACCAGTTTGTTGATACTCGTACCGATCGAAAACCACAAGCAACCAAAACAGTATCTGTAATATATGCGTCACAAGGAACGATCATCATTCCAACTCAAAATGCCCACGTCCACGCCATCTACATACACAAACACACACTCAGAAAAAAACGCATGCAGAAAACTGCCTGCTGAATTTGCTTTTGCATCGACAGCTTCTCCCAAAATAGCTGGCAAGAAAGACTAGGATAAAGTCGAAGACCCCCTTATGTTTAAGTATTGAACTCGATTTTCCCTCAACGGCCTTATGTATAATATTAAATATGAAACTTTCTGTAAAAGATTTTAATTTTATGTTCGACCTATACTGGTAGCTTACGTTCATCAGCTCGCTATGTTTTAAGTTTAGACCCACACTTACATTGGTATCGTACCATGAAACAACTGATTGTGTTTATGATTTTAAGTGTACATTTTTTGTGAATTGCTTGTTTTAGTTAATGGTTTATTTTATGATTTATGAAATGAGTTATCTTAAGTAGAATGCGAATCTCATTGTACATGTCGAAGAAGGAGCGAAGCATAAGCAATAAGCGCATCACACACTCATACTCGAGCGCCCACACATTCCCCTTATTCCTATGCATAAATACATACAAACATGTAACGAAACAGAGTCATTGTAAGATTTGAAAGTGTGAAATTTGATAATAAACTGAAAGTTTTTCATTTGAACCTTACTATTAAGACCGGCACCAATCTTGTCTCGAACCAAAACGAATGACCCCTGTAGGCTCAAAACTATATCAATGTCGGACAAGAAAAGTGCGAGCAAGCAACCAACAAACTCAATTATATGATATGCCATCCTGCACTTAGTTACTAGCCCCGCTATGCATGTGAACCCCCCAGAAAAACCAGAAAACACATTCGCCCACACACACCAGCCACTTGGAGCGAGTGTAGCCACTGCAACTAGGTTAGTCCAATGTACATGTTTCGAAACTGCCGACAAAAATCGACGAAATCTCTACAGCATACATACCACTCTCTGTAATCTAAATCACTCACGGTACACAACTACATGTCATCATTGAATGGATTTTGATACCGATTTTAACTTGCATACTTGTACAACCAAAAACAAGAACTAGAACAACGTAAAGAGAAATTGAAATAAATTCTCCCTCGGCCGAGCAGTTGCATTTCAAACTTTGTACGTAGTTTAAAACTAGTTTTTAGTCCGACATAGAACAACCCAATCGCTAACTATATACCAACTTTCTTTCTATTTCTCTCTGTCTCTCCCCCTAATGCTATGTACTTATAGGTTAGACATTGTAACTATTGTAATCAACCCAATGCGTAAAACCCGAGTGTTAAGTCGAACAGTAACACAGAATTGTACTATCCTCAAACGAGTAACTATCAGCCTACCAGTACACTGTCTCAACTTTCACCACCACTACCACCCACTTAGGAACTCAGTCGAAATCAAAAACCCAGTTGTGGCAGTCGCTTCACGTAGTTGCTAATTCCCGATCCGATCCGATCGAACCCTTCCGGAAGTCTTATCTTTAGTAGGTGATTTAGTTTCATTTGGAGTGCAGTACAGTGCAGTGCCGTAGCAGCTAAGTAAAAATCTATGAAATAAAGATGAACATGAGATCGAAATCGAATTAGAAATCGCGTTAAATGATCAGAATTGAATACGCTAATGAATTGTACAAGTAAGCTTTAAAGGATCGCTGGAGGAGCGCGGATCGGAGAACTTAGAGGAGGGAGAACCGCATTGCAATCGCAATTTGTGTCGTAGTCAGTAGTTACACGTTAAGCGGCGTCTTAACGTGTAACTAGTGCCTTACTAAAGATAAACGCATTACCTTAACCTTTATACAAATTTACTCAAAACATACTTGTACCCCGTACCCCAAACATACGTTCCGCTTCGAAAGATACCCAGATATATACAGATATATATACGGAGTTACACCCCAACAATACAAGTATAAATGATACAATACAAATGATATTGCGCCACACGCTATTTACACCAAAATACACCAAACAAATCGAGAAATGCATATTTTTCATATATTTAATTGTCAGAATAATATAACGTAATGTGTAATATGTAGTTTATTTACTGTAAAACTCAAGAACCTAAAAGTGGAATTTGAATCACATACTATTGATGTAAATTAGCTATTGAGTTTCTAAACAAGCGTTAGACACTGAAATATATGATTCAAATACATACAATATGCAAAACCAAGCAAACTATGGAAAACTGGAGTGCAAAAGAATATTATTCCATTTTATTTTACGACAAACGCTTTTTACAAATAAACCGAATCCATTTGAATTACTCGTAAAGGAACAGATTATATTTAGCATTAGTTAAACTAATTATTACATGTACTAGAAAACCGAATGTCAACCGAGAATCTTCAGCAAGCTTGAGCGAATAATAAAAATTTGAAACTAACTATAAATGAATCGTTTGTCTTTGTTGCACTTTGTCTTCTAAATGAGCGATTTGAATTTCGGGGATTCCTAAATGGCAGCGAAATTTCTAGAAATGCCCATTGTGGCAATGAAACTTGAAAAAGTTTTACTTTAGTAGTTAGTTTCACAACTAAATTTTCAACATTTTGGATCAACAATAGAATAGTTTTTAAATTACAATTTATAAGTGTAATTTTACAGTCACCTGGAATGATAGTTCTCAGATCTTTCATGTAACTTCTCTGTTGGAATATCGACTTTATTCCGCTAGTAGTAATGAGTTTAAGAGTTCATTTTGAGTTCTGAAGGACCCTTTAAAACTTGACTATTTAGTTTGTCTTAATTGAAAAATTCCGCTCGATTGTTAACTTACCCAATACTGCAACCATTAAAATATCGATAGTCGTGAAAAATATCGATTCTCCACAAAATGACAAAGACCACTACAATTTTAGTAGAGGCCGCCCAGTTTTCGCTATTCTAAAAAGAGTTACAGCATCATAACAGCAACGACAATTAACTATTTAAAATTGTTTATTTTAATTCGGTATATATTAGGAGGTTAAAGCAGTTGGTACAAAACACTTTGCAGTACCTGGTAACATTCTTTTTCATACCTGGCAGCACTTCCAATTGGTGATTTTTGACATAGAGCGTTCAATCTGCGAAAAAGTAATTTTTTTTTGCAATGGAAGGCGCTGTTAAACTTAACAATTCGAACGCCTCGCCGTTGCCACAGCGCCAGCAAAGGGGCAATCCGAACAACATGAGTCTGGGCAAGCACACAGCCCCCAAGCAAAATGCCGCCAGCGACGGTAATCCTGCTGAGAAAAAGGCAAGATTTGGAGCAAACAACCAGAACGGTGGCGGAGTAGCTGGTGGTGGTGGTGGTGGTGGTCGCGGTGGATTCGCCGGAAATCGTAACCGAGGCGGTAACCAAAATCAAAACCGGCAGGGTTTCCAAGGTGCCAATAATGCACATCAAAAGCAGACGAACGAATCACCGAAGCCGGCTGCGGGCAATGTGCCCGCAAAGAACAATGAAACCGCAACTGCCAACCCAAGTCCGTCCAGTCAGAATGCCAGCCAGGGTCAGGGTAACCAAGGAGGACAGGGTTTCCGAGGGCGTGGCAATGTCCAGAACCAGCAGAATCAGAATGCTAGTCAGGGAAATCAAGGCGATCAAGGAGAACAGGGCTTCAGAGGACGAGGAGGTGGCCAAAACCAGCCGAATCAGAATGCCAACCAAGGGCAGAGCCTTGGAAATCAGGGCAACCAAGGAGGCAATCAAGGAGGACAGGGCTTCCGAGGAGCTGGAGGTGGAAACCAGCAGCGCGGAAACCAACAGCGTGGAAACCGCGGCATGCGCTCTGGAGGACCAGGAGGCATGAACAACTCGTTGATGGGCGGCGGTGGCCAGCGCGGCGGCGATGACTTCTTTATTGCCCAACGACTGCGCAGCCTTGGTGGACCCACCCATGAGTTGCCACCCATTGAATTACCCACCGAGACCAAGTTCTCCGGACGCAACCGCTTGTATGTTGGCAACCTGACCAACGACATAACCGATGACGAACTGCGCGAGATGTTCAAACCGTACGGCGAGATCGGCGAGATCTTCTCGAACCCGGAGAAGAACTTTACATTCCTCAAGGTAGACTACCACCCAAATGCCGAGAAGGCCAAGCGCGCTTTAGATGGCTCTATGCGCAAGGGACGCCAGCTGCGCGTCCGCTTCGCGCCCAACGCCACCATTTTGCGTGTGAGCAATCTCAACCAGTTCGTCTCCAACGAGCTGCTGTACCAGTCCTTCGAGGTCTTTGGACCCATCGAGCGCGCCATCATCAGCGTGGACGATCGTGGTAAGCATACCGGAGAGGGAATTGTTGAGTTTAGCAAAAAGTCCTCGGCCAGCGCCTGTTTGCGCCTGTGCAACGAAAAGTGCTTCTTCTTGACTGCTTCGTTGCGTCCGTGTCTGGTGGAACCGATGGAGGTGAACGACGACAACGACGGCTTGCCGGAGAAGGCGTTAAACAAGAAGATGCCCGAATTCTCCCAGGAGCGGAGTATCGGACCGCGTTTCGCCGATATGAATTCGTTTGAGCACGAATATGGATCTCGCTGGAAGCAATTGCATGATCTCTTCAAGAGCAAACAGGACGCACTTAAGCGTGAGCTGAAAATGGAGGAGGACAAGCTGGAGGCCCAGATGGAGTACGCCCGCTACGAACAGGAGACCGAACTGCTGCGCCAGGAGCTGAGGAAGCGCGAGGTTGACAACGAGCGCAAGAAACTGGAGTGGGAGATGCGTGAGAAACATGCCGAAGAGATGCGAAACCGCGAGGAGGAACACTTGCGTCGTCACCAGAGCCAAATGCTTCGCCAAGAGGAGGACATGCGAGCCCGTCAGCAGGAGAGTGAATTACTAATGCAGGCCCATAAGCTTAACATGATTCTCGATCAGCAAGAGGGATTCGGCGGAGGTACCAACTCTGGATTCGACAACTTTGTCGATTCCCCTTTCGAGGTTTTTGCGAACAACAGTAACAATTCCGCAATGGTGGGAATCAATTCTGGACCTGGAGGTCCAGATAAACTGGACGGTTTCGAGTTTGGAGCTGGCGGTAACCAACGCGGAAACAGTGGCGGTGGAAACAATGCTCCATGGGGACGCCGACGCTTTTAGACATGGAAACCAATATAGATAGCAAACGTAATCTCATTGATTACGCTTAATATTGGACATTTCGCTCGGATATGAGTGAACAATAGAAAATAAGAAAGGGATCGTGTAAGCACAGATGCATTCTCATTATATTATAATATCAATTGAATTTATATAATTTAAAAAATATAATGATATCGGGTCTCACCAAAAATCCACCACGAAGTAATAACAAGAAAATGACAAAAGAAAAAAAAACCTTAAGAAACATAAAATCCAAACCCAAATGTACAAGATGTGCAGTATTTCGAAGAAAATCACCTGAAATCTACCATTCATCCTTTTATCATTACGTGCATCTATTTATTCATTACGATAATTTTAAATATATGTAGTGACTATCCAGAAACATGATTCTTTTTGTCTATCATCAAATTAAATACATGAAGATACGACAGAAATTAGTGTTTATTCCGAGATGAATTTAATTATGGGGTCTAGTTTATAGATAGGCAGATAGGTGGATTATACTTTGCTTTATGAGTAACTAATCGAATCGCGGACTTGCCTTTATTCAATGTATTTTCCATCAGATCTCTTAAATAAAAGAACTTAAGCTTCCACAGGATTTTAAGTTGGTAATATTTGCGTAAAAACAGAAAATTTCAGCAATTTCGTGTTTGAGAAATAAACAATAGGTTAAAAGGCCAAGGGAAGGCGCGTTTCTGCTGCTGTCTTTAGTCCCAGGACGCTGTCTTATATTAGGTCAAAATGCAATCACTTGTTCAAACAACAGCATTTATTTGCTCAACAGAATGATCTATTGCATGAACCCTCCTCCCATCCACCCTGCAGTTACATAATTGTATTGACCACAAGCAATCAAAGATTGCAGTCGAATTACTCGGGGAATAACCATAAATTCTAATTTCCACTAAATGAAAACAGTTTATCACTCTTGATTTGATTTTTGCCCAGACGTATTATGTCCCTCCATTAACACGCTTTTGCAGCTCAGCATCGTTAAAGCTCAAGACGGTTGAAAACAATATTCTTTTATAGTAAATTTCAGCAAAAATCTTTAACTTTTTAGAGTTACAAGTTTTTAACTACTAAGATCTATATTTATAATAATTTGCACATAAGCTTTTCCTTTTCGGAAATTTAATAAAAATATAAGGCTTTGAGTTCATAATCTAAGTAAACTCGTGGCTGCTGTTGATTTGCTTGATTAACTAACAAAAGCCAAAATGATGCTTTGCTTCCCATTTTTCTATTTTCAAATCAAATAATACGGGTTCAACACTATATTAATCAACTAACTAATCTATTTGCATATATGGGCCTATAGTTCTGCTATTTAATTGATTCTGGACAAGCCTTAATGCCTGATATGTAAAGTGAACATTTATAGGTAGGGTGCTGTCAGGATTTTAAAGAGAAATGTGAGCCCAAATGTCATCGTAATATATGCTAGAATAGGATTTTAGTCAAATCAAAACAAGATTTGTAAAACTTGAAATTTTTGAAACAGAGTTATAATAAGAAAAAATCGATAAGTTCAGAGGGAAAATACAATCGCCGTTTGAAATAAACAACCCCTAGATCGGTCTTTTAAAAACGTGGAACCACGGTCACACTGCGACTTTGGCGACTTAAAAAACACCCAAGAAAATTGATTTTTCGCTCAAACAGAAAGCAACACCTTCGGGCATCAACTTAATTTCTCGGAATAGAACTCCGACCGCCTAGTAACAAGGAAAAGCCAGCATGGCAGCATCGCAGGTCGACCAGGTGAGCAAGGGCGGAATTGGCGAAAGCTTTCCGGCCGGAAGGCGTCGCCATTGTGCAGAAGCCCCGTGAACTAATATCACAATAATTGCGAATTCTCCGGCAGAAACGAGCGCTCAACAAGTTGAAGCACGACTTGGAGCCCTTCCGCACAGCCATCGTGGGAGCGTACGGCGTGATCACCTGGGAGAAGCAGTACTACGCCGGAGTGGTGTTCGGCGCCATCAGCGTCCTGTACCTGGTACTGTGGTACCTGGACCTCTCGCTGATTACGCTGCTGTCGCTCCTCGGACTCATTAGCATTTTACTGAACTACGTATTTCCCACGGTGTCGCGTCTGCTCTTTGGCGGAGTAAACTGGGATGGCGACCAGGAGGCCAAGTTCGAGGACGTGTGCGGCCAGGTGTGCGCCGTCAAGGGCAGTCTGGTGGTCTGGTACGAGTACCTCTTCAAGGAGCGAAAGTCCACAGTGGTGAGTAATAGCGGTAGGGATGTGTACATGTGCATGAAAAAGGAAGAGCAGCTTTAGAGCCTGGTAGATGCTGTAGATCCTCTACTGCAAATCTTAAGTGTGATTTACAATGAAACCTCTAACACTAACTAGCTTTCCACAGCAGCCAGAATGCTATATTATTATTATATCTCAAATTTATTATATTTTCTCACACATTTTCGTTTTGATTCCAGTTCGTAATCGTCATAAGCTTGGGTCTTCTGGCTATCGCCTGGATTGGAGCCATCATCAACAACCTACTGCTGATGTACCTAGCCACCCTTCTCATCGTCATGTGGCCAGGGCTACAGAACAAGGACGTCTTCAAGGCCGTCACCCAAACGGCATCGAAGATCATCAACGAAAAGATCCAGTGCGGCAAGAGGAAGCTGCAGTAAAGGAATCCTTATCTCAAACAAGCAGATAAACTCATCACCATTTGACCAAAAATATATAACAAGCCTAAGTCATCTTCTTGCCATAGTGCACACATCGCATCACTAAATCACACATTAAAAGCATTAAATTTGAAACTATGATATGATATCTTAAAAGATAAGAGCAGCGTATGAAGAGTATTTTCATCGGAAAACTGGCAAATCCCGGCGTGGTTCTGGCCCCATCACATCTCCTACTATAAGTTTGTAACATGTAAGACAGAAGGAATCTCGAAACGAGGCGTACGGAGAGAGAAAAAGAACGCGCAACAAAAGACAAGGCATTTTTGTGATTATTTTGTGAGTTAATTGAAATTTATGATAATCCCAAGTAAGATACAAATCAACTTAAGCGTCTAATGAACTATATTTAAATAAAGATTTCAACTGAATAGATCAATCACTTCCGGTCTCTTGACCTTGACCGCGTGCGGGATCTGACGTGCTTGCTCCTCTTGGTCTTCTTTTTGTGCTTGCTGGGGTGTCGACGGTGGTTTCCATCAAGGCTGTCATCGCTCTCCAAACTGGAGTCGTCCCCCTTCCTCGATTTGTTTTTGGACTTCTTTGAGTGTTTTCTTGACTTGCGGCTGGATGATTTTTTCTTGTGCTTTCTGCGTTCATATGCAGAGTCTGAGTCGCTCTCGGTGGACTCTCCCGTATCGTCCGCCTCGTCTGAACTACTCTTTGCTCTTCTGGAGCTCCGGGGACTTGGCGAACGCCTTCGGTCACGGTCCTCCCGCTTAGATTTGGAAGGACTTTTGACTTTGGGACTCGGCGAACGGCGACGCTCACGATCCTCCCGCTTAGATATGGAGGAGCTACTACTCCGTGAATCTTGTACATACTTCTTTTTTTCTCGGTCCCCCTCCTCTTTGTAAGATTTAGCTTCTTTATATGATTTGACCTCGTCTTTGTACGGTCTGCGTTGCTCCTCTTTGTACGGTTTTTTATCTTCATCTTTGTAACACCTTTTATCTTCTTCCTTGTATCTCCTGCGATAGTCTTCTTTGCTAGATCTCTGGTCCTCCGACTTCAAACTCTTTTGATCTTGAGCTTCGTCCCGATGTGATCTAATATCTTCCCTGCGGTCCCTTCTTGCTGACGGATTTTCCTGCTTTACAATAATCTGGCCGTGTTCGTTTTCACATTTTTTGAACTCTTCGTATTTGGCAGTGTCTAAAAGTAAGTGTAAATTGTCACAAATTTGAAAGGTTTGACGTTCCCAAGCTCCACTTACTTATGCATTTGCCATACTGAGAGTACTCCTTGCGGGACACGGGTTGACAAAGGAACTCGTTGAACGCCTCTTTGGCTCCACCAATAGCCATTTTGACAATAACTCGCCCTGCATGGTCATCGAAACCTTGGATTTGGCCATACTGATCCTTCTGCTTTCCGCCCAGGATGCGCACGTACGCCAGCTTCTTGATCTCCAGTACCTCGTTCTTTTCCGGCTGGACCAGTAGAGCTTTTGGTTTGAGTGCCTTATCCGCTCCCAGTCCCATACCTTTGGGTCGCAGAAAGGGGGCATCATCAATGGGTCCTGAGCCCTTCTTTTTTGGCGGTGGATCAACCCAGCCCATACCGCGCAGCATGGCTAAGCCAAATTGTTGGATAGGTATGTTGTCATAGTCATCTAGGGTTGCCTCCTTGGCACCATCAAGAGGCAGTTCGTCTGCTTTTAGGGCTGGCAGGACAAGTTTCTGGCCGTCTAGACCTTCGGCACCGTTGTTTTGGCTGGCAGATATTAATTCCCGAGCGGCTCTCTGTTCCAGGCTTTCCGTGGGTCCCCCTGCCGTAACTTCTGCTATAGACTGGGCCGCTGGAGTCACCTCCTCTGGATCGGGTTCCTCCTCGCCCAACAGAACTGCCCGTCTCCTCATAAGGCTCGCCAAGGCGGATGAAGTCTTCTGCATGCCGATCATTTTGATTGTGAGAGGAGCAGCTTCCACTTTTTCGCTAAAAGTTACTGTTCAATATAATAGTTTTATGATATGATATTTTAACTTACGCGACTGGCATAATTTCGTTTCCTTCCAAACATTTTATTAATTCCACCTTGCTTTCCTCTTTTGGCTGCTTGCTGGGCAGAATATTTGGCTTCTTGGATAACTTACTAAAGCCGAAAGATATCTTCTTGGCCTCCATGGCTTCGTATTGTTATCTAGTTAATAAACTTAGTAATTATTAAAAACAAATTGACGCCAAAATTAATCGTAAACAAACAGGCAACAGCTGATTCGCGGATTGTTATCGATATCGATCATTTATGAAGCGCTTACACTGCACTATAAACGTAATTAAAAAAAAATTATTTATTTTCTATTCATAACAATAAAACTACCTTAAGGTGCATTTAATAAGTTTTTTTTATCGCCAAACATTGAAAATTGAAATTAATTTTTCAACATTGTCATGTTATTGGGACTCATCTCCATGTCCAAACATTACAAAAAAGCCTAATTAAGCTGTATGTACAGACAAATATTATTCAATTCATTGATCTTCTAATTATGTTTTCCCCAATTTCTTTCCATCTTAGTGAAACGCTTATCTATTTTAAAACATTTTTAAGTTAATTTGGTAGGGCGCGACGGGCTACGAATTCCCCTTATGACCAGTATAATAAATACCTAAAAACGGGGTATTTTTTTGTCCATTGAAACTCGAGAAATTAAAAAGTTTTGACTTCCCCTACCCTTGAAGATTTAAAATTTGAAACCATGTTAGGCGCCTGCTAATAAATCACAGTTATGGCGAATGCTCCCAACTGCAATGCTGCTACATCGATAACAAAAGCTGCATAGTGTAAGCAAACTGTTTTTGGATATCGATTCTTAAGAGAGCTGCAGCTTTGAATTGTAAAGAATTTGAATTAAACTTAAAAACGATCTGAAAAGTTATTTAGCAGTAAGTGAGAGAAGAAAACGGATTAGTAGAAAGTCTTGGCAGAAGTAACTATCAAGCCGGTCGCCTCAATTTTCTATCGAACCTTCTCGAATAATGTGTCATCGGCGGGTCTAACCTCACTCATTCTCTTTCAAACAGCGGCAGCGCCAGCACGAGTTCAATTGTTTTCACGCAGAAATAAATTAAACAGCCAGAAAGATGTTCGGTGGACAGCAGCCAATACTCGTGTTGAGTGAGTATATAATTTGCACCTCGTAGACCCCAATTGCAATCGAATTATCCGCCGGCAGGTCAAAACACAAAGAGAGAATCGGGCCGCAAAGTGCAGTTGGAGAACATTCAAGCCGGAAAGGTATGCGTGACTCACATGTCTGGGTCTTGGGTTTTCGTGTTCTCGCGTTTTCCGACCATCTGCTGATTGAAACGCCTTTTTTCAGGCCATCGCCGATGTGATACGCACATGCCTGGGGCCCCAGGCCATGCTGAAGATGCTGATGGACCCCATGGGCGGAATCGTGATGACCAACGATGGCAACGCCATCCTGCGCGAGATCACCGTGCAGCATCCGGCGGCCAAGAGCATGATTGAAATTGCCCGCACACAGGACGAGGAGGTTGGCGATGGAACCACATCGGTCATCGTCCTGGCCGGCGAGATGCTGGCCGCCGCCGAGCCCTTCCTCCAGCAACAGATCCATCCTACTGTTATCATCCGCGCCTACCGCGAGGCCCTCGAGGACATTGTCGGCCACTTGCAGTCCCAGCTGAGCATCCAGTTGGATGTCAAGGATAAGGCCAAGATGGCCGATGTGGTCAAGGCCTGTGTGGGCACCAAGTTCATTGGCAAGTGGTCCGACCTTGCCGTCAAGATTGCCCTGGACGCCGTCGAGACAGTGACGCTGAGCGAGAACGGCCGTCTGGAGGTAGACATTAAACGGTAAGAACGAAACCATAGTGATTTGAAGAGTTACGCGATTGGCTTATTAACATTTGTTATGCAAATTTTAATAACACATGTTAAATTAACTTTAATACTTTCACAGCTATGCCAAGGTGGAGAAGATTCCCGGTGGCGCCATCGAGGAGTCCTGCGTTCTTAAGGGTGTGATGATCAACAAGGATGTGACGCATCCCAAGATGCGACGCCTCATCGAGAATCCCCGCATCGTGCTGCTCGACTGCTCGCTGGAGTACAAGAAGGGCGAGAGCCAAACCAATGTGGAGATCATCGGGGAGCAAGACTTCACCCGCATGCTGCAGATCGAGGAGGAGTTTGTGCAGCGCATCTGCGCCGACATCATTGCCGTGAAACCGGATCTGGTATTCACTGAGAAGGGTGTCTCCGATCTCGCCCAACACTACTTGCTGAAGGCTGGCATCACGGCCATCCGTCGGCTGCGTAAGACTGACAATCTGCGCATCGCTCGCGCCTGCGGTGCCACCATCGTGAACCGCACTGAGGAGCTGACCGAGAAGGATGTGGGCACGGGAGCTGGATTGTTCGAGGTCAAGAAGATCGGTGATGAATACTTTACTTTCGTGACGGAGTGCAAGGAGCCCAAGGCCTGCACCATCCTGCTGCGCGGTGCCAGCAAGGACATCCTGAACGAGACGGAGCGCAACCTGCAGGACGCCTTGCACGTTGCCCGCAACTTGGTGCTGGAGCCACGTCTGGTGGCTGGCGGCGGAGCCGTAGAAATGGCTGCCTCCCAGCTGCTCACGCGCAAGCAGGTTAAGGGACCGTACACGGCGGTGGCCCATGCCCTGGAGATCATACCGCGTACGCTGGCTCAGAATTGCGGCGCCAACACGATCCGTGCCTTGACCGCCCTCCGCGCCAAGCACGCATCCCACACCGGCGATGGCGTCTGCGCCTGGGGCATCGACGGCGAGTCCGGCGAAATTGTGGACATGAACGTGAAGAACATCTGGGAGCCGCTGGCCGTCAAGCTTCAGACCTACAAGACCGCCGTGGAGACGGCCATCCTGCTGCTGCGCATCGACGATATCGTCTCTGGATCAAAGAAACGCGGCGGCAACGAGCCCACCAACCCGGCGGCCATGGCCCAGGGTATGGAGTAGTAGCCTGCGATCAACCATGTGTATTAATAATGCTTACTATCCTTTAATACTTAATTTAACACTCAAAAGAAAAAAAACAAAACCCCACACACACCACCCCAAATGTTTAACATTTAGCTTCAGCCAGGCAATGTTGGCTTCTCTGGAAGGAGAAAACGCATCTGCTGGCCGCCTACACACAAATTCAGCTGCATTTGCTCTCATTAACAGTACACAAATAAAATTGTTAAAACTCATAACTGCTTTGGATTGTTTTACGTTCATTTACTACGCCTATATGTAATTAAATACACTAATTAGGAGCAGCTAATTTACCTATTCCTGGTGGCAATGTTCACCTTGATGCACTTCGTATAGCCTTTCGTCCATCAGTTTGAGCACTTCCAAGCCAATTGAAGTGAAGTGTGGATGCAGATAGCGGGCAAACAGCTCCAAGCAGTTGGGTTCCCGCTGGTCCTTGTCCAATTGGAGGTACTCCCTCAGCCAAGACAGCAGTGGTGGCTTGTGGGAATGCACAATGCTGGGTACGCTGAATAGCAGCTCCGTCTTCTGGATATCTTTTCCGTAAGTCTCAGAAGCATCTGACCGACAGGCCACGTAGAGCATCTCGAAGGGCTGTTTCTGGGTGAGATCCGACTGCGGAGGAGCTATCAGTTCATGGTCTGTGCTGAGTTTGTACCATCGGAGCTTGTGAAGCAATCGCAGTTTCCAGCTGGGCAATAGCTGTTGCTCCAGAGCCAACTGATGCAGCGTCGAGTTGGTGCACCAGATGGCCACCAGTGATCGTGGGTGCGTGAGTTCTGAGAGCGGTATGTGGGACAGTTGCTCATTGCTTAGCATCGAGTATCCCAGCTCCGGCTTGGCCCGTTTCAGCCTGCGGATGTACTTATTCCGCCAAGGAGGATCTAGCACGATGAGATCGTAGGCGGGCAAGAGTTGGTGCAGCAGTGCAGGCAGATTGTCCACATTGTGGTTGAAGAATCGGGATTGATTGGGAATCAAGAACACGCCACTCGATCCATCATGCCCCTGGAACCGCTGCATCCGTCCGCTTTCGTTGGCTCCATGCAATTGGGGCAGGTTGTAGCCATCCTCCCAGTGCCTCTCTATCGGTGGATTATAGCCCAGTTCAGGGGGCTTGCTCAGAAGCTCTAGATATCCATTCACTGAGTGTAAATCCTCCACGGATGACGGTTCTTCTACGCCGGCTTTCCTTTTGCGCTTCCTGGTCTTGGCTACCTCATTGCCTTGGTCCGGCTTTTTGGCATGGAACTGGAACAGTTCGGACTTTAGGTAAAACTCGCCATATGCTTCGTTTATCAGTTTCCTGTGGTTCAAGAACACAGCCGACTTCGAATCTTCAGTTTTCTTTTGCAATTTCAACATTCCCAAAATTGAACTGTCGTTATCTAAAAGTCATCCCTGCGTCTATCGATGATTTTCGTAGGGCGCAAAAATGTTCCACATTGAATACCGAATTAACTAAAATATTATATTTCCCCACTCTTGAATCGAACGTCGTTAAGAAATCGGCTGGTTCAATTTCAAGAGTAATAATTGTTTTTAAGTTTGATGAGTTTCACGACGCTTCGATTCTAATTTAATGCAATTGCGATACTTACAACGGCGAGACCGATAAAAGCTGACCACATTTTAATAATCAATTAATAATTGAATGTTGCTATTGCTGTCCACCAATATAATTATATATATATGTAATGTTCAGTATATACTTCAAGATACAATATCTTCAGAACATTTTACAGCACTATATACTATCTACATCCACAGTTCAAGTTTAAACATTATGGAGTTTTAAAGTTATACTAAAGACAGATTAAACTCCAAATTAACTCTTTTAGATTAACTCTTAAACTCCACAACTAATAGCGAGTTTTATTTCAGCTTAAGCTAAAATAGTCCTTTATGTGTGTTAATAATTCCGCATGGAGTTTTACACGTCCTCGACGGTTGTAGTAACTGAGCTCCTCGCTGGAATTCTCGGCTACAAATTTCAGCATTGTCCACATGTTGATCTCGTACTTGCATCGCAGGGGATTATGCTTCTGGGTTCCCGGGAGGAAGAAGAAGCTGGGCGTGGACTCTACGACAAACTTTTTGGGGACACTCGTTCCATGTATATCCATCTTGTACAGGAGCACTGACTCCTGCTTCAGGTTACGGCCCAGCCAATCCAGATCCGACATAAGTCTTCTATTCACTTCCTCCCCGTTTTGTAGGGAGTTGTAGAAGCAAACGGCTACATCATTATCGCCGGCGTATACCAGTTCGTTCCAGCGGTCTAGGTTTACACTCTCCACCTTGGGATCCCTGGCAGTGGGCTCCTTTGCTGTCCCATTTATCACCTGATCGCAAAAATGCCTGAGGCTCTCCAGGTCGGGCAGATGTGGCCCAGTGAAATCCCCAAAGAAGAAAACCTCTCCAGTGGAACTTGCGGCGTATATCAGGGGATATGAATCTACGGTACAACCTTTATCAATCCGAAGGAAGCTGAAGTCATCCTCGTTGAAGATGAAGGATTTCCACAGATCGTCCACGTAGAAGTCCATCTCTCCGCCCAGACATCCAGGGGCAGCTAGTTGGTATGCCATATCTATCCACTTCTCCAGCGCTCCGATATCATCCGCAAACACATGGAGGACTACGAGGGTGGGTCGCTTGTGGATCTCCCACGACGATCGCAATTTCCTAAAATCTGGAAGTCGCTGCAGTCGGTCCTTGTATTTTTCCGGGAAAAAGGTTTCGAAATTCGGGGGCGGCGGGTTGTAGCCGCAATAATGTTGGGACATGTTGACTCCAATCAGTTGCTCTTCCAATTGAAATAACCGGATTGATGACTCACAATCATCAGCTGCTTAGTCATAATATTTGATTAGATACTACTACAGTGGTGGGTTTGAAGTGCTGATTTATCGATAGTAAATGAATTAGATTATTTTTTAGCCGCTCTAAATTTAAAATCTTAGTTCTTTCAAAGAGTGGACAAACTCTGTACTAAACCGGAAATGCTCGATAATTTGTTATTCTGTACACACAGTATATTTGAAAACTGCCGTAGAAACAATAAATATTAGTTAGAGGTTTGTAGGGTAAATAGCTGAGCTTCGCTTCCTAAGCGAATTGGGAATATACTCAGCTGGGAATTCTATACAAAAGTATACAT
Organism: Drosophila yakuba; assembly: GCF_016746365.2. Classification (NCBI taxonomy): domain Eukaryota; kingdom Metazoa; phylum Arthropoda; class Insecta; order Diptera; family Drosophilidae; genus Drosophila; species Drosophila yakuba. The sequence continues at coordinate 13,685,631 of NC_052530.2, read as the reverse complement.
TGAGAACAACTTACTTGGAGTCACCTTATACACAGTTGGCCAGAAATGCCAATGTCCTGATTGAAAGTAGGGTGGTATGTCCAAGACAATGGTAAGTCTGTCATTCTCCAGACGAGTTTAATATTTTAGTTTCACTTATCTCAGACTAGGTAAGTGCAGGCCGGGAACAAAAGAGCATGGCCACTGAATTTCTCGAACTAAATCTATTCTAATCACAAGGGGACAATATAAAGGCCCGGAATCAGGACCTGGTTTCCACGCTCCTGTTCATCGCGTTCAGGATCATATCCTCGAAGTGCTGGATGTTGGTCATCACCGTCAGGCTGTGAGCGCACTGATCTGCGTTGGGTGCGTTGCTGATCACCCCGAAGAGGAAGTGGCGGGCGGTTTTCCAGGCGGAGAAGGCGTTGGTCTGCAGCTCGGAGGTGAATCCACCGCCACTGTCACCCTGGCAGGCCAGCGACTTGCCCTGCGTGAAGATGCAGAACTTGTCTGCCTGGATGTCTCGCAGATTTTTACGGCACTCGGAATTCGACTTGGACACGGCCGGCACAAACTGGAGTTCGTGCTTGTTCTCGATACTCCAGGCAGCAAACTTGCCCTGCACCTCGTGCGTGACGCTTTCCTTCTCCGCAAAACTGGCGAAGGTAACACAAATGGGCCGGATAACGTTGCTCAGCTCGAAGGGCTCGTCGAGGGTCATGAGGGCCAGGTCCTGGTAATAGTTTTCCGTCCTCCCTTTGTAGCCGCTGCGAGGAATAAGCCAGTGGATCAAAAATTTATAGCGCTTTTCTATAGTGTCTTTCTACTTACGGCGCTATTTCGATGAGCCGTACATCCCGTCGCTTGTCATCCGGAGTAGTTTCGCCGTAATTGCGATAGAACTTGGCCGCAATCACCCGGAAGGTGTCGTAGCTGTAGGGCAGTCGGGTACCCTCGTCGTATACGCAATGTGCGGCGGTTATGACGAGGTCCGGCGTGAGCAGGGATCCTCCGCACTGGAAGTGGTAGTCCTTCTCGTTGTGCCACACATATCTGCACGGGGATTATCAATGAGGTCATGACCAATGAGGACGGATAGTTAACAGACTTACAGTCCCACATGCCAGGGCACAACCCTGTTGTTGATCGTATAGCCGCCGGACGAGAAGGTTGTTATGGGCGTGGCTATCTGGCCGCAGTCCTGCTCGCATCGCTGTCGTCCGCGGTTCCAGTATCCTCCCTTCATGCACCTCATTTCCGGCAGTGGGCTCAGGGTCTTAAATCCGGTGGAGCAGACGAATTTCACTTCGGTGCCGGGCGGATGGAATGGCTTGCGGCAGTCCACTTGCTGTCCATTGTGGGTGCACAAGGCCTTGGTGGAGTAGCCATCGAATTCCCCGGCGGTGCTACAGTATTCTGCGGAGAAGCAAGGAGTGCATATGAGAAATTACTACCCGGGTACGGACCAAACACAGTCACTCACTCACGCACTTCGGGATTGTAGAAGTACTCCACTTTTTCTTGGCGCAGTAGCTGCTCTCCTCGCCCTCCAGCACATGGCCCTGCTTGCAGGAGAATCGGACTGTTCCCCGGGTAATGGGTCCAGTGAGGACGCGGTTGCCGTCGCCCGTCAGGATGGGCCTCTCGTCGCCAACTGGCAGGGGGCATCCGAGCAGCTCCAGCGGAGTCTCAGTCACCACGGGCGTGGTCACCTTCTTGGTGGTGTTACATAGCAGTGGTGCCTCATCGGATCCGTCGTAGCAGTCGTTTTCCCCGTTGCACGACAATGACCCCGAGATGCAGCCACCTGTTCCGCACTTGAAGGAGTACGCCGGACACTCCATGTGGCCGCACAGCTCCACCGACTCGTCAAAGCCCGTTCCATCCGCACAGTCGTCCTTGCCGTCGCACAGGAAGTTACTCTTGTCCAGGCAAATTCCGGATGGGCACTTGAACTCGTTCTCCCTGAATGTGATAATAATAAGTTAAAGCAACACAAACAATCCACATTCTGCATTTAAGTACTCACTGGCAATTGCCTTGAAGCCGTCGATCGTGCTGCCGTATGTCGTCCTCGTTACCGCATCTCAGCCTGGTCTCATCGGAGCCATCTGCGCACTCACTGACTCCATTGCACCCAGCTGTCCCGATCACACACGCCCCATAGGTGCACTGGAAGTAGGGCTTGGTGCAGTGCTGCCGCTGGGAGACGCAAGTCAACGCCGTCTCATCGGATCCATCGGGGCAGTTCCGCTCGCCATTGCAGACATCGTACTGCGAAATGCAGCTGCCGTTGTCGCACTCGAACTGGGAGCTCTCACATGCCGCAGATACTTCGGAAAGGATCCTTATTAGTGTATTATAAGGGTGATGGTGTGTTCGTATACTTGATAATTCTAGCCGCGAAGCTTCTTTTATTTAGAGCACTTTTACTTCCGCTTTCCGGTTTACATACTCACGATTGTGTTGAAAAGTTATATTCCTTTTTTATTTATAGCCAAAGCTTTGAGTAAGCTTCTTACTTTTATTGTGCAAATAGGCTTCTGTAGAAAATGCTAATCCCTATTAAACTCTATTAATTTATTTCCATTTGATTATTGTGATTGTGTAATGTTGTAGAGTTATTTTCCCTAGTATTTAAATATTCACTAGTAACTGCCGAGTGCATTAAGTTGGCTGTAGAGACAGCCGGTAAGTAAGCTATTTTTTATTTATTTCCGCAATCATTCTCACTCACTTCACACTTTCTGAGTTCCCTGAAATCTGAAAATCACCAGAGATAAACAGAGATGACTGGTGGCCATACAAAGCGCGATTTCAAGATGAACCGGCTGAAATCTTGTTGTGAGAATCTCTCTTTGAGAACAGCGCACTTATGTACACACATATGTACAGAAAGTGTTTATTTTCGCGTCATTTGTATTATCATTTTGAACTTTACTCACTTGTTCTGCATCTCAATAAGACCGCGCAGAGGAACAATGGATTTGACAAAATCGATTTTAGCTGCATAATATTTATTTCCGATGCTCTATTTTGCGCTATTACGCACTCGATCCAGCTGCACAAGGCAATCACATAAGTACGGGTATGCCTAAGTCAAGTGCGTGCTGATAAAAGTCGTATGGAAAGCACTTGCCGCCGAGCTGAGAACGAGTCCGAGCGAGCTTACAAAGGGAACTGAGCTCAAACGTGCTCAAGCTGAATCTTATACCAATCTGGAAACTCGTTTTAAGAGCAGCTCCCCAGAATCGATTTGAGTGCTTAGAGCCGATCGTTATGCTTCAATTCGTAACAGCACTCGATTAATAAAGGTAGCATTCAATGAACAAATTACTCATATCAAATATATCTCTTTGAATTTAAAGTTTTAAGCACAAAGTAAAGACGCTGAGATTCACACTTTTATTAAATTCAAGCTGGTGAATTTTCGCGCCAATGGTTTGAGTCTGTGCTAGAAGTAAGTGTTTCGCCAAAACCTTTTAAAAGATTTTAGTTAACGAGAAAACGACAATATTAACGTACCGAAATTATTTTAAATATTAAAAGAAAATTTTAAATATTTTATAAAATAAAAAAAAACTTTTTTAAATTCGAATTCTGTACAATTTATTAGCAAATTTATCACGAAAAACAAACTTGCTCTACGAGTATTCTGCTTCCGTATATAACAAACAGTTTTTTAAAAATGCCTCTTTTATTTTTCAATTTAATGTTTGTAAGACTGTGCAAATTTCAAAAGTACTCAAGTTATTCGAAAACTAAATTTATGACGCTAGTGCTGCCAGATTGTGGAAATAAATTTGGTTCCCCGCAATACCCTGGCCCTGCCAGATCGGTACAAAATTCGATCTTTTGTACGCGTAGTTTAGATGTAGAGTATATGAAGTCTACATTACATGCGTAATATACATGTAAATACATACATTTGTATGGTGCAAAACTCCACTAAAAATTGTATTACTAGATAGCACGGCGAGAAAAAAGGTGCGTTTTATTGGCTTTCTTGGAGGAATGAGTCGGAACAAGATACTTAGTAAGCTTCAGCAATACTGTTATTAGGCATTTAGGACACTAAATCCTAACAACTATTCAAAAACCAAAATCCAAAGACAATTTGTAAATTATTTAAATCGTTTTGTTTAATTTATTTGTTTCTTTTTCCACATTCTCACTGGTTGCTGTTTGTTTTGTGTTTGTTCTTTTTACGTGTAGTTTATATTGATAATTTACAACTTACGGAGCTAACATAGAATGGCATTAAATTAGAGTTACATCGATTAAGTATGAACGGAGCCTGCGGGTCCAATCGTCGATCGCGGGGAGGGGAAATTACAAGTAGAAAATGCAACCGCAAAGTATCTGTAGGGCTGATCTGATCGGATGAAGTACGTATGTATATAGGAAAAGTAGTAGTCTCTTATGGATGATAGGCTGCTCGGCTGCTCGACTGCTCGACTGCTCGGCCGAGGGTCAGAGAGTTAGAGAGTTGAAAGTAAAAGCCACTAGCAATGTACAAGAAAGTAGCGATTATTTTACTACGAATGCACTGGTAAGTAAGTAGTAGGTAAGTGGTAGGATGCAGTACTATATGCATGACCGACCACCGATTCGGCTTCCTTTTACGTATATCTGTTGCTACTATAATCCACGTTTAAATATTTATGTATTGTATTTTAGCGTCTATTCTTGGTTTGCGGTGACGGGGACACCCCCCATTCGATCCACGCACTTGCGTTTAAAATCTATAACATTTAACTTATTCTTATTTACGTATTTGCAACTGCCTCCGTTCCGTTTCGCAGCAATACTCTCTTATTGTTTGTCCATTTTTACTCGATCCCCACATATATAAGTACATAAATATATATCAAGATTTATAAATATAATATATCTATAATCGAATCTTAGGCGGTAGTACGTATACATCATCTGCAGGACCTCGTTTCGACCACTGTGGAAACTCAATTGAAGGATCCATTTTCGGGACACACACCGCGCCTTGTGGCTTCTGGCTTGTGGCTAGTGGGTGAGTCGAGCACAGCTCGTTGGATCCACTAAACTATATATGGTATCGGTATCGGTATGGTATCGTATCGTTATAGCTAATCGGTTTGGGTATCTCTATAGAGCGTACAACTCACGATCAATTAACGGAACGAGATCAAAAGCAATTTCGCATGCAAGCGGGCAGCCCGCGAACTCTCTCAAACAACTGAGGCTCTAATTACACTGGGAGAACAGAAATGGAGAACGCAATGGCAGAACTAAAATAATAACACAACAATCGGATTCGATTTCTCATTGTTTTTTTCTTTAGATTTTTTCAAAACCAATAATTTATTTGCGTTTGCCGGGGCAAACGGTTTGTCGTACTCCTCTATTCGCCGCTTCTATCGGATAATCTCATAAACGCTTGTCATTAAACTAAACATAATAATAATAAAATTAGGCATTAATTTAATTTAAAAGGTAAACACACTACACATTACTTAAAGAAACAGCTTCACTCTAGTCGTTTGGGCGAGAACTAAACAAATTCGTTTACAAATAAACAGAGTTAACTAAAATTGCATTATTTTATTCAATAAGCACAAACTATACACATTCAAATAATCGATACTCCCAAAAACGTTTGTTTTTCGTCTCGTAATATGTTTACTTGGCTAACAAATTCTATTTATATTTAAGTTAAAGTTTAATAGTTTTCATTTTGTTTTTGTATCCTTTGTTACGTATCTTAAATTGGTTTAGAACATGTTTTTTTTTTTAACCAAAAATTCATATCAACAGAATTTTGCTCGCATTCAACATTGTAATGGTATACTTTCATCTTTTTTTTGTGTTTCGATTTTTGAGTATTTTTCGCGAAATTAATTTAAACATAGCAGTAAGCAACAAAGGGGCAGGACAGAGGTTTTCATTTCGAGCGATCCTCTTGAAGTATGTCGTTTGGAACTAAATTAAAATTGTTTGTTTTGCTCATTTAATTCTAAGTAGGTTTATAATCTGCGCTCTTTGCACTACTTTTATTTACTTAGCCTAGTTAATTAGTTTGTAGTTTTGTTTCATTTACGTATTTTCGGTTGCTGCTCAAACGCTTGAAATAATTCCATTAGGTTCGATTTAGGTTAAGTTTCGTATTCGTATTCGCACAAGTACCATCAAAATATTTAAATATTATTCATTTAAGTAAATAGTTCATTTGTTACAATATAGTTGCTTTGTATCTGTCTCCGCGCCATTCCGCCCAATCCCTACAGATCTAAGGATCTAAGGATCTACTGATCCAAGTGTCCTCCTTGGACCGCCGCCGCCGCAGCCGCTGCCGCCGCCGCCTTCTGGGCCTGCGCCTGTTTCTCCTGCTCGTTCAGCTCCTTGATCGCCTGGATCTCCTTCTTCAGCTTCATCCGCCGGTTCTGGAACCAGATCTTGATCTGCCGCTCCGTCAGGCAGAGCGCGTGCGCCATCTCGATTCTCCGTCTGCGGGTCAGATAGTGATTCGTGTGGAACTCCTTCTCCAGCTCGAGCGTCTGGTAGCGGGTGTATGTCTGTCGGCCGCGTCTTCGCAGTCCATTTGTACCTGCAGATCGAAGAGGAGAGAGTTTGGTAAGTAACCACGATTGCATATTTCTAATATTATTCATTTCTCCCATAAATAACATTAGGGCCGAAACGAACGCCGAGATGTGGTGGGGAAACATTGACAAAGTGATCAAGTAAATCAATTTATTGGCAACAAGAGTGCTTCAATTTATTGTGTTAACGTTTAAGAGTACATGCCTCATATTATTATTTGAATTGTCTTGTGAAATAAAAATTTGAGTCATATTAAACACTGTCATACTGACAGAGTGTTCGCGTATTTATTTTTGGCCTTTCATCGGGCAAATTAAATTGAAAAATTGCAACAAGCAGCCCAACATTTGTTTGCTGTTCGCCGTTGTTGTTTGGCCAAGTCGTAAATATAAATTCTCCTTTTTGCCAGCGATCATCAAGCAGCTCGAACGTAGGCCGCAATTGGCTGCAAAGGGGCCAAAACGAAAGGAAAGGAGATCTCCGCGCAAAAAATACATTTCATCTTTACGAGTATCGCCGAGTATTTGCCAGTTTGCCAGTTTGGCTGTTTGCAGTTGCGGTTTTTGTTTCTGCGGCGGGATCGTTACTTTAAATTGATCGTTTGCCGCTGCACTGCCGATGTTGCTGCCGTGCTGTCATTGCATCCAGAGCTGCAGTTCCTCAGATACACAGATACACAGATCCGCAGATTCGCAGATGCAGTCACATTAAAATGAAAAGGAGAAACGTGCGAGCACTCGGTTGTGGCATTGCACCGGGGAGATGCCGAATGTGGCTACTTAAATTGCAGTTATGCCAGATAATGCCCGTTTAATTGGCAACCTGAGAGTACAGATGGGGCGGGAGGAGCGGGGGGAGCCAAAAGTCGCATCAACAGGGCAGCACAATGCCGTGTTTAATCTCTGATTTTAAATATTTATGAAGTTTAATTTGCCTTCAAGTGCAATAACTCAATTTCGTGTGTGTGCAAATGCACTGCAGCTGTCTCTGGCTCATCTCCCATCTCCCAACGAAGAAGAGGCCCAGACAATGCCTGATATTATCGAAATCAGCCCATGCCACACCACATCATCCCAATCCATGCCAACCAACCAACCAAACAGCCAACCAACCAACCCACCCATCCGACCAGGTTAACTTGGCATTTTGGAGACCAGGTCTTTCTCCTGGGCCGAGCACAATGTTAAGTTAAATATTATGAGCATTTATTATGTTATAAATTTGGCCTAAAGGTATTAACAAATTTATGCCGACACGAAAGTCATAAAGTGAAAACGCATTTATCTTTCACTCGCACACACACACACACACCAACACACGCACATGTGCAGCGTACGCAGCGAGTGCAATTGTGTGCGTGGGGGAAATAAATGGCGAAAAAATTTTATAGACAATAAAAATGATATGGAAATAAAATGGCCAGGATGCAAACAAAGAAATTATCATCTATGTATGTATATGGGCTCGCTTATGTGTGCTGATAAATTCTCTTAATGTGGCTTTATTTTTAAACTGCCTTGCGAGAATTATAAAGACCCATTTAATGTGCCAGAAAATTGGTCAGCGACAGGTCACAAGATTTGCGATGCGTCAGTTTATGGCAATTTGTCGGCCATATCTTTCAGAAAGTCTCAGCGCAATGGTATCAAAAATACAGCACCCTATTTTGGTTAATCCGCACAGATTATTTGTTTAAAGTGCTGCAGGAATTTCAATTAAACAAAGAAGCTGAGACGTCGCAGAATTCCCAAGTAATCTCAAGTGCACTCCCCACGATTCGCGGGCAAACAAGCAGCGTAAAAGGCACACTCGTAAATAAATTTATTTGGCTCTAAACCTGTTTGCTGATTAACTTAAATCCCCGGCAGTCGTGCCAGCTTCTTGGCCTGCAAAATACATCACGCTGAGGTTTAGCAAAAGTTTCATTTTATTTAGGAGTTGCCGGGGAAGTAGGCGACTTTGCTTGAGGAGTACGTGAGCTTTGCTCGGCAATTTTAAATGGAATTTGTCACTCGGCGACCGACTATTTTATCGCAACTTCCCGCTCCACAAAAAAGAAAGCCCTGCGTACATGTATGTATATGCAAAAATAAACTTTTTAGGAAACTTTGCTTTGCCGCGATTTTTTTTCTTGGGACTACCCCTCCGAGTTTTCCTCACCCGTTTTAGATTTTTCCAGTAGTGGCCAAGTTTCGGAATTTATTATGCGAAAAAGTGCGAAATTCATTTTGCTGGCTCGCTTTGCTTTTTTGCTTTTGCTTCTTCTTCATCTGCGTCCTGCTGTGCTGTGCTGTGCCATTTTCTTTTGTAGACTTTTCGAAAATTTTTGTGTATTTCTAAGTACATAATTTAAATGCTGGTATGTGCGGGCGAGGGGTGGCGCAATAAAACTTTGTATGGCAAGGCGCGAAATTTCTTGTAGATAATTTAAACGAGGGCGAAACGAGGGAGCTTGCTGGAGTGGGGGAGTGAGTCTAGGAAATCTTTTTTCGGAATATTTATTCGGTTCCAGTCGGTTTTCCATGGGGCCGTTCCATGGCTTTTCCTCGGCCGCCCTGAAGATACATTTTCAAGGTTTTGTCGACTCCGTCTTCGTGTGTTTTTTGCTTTTTTTCTTTTTTTTTCTTTTTTGGGGGCAGCACAGCTGCGCCTGGGTCCCCAGTACGTGTTATATTTTTTAACTTAAATTCCTCAGGGATTTAAAGTTTTGACAGTTTACGTGTTTCCCATTTGCAGCGAACTTTGAACCGAAACGGAGCGATATCTATGCCCGTCTCTCTCTGCCCGCATATATCTGTCTCTTTCTGCCCAAGGGGGAGTGACTCACCCCGGAGTCGGAGCGTTGCCAGCGGCCATAAATCTCCAGGTGACGGCGACTCCATGTTGCATGCGGCACATCGTGTGATCTATGCTTCTATTATAACTATTTATACACACAGATGCGCATACATGCCACACTACTACATTCGCATTCACTACTTATACTTAATTCGATTTTGTTCTTCGGCCTTATCTTACTCTTTCTAATTTATGTTTTGTTTTTGTCATCGTCACGTGCTATCTGAGATGAGATTTTACCAGAAATTGGGGAGCTGTCCTCGGGTCTGATAAGCTGGAACTCGGATGGCGACATTCCTGGTATCTCATCGATGCAATAACTAGATTACGGGGAATTGTTGAAGAAATGGGACTCACTGCTGCCATTTATAACGTCTCAGGCCCAACCGGAAATTAATTGCCTCTACTTTTTCCCAGGACACGCGGAAGAAACCCTTTTCGGAGGGAAAAACTGCCAAAAGGCGGGAAGAGCCATCGATTGGCCATCGATTAATTGGATGGCTTGGCACACATGTGTGCCCCCACCCACCCACTCCGTTCCGTTCTATGGCACGCATTTTATTCGCAATTTAATTAAATCTATTTTCGTGCGTGTTTGTCAGGGGCGTGTTCCACCTTGCTCATATGATGTACGAACCCATACACACACACACCCAAAGACAGCTGCCAGATATATAGGGAGATACATAGGTGGTTAGATGGGAAGGTGGATGGGGGGGTTGAGTACATAGATTCCGCCCGGATTCGAATTCGAGTGTCTATAAAACAATTAAATGCGTCTCAGCTCCGGCTGAGGTTGACTGCGAGACGGAAAACTAATTTTCCGCACTGCCAATCGAGCACCACTAAATCTGTCAATTAAATTGGCCGCAGGGAGTACGAGGCTCTTGGGAAGGGAAAGGGGATGGGGACGGGGAAGGGGACGGGGGCGTGGCTGCTTGGGACCGCTCGGTGTTCAGACGTGATTATGGCCCCCGTCGAACGACTATGCCTATGCCACATATTGATGCTTGCGGTGGCAAATGCGCAATTGAGCTGCAATTGCCAGCACAAACACGAACGCAATCCAAGTTGCAAGCAGCAAGCAGAAAGTAGCAAGTTGCTGGTTGCCGGTTGCAGGTTGCAGATACTTGCAAGTGCAGCTGCCGGTGCGGTTATCAAATTTTGAGATACACGTTTAGGGTGTGTGCACCCCCAACTTGGCCCAGTATCTTATGGCTGTCGCAGCCAGGAACCGAATTTTCAATTTTTCCCAAAAAACCCAAATCCAAACTCACAAGGCAATCAGAGTTTTTAATTGCTTTTCGGTGGGTAAGGATAGGCCGGGGCCAAGACTGAATCTGCATCTGCAACTAGGAGCTGGTAATTGAGATTTTCCCCTGGCTTTGGCAGAGAAATGATGTGCCAAGTGCAGTTGGGATCGCTGCGATACGGATCGCGGAATTTGTGGCGCGTACAGCCTGCGAAATTGCGAGGCCGTGCCGTAATTGTAGCCGAAGAGAAAAGGGCACCTCTGGTGAAATTTTTGGCGAATCGCCGATAAAATCCGCTTAACGCAAGGGCTTAAGCCTCACGCACCGTTTTTGGTTTTGGTTTTATTTTTGTTTTTTTTTTTTCAATTTTTGTTTCATGTGTCTCCCTTTATCTCGGTAATTTTGGCTTGCAAGCGCAACTCTCAATGGCCGCCTGATGATCTGAGAAGTGGAACGGACTGGGAAACTGGTTCCGCTCGGACGGGATCTGGGCATGGCGGCGTATCTTCTTACGCATGCCCAGGATCGGCCGAAAGGGGCTTCTCTCTCGTCATTAAAATAATTCATTGCAAGTTGCTCGCGGTAGCTGCCGCTGCAACAGGTAGCAGGTCGCCTCAACTCAGGCGACTCAGGCGATTCAGGCAACTCAGGGCCACTGACCAGCAATCCATATTCCGATCCCCGACCGCTGCCAGTTTTGTGGCATCTTCCCGGTTTTGAGTTACGACTGGGCCTGTTGAGCTTGCAATTTAGCGGGCACAGCCTTCGTTTTGGGGGAATTCGCCGGCCAAAAGGGTGCTCCGATTAGTGACGAAAGCTGGTGCACTTCATACTTTAAAAGTTACTAAGTAAAGCGGCTGAACTACATAACATTATGTCTAAAGAAAAGATAGCTTTCACTATCCACTACCGTTCTCAATTTATTTACTAAACTACTGAAAGGTCTGAAATTTTCCAATTCTCCCTAATTAGGGCTTTCCCTTTCACGTTTAGGACAGGCGTTACTTTTGGGCCGGCATGTCATGGCAATTAAAAGCCAATTTGTGTATGAATGAATACATTTGACTGTTTATTGTCTCTATTCAGTATGAGCATGTTAGTTGTATAATAATGCCATCATCATTGGCACACCGAATCAAACCAAAAAATGGCTGAGTGACCCAGTGCCCCAAGCTCGGCGTCTGGAGCTCAAAACCCATGGCGCGTCGAAGCCGAACGCGGAATTTGATGTGGGTTTATCTTAATAGCTCAATTAATGGGCGATGTGAACGCCGCGGCACCCCTTTCGCCCGATGCCCCTCCGAAAAAGAGGAAAAATATATGTGAACGCGACACGCCATTTCCATATTTACATAGACCCGAACCATCTAGGGCCTGCTAGATATATACTTATGTTTGTACATATGTATGCTATATAGCCCAACCAAGTGTGTGAGTGCGGAACGCCTTCCATCGTGCTTTAACCTCGGCGTCATCATTAAAATAATCAACGACTCTATTTTGGCTCCGTTTCAAGTTCTATTTCCATTTCCAGTTTCATCTTCATAGACAGTCAGATACGGATACAGCCACATTTACAGATACAGATACATCTACAGATGCAGATACAAAGCAGCGACAGCTGGCGGAACGCATCGATGGGGATTGAGGGATAGAGATACGGATACGGATACTCAGACCGAATTTTTAACAGTTCAAATGCGAAGCACAAGCACAGGCATTTGTGGAAGATGCGAGCAAAGCGTGACTACGAAGATGAAGCTGTTCAATGGGGGATTTCGATTCAGTTTCAGTCAGGCAAAATCGCTAGACAGCCGGACAGCCGAACAACAGTCTTGGACGTCGAATAAATAAATAAGTGGCACGATGTCAAGCTGTTTCATATCTGCGGAGAGCATCGAGAACACGCCGGGCAATACATTCCCGATTTCAGAGCTCATTAGACGGAAACTAAAAACGCACAACTCACAAAATTCGCATAGAGCCACTTCAGTGGGGCTCATCTGACGTCACCTCGAGTCGCCGATAATTATCGATGGGAGTTATGGCGCTGCTTCTGGAACGGAAATGTGCAACATTTCCGCTACTCACCCGAAAAACGGGCCAATAAAAATCAGCGCCAAGTGTCAAATCTAAATAATGACTCCCAAATAGGGAAAATGGCTGCCACGCCGATAAGACTCGGGTTGTTTATGCCTCGTTTTTTGGGGTTGTGGGGCAGGCGGAAGGTTCTTCAAGATACAAATCGCACGACTGCTGCAGCGCCATTTATGTATCTGAGTATCTTTTAATTGCGCAAGAGTGCGCCATTCTGATCCGACACGCCCTCTCGTTTGCGACTCTGCTTTGGGGCGGCCCTTTCATCTTCGATATCGGTTGAGAAATCGCCTCGAATGCGTTTTTAATTGCATTTTCTCGAAATCAGTTAGGGGTGTGTTTTATGCCCCATAATATATGTCTTGTTGGTGGGGTACAAAAAGTACAATTTTTTATTTAGGAAAGGGCTCTGCTTATAAAAAGATAAAATTATTGCAGAGTTTTATAATGTAAATGGTACATAAATTGTTTACAAATGGTATGTAGAAATACTCTATAATGAATTGAATGGTACAATATACTTTTAAACTTACTATCATATGTACCCTCATAACAAGAGTGTGTTCATTAAGGACACCATTAGGTTCGTCTTTGTCTAGTCAAATTTCGTCAGCAAATTAATTAGCGCAGATTCCGGATTCGCCCAACACCTTTCCGATTCGCATTACACGCAAAATCACGCCCACCCACCCACTCACGCACACTAACCTGCACATATGTGTGTGTGTGAAAGGAGAGAAAGGTCAGGTGGAGCAGGAGAAACTTCATTAAGGGCGCATAAAAGTAAACAAGCGAAAAGTGTCGGAATTTCACACATAATTGGCACTTGAAGTTTTTATTTTTATTTGCCCCCAACTAAACGACAAACTTATGGTCCAAAAACTGTGCAAGAGAGATGGCTGCATTGGGGGAGGGAGAGGGAGACGGAGATGAACATGGTGGTGCCATTCGGCGTGGTGTCGAATTCGGGTTTTGAGTTCGGTCTTTTGGGGTCACACCAGCTGCTCCCCGGCTGCTTTTTCTTTCTTTTCCACCGTCTGACAGAAAAAAGTGAAAGTTAAGAGCAACAATTTCTTTCTTTTTGCCCCCCGTATTGTTGTTTTTCGAGTCCTCGCTGCTAGAACGTGTGAAACTAACAGTTAATTTCAAAGTTGCAGTTGCCCACATCCAACATTCCATATCCTGTAGTCCTGAATCCCTACCCCCCACCTATTCCTATTCCGATTCCGATTTCGATTCCTGCCGCGTCCATTGCGAGTGTTGCACTCTGTTGTGTGTGTGTGTGTGAGGCGGCGAGTTTGTCGTTGGGAAGATTTATGCTCAAATTGCTTTTGCGCAAAATCAACAAAAACAACCAAAGGTGCAGAGGGCTAGTGAATACAGTGGGTTAAGTAAATATAGTAGTACAGTTAAAAATTGATAAAAACTGTTTAGTTCTCTTGTAGATTTTAGAGTTGCGTTGATTTTATTGGAATCTAGTTTCATATAAGATGTCGTTTCAAAACTGTAGGGTGGTATTGAAATACCTGGTTATTTTCACCCCGTAATTAGCATTTCATCCCATTGTACGCCGCACTGGGGATGCAGTTGGTCGATGCCGGGTGCCGCAGTTGTTGCCGTCCTGTTTCGTAATCAATAACATTTTCGCAAGTGAATTACTCGCCATTGTTTTGCCCATCCCTCAGACAAAGAATTTACGGCTCAACCGGGAGCGGGGTTGAGGAAAAGTGGGGGGATCGAGTGAAAATGGGGAGGCGCAAAGAAAGAAAGTGCTAAGGTTGAGAATTTTCATTTCCATTGTAAGTCGTCGCCTGGCTCTATGCTCCTTCATGGATTTATGATGGTTTATAATGAACTTGTAAAGTAATTATGCGCTGCGACGCATACGTACGTGTGTGCCACCGTGCCACCGTGCCACCTTGCCCCACCGGAGAAACCGAAAGCCGGAGAGCCAGCACTTCCACTTTCACCACCACCGCCATAAGTCAGCGCAACCCTTTTCAAAAAATGTCTCCTGTCGTGTGATTTTTGGTCCACCACCCACACAGCGTTTACGCTTGTAATTACACGCTTCATTGTTGAAAGGGCCCAGGTTCAGCAAGGAGATGCGAAGATGGCCATGGGCGTGGAGCAAAAAAATTCCGGGGAGTATTAAAAATGTTTATAAAACCCAAGTTTCCTTGAAAAGTAGTTATGCTTATGTTAAGCAACAGCAGTTCTGATTCTCAAAAACTAAAATTGGATTCCTTTTTCCCTTTTAAAAGCAATACTGTTATGAAGACTATTAATAGAGTATATTAAATAGATACAATCTAACATGATGCACATCACTACGCCTCTGAAAATGGAAGATGGTTCCGCTGGCATCGAGGGTCTCCATTTTCCGTGTTGTTTCGTCGCCTCGCTCTGGTGTCGTATATCTCCGTTCTAATTGGGTTTCGTTGTGCGCCGTGCCCGCTAATGTCAACCCGGCTTGTTGTTTCCGTCCCAGTCACCCGTCCTGTTCTGTCCTCCTCGCATGCGTGCTCCTTGGAGGAAAGTCCCTGTCCCTGTCCCTGTCCCAGTCCTTTGCTCCACTGCCCACCCGATGCTCTTGGCTTGCACATGCAAAAGACGATCCCCAAACTGCCGAAAACTGAACTCAGGGCCATTAAAAGTGGGCGGTGTGTGGGAGGCTGTTTGGAGTGCTGCTTGAGGAAACGGAAACGTTGAGCTTCGTCGCTTCTTGGGATTCCCCTTCTATTGCGTGTGTGTGTGTGTGTGTGTGGGAGAGTGCTGGGTTTCAAGGAGCTGGCACCGGGTGAATTATGTTGCATGCTTTTAGGTGATTTAGCCCACGTTTGTATGCACAAACGTCTGCAGGGTTTTGGTTTATGTTTTGTTTAACTAATATTTTGCGAAATCTTCTTGGGAAATTATGAACTTGGCAGGCTGCTGGATGGCTGACTGGCTGGCCACAACTGCAAACTTTCCCCACCCATCCCCTAGCCGGCCAAAAGTTTTTCATTTCGCCCTTTGCCAATTTCACACTCTGCCAAACGCTGCAGGGCGGACCATAACTTTTGGCCAATAGCCTGCTTAGGAATGAGAGGTGTGCTGAGGGTCCGAATTTGGGGAAAATATTGTGACATTTCTTGCAGTTTGTACAGAGCAGTCGAGGTGGTGAGGTGAATAATGCACTCTCCAGGAAACTGGCATATGTTTATGAAAAATAGATTGATTGTTTATGTTTTGTTCAAGCAGTATTTGTATTAAATTGGTATTTCAAAAAACCCATTTCCCCTGACTATCCCTCCATTTCGTCGCCGATAATAACTGCCAGATAAGCTTTCCTTTCAGAATGAATGGAGCTCCTTCCGCCAGGCACGCTTATTAACTTAAGCGAATGGCGACCGGCTGTCTGTCGTAAATCAGACCCCTGTCCCCCTGGCCCCCACACCCCAATGCGCCTGCCCCTGGATTTATACCCCATCCCACCCGAACGGCGACATTTTCCCGGGCGCTTCAAGTCTCTTCTCACATATTAAAAATAAGCAGAGCAAAACCAAAACAGAGAAAAAGTCCCAACAACGTTTTGCATAAAAAATAAAGCACCGAGTCATGTGTGTGTGACATCATATCGTATATTGTCGCATGAATTTACGTGACCATATGTTGTCGCCGGAGCGCATAAATTCCAAGTGCGGCGCAGACGGCTTCTGGGCCTCAAGAGCCGCCCTAACCCTTTGCCACTTTCCCACTTTGCCACGCCCCCGAAACCCCCTTCCATCTCCTCCAGATGGACCAGGAACAGGACGTGGACCAGGCCAAGTGTTGATATTTCGTTCGATGGTCGTTTGACTTCTGCAAGTGCGAGGCGGCAAAAAATGCGGATAAAAAATATGGGTGAAAAATTTATTGAATTTAATTTGAATGCGCCGAATGGCCCCCGCAACAGCTGCCACTTGATGGGCACTCAGTATCAGTTTCAGTATCTGTATCTAAATGTATATCTGCTACTCCATCCGTAACTGTATCTGTATCCGTATCTGCATCTGTACATTGGCACATCATATCTCATTCCGCCTTAGAGCCGAAAGCCTGGATCATATGAATATTTAAGCTGGCAGGCAGCCACCGCTTTCAAAATTCACCAGCCGCCATTCGAAATCGCCTAATGAAGCCGCGCAAAATTCGTTTTTAATTGCCATCGCAAAATCCCGAAGATGGCGGCGGGTAGAAAAATTTCGTTTTAATTGCTGCCCCGGAATCCCGCCAGATCGCCAAGCCCGAGACTCGAGCAGCAGAAATATTGCCACTTGTGTTTTTTAGCCCAAGCGCGAGGAAGAGCAAAAAGACCTGAAAAAAAAACTCGATTTTCCAGCTAATGGATGGAGGCAGAATTGTTGCTTTCGGAAGAGCAGGACAAGACCAGGACTGGTACTCCAACTGATACTGCAAACCGAGAATGGCAATGAGGATAAAGACTGGGCCGGTACTCCGCGCTCCAGAGTTCGACATCGGCACAGCAGCCAATTAAAGGCATGACATAAATCCAGCTGTGACTTGTATTGGGTGTTTCCGCCTGCGGCCCACATTCTCCATTCCCACTGCTCAGTCCCCAGTCCCCAGTCTCAGTTCCAGTCCCCAGTTTCCAGCTCCAGCTCCAGCTCCAGCACCCCATTCCCATTCCAAATCCGAGTCCCATTCTCCAGTTGGGCCGGCAAAAGACAGCGCCAAAATGTTCAAGATTGTTGCAGGCCCAAACAAAACGGAGAGCGGCAAAAAACGTGGCAAAGGAAAACTTTGCCCAACCAACCCATGCCGTTCGCTTTTCCATGCTCACGCCCGTTGTTTCATTTTACAATGTTGCCTTTATATACCCTTACAAAGGGCGTATTGAGATTGGTTTGATGTTTGTCAGAATTCAGAATCATATATTAATGGCACAACAAAAAGGATATATAATCTAAGAACTATTTTAAAGCTATATATATGTACTTTTAACATATTTTTATTGACCAGCTCTGTAATATTAATTTATTGACATTTAAGGATGATAACATTTTACACTGGAATTATTGGAGAATCTAATGAAATGCAAGAGCATTTCAACTTCAATACTTCTTTCTTCGTTTTTCAGATGGGTTGGTTTGCGTTTCAGTGTTTTTGCTGTCTGTTTTTTGTTGTATTATTGCATTGTACGAGTATTTTTCTACTTGACTTGGCACCGACGCCCTCGTTGGAGTTTCAATTGTTGTACGCTTTCCTCTGCCAGTGCTTTTCCTTTTGCTTTTCCCCAGGAAAACATGCACTTCGGCACAACTGGCAAAAGAAACCGCAGCTTATGCTACCCCTCTTCTTACCAAAAAATAGGAAAATAAAATGCCAGTTCCCCGCGGGAATCCACATTAAAATTCTTGGGCGAAACACCCGCCAATTGCGAACTGCGAGTCCAAGTTAACTAATTTATGTCGCAGGACTTGGAATTAATGAATAAATGGCTAGGGCCTTAGATGGATGGTGTGGGCTGTAAATATGTAAATGAGTTTGCAAAAACCTACCAAGGTAAATAAAAACAGTAAACATAGCACAGGCGAATCGAATCGAAACGAAACGAAACGGAGAAGACAGAAAAAAGAAACATTTCCACACGCAATCTTGAGAGGGCAATGAAAACTTTAGCTTACAAAGTGAAAATTCCGCCCCGATTCGTCTTGAGCAGCTGCCAATGCTTGCCCAGAGGCATTGGGCAAAAGCGAAACTTTTCCGAAAAAAAACTTACGAAAAGTTTTCAAGTTATGGGAGTGATGCCATAGAAGTGACATCATGAATATGGTAAATAGACCATCAAATTAAATATATACATTTATAATTGGGGGGGTGATTGCGCTAAAGTCGGGGTGGAAATTGTTTCCATATTCATTTAACAACCAGAGAAAATTGCGCTGGATTGCTGGTGAATATTTTATAATCCTCTGTTATCCTGAGCAGTTCTTAAAATGAGTGAAATTAGTATTCATATAGCAGTTAAAAAAACTGTATACAATAATTCATGTTAATATATTGCTACAATGAATAAGTATATTTTTAAAGTCTTATAAATACAAGGATTAAAGTTATTTGAGAAGAGTGGAAAGAGCACCCTACTCAGTTGCAGATGGGTAGCCAATAAAATGAGCAATCATAATTAATAATCACAATTAATATGATTTGTTTGCCGTTGCGAGGGGCGCAATATTATTTGCAGAGCATCAATCGTGGAGAGGAGGGTTTAGGTTTGGATTCTGAAGAGCCCGCATTGGGAGTTCCCGCTCCCCCCCAAGAAAAGTTCGGCAATTAAAGTGGTCCAACACATGACGCCAATTGGATTGGAGGGGGAAAGTCGGTGGCCGATAAACGAGGAGAGAAGAAGCCAGTGGCAGCTTGGCATTATCTTTGGGCAAACAGACATGACAACGAGGAACAAATAAATCGCATAAAATATAATTATGGAATTTGTAGCTCTCTGTGGAGGGAGATTTCCCGGACTTCAAGGGCGGGGGTTGGCGGATGAGTGGGCGCTCTTGTGGGTGGTGGCACTGCGGTTGCACTGCCTTGAGTTAATACGCGCCTGTAATTAACTTGTGATTTATTGGTTTAAGTTTTTAGCGGTCTCTGCCGCGTCTGCTGGTCCGCTTCATTTACTTTTCTTTTATTTTATTTTCCTTTCTTTTCTTTTCTATTCAGACCATTGGTTTTATTCGTTCCCAGGAATTTTTCTTTTGCCACTTTATCCTGCACTTGTCCCCCGGTTCGGTGGTTCATTTTGTAAACTTTCTCCTGCCTGCTTTATTCGCAACAAAATGTCTTGGAGAATAAGGCTAATTTATAAGGAGTCCGCCTCTCCGAGTTATTCCGCCCGTCTGGCCACCGCATCCGCCCACCTTTAATATTAAATGTTACACCAGGGACACATTTCGATGAAATATTTCGTAAAAAGTGTCTACGAGAGAAAAATTTGCTCTCTTTCTCCCACCTCCCACCTCCCACCACTCACCTCTCCCCGCCAAAGACCTCGCCTTTCCATCCCCTTTCCCTGTCCCGAAATTTTCCTACGGCGACTTCACCTTTTTTGGCCAGAGTTTCCTTCCAGAATTTCCCTGGGCCATGCGTCTTGCTCAAGTTGCTGCCACAAAACTTTCTCCTTTCCTTCAGGGCGTCCTGCCACGCCTCCCGCCTCTTGCCACCGCCCCCATCTCACGCACGTGGCAAAAGGAAGAAGAGAGCAGCAGCTAAAGATGCTGCCTTTTGTTTTACCCGAAAGGCAGAGGGCCTGTGGGTGGGTTTTTCGGGCCTGGCACACAGGCCAAGAATTATTACCGACCAAATAAGCGATATTTCTCGAGGGATGAATGTGCTTTGGTGCGTGTTTTATTTTATTTCGTTGAGTTACAATCCACCATCTAACGGTACACGCCGCCCCCTCTAAGGGTGGTGTTCGAGGGTTCAGAGGGCGGGGGTGCATGGGCGGTTGGGCGGTTGGATGGGGGTGGTGGTGCTGTGCGCATGGCCGTCACCGAACGGAGGTGCAAGGGAAATGTCGAATGCGAAATTAAGAAAACATGGCAGTAAAATTGGGCAATAAATCATTGGGGGGCCTCAAAGTGTTACTTCCACAATGTACACAGTTGGAATTTGTTTAGCTACAAATTATATAGATTTTGCAACACACTGCGACATATGCCGTTGGTGGAAATGGCGTGGAAAACTGATTGACATTATTGTAACCGGGGAAAATTGACTTTGCGCGCAAATGCGGTTCAATCGACGGTAGTTAATTAAAGCCAAAATAATTGATTTGGTTTCTTTTATAGGTATTAAATGTGTTATATGCTTGCTTTTAAACTTTTGTGTTTTTTTTCGTTATGTAGCAAGGACTTTTGTCCTCTTCCATTGTCATGTTGTCGCTCATGTGGCTCCACTGGTCAATCGAAAGGCAATCCCCGTAATCCCATATCGCTCACAGCTTTCCCATCCTCCGATGCGTGTGTGAGTGTGATTAAAATGGCGATATGAATGCATAATAATACGAGAGTTATGACCCGGCCAGACCCCGCCGTCCAGCCCCCTCCCCTCCGCCCGCCTGCTAACTCGGCGCATAAAACTGCAGCAAACTAAAGTCCTTCAGCACCCCCAAAATCCCCCATTCCCGGCCATCGTCGCCGGGTGAGTAAGTGTGCTGAACTTTGATGCCGCCACATTCTATTCGCATTTGCGCTCCAACTACCTATAGCCATATATCTTAGTCGGCCGGCCCAGGAATATGTGTGCTGTGCACTGCGAGAAAGTGCTTGCTTCGATTGTGTGGAATTAAATATTTCAAATAAATATAAACTTGTAGATATGCGTTCAACGTAGATAGATATAAGGTAAAGTGACTTTTTAATTTATAATTTAATTTAATAACATGAAAATGGGAAACATGCTCAGTATCCTTAAACAATAATAATGCGTTGGGGAATTCCTTTAATTAAATAAATCTTTTTACAGCTTATTACATGGCCCAACTTTTCTGAGTGTACCACAAGGACTAGGACTAGCACCGACTCGCTTCAGCGCCAGCGGGCCGCCTGATATTTTTTGTCCGTTTGCATTTTGAGCGAGTCAACGCCGAGTACGAGTACGAAGCCGAAAAGCCGTAAAGCCTTTGCTGGAGAGCTCCGGTCGGGGGCTTTTCCGAGGGGCTGGGGCACTGGGGGGGGCACGGTGGGGTTTAGGCGCAGTGGCAAAGAGTGCCGCCCTGGAAGATTTATGCAGTTCATATTCACATTTTCCAAACGCCGCATACCAGAGACCCAGCATTCGAAACGCACACGGATGCAGGGCGGGGGGAGATTTTTGGGGCAGGGGCAGGGGCAGTGACAGGGTCCAACACGGACACTGCAATGTGCATATGTGTTTGCCAGGCCAGCCTATGTGTGTGTGTGTGTGTGTACGTTTAGTGGGGAGAGTAAGTCCAGCCGCAATTGTTGGAGCTTTTTTGGGCGCAAAATGGGCGCTGAGTTGCATTGCAGTTTGCAGTTTTTGTTGCTGTTAAGGTTTTGGCACAGTGGGTGTGAAACACAATTTACTTGATTAAAATCCCATAGATACATCCGATTAGATGTCAAAACTTCTGGAGCCCTCAATAAAAAGGTGGACTTATAATATTAAAATGTATATTTTTTGGGAATTAAGGAGTTTAAAAAAAGAGATAGAAAGAACCAAGATAAAATTTTGAAATCAGTAAAACAAATGTTAAATAAATCTTATCTAGAAATTTTTTTCTTGTAAATGGTGTTTGGTATTGGTAGGAGACTGGCTTAATAATACGGCCCAGAAATTGTTTAATAAAGATAGTTCGTTCTGGAAAGTATATAGTGACCTATCTATTCTAGCCCTTGAAGCTGTAAATGATGGCTTCCCAATCGGATGAGTATCCCACAGTGCCTGGCAGAGATCAAAGCCTGCCAGATGGGATGGCGCTGGGCCAGAGGAGTCGAAATCGGAGCAGGAGTAGGAGTAGCAGTAGGAGAAGGAGTAGGAGTAGGAGTAGGAGGCTGGATGCTGAATGCCGGCTTTGGCTTTGGTGGATGACTGCAGGCCTGGGCCGCCGCTCGTGCAAGTGCCGGAGCACACTGCATATTAAGTTATTGTATATTAGGTGTTAAATCAGATAAATTTTCGCATAATACCGCATACAGCACTCGGATTTTCAAAGATTAACGTGGCGCACACACACACACTCATGGCCGTACATGAAGGGAGTCAGTTGTTGTGGCCGCTGGTTGGTGTATGCCGTATTCTGGGTACTGGATTGTGTATGGTTTTGGCCTGGCCAGAACCAAACCGAGCTAAACTGGGCTGTGGCTGCAGCATTTCGGAGCTGTTTTAATCATTTGAATGCTGCACATTGTTTTGAGCCGTGATGGTGGAGAGGGGGAAAGGGGGACTGCAGTGCAGTCTCTAAACAGTGTTGCAGTTTATTTGCATCGTGGACGATGGTTGTTTGTGGGCCTGTGCAGTCATTGATAAACTTTTTGCTCCGACTTTCCACATTTTCCCTGGTTGCATGCGAGCGCACCGGCTTTGTTTTCGTAGTTAACAGATTATTAAAGCGCACATAAATTTATGCAAATTATTAATTGCAAAAATCGGTCGAAAAAATACTCGAAAATCGAAGCCCATGAAATTGTCTGTGCTGGCTTCATTAAGGTTGGTGGTTGGTTGCTGTCGATGTTGTTGCACTCGGCGTTATTTAAAAAAAATAAATCGCAGCGTTATTAAACAAAAGCTATTGTGTTTTATGAAAAGCGCATAAATAAAAAAGGCAAAAGCCAGCTCTAGCTGCAAAATTTATTATGACAAGTTGCCCTGGCACTTTTATCTCTGCACACACAAATTTCTGCAGTCAGCTAGCAGCGCATACAACATACAACAAACAACATACAACATATAAACGTATATATTTTTTGGCATTTATGCTGTTGTTGTTGCCCTCGTATTATACGAAATATATGCAATATAATGGTCACAAAACAAACCCTGTCCCAAAATGCCGGATGTTTCGGCAGAAAAACTAGCTGGAGAGCACAAACACACACTTGTGTGTGTAGATACCACTATCTGGCAGCAGCAAAAACTTGACCATGGCCAAGTGGATTTGACAAATAAGTTGGCAGAAATAATTCGCACGCACAGGCGGCCATTTGAGCTTAGTTTTAATTAGTTGAGCGTTCGAGGCTGCGGGCAAAAGCCATTATTTCAATGGTAGAGGACGAAGAAAAACAGGGCAATTTATTCGATTTTAAATGTAATGTTCTTTTCAGATCGGGCTTATGTGATAATAAATGGCAAACAGTCTGAATGAATTTATGGCCCATGCTGATAATCTGTCAGATGCTAAAAGATATCTGGAAACGCAGCAACTTAATTTACAATCCTTCAATGAAAGCCAATTCGGAATAAATGATTACTTTTGAGAAGATCTTAATACAATTTTCGATACCGATATTTAATGGAATTTTATCGGTGCTTTTGATTTAATGGTAGGCGAG
Source organism: Drosophila yakuba (assembly GCF_016746365.2). Taxonomy (NCBI): domain Eukaryota; kingdom Metazoa; phylum Arthropoda; class Insecta; order Diptera; family Drosophilidae; genus Drosophila; species Drosophila yakuba. The sequence continues at coordinate 13,661,825 of NC_052530.2, read as the reverse complement.
ACTTAATTGCAATCTAAACGAAAAGCCCACCTTTTATGCGCCTGGCGATTAAATAAATAACCAGATTGAGTGCTTAAAAAGCAGAACGAATTCCGATGGTAAAGTCTTTAACTGAAATGAAATGCTTGTTATTCACCCACCCAAATGGCTAATCCACCGCCCAGATGATTGAACGCAGCCAGGCAGGGGCAACGGGGAAGGGGCCGACTTCTATTTATTATAAATTTGCAATTTAAGCAACAAGCACCAGCAACGGCGAATTATGCACGCCGAGAGGCAGCCAAAGTTGATTGGACTTGGCCGGGGAAACCGGACGGGGGATAGGGATAGGGATAGGGATTGGGATTGGGGCTGGGACTGGCGGTACCTCGGACAATTTACCCCGACATTGCATATTCCCGCTTCCTTCGCATGCGAGCACGGACCATGGCCATGGACGTGGACGTAGTTGTGGATGTGGATGTCGACATGGACAAGCGGCACAGGGACACGCTCCTGGGCGCGTGAAAAAAGGAACGAGACCCGATGACCATCGCAATGCTGACGGACACACGGCCAAAAATCATTACGATATGGTAATACTGACAAAATGGTAACTACTTCAAATCTATTTCTATTTTATGTTCTCTGATAACTCTTCACTAAATTCTGACCATCAAAAAATCCAATGAACAACCTTACATTTCCCCAAAGAATTTCGAGTTGCGACTTGCAATTGACATCTTAAATGAGTTTTCTATCTTTGCTGTTGAAATGGATCATTTTTGGATTTCTTAGGACAGATAAATTGGGTTTCTATTACAAGAACTGGTGGATTGTAATGTACAAAATCTAAGGTATATATATTAGAATGCTAAGAAAAGTGGCTCCGTCCTGAAGTGCAGGACATGTTTCTGGTTATTTTCCGCAGTGCATTCGGGAAAAGAGGGCGACTGGGACTGGTCAGCAGGTTGCTGTTGCTGTTGATTTGTTTTGGCCGGTTGCTGGTTGCCGCTCTTTCGCCGTGTTGCTGTTGCCGTTGTGCGCTTTCAAATTGCTCGTTGCCAGTTTGCCGGGTGAGTAAAACGATTACCCGCCGGCTAGGAGGCTCGCTTTTTGGTATGTGTTGGAACAACTATTATTAACTTGGCCGGTACAATGTGGTTGTTCCTGCTGTTGTCGTTGTTGTTGCTCTGCTTTTTTACAAGTGCAACGCTTTGCGGCCATTGTTCTGCTTTGGCTGGAAATTATTATTCGCATGCCAAAATGAATTGAGCAGCCGGCGGACGCAGCAGAAGTTTGTGCGGTGCATGCAACATGTTTAGTTGCCCCCTTGCACATGCGTTTCAGTTGTAGTTGTAGCTGTAGCTTTAGTGGCCGAACCCCTACCCCCAATCCCCCAGCCATCCCTTCAAATTGCCCGGTTATTAAGTAAATTGATTTTAAGTACGTTTGGAAATTATTTGCTTCTAAATGTTTTGCTGCCGCATTCGTCGCAGCTGCACTTGTCGATTTTGTCGCGATAAGACGGCCAAATTGATTGTTAACATTAAGTGCAATTTGTTGGATTTCTTTTGATTTTCCCCGGAGATTACAAAAATGTAAAGCGGCTTTATCGCGGATTAGTTAGCTTAAATTGAAGCCATTCATGAATTTATTTTATAATGATTTTAGTCTTAGAGCATGGGTTTCCCGTTTTATTTTATGATTGAATTGAATTGAATATAATAACACATGATACACATTTCCCAACTGCATTCCATACTAATACATTGCAACCTCTTTGTGCTGCAGAACTTCAATTTCTCTTCAATTTTCTCATTCAGTGCAGCCCTCCATTTGAGTTAAAGCACCACTAATTCCTGGCCTTGCCCACCACCGATTCGCATACATTTTCTATTAACCGATGTTAAATTTAATTTAATTTAAAACAACATAGCCCAAACAACATCATCGCAATGGACGCGCAACATGCGAAATGGTAATAAGCGACCGAGGAACTCAACCTGCTCGACATTGCTCCTCCATAAACAGTGCAATTAAACTAATGACTGTGCTTAGGTCCGATCTTCAGCGGTTCGGCTTCAGGGGAGGGGATTCCAGATGCCTCATAGACATGGCCGAGACCACACACAGACTGGACTGCCAACAGCAAACAGAAAACAGCAAACAACTGGCTAAACCGGCTGAGATCGGCTTTTGGCACTTGCGCGCATATGATTAACCTGCCGGCTAAGAAGACCACGTGGATTGGCCCTCCGATTCGACGCTCTAATGGGTCGCCAAAAGATGCAGCTGATGAATTGCCAGCGAAATGGCTAAATGGTTGCCAGGGCACAGAGTGGGCACAGCAGAGCAACCGGTTTTCACAGGGCAGGTAAAATAAGAAGCCAAGCCGGCTCGGTGGCGGCTTTAATGGCTTCCGCCAGCGATCATAGGAGTGAAATAAATGGCCAGACGCAGCCAATAAACGTCGCGCGTTATGCCCTGGCTCTTTCATCGCCTGGCCAGGCCAAATGAGTTAAGAACTGTGGACAGTTTCGGCCGATTTACGAGCAGACCAGAAAGAGGAGAAAAACCAGAAATGCTCGGATACCACCGAGCCACAAAGAGCTGCAGAAAGAGTGAGCGGGAGGACATTCCTCGCTCGTAATCATACAGTTTGCATTATAATAATATCTCTGTGCAATTTACGAAACATCCATATAGATATATATATATATATATGTATAGATATATATTATGCCTAGACAGACACCCATCAATCATTGGGCGATTTTGAAGGAATTGACCTCTGTCCGAACCAAGCCCCTCAGGCTGAAAAGTGCAGCGACGTCCATGGTCCGTTGTAATAATAAAAGTAATCGCTCTTTACCCTTTAGGGTTAGCGAGTGCAGCAAATTGCGAGCTGAATGCGGGCTGAATGCGCTTTTCTATAAGCATAAAAATTGCTATAATTTGTTGAAAATTACATTTTATACATAGTCGCCGCCCGTTCGCCATAGCCGCAATTTATTTTCCCTACCTTTAATCAATATGCGACTGGGCAACTGGTCAACTGGGCAACTGAGCGACTGGGCAACTGGACAACTGGGAGTACGGACAGTATGGCAGCACTAACTATTATCCAAGATGGATTGCCGTGAAGGGCTACGAAAGTACAGGGGGTACATACCATCATGGCAGATGGATGGTCCGAAAGTACGGAATTAGAGCGCACTAATCAAAAATATTGAAAGCCATTAGATCAAGCCATCAAGATTGGCGAGTCCGAAGTCGGACCTGTAATTGTTGGCTGATAGTTCAAGGTTTGGATTTGAAATCGCTTTTGGTATATCTCCCGGGACTTGCAAATAGCATTACTTATCATTGTGAATGCATTCTCCAGGTTCAGTTATCTCATTTTTGTTTCGTTTTTTATTGTTCAACATTAATTACCCCTTTCAGGCGTTTGTGCAGCATATGGCCATGGAAATTTATGCAAATTACTTAATAAAATGTTGTCAACAGCAACAATGACAACAAAATACATTTTCAATAGACCAATACGACACCAGGGGCGTTAGTATTTGGCCATTTATGGTTTACACCGGGTATACAACCCCTTGATTGTCCACCCTGAAAGGGAAGGGATGGACTTGGGATATGATGGACCTGCTGAGGCAGCTGAAATACATTTTTCCACCACGGATCCAATTAAACTCTAGTTTTTTTTTGTTTTCGTGTGCCCGAACCGTGTTTTTCCTCATAAATTGTGCATTAACCTGATGCGGCGTAGCGCCGTGAAGAATGGCCATAAATCGCGGGGAACTTTGCGAGCCACCCTCGGCGGCCACTCACGTGCCACCCTCTTCTACCGAAGTCAGCTTCTCCTCGTTCATCCTCCGTGCTGCTCCTGTTTTCGCCTCCTTACGCTTCTGTGCCGATTTCAGCCGAAAGATAAATAATCTGATGCCGCTCCACCCAGACGCAGTCTCATATTTGCGGTTGCTCCCCGCAGAATCCCCGCACGAACCTGACTTCTTCTTGGCATTTTCGCAATAAAATCGTAATAAAACACATTGGTCACGTAATTTCGTTTGTCTGTGGGATTTTATTGCCATTTTTTCGAGCAATTTTAAATTGTTATAAATGTGATGGGCGACGGCCCGGACCCGTGTGTTTACTCAGCCAAAAGCCAACCGCCTGTGCCGTACTTTGCGTACTTATATATTTATGATGTGGAAAATATCTCGAGAACTGCACGGCCAGGCTGGGGAAGGCGAGTGAAATCGATAATGATGATGGGGATCTGCACCGCATTTATCAGGATAATTACACTCGTCCTTGGGCCATGATTACGTGGCCAAATGAACAGAGCACGCCCACGGACCCACCGACCTACGACGGCTTTTCCAGACTTTCCGCCCAACACCCTCTAAACTTTCACTGGCCAAACACCGAACACGAAACGCACAAACACCCGCACAAACGACAATTAAGCAACAAAACTTTGATAAATTGCTTCCTTGCTCGCATTTTATGTGGTTCAGAGGTGCGGGGCTTCTTTACACTAATTAAGGGTCTCGGGGTTTCCTGCAAATATTTGTTATCTGCCTGCCACAAGCCGAAAACCGAAAGCCGAGAGCTGAAAGCTGTAAGCCAAACAGGCAGCTTCCCCAACAAAGGGGGACAGTTTTGTGGCGCCACCGGCAACTCGGAATATTTTTGCTCCATTGAGCAAAGTTTGCCATAAACTCCGAATAGTTGAAATTGTTTTCATTTGTTCGAAACTCGAATGGCAAAACAATTTTTGTGACCAGAAAAATTCGAAATAAGCAATTGTGTTGTGTGCTCAACTTTAACATTTATTCTACTCTAAAATTGCAAATGTCAATCTTTATTTCCTTAATTGCTTGTAAGTTTTTAATAAACATACAGATTGATCTCTTTTGATTCTCATATTTACCATAACACACATATTGCATTCCTTACTTAGCACATTATGTATTATATTTGAAATCTTACGCTTTTCTATTTTATCCATTTATAAGAAAAGAGCTTATGCATTTTGATGCCCCTTATCCCGCAATAATTTTGCAGCTCTTATGGCCTGTGCAAATATTTATTTATTAATAAATTTATTGGCCCCACCAGCTATGCAAAATCCTTGCCAACGAATTCTTGACCTCCCCCGACGCTAATCCATGCGATGAGGAGGAAAACTTCGCTCGCCAATAAAAATGATAAAGTTTTTTGCGGAAATATAAAATTGAATTATTGCATGCAATTTAAAAACCAACAAAAGCTGACAGCAGTCGCAGCTAAAAGCCAACCAACAACAACATCGGGATTGCCAAAAAATTTGTCAAAATAATGGCGTCATTCTGCAGTGGTCGCCGCAGTGGATTGCTGCTTGGCTTTCGGATTGGAACCCAAAATGGGGTATTGGGATTTCGGGGGCGGTGAGCCGACAAAGACGCCACAAGGATCCGCCAGGACACTCACACACACACACACACTCTCCGGCTGGCGACGCTTTGGTTTATCCTTTATCCTTATGCTTTTTTGCACATTATTTGCTTTTGCAATTCAAAGCGATTAAGTGTCTCCAGTCTCGCAACTCGCAACTAGCAACTCGCATCTCGGATCTCAGATCTGGAGACTCCGGGGTCATTAGGGGCGACATAAAACATGTTTTTGTTGCAGCGGCCATGGACTATGGAACCATATAGAATATATGGCCCGGCTAATGGCAAAGCCATCGAATAACTCAGGACGGGCCGAAGGGAAAAGGGCTTTCGCTTTAAGGCCATTAGTGCAGGCTGGCCAGCCCCCGAAAAATCTGCGGAATAAAAAATACGACAAAAAAAATGTATAACACTGAGCCCATTTAATAGAGCAATTATGAGCAGTTGAGAGTCGTGAACAGTCGACCGATGTCGGCCATATTTCAAAGTGTTTGGCCGTAACTAATTAAGCAATTAATTTCCGAGCAGCGGGACCCGCAGCCGCCGCGGGGAAGTTCAACAAACTTTGGGCTTGAAAAATAATTTACAGGCAGCAGAATCAGAAGTAGAAGCAGAAGCAGAGCCTTGCCACCGTTCGCAGCTTCATGTGGCGTAATTTAGTGAAATTATTTATGTTCTGGGTCCACCAGTACCGCGACACAGCACTGTATCGGGCGAAGCCGAAAAACCCTTTTTCACATGCGTGCGCCGCGCAGTATGCAACAATTTCTGTTTGGCCAGACATAAAACACGTTAAACGCCCCGAAAGCCCGGGGGTGTGAAAACTGGAATCAAAAACCAAACCGAGGCACACTGAATATTTATGATGCGATTAGCAAGAGTCAGGGGCAGCAGCTCAGGTTGCAAGGAGTTGCGGAACCGGCAAATTTACGTGGCCAAATAAGAAGGCTGCCAATTAAGGCCGGCAGCGGGCGCGGAGTGCTCGGCATGAATATGTAAATAAAAAGAGGTAATAAGTGGGTGTTTAATAACCGGATGCCTTCTCCTCCTCCTTCTCCGCCCTCTGCTCCCCCGGCAAACCCACCGAAAAAAAGAAGGTTGTAAAACAGAGAGAGCCCACTTTGTCACCCAGCAAAAGGTAAAAAATCAGTAGGCAAGGCAACAACAAAAAAGGACCGACCAAGGACCAAATAAAAAAGCGAAAAGGTAGCTTGTTTAATTTGCGTGGCATTTGCAGCTGCCTGCGGCAAAAAGATAACGAAAATAAAACGTTTGTCGTCCTCGTCGTTCTTTTTCCTTTTTTTTTTGGAGGGGGTTTGGGTGGGGAAACGGGCTTCCGAAAATTTGTAGAGCTGTGTAAACTAATTAAACTAGTGTGCAAAATAAATGCCCAACGAAATATTATTAAAATTTAATTTAGCGAAAATAATCAAGCGCACTTTGATTAACTCTGGCCGGGCATTATGAGTATTTAAATGGCCAGCATAAATACGAAGTGCATGCGGCGCACGGCACATTAAATTCATTAAAATTCAATTAAAAACTGCGAATCAAAAGTGGAAAAATCGAATCAAAACTAATAATAATCGAGAGTTAATGGCACCGCCTGGACCGGGCGATAAATATGCTCTGTATGTACCAGGCATTCGTGGGGTTCGGGGGATTTGGGGGATTCGGGTGATCCAAGTGGGTGACAATGTGGCCCCGGCATTTATTCATTCATTAAACGCAGACAATTAAGTGTCAGGAATTTTGCAGGACCATAAATTGTGCGGTGGGTTCAGTAGGCCAAAATGGGGCGTGGGCCAGATGGGTTGACATTGCCTTTTGTCAGGTCAGCTGAAAATCTACATATGCACCGACTACTGTCCACTGACCAAACAACTATAAAACTATGTGAGCACCAGCACCGCACTGGGTGGTGGGAGTTTTCGGGAAATTTTCAATTTAAATTTTCCCTCTGCGGCGGCCATTTTGCAATGGCCGCGACTATTATGGCCTCGCAAAATGGTTCCCACCCCCAAACGGAAAATCCATATGAATCTGACGGGGGTTGGCTAAGCTGACAAACGGTTAATTGAAAATTCTCCAGAAATCAAATTAGGGAACGCCGGAAAACTATCCCGGCGCTACGAAAGAATAAATTCACCCGGCACACACTCATTAATCTTGCCATGATGATTCTGCCTTAGTTCGGCCAATGAGTAATTGGAATATTGCGTGGAAATTGAATTCAGCCTGATTTATTTGTCGGTCTTTGTTTGATCTCATTGGCGTTTAAGTAAACAAGCTGCCGTTGAATTTTGTCATGTGTTCTATGTGTTTACGATGTTACTCATACTAAAAGTATTTCCCTTTCAGCTTAATAAGATTCGAAGTAAGACTTTCCTTAGAGCATATATTAAATCTAGAAAAATTCAAAGCAATGTTAAAATTAAGTTATGTTACCAACTTGGTTCGTTTCAATTTAAATATAAAGCAGGGGGAACGGAATAAATGTACAAATCGGTTTATTTTAATTTGGAAAACCGCTTTTCCTTTTTCAGCTGCCAACCGCCGATTTTTCCCGCTTATCGATGACTAGGAAATGTAACTCATGACGTGTCCTACGGCTTATTTTCCACCCACCGCCCTGTTTTCCGGATGCGGTGTGTGTATGTGTGTGTGCGAGTGTGTTTTGCTCGCAAGACATCAAATTACTTTCGTATGCAAATCAGCGGCTTTTCTGCGGACTTTTTTCTGTGCCACTGCCACACGGCAGCCGACAGTCGACAGTCGCCGTTCGAGGGAAAAGGGAAAGAGAGGGCAGAGGGGCGGGAAAGGAGCGGAAAAGGGACGGAGACAGACAGTTGATCGGCACCAAATTTATCTCAATGATATGCAGATAAAACTAACAAGTACCAGCGTTTCCTTTTCATTCCGTTTGGCTTGCTCTCGCTCTCGCACTCGCTCCTTTTTTATCCCGCCCTCTCTGCTCCGCTGCACTTCTCCAGAGGAAAAAGCAAAAAGCTGAGAAACTACATTAGCAAATAAATTTATTTAGCATTGCAAAAAATGAGGTAGCTAAGTGGCTGGCAGGTTGGTAAAAAAAAAAAAAAAAACAAGAAACCAGAAGGGATGCCACATGGATGTGGATGGCGGCAGGGTTGTGTGGGCGCCATGAATTTATTTAAGATACTTATTGATTGGATTTGATTTCGGGCTATGGGAAAGTAAACTTGGGCAAATAAATTTAAATGGGGGCGTTGAGTTCGCCCGAGGATTTCGAGGGGTTGTTGGAATTTGCAAGTTTTTCTGCTCTTGGGCTTTGCCCAGCACGCATGAGTAATTTTTCCAATTTTTGTTTCACATCTTCTGCTAATCCGGAAAATTGTTTTTCTCCACTCGCTTCTTCAACTGGTTGAAGCGTTCTTTTTATTATTATACTTATCTACTCACTTTGTCAATGTTTTTTTTTTTGGTTTAAGGGTGTATTAAATATTTGACACTTACCTAGAAAAGAGAATAAAATAGATTGATTAGTTTTAGGCGTACTGTAAATACTACAAATATAGGCATGCAAATTTACATGAGAAAATCTTAAGTTTTACCGTTTCAATTAGTTGCAAAGCCATTTTTCAGCAAAGAAGATTTCAAACATAATTATTGCAAGTTTTCATTCGCAACTTCTGTGTAATTGCACAAAATGAAATAATAAAAATGAAAATACGCCCGTGTAAAGGTGAAAAGTGAGTTAAAATACCTTAACGACCTTTCTGTTAATAACGCAAAGTGCAAATGTTGCTGCCGGCCACCTGCAACTGCCCCACGGCGGCAATAACAATGTGCAACTGCAGCTGCAACTGTGCAGCGCCGCACGCAATTTTCATTTTCCCTTGTTATTAAGTGATAATTGAATTTTTATGTCTCCAACTCGAGAGCTCCACAATCGGAGCTCCAAGTGTCGCTGCGAAAAGTGCATTTGGTACTGCGCACTCTGAACTGTGACCTACAGTCACCGGAATCAATTTCTCCAGCATTATATCATAAATCACAGGGTCATGTGCCAATTTCCTGGCAAAGCATGTAACGCACTTTCTAAACATCTCAAAAGAAGTCGGAGGAAAACCTTTTACCTTTTCCATTGTCTGACGGTTTTTATCAGTTCGGGGCACACAAAAACGATATGAAAAATTCGCTGCAGCTGTTTTATGACCGTCCAGAAGTCGACCTTTTTTTTTTTTGCCAACCGCAGACTGTGCGAAAATTATGAAAATTCATATTTCCGCACGCACTTGGCCGGGAAATTTTCCGTACCTGCTGTTGCAGAATGACAAAAACAAAGCCAGCGGGCGGTGCGCCGTGAAATTTGCATGCGTCAATAGAATTTGGGAAATTTCGCAACAGTTGCCAAAAAATCGAAATTTGATTTACAACTGCCGCATGGACCATAAATCTCGTGTCAAATATTTTGGTCGCTGCGATTTCATGCCTGTAAATTGCAATTGCATTAATGCTGCCGACGATTTTTCTCGATTTTTTTCGGACCAACAAAAAAGAAAGAGAAAAGAAGACGAAACTCGCACACATTTCATGCGGCTTCCACAAAAGGTAAGAGCCCAAGAGACCCAAACGACGACAACGAAAAGCAATTTACGAAAAGCACGCAGCGTTTAGATCAAAAGCAAAGTCGACGACGACGACAATCGCCATTTGCCAGGGGCGCAGGACCAAGGGGGGCGGTCGGACGGTCGGTCAGTGGAGGGGGGACCTCTGCCTCGGACAACGATGCTATACAACGCAAAACACATCATTAAGTATAAAATTCTTAAAATGGAATTTTAAATCATTAAAAGGCAGCAGACAGCGGCGAAAAAAGCCAGCCAGGAGGAATTCGCAATGCGTTTGCTTTATTTGGGAGCTGCAACAGCAGCAACAGCAACATGCAATGGCAACAATTCCTGCTGCCCAGTCGCATTGTCCAAAATGCTCGAGGTTGGGGCAACGCAGCAGCAGCAGCAACAGCAACAGCAGCATGCAGCGTTCTTTTTTAGCTGGTCGTTTTTATTTTTCCGTATACGCCGCTTTTTTTTTGCATTTTTTTATGTACACGCCAGGCCAAACAGCTTGAATGGAAGTAATGATGCTGGCCGAACGTCGCCGAAACGAAGTCTTGAGAAAGGCGCGCAGTTGGGCTGCATTTGCAATGAGTTGCCGCTGCAACAGCAACAGCAGCAGCACAGCACAGCACAGCACAGCACAGCAACCCGCAACAGCAACAGCAACAGCAACAGCAACAGCAACGGCAATGGCAATCAGCAACATGGCCGCCTGAGCAGCAAACGAAGCTGAACTGCCATCGTTGCTTTTATCGGCGTTTTAGCTGCTGCTGTTGCTGTTGCTGCCCCCTCCAAAAAACAACCCCCCCCTAAAAACCCCACCACTGCATTCTGCTCCTTTCGGTAACATGTTGCTGCCGTGCATTGCATGTTGCTGCCGCTGCACGAATTCTATGTTGCACTTGGAATTTGAAGTAAATAATTCTTAGCTGTTCGCTTTTGCTTTTGAGCATTTTGCAAGTGCCTGCTCTGCTCGTTAAGCATTTTGGGTGCGAGTTTGTTGCTTTTTATTTGCTGCTGATGTTGCTCATCATGCAGCTCGCCAAAAAAGAAGGGATAAAGGGAAATAACGAAAGAAAAGAATGAAAAGTGGTTCCGTTTCGTTTATCTCATGTTTTGGGCGCATTATATAAAACACTTTATGCGGAGATGCTTTCGAATTCTCGCGGAGTGAGTAAGAGATTGATAAAGTCAGATGGAGTCTTATAGTACGTATTCACTGTAGCCACTAAATGAAATGTTTGTTAAAAATATGTGTACATATACTTTAAGATGTTAGGAAAATGTTTTAAAACTACTTTATTGTATCTAGGACATATATTTTATGTCGTGGGAGCTGTTGTTCTATTTATTTTTTAGGTAGTTGGAAATTCGATAAAATTAAAAGATGATGTTAAGATGACGTGGTTTTGGTAGTTTCAAATCATATCATGCTTCTGTGTATTACTTCCTGAGTGACCCAAGATTTGTCCAATTGGGGCCCGCATGCTCGATGCACAATGATTGACAATTCCCCAGGCGGCAGAGCAGACAATGATCTCGGACTCGATTCGATTCCCCCACATCCTACAGTTTTTCCCATCGAGCTGCCAGCATCCGCCAAATACTCGACATTGCTGGCAATCAGACAAGCCCAAAGCAAACCAAACTAAACCGCTGTAAGCCATAAAAGGCAAGCTCTCCTTAGATTTCTTCCCTGCTGTTGTCTGCATTTCGCCTTTTAGTTTTTTGTTACCTTTTCTGTTGTTCCCGTTTTGGCCTTCCTCCATCTTGCGACATTTGCGAGCAAATAAATTCAATTTGCTGCTGGTCAGAGGGGACTGCGACAGGTTTTTGTCGCATTTATCATCGCATCAGCGACGGCGGAGGATGTAGGATGGAGCTCCAAATGAAACGCCATTTACCAATTTATTTATTTATATAAGGCGAATATATTTTATAACCCGGAGCAAATGCAGCCAGCACTGCGCTGGAATCCGCGCGAGCAAAAAATGTTGTATGAAGTGACCAAACTAGTTCGTTAAAATAAATTCGAGAGCCACTAACAATGTTGAGCGGACAGACGGACGGACGGAAGAACGGACGGACGGACGGACGGACGGACCATCGGATGGGATGCTGGATGTTGGATGGACAACATGCAACAGAACAGTCGGGGCAGCATCGGGGTTCCCGATTCTCCGTTCTCCGTTCCCTGTTCCCTGTTCTCAGTTCTCAGTTACCCATTCCAAAGTGGCCATGTATCTCCGATGTATGCGGCAGGGCGAAGATGTATTCCTTTTGGGATGTTTTTAATTTTTCCTTAAAGTCGTTAAGCGACGTCGCTCGTTCGTGGATGGTTTTTTCTCTTTTTCGTTTTGCTTTTTTTTTTTTCGATCCGTCTGCCGTCCTGCTGGCAGTTTTCCCCCCACCAGACGCCTTTGTGTTCGCCTTCGTTAGCTGCCATTTGCTTCCTTTGCCTTTCTAATGGAGTTTCGCAGATAACAGAGCCACAGCGAACGGGGTCTGCTCCTGCATAAGCACACACTTAGGGGTTAAGGGGAACCCCCCGAGGAGGTGGAGGCCCCAGTCTGAAAACTCGAAATGAAATTAAACCCTTTTCGGCGGCTGCTGCTGCCGCTGTTGCAGCAACATGGCAACATGGCGGCTGGCTGCGAGAAATTAACATTATTGCAATTTCTGCAGCTTTAACTAACAAGCCAAGAGAATACACTAAAAACGAGGGAGCGAGACTGCAACCTGCAACCTTCAGCCGATCTCGAATATAATTGAAGGAGCCTCGCAAGACGTGGCAATAAATTTGAAATCGTTTAGAAAATTAAAGAAATTGCTGGCTCGTATTTCCATTCCAGCACAGCTCTGCCATACCCCCTCCAAATGGAAATGGAAACGCCAACAGTTGCGACTGGGAAAACAACAGCGAGGAGGAGCAAGTGGGGCAAAACAAAACAGAGCTGAAATGCGGAAAACTAAAGACTGAAAACCAAACAAAAGGAGCTGAAATGCTAAGAAGTTTTTGCCTCGACGTCGACAGGCGGCATATGCAAATTTTTTACCAGAATGCAGCTAAACTTGCGAACGGGCCAGAAAAAAGGGTTGGCGGTGTAAATGCGGGATAGAGTAATGAAGATACTCCTTAAAGAATATGCTCCGCTGTTCATTGCCTTTACTTGAGCAAATATTTCAGGACAAGCCCCCCGTTTTGAATAGCCAACATTTACTAAGTCGTGATTTAATGTTGCGCTACCGAAAAGTTTTGTTTGTTTATGGCGAAACTTAAATTGGCTAAGTGCCACAAATATCTTTAAATTATTCACCCATTCTTCACGGAAATGTTGCATTGGTGTATTTAAAAGCATTTCATAGATCCTAAAAGATTTAAGATGGTTTATATATTTATTAATATATTTATATGGCTGAGGTGCATCTTTTTGTACACTTTTAAAACTTTGATTGCTTTTTGCATGGTGTTTGGAATTCATTTTGCACAGATCAGATCGAACTCTGTGCCGCAGCATTCAATTCCAAGCTTGGATGCAGTTGATGCTTTCGGTTTCGCGCCTGCAGCTGCCCGCTGTGTTTTTGCAATGATAACAGAAAGGCTCCCATGGTCCCCACTTGGGGCACCCCCTCCCCCCTTGGGCGCCCCTTAGCCCCCTGCAGTTCGGTGCTAGTCCGTTTCTAATCTGTCTTCGCGTGCTGTTTGCTGTTGCATGCGAGAATTGCGAAACACGGCGAACATGCAATGCAATGCGATGTCATGTCCGATGTCCAATGTCCAGCTCCCTATGTAGGGGACCTATCCGCCACCCAAAAACCCCCCCGCGAATGGACAACATCAACAAGGCTGCCACATGCTGCGTTGTTGTAGGCCATATGCCCATCTCTTTCGCACCGCACAGATGCCGTCCCTTTCGCGCCGCCACAAACATTTATGCAAATGGCTGCGCGCCATCATAAAATTGGATTTGGCAGCTGATTCTGATTCTGGTTCGGATTGAGATTCTGATTCCGAATACGAACCCAATTCGGGGGCTATTTTAGATCCCTTGCGAAAAATTGCTCACTTAAAACACTCACACGCATAAGTGAAAATAGAATTAATTTTCAGAAACGCCTTTCTATTCCTATTTTTATTTTTAGTTTCCCTCAGACATTTTGTGCTCACTTTGTGTCGTTATTTGCTTTATTTTTAGTCGCATTTTTGTCGCATTGCGAATCTCGCGCGACCTCCGTTTGGGCCGACTAAATAAATTTTGTTTTAAGCGTTTTCGCCACACTCCATATACAAAAGAAGAGCAGCTGCAGGGGGATCTGGGGAGGGGCTGAGGGGGCGGCACAGCACATGGAGCAGCCAAATAGCCAAAGATAATAAAATAAACAAAAGGTTTGCCGCCAACAGAGGAGCAGAAGAAGCAGAAAACGCAACCAAGAAGCCAAAACACTCAGGCAGAAATGGAGGAAAAGGGGCTAAAGGGGAGAGGAGCGCTGGGGGCAAGGGGCAAGGGGCATGCGGCATGGGGCAGGCAAAGGTGAGTCGCAGTTGCTGCAGGTTTGCAAGCTTTATTTGTGTGTTTTATTGTGGGCATATCTCAAAAGCCAATCTTTTGCCAAGTCCGACAGCGATTCGAACTCTGGAATTGAGGGAGAACCGATTGAAGATGGAGCTCCCATGTGTGTGTATCTTTTGAACGTACGTATGTATGTACATATATGTAGGGATACAAAAGACCGCAACCATGGCCTACATCTTTAACGCTATTGCACTTGAAACTGAAACATTCATTTAGTTCGTATACTGAACAAAGTTGCCTACAAAGAGTAAGACAGTATTTTAAATGTTTATAGATCTTAGTTTTAAGTTATTATTATTATTTTTTAAGTTGACATTATTTTCACTCATAACTGCAGTATTACTCCTTAGTGAAACTCAAACTTGCAGCTTCTGACTGCCTTGTGATTTGCATTCGACTTGTGTTCACCTACCCCCAAAAACAATCTCCACCATCTGTCTGCGTCCTCGTATGCAAATAAAGCAACACGCGGCGCAACATGCAACGTGCAACATGCAACATGCGAGCTGCCATTGCACGTTCCGGGAATAGGAATGGAAATGGCTATGCAATGGGGCTGGAGTTGGGAACTGGAATGGTCATGGGGGCATGCAGACCTCAGTTTCACTTCCTTTCCAGCTGCCCCGTTTATCGAAAATGAATAAGAAGCTTTTCTTACTTTTAAATCTTTGACCAGCAGCTCCTTCTTTTTGTGCCACAAACTTGCAGCTTGCCGCGATGTCATCGAACTATGGACAAGTTTCTTTATGGTACCTGGGAATTGATGGAAGAGCACTGAAGTGCATATTGCATAACCATGCGAGCAGTCTCTTAATCCTCGACCTAATCTCCCCCTGATGTCTGGACAATCTTTTGGCTCGACTCGTATGCCAAAAGCAGGATCACAATGGCAATTTATGGGAGCTTTCGGGTTTTTAGTTGGCCGATGTTTAGCTAATACCTCGAACACTGCCAAAGATACTGTGGGATTTGCTTAAAACTCTAAAGTTTAAGTAACCACACAACGTGTACTTGCCAGACAACCGAAATCCTCATGTGATTTAAGGCAATTAGCACATTACCACGTCTGGGTTCCCATTTTAAATGGAATAAAACAATGCAGTGTCAGTTGAGTTTCTAGGAAAAATATAGCTCCCAACTGTTCCGTTAATTTTCCGGCGTAACACCAGAAGCGATCGGGTTTTATTTCACCAATTGGTAGGCAATTTTAATGCATATTTCATTTGAATGGGTGTAATGCGTGTTCGGGCTCTCTGAATATATATGGATATTTCGGAGTTGGGGGAGTACTCCATATTGAATTATGATTTATGATTGGAACATGTTGTAGCTGGCTCAAGGGTACTTAGTCCATAACCCTCTGAGTGTGTGTGTGTGTGTGCGAGTGTGTGCAAGTGGGAAATGTGCGCATATGCGCTAGTTAGTGAGACATTCAGTTGCAGCGGGAGAAAGAGCAGGAGAAAGGCGGAGAAAGCGGAGAAGTGGTGGGAAGTACTCGAACATCGAAATCGACCAAAAATAGCGACATTTGTGTGCGGCCCTTGAGTAATGGCTGCCATGTTTCCCAAAAGACAAGGATCAAGGATGTTTCCATTTTCCTTTTTTAACGAAAAGCAAAGGAGGCAGATAGCAGCGCTTGTAATTGGAGTTCGAATGACTCTTATGGCCTGACAATTATCTCCAGCGAGATAAGACATGGCCTTTTCCGAGTCCCTTGAGGTTTATCAGTTTCCCATTGTCAAGAAGTGATCTGTTCTTGGCAGGGGGATATATAGTTTAAATCTGGGGGAGCCACGTTGTGTTTAGGAGTTGGTTTGCAACCTAAGATTTTGTTCCCTCTAGGAATATACATCACCGGAAACTAGAAATGTTCAAATAAAATAGGCTAAACGAGTATTTTCCCACATCATTTTACAAAAGATTACTTAGCCATATTTGGATTTATTCAAATTGGGAAATCTTAAAATGTATTTCAGTGCTGGAGCCCTATAAACAACCCCTTCAGTGAGTGCCGTTGTATTTTAGCACCTGAGTGACTTTTATCCGCGGCCACTGCATATGAAAGACGAGTGAAAAGCGGGATGGTGGGAGACCATTTTAAAATTCCAACCGAGGCGCGACAAAAATTCACACATTTGCGTGGCTAGGACCGAATAAAAATCCCATTTAAATGTGACACTTAAAATGCCAGCGACAAAAATAGTGCCAGACTGCGGTGGATACAAAACCGATGTGAAAAAAACTTGGATGGAGGTGGAGATGGGGTATACTTCACGTGGACGGTGACGAATTCGTGACGTGGAAGGACTAAAAAATGACAAAACCTTACATTTATTTGCATTTTCAAGTCGAGGCAAAGCATGGCCATCGCATTTTCCACCCTTTTCCTATTTTTTTCCACATACACATTCTTCATTTCGTTCGTTTCGTTTGGCCAGTAGTTCCTTCCTTCGCTTCCGTTTTGCGGTGCAGAAAAACATTTTCCACAAGAATGAGCCAACGAGTTGGCGACATTTACATATGTGCATCTGTGTGTCCCTGTGTGTATCTGTGTGTATCTGTGTGAACTGTCATCGCGCCATAGAACTGTCAACTTGATGGTAATTTTGAACAAAGCCATGAAAGCGGCAAAGGAGTTGGCTAGCTGCAGGTTTCCTCTTGTTGTCTGGCTTCCCCTATTTTATTTCGTGCTTTTTTCGGTCTTACGTAGTGCTAAACAAGACAAAGGATCGCTGATGGATTCCATACAAATTAAATGCCCTGTTCTGTCGTATTTTCGGCTCAGACAACATTTCATTTCGAATTCATGCAAAACATAGAGTATTTATGAGGTTCCCCTCAAGGACGCAGGACAATTAGCGCCTTGTCTGCAAGCGTTTCCTTTCCATCTCGAGTCCTGTATCCGCATCCGTTTGGGAAGTGCAAATTACTAACTATCTCTGCTTCATCGCCACTGTTAATTAATCTCGTTTCTCTATTTGATGGTTGTTAAAACAAAAAACAATTTATTTTTCACATATGAGCGCTGCGCATAAATCCCCACAATTTATGCTTATTGCCAATTTATTGCGAGATGAAAAAAGTGATGGGAAAAACATGCATCGAAGCGCCGGCCAGAGTTCAAACAATCAACGCCATTGTCCGGAACTCTCGCTTCATTTTATACGAACTCCTTTCGCGTCCCGATATTGCAAAATTTACTATCGGCCACTGTGGCTGCAAAAAGGGCAAAAATCGAAATATTATTAAGTCCCAAAGCTGCACTTCAATTAAAATGCATTTTCGCAGTTTATGGGCTTAATCTCATAAACAATTTCAGCATTGTTGCAAATTTGCTCTCCGCCCTCGGATTTTTTGCCATTGTTGATTGTCAGCAGACGGTTTCCAGAATATTTTATATCCGAATAAAAACATACATAGCTTAAATTGAAATTGTTTGAGAAAACCTCATAGTGCAGAGAAGTAAAGGAACTTTTTGAACCCATCGTTTTTGATGGACCTAAGATTCGTATAAATAATTAATTGTTATGTTCTTTCTCCATTTGTTTTCATCCCTATTGAATAATAGTTGTTTGTAGTTTGTAGTCAACTTTTGTCTAATTAAGGTGGGGTTACCGTCATTAATGCACCTGCCCCATCGTCCCACAAATATTCGCACAACTTTTGGGCCGACCCACCTCACTCTCCTACCAGTTCCACGGCTTGTTTTCGTATCTTTCAGTCGGATGTGTTCCCTTTTAATAACTTTATAATGGCGTGTTGCATCACGCGCTGCAAACTTCGTGTGGACACGCCCCCTTTTGGGTAGCCTGGGTTGGGGCACCCCCCACCCGCCCGGCAAACAATTGCGAAGCGCGTGTTTGTTGCTGCATTTCGTGCGATTCTTTTTCGGTTATCGGCGATTTGCAATCTATGCGCATAACTCAAGTGCAGCAACACCAACGAGCCCGCATCATTGGACCGGGTCCGAGAGGCATATGTGCAACTTCCGATGTTGCCGTGGCTGCTGGGCGCTTAACTGATGCTGGACCCCATCAAACTTGGCAATAGGCATACACACACACACACACCTCGGCAAACAAAGGAAGGCCAAAACAAAAAAGGAGGAAAAATCGCATGAAAAAATAGAACAGCAGCAACAGCGAAATAATATCGGCAACATTTTATTGCCCTCTGACCTAGAGGGGGTGGTCGGGGTGGTCGGGGCCACGACCTGCTCAAATTTGACTCCGAACATCCTGCCGGACTATCGCAATCTCTCGCTCCTCCTCCGTTTTCCGCCTTATCGCCGACGTCAATAACCACCCACTGAAGTGCCCCCAAAAACCACCCACTATCCATCCCCACACTCGCCGCTCTCTCCATCCGTTCATATCCTTGTGCGTTGTCTCGTTTTACTGCAAAATTTACATCCTGTACTGCTGATGGTCATTTTACTGTTTCCGTGTGAGCCTGAGTGGCGGTGAGGCGGAGAGGGGCGGCGGGTTTGGGCCGGGAAGGACTCTTGGCCGGCACAGTGTGCATATGAATATTTTGCAGCAGGCAACAATAAAATCCATGACATCATAAATATCGATGCGTTGCCGTCGTAACGAACATTTTCGGTGCGGGCTTAGTTCCATTCATTCCGAGCGCCCCCGAGGGCCACCAAAAGGGGGGCGGGGCGGGGCTACGGCGGGGTCACACGATGGGGTCGCGAGGGGTCAGGGGGGGATAGGCACACCCGCAGCAAGGCGCCGCGCGATAACTCGATAATTATGTCCGCTTTTGTTTATTTCGCACATCGATTACAATGCCGGAGTGCGTCCCAGGCCGACAGATTCCGGGGTTTTGGCCATTACGGATATTTCGGCCATTTGCAGAGGTGGCGGGGTCACCATTGGCGGGGCGGGCTGCGGGTTGTTGGGGCTTGGGCCACCGGCGGGTCAGGTAGTGGTGCATACGTCACGGTCCCAACTCCCGTGGAATTTACAAACTTCACTTGCGGCAGTACGACTGGTTGGGGGTAAATGCAAACCAACTACACGGTGAAAACTGCGACCAATACAATTTAGCACAGCTAATTTCGAGCTTAATTAGGATTTGGCATTGTAAACATTTTTTTCTAATTTACAAAAGAGCTTAAGATATTATAAGAAAATCATTCTCTGGGTTATTTGTAAGGAATTAATTTTCGCTTTAATTTGATGCAATCTTTTCAACTGTGTGTTTTAAATATCTCTGTCCCCTTTTCTTTCAGTGCGGGGGCTTTTCCCCGTTTTCGTCCTTTTAGGTGTGGAGTACGTTGTCTGGCGTCGCTCGCTTCTCATAAGTAAAACGCTTGTGAGCAAAGTTTTATAAATTATCCTTGTGAGAATCCTTATTAATGGCGCGTGTGCAATTTTCATTTTATCGCAGTAAAAGCAAAGTTAAGTTAAGCTCCTGCCGCTCCCGTTTTCCAACTTTGGCCCACAGCTTGCAAATGGAGGCGTTGCACCACCGCCACCGCTGCCACCACCGCCAACAAAAACAACCATCAGCTGAGTCTCAGCTCGCTCTCTCTTTCTGCCCCGCTGGATATATACGTGGATATAAATGTGCATATATCTCGGGCTCTTGCTCACTTTTTATATTTGCGCCGGCGAACTTCAATTGTTCAGCAGCCAACACAAACAATCGGGACACGAGGGGTCAAAGGGGCGGGCCGAGGGGGCGGCTTGGCTCTCAACTCAACTCGACTCGACTCTCGTATATTGCACAAATGTCTGCCCAACTATCGAGCGTTGCATTATGAGCGACTGTGGGAAATGATTGCTGAAAACTTCGGCGAAACTAAGCCAGTCGATTAGGGGAAATCAAAATCGATGTATAATTAATTACATAATCATAAAAGTCAATATCTATACTTTTCTATTTAGATCATGTTCACTTTGTCGCATTTTTATGTCCTTTATATTGTTTTTTTACAAATATGAAGAATATTTTTATTTATTTTTTACTTTTCATTCCTTGCAAAGTATGGTATTCCTATAGCGCTTTTAAACCGCATTTTAAAGCCCACTGTTCGAGTCTCCGAGGGAGGTGAAACCTGGAGGGGGTTGTCGGTACGTCGGAAGAAGATCTCTCGTTGAGCTGCCAAAGTTTTTTATGGCCTGCATATGAATATTATGCGCTCGAGTATAAAATGTTGTTGGCCACACTTCCTACGTTTCACTTCCTGCACTCGACTCGAGCTGAGCTGCATCCTCCTCCTCCCCCGGCACACACACACACACTCGGCATACACACACCATCTCCATACAATCTATATAGTATGTGCACATCTATCTGCAGCCGTATCTATACATCTCAGCAGATACAACAATGCACAATGGCAACAAAAACAAGTGGGAATGTATCTCGGAGATGCGAGCTGAAAACTTTAAAGCTGCCTTTAACCCGAGATTTCTGGCCCGCAGGCAGCAAGACAAGAAAATGCGAATAACAGGCCAACAACTTGAAGCCAAAAATCCTGTCTGAAGTTTTCTTTGTTTTCCCAGCGGAGGGAGGAAAAGAAAGCCCCTCCAACCGCTCGGTGTGTGTGTGTGTGTGCAAAAAATATTTAGCTGGCAAAGTTTTATTGGCAAAATCTGTTTATGGCTTTTGAATTTTAATTAGTTTACATTATGTCGAAATGTTGCCGCTGCCGTCCGTCGTTGCAACAATGGGGCGATACGATACCATGGCGATACGAGCGGAAGAAATAGTGTCCTGGCAGTCGAGAAGAGTTTTCATTACTATTTGTCTGCTGCCTTTCCGCACAGCAGCCGCAGCCGCAATTTTATGCGCAGGATACAAATGTACATGAATAACTAACCAAGCCGGCAAAAGGATTGCACTGGCACAAGGGGCAGGGTCCTTGTGCTCGTCCTAGTCCACGTCCTCGTACTCGTCCTTGTTCTGTGTGTTCCCCAGGATCAGTGGCAGCAGCAGCGGCAGCGGCAAAGTTTGGCGCTCTCGTCGAGACGTGCCTTGTAGCAAATTTTAATTCGACAAAAACATGAAACTCAAAACCGTTATTGGTATGTTGTTTGCCTGCAAGTTTTCATTGAGTTTCGGCTGTGTGTTTGTATTTGCCAATGCCCAAGGATGCGGCTCATATTGCGGACTCAAGGGAATTATTTTTCAAAGGAATTATAAAATTAGCTGATGCATGCTTGTATTAATTTGGATGCCCAAACTTTGTCTCTGCTTTATAATTTAAATTTATAAGGCGGCTACTTCCCAATACTTGAAGGATTAGTACTTAAATGGACTCAATTATTTGTATAAAATAAATAGATAATAGTAGGTGTCGCTTGCAAAACAAATTTGCCGTTTTCTTTAAAAATCAAGATAAACGTTTTAAGCTTCATTTAAATTCAAATTGAATTGATTTCAATCCAGCTAGTGTGTCGTTGACAAGACTTTAAAGTCGAAATCGCCTAAGCGGCTGCTGGTAATAGAATTTAATGATGGATTGCATTCACGTATTTGGCGAATCGCTAACGATGTTGCAGCTGCAATGACGCTAAAAGGAAAATCTGTAGGCCAAAAATGGCGAATGTGACTCGCTGACGAATGGCAACCTTTTCTCTTTGCATTGCCAGCTTCCAGATTTGATGCACTTCAGCCAAGCAAAGACAAGAAAAAGGAAAGAAAAAATTGAAAAAACACAAGAGGAACTGACTGCAACAATAAGCGAATTAAATGAGTGCTTTTTGTGGTCGCAGCTCTTGTTTGCTTCGGAGTGTTTTTGCTACTGTTTTTCAGTTCATTTTCAAACCGTTTCGTTTGCTTTGTATGCAGTTTTATTTAATTCATTTTTCACGTTTCTTGCTGCTTTTGCTGCTGCTGCTACTGACGTCGTTTGGGGCTGCAAATGTGCAATTAAAGAAACAGGTTACACGCCCATAAATCTTGAAATGCTGGCGACGTCGTCTCCGTCGTCTCGGCAAAATGCAACCACAATGTTGCTGCTGTTGCTGTTGTTGCTGCAGCAAAATGTATTCGTATTCACATGTCTTAATGTTGACAGCATTTTTGTGATTGTCTGACTTATTGCCAGCCGATTGATGACAAATAAATTACGTGCACTCTTTTTCCTTTTTCTCAATTTTTGTGGTTTGACTGGCTTTTTTCTTGGCTTTTAGCCGGCCTTTTCCATTTTTGGTTTCTGCGCTGCGGTTGCCGCTGCGTTAATGGCCTGGGTAATTGCTTTTAATTGCCATTGTAAAGTTTTTCGCATCGCAACCGAAAATGGCAGCGGCCCTGACCACTTGACTCAAGTCTCTGCGACAGATTGGCGGCTTTTCGTCGCGATTTTCCCAGCTTTTTAGCATTGCCTAACTGGCGCCATGATTTTCGCAGTGCCTGCTGATCGATTGGTTGTCTATAAATAGGCTTCAAACTGTTCTACTTGCCTTCAGAGCGATCGTTAGGTTAAATGTTTTGCCATGACTGGCGGAATTACTAATCACACTCAGCTTGTACTGAATAAACAATAATTAATTTACCCAGATACGTTGGCATTACATATACTTATAACTTTGCTGGGAAAATGCGTCTTTTTGAATACTTCTGAAGAACAGAGGTCTACAAAAATTTAAACAAATCTCCCAGCTTTTTAACAATGTATAACAAAGTATTTAATTCACATTTAAAGTACTTCATTTATCACTCATCAAGTACTTTATTCGAAAATAAAGGAGTATCGGGCTTACTGTTTTATAATTTCTCGTTTAAACTTCTTATCGATACTCAGACATTACCGCGAACAACTCAATTGCCGGATTCCTGCCATGATTATAACGAATAAATTTTAATTATGCGACTCACGATTTTGTACACAATTTGAATTGGGTTGACAGCGACCGACGGACACGAAAAAAACTCGAAATTTTTATCTTATTCAGCTGATGGAGGGTTTCAGGTAGTACCCGAAAACGTGGAGCCCGACAAAATACCTATATACTTGTATTCCAAAGCATACGGAGATGTATCAAAACAGAAATAAAAATATATAAAGAAAAAAACTAGCAGTCGACATCTTTATAAATCGCTCGACGCATAAATCAAACGAACTTTTGTTTTCGAATTTTTGTGGAAATTCTGCGGGCGTGCAGCGATTGAAATCACCGTTCGTACACTGAGCGAATTTGCATGTTTTTTGGGGTTTATTTTTTGTGGTTTTTTGTTGTTGTACATATGTATGTATGCATATGGGTGCCGTTTCTCTGCGGTTCGTTAGTTAACCCGTTTAACATTTTAAACAATCATAGCGAAAATCACGAAGTCCTTACTCCACGGGTTGCCAACTGCGGCAAAGGAAATGATTGCATTTAAAATTCAAACTCGAGCGCGGGTTGAAAAGCAAAAAAAAAAAAACAAAAACAACACACAAAAAAACGTAAGGAAAAAGCGAGACCAAGAAGGAAAAAACAAACAGCTGAAGTCGTCACAAAGCCATGTCGCCATCGTTTCGGCCATCTCCTCGACGTTCTCAGGCCCAAAAGACCCCAAGTCGGCCATTTAGGCCGCGCCAACTCAACGGCGAACGGGAAAAAAGTCAACAACTGAATAAAAAACATTTTCGAATACAAATGTTGGCATTGCATAACAAACGTTTTCTAAATGAGGCTAACTAAGCAGTCGGCAGCGCCGTCGACTGCGGCACAAGCAGAGGCGTGCATATGTTTGAATTGCCGATGACGATGGCTTTTTCCTGCCTCCCTCTTAACTGTTTCGTGTTTGGTTTTAGCCAACTTTTTTCCCCCTCCGTGTCATGGCTTCCAACTGCTGGTGGTCTTTGTATAGTTTTTACCCACTATTTCGTTTCTTTTTTTGCATAATACGACCACAAAACTAACGGTTAAATGGCTGGACGGCCGTCCTGGCCAAGGCAAATATTTGATTTGGTCTAAAAGTTTTTCATTTGTCGCCGTGTATCTCGCCGTTCTCCGTTCTCCTTTCGACATTTCTATGACTGATTTAATCAGCAAACTTTGACAAGAGTCAGGAAGTCAACCGTCCATCGTCCGTTGTCCCTCGTCCCTCATCCCGTTTCCCCATACATTTTTCCCTGTTTTTCCCCGATTTTTCCCTTTTCCAACAACTAACCTGTGCGCCGTTTTTGTCGACTCAGGTTTTAGGGGGCGGCAGAGAGTGGTTGAGCCGACGAGGCAGAATTAAATTAATTAGAAATCTGATAAGACTTCCACTCGAATTGCGCCTTAGTTAATTTGCTTTTTCACCAAGTCTCGATTTGTTCTTGGCCATTCGACAATTTTTCGAGTTTTTTTTGCTTGCTGCTAGATGTAAAATGTATTTCGTATAATTTGTAAAGCTTGTGTGTTTTAATTTAATGTTTTTCTTTGCAAAAGAATAATGCCAGATTAAAAATTTGTTTAAAATCAGTAACTGTTGGTTTTCAGATGTGCTGTACTAAAGGTATAATATTTCGTTTTTTTTCATCTTTTTATTTAAATTTTAAAAGACATATTACGATGACTTCCCAATATCGTCAGGCGCTGAACCTCCTGTGACTTTGTTTAAATTTCCGAAACACTCGCCACTCATCAGGTGAGCCTCCTGCGACTCTGGATGCAATTTGCCGCATTTACCTGCTGCTTTCTACTTTTTGACTTTTCGGCTTCTTGTTATTCTTTTTTTTTCCGCCACTGCGACGGCTGCCAACTGCCGGTGGGCCCATAAAAAACTGCCAAATGCACTGGCCCATCTACCTAAATGGCAGAGGATTGGGCTCCGGATCGCGAGGGCAGAGGTCACAGGACAGCGTGTGTCCTGGCCATGTCCGCTGGCCTGTCTCGCAGCATCCTGCATCCTGAATTTTCAACGGAAGGCCAAATTAGCAGCGCTGCCTCCGCTGCAAGGCGCGCGTTTTGTTTACGACGCTCGGCACTTAACATTGCACTTTTTATGGCCTCGTAAAAAAATTGCACACATTTCGCCGATTTGAAGGTTGGGTGGAATCATTTTCAGGGAAAAAGACCGACCTTGAAGGCGGCGGCAAAAAGTTAATGATCCTCATTGCCTCTGAAACGATTTTTTAATGTTTCTCATGTGTTGCTCAGACGCTCACATAAAAAACGGTTCCCTAAAAAAACCAAACGACCAGAAGACAATGCATAAGTCAAGGATAACTCTAACGATTGTTATTTGCGATTCCGTCGAGTTCGAATTCGTGCCGCCTGAGAATTTACAACGATTTCCCGCCGAAATCCGCCGAGAAATATCGTGTCCCGCGCCACATTTCTCATCCTCCTGCGCCGGCACGAAAATCTTGTCATGATCTCTTCGAGGACACGGAGCCACACGATCCGATGCCCAGCTGGAGCCGCAGAGTTCTCACATGTTGGCCCAAAAGGGTCAGCCAGGTCAGCAGCAAGTTGGCAGTTGCAGTCGCAGTCGTGGTCGTGTCTCCTTTTTTGTTTTTTTTTTAAGACCAAACACTCGACTGTGTCAACAGCCATAGATAAAAAATTGGTTCGACGCATCGGAGAAATTTTAACACTATGTACATAGCTGTTCCGAAATAAAAGGAAGGCTATTGACAAATTAAACATGAACAAAAACTTTAAAAATAAACTTGTAATAAAATGTTCATTCCATATCAAGAGATTGGAAATTTTTTTAAAATCATCAATTTTACTCTACACAAAGTAAAAGTGAATTATAGTGCTCCTTTCTAATTAAAGCTTATAATGATTATCCCTTCCTTATTCCATTCTGTCGATATAGAAATGAAACTACTTTCATACCTTATGAACTCACACCATTCATCAATCCTTGAATCCAATTATCACTTCTGGCAAAGCCATGAATAGTATTGGTTATTTATTTTCCCGCCGGCCACTTAATTAAAGTCTTTGGGAAAACATCGAACGATAAATTAGGGGGCCTAATAAATCAGCGAAATGTGACAGAAATTTGATAAAAACAAAAATTTTGGTTTAACTGATAATTCCGGAGAGGGTAAGACAAAAAGCAACAAGGGTATAAATAAATAAAGACGGAAAAAGAAGAAATACAGCGTTTTAATAAAGACTCATAAATTCCGCTGGCGACGACAACAAAAGCGACAAAACGACTTTGGACTTGCAAGATGAGCGCTAAAAATAAATAAAACTATTAATCAGGGCCAGCACGAAGAGGAAGAGCGAACAAGGATGGAAGTGAGTCTGAGTTTTCCACACAGTAACAAAATAATCACGGTAGAATTAACCCCCTTTTTTTATGTTTTTATGAGAAGAAAACTTATTACCGTTCAATTACCACTACTTAATTACCACTACTCTAAGAAAACATTTTTATTTTAGAAGGCAGTTTGATAATTTTATGAACTATTTAGCTAAATATTACAACAATTAAAATTCTTTCAGTGCAAGGGGAAAATGAACAGCGTCAGCGAAGCGGTCGTAAATAATTTTTAAAACAACTCTTTTTGCCAAGAAAGAAAGAAGGCAGCGCGGTTTTTCAGCTGCTGCCAAGAAGAAAAGCCAAGAGTTTTGCCTCTGGAAAACGCCAAGTGCAGCGCAACAGGAAAAGCCATGGAAAACAGCAACAAAAACGATAGAGAGAGCAAGCAAGCGAAAAAGGGGCGGTCGACTTAAGGGTGTGAGGGAGGGAGACGGCCATAAGAAATGCCACTTTGCGAATATTGTGTGCCAACGATAAACACTTCAGAGCGGCCATTAAAATCACAGTGAGAGAGCGAGAGCGCATTCGCTCAAAGAGAGGGAGAGCGAGTCCAGTGAAAATCGGAATGAACGCGAGAGCGAAAGAGCCGAATGAATAATGGCGGTTGCCGCAAGACAAATAACCCAGCCCCGTTCTCTCTCGCTTGCTGCTGCTGTCTCGCTCTGGCGCGGCGCGTTTATATGCTCGCCTGCTTTGACTTATGGGAAATAAATCAGCAGAAGTGCTCTCTCTCTCTCGTTTCGCGCTCTTTGTCGCTTCAGGAATTAATAAATATTATTTTTGAACAACAATTCACAAGTAAATTAGCGCGGTAAACGTAAAGTAATGCGGCTATTTTATCCAAGTTTTTAGATTCACTTCTCTTTTTCAACGGTGTAGCAATAACTCAATACTTTCGGGTCATAAACCATAGCCTTTGTTTGCCAAGTGTCTAGAAATACACATAAAAAGTATTAAGCACGTCTTTAGCTGCGCGATTTATGTGCGAATCGAATGTCTTGGCTGTTTGTTCTCACTCTTTTTTTGAGTAGTCAACCTGCTACGTTTTAAATATAATAAATTAATTTTATTTTCTACACACGCGACGCGGCGGATAATTCTTCTTCTTCTTTACCTTTTCCTATGCTTTTGCGCATGTTCCGCAAAATAAAAACGATGGAAATTACTCAGCGGCATTAGTCGCATGTTTTACGAGGGCTGCACAATTTATGGTCTTAAATTGCCAGAGAGAGAGAGTTTGAAAGAGACTTTCATACTATATAAGTAATATTAACTTTTTTAACTAGCTGATATTACAATGAAAACACTCATCAAGAGGTAAACAAACAAATGGACAACAAATCAATAAAATTAAGAATTGGCCAAAACACTCAAGTGCTCATCGATTTATTTAAGTGCGGAAAAACGACTCGAGCAGCGAAAAGAGAAAGAGAGTGGCCATAAAGCACTCGCACTCACATTCCATCATTATCGGGTTTTGGAATTCAAATTCGTATATGGGTCATTCCACTGGGAATAGGCTGCGAAGAGAAGGAGTGCCAAGGAGAAAGAGCTGGAGAGAGCGCAAGAGTCAATTATATAATCGGCAATTGAAATTCAGTTTCTGGCCTGTGTTGTTGTTTAAATTACAGCCGACACCTCATCAAAACGAGTGTTTTTCCACCCACGCGTTGCCGCATGCAATGCATTTTAATTTGAAATCCAGAGGATGTGCCCGCGGAACTCGATTTTTGTAGCCCAGTGTTAAGCCAGCGATCCCGTAAGCTCGACTTTTGAGCCAAAAGCTTTGCCTTTTGCCCTTTTCAGGTACCCCGGATGGCCGACAGATGGCTCGCCATTCTTAACCCTCTAAATACCTTCGCCAAAGCACTTGGAAAAATATTGGCACCTCGTCTGTACTCATGAAATAAAAATATTCAAACAGATATTGTAGCACAGAAAATATGCCCGTTAAAGTGAATGTTTTTAAATATAAAACTGTCTTGCAATTAAAGAACCTAGTTTTATTAAATATAATGGGTTAATTCGTTAGCCGCCTTATCTTTTCAGAAACCCAAAAAATATATAAGTGTCTCTGTATGTTTGCAGCAACGGCCAAGCCTTAGAAGCTCATTTTGGTTTTTTGGGTTTCCAGCACGCACAAAAGCGTCATCATCAGCAGCTCGAAATTAGAGGGGTTGCGGAGGCAAGCGGGGCTCAGCATGCGTATCACCAAACCAAAAAGAAAAAACAGAAAATCGCATATATCCGCCGACGCTGGGAGTTTATTTATGAGTTCGCTGAGGTGGAAGCACATATAGCATTGGCAATGAGTAGCTTATTGTTTATAAAGATTTAGGAACTGTCACAAATGGAAGACAATTAATAAATAGCACTAAAAATGTATATGTATAGTAAAATGTTTTTATTTGATAATTACCAAATATTGCGATATAGTATTGTAGAAGTACATTAATTTCTGGCATAAAATGTATTTGTATTATTCATTTATTTTATGTTTTAGTTAATATGATCTTAGGCCCTAAATATTTTATTATATATAAAATTCTCATATTAAATATATATGTACTGTATTTATGAGATAGGGAACTCACTAGTTCCTATTACTATTTACTATTGCTGGGAAATACTAAAAAAATAAGCATTGGCCGCACCTATCTCAGGGGTTTCACCTATTTGGCATCGATTCGAAGTCACCTAAAGGCACAAAAAACGTTATGACAATTATGATTAATAAAGTATGGTAGATTATAGACTCGAGACTCTTTCGGAAATGTCAAGAGCCCGAAATGGATGCAGAGAAAAGAAGGTCACCGACTATTAACTCGGTGATTTTCGCAAGTGTACTAGCTGGTGGGTGTAACCCTGTGAATGTGTGTGTGTGCATTTGAAGGCACAATGATAAATGTGCAAAGCAAAAAGCAAAGAAAAAATAGAAATTGGGTGAATAAATAGCACAGATTCCGTTGAGCAAGCAGAAAAAAAGGAACTCGAGGAGAAAGCCGGCGCAAGGCAAGTGGAAACAAACAAAAATTTCGCCGTCGGCGAATGCGAAAAGGACAAATGGCCAAAAGCGCGAGAGCAGAGCATAGAAGGCCCAGAAACCCGGAGAGTAATAAAACCAACAAGCTCCGAGCAAAAAGCCATTTATCAACTGCAAAAGGAATTCGGTGCGAAAGGCAGAAAACCCAGTTTTTGTCCTGGAAAAAGCTGTGGAAATGGAAACCCGAGCAAACACACGGTCATGATTCGAGTGAAATTAAATGGACTTTTCAGATTTAGCCTTTTAATACATCGAGCTATAATGTCCTTGTAATCAAAAGACGATATGTGATCAACATACAATTTCTTGAGTCTACGCTTCTTCTCTAATTATAATAATTATATAAGTTATATTTAGTTAGCCTCTATTAAACACTTTAAAGGAGTTTCCAACAACAAAAATAAATTCCGTTCAGTATTTATTACTTTTACTAATATTACTTTTTGTTTTCTAAATTCCATTTTATAATGGTTAATAAAATACTGTTTATACACATGACTAAAGGCGAGCTAGAGGGTGTTTTTTTTTCATTAGAAAAATAATAAAATTCTAGGACAATTTTTAAATTCCATCACAAGTATAACGCATCTATTCAAAGAAATAAAATCGGCATTCCTATAGAAGTCGTACGAATTCGAGGCAAAGGTTGACCGATTTTGAAACCACCCTAGCCGCACGCAATGGAAATAAAAAAATATCTGGCTGAGGCCAGCGACATAAATAAATAATATTTCTTATTTTTTGCCTGTTTCTGTCGCTTTGTGTATCCTAATGTGTTTGGGTGGCGGGCGGCGAAACAAGGATAACATGACTGATTATGTAAGCAAAAGGAAACGCAGTGAGCCCAAACAAAAGCGTACAGGCAAGCACATTTGGGTCCTGTATCTTTGGCATTTTCCGGGCTTTTTTTTGGTTGTTTGCCACAGCAGGTTGAACGCCAGTGGCAAATACGCACACACCCACTTATTGTGCTGTGCGTGTTTTTGAGAAAGTGGCACAATTTTTACTTTACGAACGCCTAATGTAATAAAGCCCGCCCACCCAAAAGCTGGATCCCTGGATTCCCACAAATGGATGGCCTGCGTTTAGCATTCGCTGCGATAAAACCGAAGGAGCAGCATCAGAAGCCATAGAAAATCTGAGGTTGGCTGTCGGATGTTGGCCATGTGTGCGACTAAAGGTGGCCCAAAGCGGGGTCAATGGCCATAAATCAAACCGAAAATTATACGCATTCATCTGCTGAGCTGGCAAAAGAACGAGAAAAATATCTGCCACATTGCCTGCGGCGAGGGTGGAGCTGAAAGTGCTCGCATTTCCCATTTTTGGGGGAGTTTTCCGAATGGCGGAAAATATGGGTAACTGTGCGAAAGTTAATGGCCACCAAAAATCGATAAAAGGAGAACAGCCACTTGGTTTATTTCTGTTCACCTGACGAACGAGTGTTTTAATTGCGCGCGAATCGAGTGGCAAACGAATGGCATTCAAATACTAATTCCGTTGTTAATGGCAGAAATTTGTATTCAAATTCAACAACCATTAATCATTAATCTAAAGAGATTAAATTTGCATTTGCAGGTGGGATTTACTAGCCAACAACAAAATGCCAATTCGCTGCTACAGACTTAGACGCTTTCGTATTTTAATTTTGTTGCTAACAAATAAATAACAGAACAAATTTTTTATTGGTTATCAATTTTAATTCATTTATTTTTAAATCATGTTTTATTTTATTGTATATTTTGAAGTGTCATTCTAGGGTATCTGAAACCGCTCATATAAAAACATAAACAGAACTTGACTATAACCAGTAATTACTGTCGAAAAAACTACACTACTTAAAAGTCAAGGAAAGAGCAAGGTAAACAAAGTTAAAATAACCGGTGAGAGATAAAATGTACATATAGGTATACACAGACATATACACAAGTATACTAATGTTAATAATAATACGTTTAGAATGCGGCATTATCAAAGGACGATTGAAGAGAGGGAAAAGGAAAGCAGATTATTTATTTGTGTTTGTATGTCGACTTTCGGCATTTGACCCTAAGAAAGCGAGAGGTGTTAAACAAGTTTTCAAAAATGTGTTTCAAAAAACTTTTTCAGGGAACAGTAAACAGAAAATCGTCTACTATTTTTACCTATTTCGCTAAAGAATGAAAATGATTGAACGATACGGGTTAATCCCGGTAGAAGTAGGAAGTACAATATATCTGGCGACTTCCACAGTATCTGCATCTCAGAGATACGTTGTTGGCTAGTGGCCGTGGAGCAGTTCAAAGTGAGCTGCCCGCCAATTAACTAATTTGCCAAGTCTCTCTCTGAGGGGCAATTAAGAGGACACGACCAACGACCAGATAGGGAAGTGCACTCACACTGGCCCACCAAACATGTACACATACATACATATATGTATATATATACCCACGTGAGGCACTTGCAGATAATTCAACTTGTTGCAGTTGGAATTTGTCCCCATCTCAGAGTTTACTTGCCCGCTCACCTGGCAATGTCAGAAGTCAAGCGAACTGATAATTGCAATAGAATGAAGTGGATCGAAATACCGGAAACGACAAAGGGAGAACTTTCAGATTGTCATGAGGCAAGTAATTGGTGTGGGATAGTCGGATTGTGGGATAAGCAAAGTATTTCCAACCTGCCGAATTACGTTCACCAAATGGAACAGTTCATAGGCGGATTGGGGGCCAGAATTTTCCAATTGCTTCGTTTCATGTTTATCCGCGAAGTGGCGCCAAAGTTTATCAACAATTCAACAAATTAAGATACTTTATTGCACATTATTATGTTATTATTGTGAATTGCGTGCCTTTTGCCTTCGTTTTTGGTGGGGAAGGGGGAGGGCGAAGGGGGCGCCGACGCGTCGATCTTGTCGAGACATTAAGACATTTGCTCCATTCATGTTCCCCCGGTTATAAATAGACCCCTCCCTATTGATAATGAAGCCTACTCCAAAGTGTGTGCAAACATCTGGCTAACAAAACGATCAAAGCCGCACATCGGGGGAATTTACATATCTCGTGTACATATCTTGTATATTTGCTTAGTTACTGGGAATGAAAATGTATCTTTTCTATCTTTATAACAATCTACAATATAATTGATATAATCTGTGAACTTGTACGGCAATCTTAATAAAAGCAGTTGGGTGATCTACAAAGTAAGCTTGTTATTATATTAAGAAAATGGATTTGAAATTGTTATTGATTATTTAATGATATATAATATATCACAAAATTATAAATAAATCTTTCTAGACAACTATTCCTTTATAACCAATTTCTTCATTTAACGTAGCTGACTTGGAAAAATAATCATTTATTCTGTGTAATAAAGTACTAAAATATATCCAACAACTATTACCTCGCATTTATAAACGTAAACATCTTTTCGGCCATCCCCTGCAACATCTGCCTTGAACTGGCCTAATGGATTATATCCTTAAAAGGCTGACAACAACCGCTCCAGAAACTCCTCCCTCCTCAACTCAGACAGAAACATTATCCAGACAAAGGAGCATTATTGTAATCGATTGGACTTTATTCTATTAGCGTCGGCATAATATACATTTGGCCCCTCAAAAAACAGCCACAAATTTTCCCTATATGACAAAAAATACGCTGGGAAAATGTGGAGAGGGCGGTGAGAGTGGAAAACCGCATTCATACAAATACATTTCCCGCCATAGACTTTATTAATTTTCTAATGGATTTTACGTTTTCTGCAGTT
This sequence comes from Drosophila yakuba, assembly GCF_016746365.2. NCBI lineage: Eukaryota > Metazoa > Arthropoda > Insecta > Diptera > Drosophilidae > Drosophila > Drosophila yakuba. Next base: position 13,628,218 of record NC_052530.2, on the reverse strand, counting down.
GAAGATTTCAACATTTCAGATAAATATTTATGCGTGGGGTTGGGCTGGCTCAAAGGTTGGTAGGTTGGGTAGCTATGCGGATATACATACATATACGGACTTGGAACCGTACTTGTTGTTGTCCCTGTCGGCGACAGGACTCTCCGGGCTGTGTCCCTGTTTTTTTATGGACAGGAATTGATTACGATTGGCAAATGGCACTCGGTGGAAGGATGTTTTGTTTATGTTTGTGCTGGTAATTTATGCTATTGTATAAATTGCCCATAAACATATAGGAAACTGCAGAGGTTGCTGGTTGGCTGGCTGTCTGTCAAGTGTTTGGTTAACATAACTAAAAACAGGAATTAACTGCCTTTCGAGTGCCTAAACGGGCAAAGTAAATTAAATGTGTGTTTAATTGGCTGTGCGGGGGAGGTGCCACTGTACAACAACACTGTTCTACACTGTGTGACTACTGCACTACAGTGCCACTTGGTCTTTCGTGCCCCGGGGCGATTCTTGTCAAGTGCAGCCTGCTGAAAAACTGCTAACAAAATGATACGCTTTGTAAAATTCGCAGTCAGGCATCACCATTTTTCTCGCTGATTTTCTTTGCGTGCCAAGTGATACTTTTACCCGATTTTCCTCTTTGGGCGGTGGGTGGCTTTAATTGCACACAAAGAGCAAGGAAAATGTGTCTCTGTGTGTGGAGTGTTTTTGGTAGTTACACTGGTATGTAGTGTACGTAATCGTTTGTATTTAAGTGTGTGTGCTTTGGCCCGAGTTGACAAACTGAATAATTGGCAATTATTTTGGGCAAATTTTACGAGCTGATAATTTCACATATTATACGTACTGAGTTGCATAACTTATTGGGCCAACACCTATTTTTGGAGGCATGCACATGCTGAACTATGACAGACACTGAGATACGGATAGTAGGAATGTATGTACATTGGGATTCTAGGGGTTATAGTTGGAGAATATGCACACAACACAGAACTTACTAGATTTATTGGAATTTGAAAGTATCGCTTTACCTCTCGAACTCTGGCAGGAGACGCTTCCTTTTGACTGACACGAAATGAAGACAAACGGGATGATCAGGATGATGGTGATGTGATGATGTTGCAACACCAACAACAGCAACAACAACCAAACGCAAAAAATCAACGCAAAATTCAAAGAAGCTCGTTTCAATGGATCCGGAGTTTTGGAGAATTTTGGAAAAATGCTGGACATTTTGGAGTGGACGGGTTTTCGTTTTGGTTTGGTTTGTTTTGTATGTTTCGTGTATATATGTTGCTTTCGAAAAACATGTTTTTGTCTTGGATTTCGGGAATTGGCAATCTCAAAATCAAAAGAGAGATGTTCCACAAAAAAGAAAAATGGCTTTGCAACGGATGTCGAATAAGTGAATAAAAAATGTGAAAATTCAAAATGGGATTTCTCACAAAAAATTCAAATAAAATCATAGGCAAAACTATAGGCTAAGGGGTTACAAAAAATATAACAAAACTTTCACTTACCTAGCCAGTCTGGTAGAAGTGAGCCCGCAAGAGATTCTGAGTATCTCTTACCTGGAAAAAATAGAGAGAAATGGTTTATAAAGGTCCAGGAACGTGATTATGCCTCACATGTTAGTTAATTAATTTGAGCAGAGTTAATATAACAAAAGTAATAACTAGACATAAGAAATATATAAATATTAATGAAAAGTAAAATTAAACAAGTATTAATACACATTGAACATATTTAAATCTTAAATTAAATTAAATTTTAAAAGTAAACTAATATCGTATATTTATTAGTAGGAACTTAATAAAAAGGATAAATATTTGTATAAAAATGAAATTATTTCATTAAAATATATAATTATTTGGTTTTATAAAAACAGAAAGCAGATATATATAAATTAGTGCACATAGATAGGAATACAACGATATGGCAAACAGATACGTTTGCATATTGCGCTTGAAAACTTCCACTTGGTTGTAAAATGTAAAAAATAATAATGGTTAAATTGCCGCGCCGTTTGGGAAACTATAAAAGCCACATGACTCGCTAAACAGAGAGTTTTTCATAAATTAGAGGCTGCCTAAGGAATTTCGTTTATGCGCATGTAAATAACCCCAGGTAAATCATAATTCTAAGCTCAGCCCGGGGACTGCTGTCCCATCTCGCAGCGCTCTCTAATGCTAATCTAATAACTTTAGCCGTCTCAAGAATTTATTTGCCTCAACAGCAGCGCACAAAATTATGCACGGAGGGCAGACCCTAATCCTCCGGCCCGAGGTAACCGTGTTCCCGGCGGAAGACGTTGGAGCGCGTCAGGTGTGCGCATTAAAAAGGAGACCTCCTCCATCCCTAGCGAGCTAGTAAATTCCGTACAAAGTTTTAAATAATCGAAAACGACAAGACGCACTTGGCGAAAAGTTGAAGCATGTAAAATTTGCATAAATAACAACTAAATGCAACTTGGCGCTGGGCAAAATGTTGCCAAATGATGAATTGAGCACTAGACAGGGAAGGCAAACATGGAGGGCAATTTTAAGCCAGATAAAGATACGGGAAAAGCTTAAATCTCTTAATAACCAGCCTGTTCTTAAACTTTTTACGATGAGTCATAAAGCCCAGGAATAAAATGAAATGAGGCTGCTGCCAGCGTCGAAAACATTTAGTAGAATTTGTTTTGGTCTTAAAAGTGAAAAGAGTGAAAAGGGATTTAGAGCAGCTAAGTTCCTTTTTAAGATATATATCCTGTTTCGATCAACGTGATATGAACAAATCTGTTCCTTTATTAGCATGTAGCAGTTAGTAGTAAAAATGATTTGCTGAATAGCCATGTGCCACATTCACTGAAGCTCAACTACGTATCAGTTTGGGAGCAATGGCACCCATTTAAAAATATGTTCTCTGCCACGGTGACAATCCACCTTCCTTGTAGCTTGCTGGCATTTTGATTTTTGACTTTGAATGGATTTTTCATGAACTCCGTCGGCATCCCACTGCCCCCAACACCCCCCTCTTGCACACCCCTCGAAAGTTGGCAACTGCGGCCAACTCAATCGGCGCGTCTCTGTTGGCGTCAAAAATGGGCGTAGCTCGGAAAAAATGAGAAGTGAAATCAGCAAGGGGAGGAATCAGGCCCAGGGAATTTTGCATTTTCGCTCTGTCTGCCGCGCTGTTGTATGCAAATAAATCAGCGGCGCCCCATCATATGTCTCTGGATCGGGGGGTTTCCGGGGGGCATGGGCATGGGCATGGGCCTGCGAGGGGGATCGGCCTGCTGCAGTGCGCAAAAACATATCTCACACTATTTGTCATGCTTTTAGATACTTTTATTTTAAAATAAATTGCAAACTCTTTTGCGACAGTCGCCAGTGCCCCCTGCCCACTACCCACTACCCGCGCCCTCCGCTATATTTTATAATGAAAATCCGCGACATGTGCATGGTGAGTGGAATGCAGTGGAAATGCAGCAGCACAATTTTCACATTCGACTAAATTTATCGCGCCAGCAGTTCGGGATTTTCCGAATTGGAATAAATGCGCAGCAGCCAATAAATAAGTTAAATTAATGGCCGAGTGTTGACTAATTTTTTGTCGCCACTTCCCCGTTCTTGTGTACATCCTTTGTCGTTGCTCTGCTCTATTGACGGTTAATAAAATTAGCCAAATTTACGTCTCTTTACCCATTCGGCCATTAACAATGACCATCCCCAAAACCGAAAGCCCGAAGCCCGGAGTCCGCAACCCAATCTCATCCCATCTCGAACCCTTCCGATTGCATCCCTCAGATGGGCGGCGCAATCTGTTACTGGATGTGCCGCCAAGCGTGAGAGAGTAAAGTCCCTTTGCCCGGATTTATTATTTTTACAAGATAAATGCAACATTTTACATTGGAATTTACGGGCGTGCGCCGAAAAAAGCCCCAACAAAAACAATGCCAAAGGCAAAAACAAACAGTGGCAAAGTCAAAAGTTGCGGAACAGTGGGGCATATTCGAGGGATCATTGGTTGCAAATGAAATAACAAAATTTATGGAAACTATAGTAGTTTTATTGGACAATTTCGAATTATTGTACAAAAAACCAAAAATAATTTCATGAAATTAAGAAAATTTATGGCAATTTGTTTAATTACACGTCAACATATGCTTCTTTTTTCCCTCTAAAAATCTAAACTGACCCACTGATTTTGTAACCACTGTCCGCTGAGAATAAATTTCACGTGCCAACAAGGGACAGGAGTTGAGCCAACAACAACAACAACAACAACAACAACAGCAGTAGCCATGGCCAGCGGCCTTTTGGCCATTTTCGATAAAGCACATTTAAACAAATGAAAATCCTTTAAACGAGGATAACACACAGAGAACACGTCCATGCCCGGGTTAACCCCATGACTCCAGGAACCCCTGGCCAAACCGGAACCCCTGGTCCCCCTCTGGAGAACAACCCATTCTCGCAACGGATTCACTTGAGTGTGTAATTGTGTATTTATTTGCGTTATTTGACAAAATATCAACAAGCACAATCAATCCTCGGCAGTCAGTGGAGTCGGCCAGCCAGGGAGTGCGACCTCCCATCCATTTGGACCCCCGTTTAGCCCCTTTTAACCCCCTTTGGGCTGCAAATTGCAAATTGCAAATGCTGCCATATGTCTGCCAGGGTTGCCAGGCAGAGAAATCCATTTAAATTAAAGCTGAGTTGAGCTGCATTCGAAAACGCATAAATATCGGTGTGTCTCCCCGAGTTCACAAACATACATACATATATACATGTATACGTATATATGTATGCTTGTATGTTTGAATCCCCGCCAGATCCATCTACAAGTGTATATGTGCGTTGTGAACTTTCAATTTGAGCTGAATTCAAATTTAGACCAGGCCGGGGCAATAAAATGTGCAAAAAAAAAGAGAAATAGAAAGAATCGATTGTTGCTCCTCTTTCAGAGGCGAACTGAACTTTGGCTCAATTTTCGCACAAATTTAGAGACTGCAAAAGGCAAAAAGGACTCCGCAGGTCCTGCGAGCGTTCTATGGGGTGGCACAATTGTATCTTATGTAAATTTACCTAAATTAAACAAAATCTTCGAAAACAGAAAAATAAGTTTCGAATTTATAGGCGAAACTTGTGTATCGAACCTAAGTAATGGACGCAACTCCAGGCCTAGGACCTCGCAGGACCTCCTGAAATGCCAGGACCACCCATACAAATACAACCCCTCATCCCTTGCCCTTTGCGAGTGTATTTGCGACTGGGTATCTGAGTGTGTGTGTGCTGTGTGTGTGTGTACAATGCGACAAAGACTTATGGTTTCAGTGCCGGAATTAGAAGCTTTCTCTGCCTGCATTTCCACTGAACACCGAACACACTGCACTTGTTGTTGCCGCCGCCGTCGGTGGAACATTTGTCGTCCTTGTTGCTGCTGCTGTTGCCCGTTGCAAAATATATTGCAAATAACTCTCAATATATCGTAAAATGTCTGCTGCTAGTACAGTAAATATGCAAAGCTCGTTTAGCGCAAACAGTTGGGGGCTTATGGGGGGAGGTATGGGGGAGGTTCTGAGGGGGTTCTTGGGCGAGTTTTAGCCACTGATTTAGAGTACTGGCAACTTTTGGTGCTGTCCAAAGAAATGGATTCAAAATAAAGCCCCTACGAGTGCATAAGCGTAACATTAATCATGACCACGACCAAAGTACACTGAGCTTTTGAAGATCATTAAAACTCAATTTTGAAGCTGCCATTTAATGGTAATTTGAAGAATATTTATTTTGACGACCATAAATAAATGGATTGAATGTTGAATGTTAATTAAAATCTGAATTGATATCTAATCGGCTTAACGTACTTTTTTGTAGATATTTTTCCCATTTATAATTTAAATTAAACTCGTTCTTTAACCCATAAGTGGGCCTGACTTTGAATAAGTGGGTGGTATTTGCCCCACTGCCTCCGAGTCCCACACAAACTGAATAGGAAAACATATGGCATTTTGCGAGTACATTGACGATGGGTCGCACACTTTGACAGTTAATTTCGCAATTGTATTTCAATAACAATAAATCTGCACGTACCACATAAAGTGTGCTGGTGTGTGTGACTTGGGCTCCACTATGCAATTGTGTGCAGCTGATAAAGTCCGTAGGACCAGAACATTTGGCGCAGCAGCTAATACGGAATCTAATTAAATTTTAGCTGCACTACGCACGCCCCAAACATCTGAGTACATGCCAAATGGCACAACTGCACTCCCGTTGCATACACATTGATCAATTAACAGACAATATTTTCATTTCGCCAATGGGTTAATTTATAAGCAACTCCACGGCGTCTCCCTATTTTACCAGTTTTCCAAGGCACTGGCTGAGGTGCACAGCTGGTGGTTTTCTAGCTAGATGGAGTATCTGCAAGTTGGAGCCAAAGATATGTAACTGGTATATGATACTTTGATATACGTAAAAACACCAATGCAGTTACAAATTTAAAATAAACATAAAGAAGACAACACCATTTCTGATTTGAATTACATATTTTAAATAAAGCAATACATAAGCTAAACAATTTTTAAAAATTGTTTATTTCCACATCTTGTCACATATGGCTATTAAAAGTCCTAGTTCTGATGGACCTACTTAGGAGTGTAAGGGGTGGCCAAAAAGGGGAAGGTCCGAACCATATTGTTAATGGCGCAAAATCCGGGAAGCAAATAAAGCGACGAGCACGCGACTCAGCCGCATGGCCGACAGGTGCTGCAATGGCCGCCCGTCTGATGCGGACTCGCCCCTCTCTTTCGCCCGCCATCTAGCCCTCTCTTTCCGCCGGCAGGGGGTGGCTTGGCCCATCCCCTGCGCACCCTTGCAACTGTTTCCTTTCGTCCTGGCTGCCTGCACATGTGAGTGCATGTGTGTGTGTGTGTGTGAGAGTGAGCTCGTGTGCTTGTGTGATGGCATTCCCTGGCAGCCGAGGAATGCCAAAAGTGCACTTCCCTTCTCTTTCCCGCCGCCACTACCTCTCTCTCTCTCTCTCTCTGTCGCCGTTGGCCTGCAATTGTTTTGCAAAGAAGTCCCCTCGAACCGTGTGCTAAATGTCAAGTTCAAATGGCAAAGTTCTTCAAATGAAATGATGCTGGGTGCCGGGAACTGGAAACCGGAGTTTGCAGACGGAAGTGCAACTGGAATTGTTGTCCCACCTCGGCTGCACTTTATGATCTGTGAATTTGTTGCCAATTTGCAATTGTTGCTTTAACCGTTTAGTTAATTTGGCTTGAAAGTTTTACCATCCTGGGGGTAATTTCGGAAATGTTGCCTAATGCAGAGTTGGCTACTACAATGTGTTTGGAATTTGGCATTTTACTGATGCTAGTCCGAGTTCCTATCATTTTGGGGGTTTGAACAACGGCTTTTTACTTGTTTTATTTGTTATGAAACATTTTAGTTTAATTAAGATGAGTTCTAGGATATCGTTAATGTGTCTACCATTTAATATATCTTAATTTATCAGAGCTAATAAATTTCAAGGTAAGATAAGCTACACACCTTTTGGAATGTGCATTCGCGTTGACCTTTGTTGACCCTTGGGGACACTTTGCACCCTGCGAGTTGCCATTACAACGGTTTTTCCTCTTCCAGAGCTGGAAAAAGTGTTTTTTCTGCACACACTCATACTCACACTCACACTCGCACTCACAAGACAGGGACTTGCAAGAACGAGTTAGTGTGTGTGTCTTCTACTTGGGCGCGTGTGTTAAGCTTCACTTGAATGTGATTTATGTGATCCGTTGCAAATTTATGGCCCCAAGTTTTGTTGGCTCACACACACTAGCACACTAGACCATGGGCAAAACTCTTTCTGGGCAGAATTGCCGCGTGGTGCGCCTTTTGTCCCCCTTTTACTGTTGTGGCTGCAATTGTTGCCGTTGTCAACGTGCCCCCTTCTCCCTATCTCCTTCCACATTCCCTTTTCCCGTCCCCATCCCCATCGCCATCCCCATTTTCCTTTCATTTCCCCAACCCAGAAGCTGCCAAGTGACACAAACAAACAAAAGAATGGAAAGGAGTGGGAAACCCCGGCAGTTGTAGTGCATACAACTAACTATTTTCTATATATAAAGCGCCCAGCACTTCCAGCTGCGGTGGCGCCCCCCAGCGGCCAAGCCCCACAATGATTGAATTGTCAACTTTGCTTCCTTTTGGGGATAAGGAGGTACGAAAGGGGCTTACATTGCACAAAAAACTCTTCATTGGCATACAATAAACTTTCGGAAGCGATGACCAAAAGTTCGAAGTTAGTGTTCTATCGTTAAATAATATAAATTGTGTTCTAATGATCCTTAATAAAAATATAGAATATACATTTATTTTAATACTTTATAATAAACATTTGTATAAGTCCAATTTTGTAAACTTTCTTTTCGTGCACAAATCTTGGCTTCTTGTTGGTCACTCGGCTGCTCAAATGCGCGGTGAATACTAAATATCCGGCCTCGCTTTTCGCATTCCCGATTCTCCTGGGCCAATGTCAACTGTTCTAGAGAGCCCCTCGTTTCCCCACCAAATTATGAAATTGTTAAGCGTCCGCGGCGTTTGCAACTCTAAGTGACATTTGTGTGACAGACATGTGCGCGGCGTGCATCCGTGAGTTTGCGCCGTGACACACGTGCTCTGAGCCGCCGGCATACCTGCTCCACATCCACGGCAGTCCTATATATTAACCAGATCTGGATTCATCAAAATGTAAAAAAAGCCTGGCGAAATTTCGCCCCACAGGTCAAGTGATTTGTTTATGGGCAAGCCGAACCTCAACGGCTGGCAATTTGTTGTGACATGTGTAAGCGGCACGCCGGCAACGACCAACAACAACTCATTAACCCATGCTGAACTCTACAGCCCCCTTGGCCAACTGACAGCTACAAAATTGAGTTAGTTAACAGTTTTATACGCCGAGGCGCGCATTTCGCGTGTTTCCGCAGGAATTCAGATACAGATACAGATTCGAAGCCGGTCGCCGGTCGTCGGTCGTCGAGATGCAACCGCTGCGAAACTGAAGACGGTCGACGGGACAGATAACACCCAAGAGTCTGGCTCGGGATCCGAGTTACCAAGACCAAGACCACGACCACGACCGAGAGCCAGGTTCCAGCAACAAAGCAGCCCAAGTGACACTCACAAAATCTGACAGAGGCAGCGGCTTTACCGAGTTGATGTTGCTCTTGGTGCACTTACAAAAAATGGTTTGAAAACTGATGTTTTTCAATATTACATCTTCTTTTTAAAGGAAAAACTAGCACGAGTGATAAGTCTTGGAATATATTTAAATATGCATTAAAATGACATTTAAGAAAAAAATGTTTTTGCGAGATAAGTTTTTCTGTTCATTTGCTCACAGTGCATCGTTGCTGAGTGACTTGCGCGCATGCGCAGCCGTTTTGCTTTATTACAAGGACAAGGACTGGGCCCCAAAGGGGCAAAAGGGGAAGTGGGGGTAAAGGGGGGCTCGGGGCGAAGGCCTGCCAAGTGACACATGAAAACGAAACGAAAATGACAGCGGCAAGTGACACTTGGCCGGCAGCAGGAACAGCAGCTCAGAGGATCGCCATGGCGGTGGGCAGGGAGGCTCAATCTGACCATTGTAATTTCATTTGTAATTAGCTGAATGCTGTACGCGAGCGATCCGCTGAGTGTCGCATGGCACAGTGGGCCAAAGTGACGGGGGCAGTGCCAAAAATATAAAAGAAACAGAACAAAAATCGAGGGAGCCTGGTGCGACATTTTGGTGCGCCGAATGCCATATTTTATTTCCATTGCCAAAAGTGTCATGTTACAAAGATTTATGGGCGCTGTCAGTATGCCGTCTCTCTCTCTGCTGCTCTCTATCTATCCCTCTCTTTCGCTCTTCAATCCAGCTCACGCCCAAAAATTTGGTCATGTTTTGTGTTTGTGTCACAGATACAGCGCAACACAACAAACTTGCGCATAAATACGTAAAAATACTCTGCCCAATTCCAAATGCATCGAGTGCGATAAACAGGCACGAAATACTTGGCATACGACTTTTGGCCAGTTATCAGTTTCAGTTTGGCTCGGTGATTTACGGCCGAAAGTATTCCCAAAACAGAAAACTACCTGTTCTATTGATCTGCGGAGGGCCAGTCCCTAACTTTCTTTTCCATCCTCTAGCTCGAATGTTTGGGCAGCTCAGGTGTCAATACACTCGGCTTCGGCAGCCGCAGAGGCGTCTTGGCCCCTACTCCACAATCCAATCGCAACCTATCCGATACCATTCCATACCATCCCATGCCATCCTATCCAATCCAATCCAATCCAATCCCCTTTCTTCCTGACCAAAACCCAACTGACAATGACATATTTGGCTGGCACTTTCATCGCACGTCCATGTTAATATGCTCAAGATTTATGGCCCCAGCTGACAAAGGAAATGGCATTCTGGCTCAATTGTCGTTGCTGTTGTTGTGCACATCCATTTTGTTGCTGCAGCGGAAAGTTGCATAATTTTTATGGACACTCGTTAATAGATCATCGATTGAGATTACAGGGAAACGCTCGATTCTGGTTCGCTTCTGCTGCGGTGGGTCTGTGTCCCTACAAATTTCTCGTGAAATCAGGGGACGTGATTTGGTTGTCAATTCGGTGGGGGTTGGTAAAAGGGCGGGAGTCGACTTAAGTTCAGTAATACAAGACAGCAGTATAACCAATTTAAAAACCATTTTGAAACGATATTAATATCATATTAATAAATTCTGAATTTTAAATTAAGAAATAATTAATAATAATAAAGCGACATCATCATGTTTTTTCATCACGTTTAATATCTTACAAAAGCTAAGATCTATGAGATTTAATACCCATATAGGTAAATCCAACGAAATGTCTTATCTGAGCTCCTCTAACGCAGCCAGGTGATCTAACCTGGTATAACAATCTTCTTTGCCGCACTAACCTTGGTCTAATCAGAAGAATTATCTCACCTCGGCGGACTCCCATTGACAGCTGCGAATATCGTAAACGAGCTACGGTCACCTGTATTGTTCCAATTCGAATAAAGGTGAGATTGAGATTCATTCCGCCGAGAGCAGATAAATTTATTCCCAAAGCAACCACCAAAACCGGCTGAGCGAAAAGATGATCGATCACCAGGTGAGCGAAAGAGAGGAGCCAGATAAACGCGCACAAAGAGCAGATGAATAAAACGAGAGACCGAGAGACCGAGAGAGCGAGAGAAGGAACGAGCGCATACCTGTGCGGTGAGCAAGCATCGAAGTCTGAGCATCAGGTGAAGATCACTGAAGACTTCCAGCCATCTGACATTTCCAAAATGGGTTCACGCACGCACACCAGCACACTTGTTCCTATCGGCGATCAGTCACTTCTTTCTATGAGTGATCACCGATCACCACCAGGTTCATTTCATTTGCCCAACGGACACGAACACGGACACGGGGCAGCGTGCCGTCATGACGTTTGCTCTTTTTTCGGGTCTGCGCGATCAGCTGATCATGATGGCCGCCAAAAGCAGGTTTTCAGCTCAACCGAGCGTTATTAATCATAAGCCGAAAAGGAAGGAAGGAGAGGGCACCTCCAGCAGAGTGAGTGGGAAAGACAACTAACGCTTTTCAAATGCCACACAATTTATGGCTGGAAGCCAAGCCGACGGCAAGCAGTCGGCGACATGCACAAAAGTCATTTATTTCGCGGACTCTGCTTTTTGACCTAGAAAAGCATCGGTAGCCGCTGCGATTCCGATTCGTATCTCCCAGATACACACGCACTTCCGCTGCCGCCGAACCCATAAATTATCTGCACTACTTTTCCACAAATTTGAAACGGCAACAAGGCAACAAGACAGCAAGGGGGGACGAAACTCCTTTCGGGGCTCCGATTTCAAATCCCTAACTCGCTGAAAGTCCCGCAACCTCTAGACCCTTCATTTGTACGCTGACCAACGCCTCGAACGGATCTTACAGCTTTCGTAGCCGTGATCTTGACCAAGATCGAGGCCAGTTTACCGCCGGCATTTCGCGATCTCCGCAGCGCGTTCTTTTGTTTTTGTTTTCCCCCTGTTCGTTTCGTTGCTCGTGTGTTTTTGCTGATCTGGAGCAAATTGGTTTTTGGCGGTTAATAAATTTTCAAATTAATTGACTAATTGCATACCTACAGCGAAGCAAACAGAATAATACAATAAAAGTGAATCGAAAGAGCACCCGAAAAGATACGGATGTATATTCCGATAAGACGGGTTCCCGGATATTTGAAGTCAGTGGCTCATCGCGAGCAATTGTGGTCACTACTCCCCGAAGAGGTGGTTCCATCTACGATGTATCAGTTTTTCGAACTGCAACCGCTCATTAAGTGTGGCTTAGCAAACAAACTGCAATTGCAACGTGTGTTCACTTTGGATCAAAGATTCAAATGCACGTTTTAATGACACAATGATATGGTAAATTACGCCACTGCAAATGCTATTAGCTGTGGCCTGCAATCACGGCTGCTAAAAGGAGTTTAAAGGAGGAGGAGTTTTGTGCTTTATGAGGAGTGCTTATTGACTTTATAGTGAATACACGGAGCTTCGAGAAATTTTAAGGCAAACAAACTTGCTTTAAGCGGAATATTTCTATAAAACTAGCTACTAATAATATTTCAAACTATAATTCAAATTTTATCATTGTGATGAACAACTTTTTCAATCATTTTAGAGAGTATACTTTATACTTTTCATCTGACCTTCAGTACCAATGATTAGCACAAGCTTTGCCAGTTTAGTTAGATCTCCCCAAAGTGTTCATTACGACAATGAGGCCGAAATTACTAATTCATTAATTGAAACCTGCCTCAGTCCGGTGCTGACCAGGCCAGGTCAGGCCAGATGTCCACTGGCTCGTTGGCGACACACGCCAGGATGTCCTTGCCAGAGCCACCCCCTTTGTCCATCGTTCGTCGTCCGTCGTCCTTCGTCCTGCAGATGCTGCAAATGCCAACGGTAAAAACGAAAGTGCCCTGCTGCCATTTTATGAACTGTTTCTGCTCCGTTGGAACGAGTACAACACTTACACTTGCCACACACAAAGTGCTCCCCAGTTAATAATTTCGAAGTGTGTAAAATCAAATTGCCAGCACGTTGCGAATGCGGATGCGGATGTGTGAGCGCAGTATCTGTTGGATAACATGGGTGTGTTGTGTGCTGGGCTAATTTGCCAGTGATTTGAAGCCCATCAAATTAATGGCAGAATTCTTCTTTGAGTTTTGCTTCTTGAATAATTTATGCATGAGCGTGGTGCGACAGTTTTTGGACTTTCTTTTTCGTTACCAGCATATGTGGCATTTTCGCACTCTGCACATTCTTTTATTGTCTATTTTTTGTTGGGTGTGCTAGGACGGACATTTGTCCGTATTGCAGGTGCTGTCGTTTGTTTGTCTGGACTGGGTCTACTTCTCTTTCCCTTTCTCCCTTTCCATTTTCCATTTCTCCTTTCGCTACTGGCTGTTATTGTGTAATGTCTATGAATATGAATTATGGAAATTGCAGAGCCACAACGACAAGGACAACGACCAGCGAACAAGAGCCTGAGTATTCAAAATACTCACAGTCGCAGTTGGCACAATTTTTTGTTGCCCCTTTTTTTTGTCATCCGCTTGCGAATTTTAAAACTCTCCTGGGAGGGCTTTTTGTTGATTTTTGGGGGCGGCGTTTCTGCATGTCTGCAGGCTACTTTTTCAGGTCATTGGTACAGTGACCGACTTTGGTTACTTTATGGTTTCGATCTATTTTAAAGAAGGGTTTGACACAACACTTAAATAAATCTGTACCTATCATTAACCTAGCTTTAAATCAGTCAAAAATACTTATGCTTTATTCCCGCAAGTCAAAAATTTCAATTAAAAGCGAACACTGGCTCTGTTGAATCCCATATTATACAAGCGAATACAAAATAAGCAGCTCTCGTTCGCCCCCAACGTGCCACGCCCCCTGCGTCGGACATCCGCCGCCGACATTTACATTTAATGCTTGCAAATTTAACAAATAATATTCAATTAACAATTTGAATATGAATTTATTACAGGGGTGCCGGCCGACGGAGGCCGGACCGCGCGTCCGAAGTGGTAACAACTTCGACATCGCCAATCGACATGTGAGGGGAGGGTTTTAGCGGGAAGTAACGAGTTGGCCAAGTGGCCGACTTGTTTACCCTGCCACCAGCAAACACACAAGGCGAAAAACAGACAAAAACAAAAAACAACCACACAGAAAACAAAACAAAGTCGGGGAGGAGGAAAAAAAGTTATGTGAAAAAGGTGGGAAAATGCAAGCATTGTTAGCCTTTTGGCCAGGCTAAAAGGTAACGAAGCATGCAGCCACTGACGGACAAACGGACGAACGGACAGCTATACGGACATTCAGATGGAGGAAGCCGCGCAGGAAGCGCAAGGAGCATGGCACGACTCCTGGCGGGCCGCACATTTCAATAATTATTAACTGCAACATGCTACATGCAACATGGCCACATGGCCACATGCAACCTGCAACGAGCCGCACAGTAGCAACACACACACACACACTCACACACCCATATAGAGTAACTAGGGGGACCTGCAATTATCAAAACTTGTCCAAATTGACATTTTTTCCCGGCCAGCCAGGTTGTGCGTCCACCTGCATTTTAGAGTTGGGGGCGTCAGCCCGTTGGCCATTGGATTTTGGCACGTTGCGGATTTTGAAATGCAAACACGGCATTTAATTCTATTAAGCCCGCTATTTAATTATCTCTTGCGGACCCGTACGTACCCAAATCGCGGCTTTCAATGTCAGAGAAGCCGGAAGAGAGTGGTTCCTCTGCTGGGTTTAAAGACCCCTTCCCCTTCACTAGATGCCTCCTAAGTGCTGGCCATAATCCACAGCCAGAAGCTGTGGGGCTTATCGGTGCTTATCTGCGAGTGTCAGAAGTGATACCACACGGAGAAAAGTGGCAATCGACTTCAGCTTTAACTGATCGTAATTGCTAATGAAATGGCATTTTTCTCTTTGTCAGCTACAATTTTGATATTCAAACTTAACTTTCAGTATGGAAAATATATAAAAGGGTTACTTATAGGCAGTAGAGTGCTCGATATAAACTAACCATTTTCTATTTGTACTAATGATTTGTATTATACCCAATAGTTCAACACCTAAAGAACTTGGTTTACTTTTCTCTCCATGCACAGTTGGTGGCTCTTGAATCTGGGATAGTTGATCGCAGATTCCCAAGTAGCTGCCCACTTGTTGCGCCTGTGCCAACACTTAGCTACCGATTTGCACGAGATTATCAATTGAATATAAATAATAAGTGGGAGCGAAGTAGCTGACTGAGCAGCAATCTGGGTGGCTCAGCTTCACTGATGGCCCGCCAATTTTTCGCCCCAATGCCCCGGCAACAATGTATGTAATTTGAGTGGCCTGCCCGCAAAAAAACCAAAAAACGCAAGACCCGCGCTGATCAGAGGGAGATCCATCCCCCCTGCCATCAGTCCCCTGCTTTTCCCTTGTTCACGTGTGTAATTGGATTTTAAGAAGTAGCTGCGCGAGACAAGACTGATTGATAACCTCGCATCAAAAGGTCCCAAACAACAGGCTGAAATAAACGCCTTCAGTGGCTCTGGGGCTTTGATGTTCGCGTTCGGCAGCGAATATCTTAAGAGGATCAGATATAGACGAATTTGCGATGCACTGAAATAAAAGGAATGCTAATAGTGCAAGCAATTAAATTTGAAATACTTATAATTCAGTCCAGCTGAAAAGGTATGCAAATACCCCTAGGCGCAATAACTTTAATGGCTGTATACATTATTTGCGAACAATTTATCCCTTACCCCCGCTTTGTTAAATTACATTCTGTTATTTAAGAAGGTTTTAGCCAAAGTTAAGTTTATTTAAATTAAATTATTCAAAGTTGAAAGAATCATTTGAATGGTCTAGCAATCTCAGACAATGCCCAATTAAACCGAAAAAATATTTAAAATACATACATATTTATCTAGAAAGCTGTTAATTAACGAAATTAACACTCAAAGTGCAGGGTATGCAGGGAAAACACGCAATTCGACTACACGATCGTCTGCGGGAACGAGAGCTGATAGCACGAGGTACGATAGGGAAAAGGGAGCCGCTCGAACGAGGCGTCCAACCGGGCCAAGATCTGGATTCCTCTCCCCCTGCCCATCCAGCGTGCGTGTTGGCCGCATTTGTTGGCCAATTGAATTGCCATGTTTAATATTAATTGCCAGCGGAGCAAGCAGCTCGAACATGGCGAGCTCCCTCGGCTGGAGCGTAATCATGGGACAGTGAATCAATCATTTCCACACGCGGCCCCCAGGTTTTCCCGGTCCACCCACAGCCCCGCCCCTTTGATTCATAAATGTTGCCCAGCTTAAAGACGAGTACTACAGTATTTTAGCCACCAACACCATAATGGGATTAGTTTTCTACGGTTTGTTAGTGGACCTGCTCGATACTCTATTTTTCGGAAAACTTAAGAGCGAATAATGTAACGAAATAAAAGTGCAAATTTTCTTACCCATGTCTGTTGATATGCCGCCGTATTGTGTTAAATCAGATCTTATCTTACCTGAAAATGCAAGCAAAGCGGAGAGAAGAAAACGTTTAAAAAATGTGGAATCAAAATTGTTTACACTCAAGAGATCTCGAGATGCAGATGGATGGTGTTTGGGCTATATGGGGATACGTGGGGATCTGGGGGTATCTTAGGGTTAAGCAGCCGCACGTGTGGCGGAGCCGGTTAAGACTTGCCAACCAAAGCTTTGTTGTTGTCGGTGGAATATCGGCTACTGACTAGAGAAATATGAAAAGGTACAGAAAGATAACTGATAATTGGAATCAATTAGAGGTACACAGATTAATTGGATCTTTATAAAAAATTTCTATATTTAGTAACTAAATCTAATACATCGTAATTGAACTATTAAAAGTGCTGCAAAAGCAATAAATATAATATAATTTGTTCAATTATTTGTGTTAAAACCATTAACAAGTCATTCCCCTAGGTATAAACTGGAACTACATTCCTTAGAATAAGCCATTTAACAATCATGTTAGAGGAACAGATTATTTAACTCAAGAATGGTGTTGTTTCTAAGCCACTCAAAGTGCACTTCATAGCCATAGAATAGCTCATGATATCTCGCCTGGCACTACGAGAGTCTTTCAAAGTTTGAACTAGGGCTATCAATCGCGGCATTATCGCCTGTTTCTATCGCAGTTTGCTGGATGTCTCGCCTTTTTCACGATATTTAGCGTCGCCTCAGCTTTGTTTATGCCATGAAAGTGCAAAATGTAAACAATCCGAAATGCCAACGCCTCGAAAGGGGGGCGATGAGGGGGCGTCGGCAGCTTGCCGTGGAAAAGGTAAAAGTATAAAAATATGATTTAATGGCAGCGATAAAACACGTGTGTATTTAAATATGCGCGCCTGGCGCCTGAGTAAACGTAATTTCCAGCTAACAGACACAGAGACAGCCGAGTGCCGCACACAGATACTGCTACTATGTGGCCATCCAGACGCAAAGAAACAACAAAGAAAATATTAAATTAAAAAAGAAAAAAGAACAAGAAAACGGCCAAAAACTATGAGGGGCAAAGGGTTTTAAATTTGACAAACGCTTCGTTTTCCTCTCTGCCTTTTTTTTGTATTCTTTCTGTAAATGAAAATGAGAATTGTGCAGGAAAAAAGAGCAAAGGGGCCAGCCACTTTAGACAAATTCAAACAAATGGCTGGCAAAAGGGGGGATGCTGAGTGCTGTTTACATGCGACGCGACTTGTAAAAATTAAACATTTAGTTTGCGGTCTTGCCCCCCTTGAAAATTTTCACACCTTTTCAACGGGGGAAACTGATTTTTATGACTCTTTAAGGCGGAGCACGCTTCGTTTTCGTGGAGGATTAGCCGACAGTCGCATAAATGAGAGAGCGAGAGAGATCTCCGGGAAAATGCTCTCATTTTCCGGCTGCAGCTTGCGGCGTCTTTGGCCTTTTATTGCCCATCAAATGGGCTGATATAAATCTTAATTGCCGACCCAAATAAATAGACGCCAAGAGCATGTGGCATGGAGAACATGGAGAACTTTGAGCAGACCATCAAACTGAACAGAATGCAACTTGAACATCCGAGCGATTCACTTTCGAGTGGAAAACTCGTTAGCTATTTAGCATAAACACTTTCCCAGTTTGACCAGCCAACTGATAACAACTGGCCGAGAAGTTGCAGCCAGAAGAAGTCATTAAGGAAACATTAAATTGACATTAATGTGCTTCCAAAAAGAGGAGGCGAACAGGAGGTGATACTAGGACTCGGCAGGCGGAGCCGAAAGTTCTGGCCAAAGTTCTAGTTCAGATAAATCAAAATAAAAATCTATAAATTATAGGGTAAGAGCAAATGTTTGGAGAATGCTTCGAACCAATCGATGACCCAACGACGAAAAAATATACTCCAAGCTGCTATAACAGTTACCCACATTTTTGGCCAAGGCAAATCTCGTAAATCATGAAGAGCTGGCCAAACAGGCTCTTGAGAAAAGGTATCAACGAATCCGAGATGCCCTCATTTTCTACCAGAAAGTGGGTAGTGGAATCTAGTTTTGAAAACACGGGGGTTTTCTTATTCAAACGTTGTATGCCTCTAATTAACTTCATTCATATAAAATATTCTTATATATTTTGAATGACGCGAACAGACGAAAGAAATATTTATGTTTAATGATCTGCAAGCTTGTGAACATGTGGCATTGCAACATGTGCCTACACTGGAAAATATAGTTTGTTTTTCAATATTTTTTCCTAGCTTTTAGGGCTTAAAAAATGTTGACAATAGAGAGCTTAAAAAGGCTTTATTACTGAAGCCACTTTTGATTTTTAATTTATAAAGCTAAATTTGTTCTGTGCAGTTCTATTGGCCGAGCCACCTGAAGCCACTCGACTGGACAATTGTGAACCCATTAATCTTTGTCTTTTTAGTCTTGGAGATTTCTATCTTAATTGAAGCTCATTATAATATGCGTTTCCTACGATGCGGCGTGTTTGTTTGCTGGTAGCCCAACTTCTGTTACACAATCCGAAGACAGGCGATATTCAAACGAGATGGAGATTGGGTGACTGGGCAACTGGGCAACTGGGAGACTGGTGGGCAGCTTTTGCACTCGGAGAACTTGGAGTCGTTGGATCGTGGGGATCAGATCGCAATCAGGCCGTGCGATTCCAATATACGGAATCCCGGCAAGAGGCCACCACCAATGAATTATTAATAATAAATAAATCATTATTAAAATCAAAATAATACGCAAATATGCATATTATCGGAAACAACATGGAGCGTTTTGTGTCCGTGTGTGTTTGTTTCTTTTCATGTTTACGCCACTTTCCCATACAGACACACAAGTGGTTATAATGAATGATTTGTTGTTTTATAATAAACACGCCGAGCGTCGAGCGTCGAGCAGCGATGTTGGCGTCTTCCAAGTGGCGATATGGCTGTGACGTAGCCACCAAAGGGTTAATGGAGGGGGTCTTCTGCTGCGGTCACTCGCGTCTGCTATATGTTCCCATACTCCCCCGTACGTATATCCCCACTCACACACACACACACATTCCCATACTCACGACCCTTGTCCCTTCTGGCATGGCTGCGCTCTACCCATCTCTCTTTCACCCCTTTGCATGTGTTTTCGGCCGTCGTGTTGTTGTTTTTATTAGGTATCAAAAACACCTTAAAACATGATTTTGCAACTGCCACGGGAAGACGTCCGCACAGTGGGCCCACAAATATGAATAATAATAATAACGGCTTGTACACATGGCATTTGTGTGTCAAAGATGAAGATCGATAAGGAAAAACTGCCAATGTCACAATACGGAAGAAACTCAGTATATGGTATAGTAAATGAACATACTATAACAATTATTGCTTATCTGCAATCGGTTCTACATGTACATATAATAGTTATTGATCGCGATCACGACATTATTTAAAAAGTTTGAAAAATACAGCACCTAATCATTTTTAATGGGGTCATTTGGGGGAGAGCGAATGATTTTGAATTGATACTTTGGATTGTAATAATCTTAACAACTTAGCGCCGTGAATTGTGTAGTTAATATTTTAATTATTGATTTCTGCTGTTAAAATTTTCATTTCAATTAATAAACTTTTTAGAATTAAATGTATATAATCTATGATATGCTAATATATATTTCCCAAAGTAAGCTTTTCTGATTTTAATATTTTGAATCAAAAATCTAAGCATTTGCCCATTGCAACTTCGAGGGCCTCGAAAAATACGAGGGAAAAGCCAAAATTGCTCCTCGCCCTGCAGCTCCACGATGTTGCTGTTGTTGTGGCTGCTGTTGTTGTTGTTGGGCCATGTGTCTGGGCCACTTTGTGTTGTCGTCGTTGGCGACGTCGACGTCTTGCAACTTTGGTCTCCTCGACCGCCAGTCGCAGTCGCAGTGCGAGTCCAACGACTTGAGGACCGAGGACCGCCAAGGTGCTTATTAAATTCCTTATTTAAAAATACATTAAAAAATGCAAGAAGCTGCCCCAGAACCCGAAAACCAATCCCCGAAAAAGGGAGAATCGATGCCCCAGATGGAGAGGGGAGACTCGCAAGGGGCATCTGCATCCCTAGCATCCGCCACAGAAATTGCGATGCTCAAAGGCGCTGTGATTTGTTTCTGATCTGGCTGAATTTTGCATTCTGCGCTCCGCGAAAAAAATGATTAAAAGCGCGCGTTGAAAGGTTTTCCTGTGTGCGTTCGCTTGCACTTCGCCATTTACATAATCAGCGGCATCATCGACGCACTTCCCCTGGCAATTAATTGCATGTTGCAACGGCAACTGTTGCCCGACATTTGAACTGCACCATTTCGGTGTGTCCCACAGCCCACAGCTCACAGCCCATTAACCTTGGAGGGATATGACGTGCCCTCCTCGGCTCTACGTGTTCCCTACAATTGCAGGTAGATATGCCAGTGTACATATATGCCGGGACACAAGGCATCCTCATAATTACGTCACAGCGTGAGAGTTCTTTCCTCGGTAACTGCGGCAAATATGAATTATGATTGCCCCGAAACGTGTCAATTGCCCATCCGCCCAGCTATTCTCAAGGTCATTGAGGGACAAAAAAAAGTAACAAGCCGCAACAAAATCTATCTCTCAGTTTGAACTGCACTTACACTGGGAGAAACAGGGATCAGCATGGAATTCTCTATACCACTACAATGTGTATTTAATTCTCAATAAATAAAAATGGGACTTGCCCTGATAGGGAGATATTTAAAATGATATAAAATAATTTTTTTTAAATATTTGAAAGAGATATTTCAGATTTTTAATGATTTAATGCAAAATTTAGTCACTCATTTTTGGATCTACAATCATTAACTCCACAAAGTTCCTCTGTTTTGTAAGTTTTCAAATAGCATCGGCTACACACACAATGTTTTATTTTTTTAAAAATTAATTTGTTAAATTTCTTTAATACAGGTGCATTGATTTTTCCTGTAAAACTTCGTAGTTTGTTTTATAATTTTTGCTTTTGTTTTTGCGCCACGGTCGAAATTAGGCAAATTTCGGCCAGCCACAGAACTCGGCCATAAACCACTTCGCCGACGTGAACCTCACACACCGGCCCAGGCAAATAAAGCAAATTTACGAATTTATGTTGAAATTTATCGATAATGACTTAAAAGCCTTCAGGACAATGATTTAATGCCCTCCGCCCGCCGCTCGCCGTGTTCGCACATACAACAAACAGCGGGCCAAGAACAACACAGCAACGCCAACTGCGACTCCAAAGGCCAGAAAACTCTGATGTGGGTTTTTCAAATGTGAAGCCATGTTTAGATACGATAAAATTGAATTTGGTTTGCATTTGGGGCCTCGGATCAGCGGCAAATGATCGATGATCGCTGGAAGTGTGCGCCGATTTATTTATGACTTGATTTTCCGTTGCGATCGTCAGATTTAATCAGATTTAATCAGTTCGCTCAGAGCAAGTCGCTTAAAATTAAATTATTTTCGCATTATATGTTTGGAGTAAATCAAATCCGCGATAACAGTTGACAAATGGCAATCAAGCGGATTTAGTCTCAGCGAATTATAGATAATGCGAAATACATATACATATATGTACACAGAGGTTTAGAGTTTCAGGTCTCAAGTTCAAAAAATTCATCCCTTCGAATATCGTAACGCCAGCTCGTCTCGTTTTCTTATAAGAACCAAATTAAGATGGAAGTTTCAGGTAAAATTGTTCGACCTTCTTCAGGTAAGAATGCATTTGAACTTCTTAGAGGGAATATCCCACTTAAGATGTTATATCTCACAGAGATTGTCCGACAAACGGGAATTGTTATACGAGACACCCTGTATGAAGCGTTTTCGGCAATGGTATTTTTTTGGTCTTGGCCTGGCCAATTCATCACCGACATTTAAGACTGGGCAGACACTGCGCATAAATTTCATTACCCTGATCATCTTGCAGAACGGATCGATCGGAAGGGAAACCTGTCGCAAGGCTCTCGAATTTAGTTCAACTTTAATTGTTTTTTAACCAGCTCTTCGCGTTGGCTATAAGTGAAATTTGATTGATTTTTGAAGGCGACTTTTACAAGCTCCCTTTTCTACACAGACACAAAAAAAGAGAAGGGATTAAAAATATAATTTTTAGAAAAGGGTTGAGTAAAAAAAATATTAAAATATTAAAAGGAAAATAGTAACTATTTATAATTATATCTGTTTTTCCTATTTTTCAGTGCCAACTCAAGTGCAGCTTATGTTCGATCTTCGAGCACCTAGACCTCCTTCGGCTGACCTACTCTTGGCTTTGTTCTTGGCCCAAACGGCAATCTCGGCCCAGACGCAAGCCGTTCGCCTCGCTCGGCTGGTGGCTCAAACCCGTGGAAAAGTCGGGCGGCGAGGTGCGGAACGTAATTACATAATGGCGTAGTTAACCGTAATAAGCGCGACTTCTGCGCGCAGTGTGTGTCCTGAAAGGATTCTTGCCCTTTCTCGCCGACTCCTGTGGCTGCCTTTTGCTGCCTTTGCCGACTTGCTGCCTTTTGCTATTTTTTGCCTTCTCCGTTGCTATTTTGCAGCTCTTTCAGCCGCATGCCATAACTCACGCTGCTCGTTGCCGCTCTCTTGTTGCACAAATTGCAGCTCACTTGGGCTGCCAGCGCTGCAACAATTACCGCCGAGCATCATTAAAAGCAAAGGTGACAAAAATTAGTAAACAAAGTGTTGAAAATTATGAGCCAGACGTTGCGCTGCAAGGTGTCGCGGAGCGGAGCAGGTGAAATCTGAGGGCCTGAGCTGGTTTCTTCTTTCTTTATTTCTTATAGCTGCCCATGGCTCTTGTTTATGGCTGTGATCTCAGAGTGATTAAATCGCGTAAATTGGCGGCCAGCGTACAAACTATGGTTGGATTGGCTACCCAAATGGGTGGCTTTAAATAGAATGAGTGGGTAACAATTTTAAGTCAGCCAAAATGAATTTCCAAGAGATCATTTTGTGTGAATAAAAAGGTATAGGCAATCAATAATGAGAAATTAAATTTATTAAGAGTATCAGCCCAATAAATTTCGGTTGTTTGATGTTCAAAAACCTTGTTAACACTTAATAAATCTTTTGTGCATATCCTATTTTTTGTACCCCAGGAACATATTTTTATGAAACTTTTCTAAACATTTAATTATTTTATCATATATAAATATACATAAGTTTAGCTTGGCCTGTTTTTATGCATGCTATAACAAAATATTTCTACTTGTTTATTTTTAAGGCGCCTAACATAGCAATAGGAAGTTCATAATTGCCAATAAGCTGCTCAATTTTCCTAAGTACCTCCCATAAAGAGGCCTGTTCTGACTGCTTTCACATGTCTTACATCACAAGTGGTTATCTGTTTTTCCTATGATCGATTCGAGCTCTTCATTATTTTGCTTTTCATGTTGACTTGTCTGTTAATCGGAGCAGAGACGGCAATTAGTCACAGGATGACTTTTGTTGCCATAGCTGCTATCTGTTGAGCTTGATAACAACTGGGAAAACAACAGAGCTTTGGCACCATAGGGACGATTGTAGGAGGGATGGGATTTCGGGGGACTTTCAGTGGACTTGTGCTACAGTGGACACTCACTTTTGGTCGGATCTTCAGGACACTCACCTGCGATAGCCATCCAGGGGTAGAATGTGTGATTGCTGGCCTGGTGTAAACTGCTGGCGGCCGCCGTTTGGGCGGCAGCGGCGCCCGAGATGGTGCAATTGGCATTCCAGGCTGTGCCCGCTCCGGCCACGCCCACGCCGCTCTGTACGCCCCCGGCGTTGCCGTTGCCGCCGCTGACACTCACATTACCGCCGGCACTGCCGCCGCGATGGCTAACGGGACTGCCGCCCGACGTGTCCAAATAGCCGCCCACTCGGGAATCGGGGGTGCAGGCGGAGGGTCTAACGGGCATGCCGCCCGCCGGATTGTTCTGTCCATTTGCATTGGGCGCATTGCCGCCATTGGCATTGCCGGCTCCACCTGTTCCGCCCGCCCCGCCACCACCACCGCCTCCGCCGCCACCACCGCCGCCATTCGAGCCGCCCGTGTTCCAAATGTCCTTGTAGCCATTCACCGCATCCGCCTTGATGTTCAGGCAGTCCTGTTTGTAGGCTCCGGCGCCATCGCCGTATATCTTGTTGCAGGCGGCCGTGATGCTGGCATCGTAGGGCGAGTCCTGGGTGGTGCGCTGCAGATGGTGGTTGGCATAGGGACTCATGCCCAGCGAGAGGGGGAATCCCCTGTACGCGGCCGCCGCTGCACTGGCCGTCTGATCGTGGTGGCCACCGCTGCCCATCGCCATTCCGGTGGCCTGGTGCGGATGGCCATAGAAGCCGGAGGCCTGCTCAAAGTACGAGTTCATTGCGTTGCTGGCGGTGAGAATCTTGGCGGTGCTCCGTCTGAGACGGGCTAAGAGTCGTTGGGGGCTTGACCGATTTCACAGGAATTGCTTTCCAGGGATCTTCGACTTTGGCGGATTTTATTTGAGTGTTTCCTCAGTTTTCTGTGATGTGGCTTTGCCTTCTTTGGATTTACACAATTTTTTTTTAGACCTTTCAAAGATTTATTTTATATTTTCACTCCAAGTCTTTGTTGGTTTAGTTTTGGTTTTTATAAATAAATGTGTCTTTTTATTTGTTTGATTTTCATGAAAATTTGTCTGGTTTGTTTTAGCACCAATTTGAATTTTTTTTATTTTGAAGTAACCAATTTGTTTTTAAATAATTAAATATTTATAAAATATTTTCTGTTTGGTAAACATTTATTTTAAAAGTTTATCTGTTTATTGCACTCTCCACGTGACGTTTTAGCTTTATTTAAGCACTAATGTTTATTGAGATTTCAATCTTAATAATCTTAAATATTTTTCCACTATTGTTTGTACGATTTCACAAGTGTTCGTATACTTTGTTGCGTTTTGGTTTCGGTTTTAGCCAATTGCACTTTGCTGTTAATTGAATTCGAATTTGAATTTGAATACTTGGTTAGCGCTTGCCTTGGCACTATCAAAGGCTCGTAAGCGTTACGATTATTACTATGTTTATTGTTATTGCAATTATTATTATTATTTTTATGGTTTTAACGATTTGAACGATTATTAGCCGTAGTGCTTAGTGCTGACCGAACGAGCGCGAATGCGTCCGCTGACGGATTTGGATTTCCTCGAATCTGGACGCCAATCTAGTGGAAAGCGACTTTTCCGCGCGGCATTCACGGGCGGACGCGTGGGCGAGCGGTAAAGCGCTGAGGGCCAATAATAACAATAATGCCGCTGATAATGTGGATAATAAAACAAAGCGCGCGCCTGTTATCCAAACCGTTGCCATCGAACGAATGTGCCACCAAATCGCAGTTGCCAGTGTTTTGACTTTGCTCTGCCGATTCACAAAGTCTACGAGTGGAAATGAACGCACTCAAACAAGTTCGAAGGCTGAAAATGAGAGCCAGCGAAGCGCTCATTTCGGTCGAGTTCATTTTCAGTCTTCGAACTTGTTTGAGCACATTCACTGCGCTCTCTCTGTCTTTTCGATTTTCCCGGGGTGGGCGCCTCTCGTTCATCATTCGCGAGCCAGGAAAACGCGCTCGCTGCGGGGCGGGAAAGGGAAATTCATCATGGAGGAGGGCTGATTTTCCTACGGGCCAACTCGACGGGCCAGTTGGCCCGCCAGTTGCCAGTTGCACGCCAAACGATGCGCATCCTCTTGTTTTTGGTCGGCTTCAGCGCACTTATGACTACACGAAAATGATTTTTATTTGTTTCCTTTTAGTTTGAAACAGCAATTACAAAATTGTTTATTATTTTTGTGACAATTATGCACACCTTGCCTATTTTTATGTTTGACTGTAGTGCAAACAGACAACCTTAATACAAATTATTTGTAAAAGAATAAAGGTATACTAATAGAGTAAAGCTACCACTGGGAATAGTTGCTTCTCCGCTGGAAGGAAAAATTAGATAATTGATAATAGCACTGGTTAAGCAAACTTTTACTTTTCTCACAGTTAATATTTAAGATTTCCACTTTTGTTCAAATAAAAAGAGATTCATTCAATGGATTATTTGAAATAAAAAGAGACGTAACACTTTAAGTCTCTAGAAGCCCGTTAATTCCTGATTCCTCCCTTATTATATCAACGGCATATTAATGAATATATTATTTATTTTATTTATTTAGATTCCCATTCTTAGCATTAGTTTAGTGATGATAAGTCAACCCCCACTCGGTATTGTACGGTAATTCAAGGCAGGGATCCGGAATATTTTTGTGCTGCGGTTTTCCTTTTCCCATTCAAATTCAAATTCGCAATCGAATCCAAATGTTCAATCCGTTCGCCAATACTTTCAATGGGATATTAATGTCAATGTAAATATGGTGGGAATTGATGCTAATAAATTCATATGCATAATGCAAATAGATCGGGGTCTTGCAGACCGAGAACGCCGCGCCATTCGCGAAAGTTTCGCAAATATTTGTCAAAGTTTCCACATTCGCACAAACGGCTCGTAGATTAAGCCAGAAACCGACGGCGAACAAACAAAGTTGCTTGCCACAAGTGTTTGCAAAATAAACTTATTATAAGAAGAAATTTACTTTTCTACTTTTCCAACCCCCGCCCGCGCCATTTCCCACCGCCCGAATTTTCGGTGCCAAGTCTTAAAAATCAACAACAAGCGAAAGATAGAAAGATACAAAAACTTGCACAGAACACAGATACACACCACCACATACACAAACACACATACACACACCAACAAACACTTGAATCACATTCGGAGACGCGGCGACATTTTCCAAATATGCGACCGAAAGCCCAAGGAAAACGAAGCCAAAAGGCGAGAAGAGCCACAGCCAAGCAAAAGTAAAGCAAAAATCGCAGTCGCAACTGCAAACTAAATATCGTGAGTCGGGAATCCAGGACCCAGGAACTCGCTATCCCGCATTTGGGACCCAGGGGAAGGACACGAGTGCAAAGGACTCGCGGGGATGACAGAGAAATAGCCTCATAACCATTTGAAGCCATTCGAAGGCGCATAAATGGATCACAACAATCGCCGAAATGAGCCATAATGAGCTCGTAAAAATTTTGCTACCTAATATACTCGGGAATCTTACGGGTACGAGTATATTCAAACTTGCTACGTTATGGGGTATGCAATGGGGCAGCGACAGCTCCCCTCTGTGGCTCCTGCTCCAGCTCCTGCTCCTGCTCCTTTCCTTGCTCTTACCTCCTGCAGGAGCTCCTCTGCGGGCAGAAAGTTGGAGCCCGTAGTTTTGTTTGTGTTCGACATCGATGATTGTTTTTTCCTCCGTTCTGCATTCTCAAGTTGGCTGAAATAAGAGGAGTGTTTGCAGTTACTGGTCGATTAATGATTAATGAATTCTGATTCTGAATATGGATAGAAAAATATTCTTTTTTTATATAAATTCCCCAAGAAGATAATTAAATGCACTTTAAACCATTTTGTTTTTGTTCAAATTTAAAAGAACCTTTTAGTTAGAATGTAGTTACATTCTCCGTAGCGCAATCACTTATTTATTTCATTCTTCTGGATGTGTAAACACGTTTAACAATGGAATCCCCCACCACGCCCACTCGGACCGAAAAGGGAGGCTTCGTTTGTCTTGGCATAAAGTCGCAATGAGATTGTGCGATTCCCGATTCGCAATTCGATTCCCAGGCATTTGCATACAAAGCGATCTCATTTTCATATGGCCACCACCAGCGCCCCCGCTTCACTGTCATCGGTAGCTTGTTGCAGCAATTTACGAGAGCTTCCGTTTCGCGAAAAGGGGGATTTAATGCAAAGCTCACACCTGACCAAGTAGCCTGAGGTTGCCTCGTTGCCAGTTGCCCACTTGCCCAGTTGCCTAGTTGCCCAGTGGATATGGTCAACGCTAAATGTGGCCAATTAGCCCCGAGGCGGCCGAATCCGTGGCCAAAACCTGACTCCTCCTTCACACCAACGCCTTGATTGATGGCCTCCATCTCCTTCGCCATTCGCCGTTGAGAACTGGTGCAGGGCAATTAGACAAGCTGTTTAATTGCCACCTTGGCAGCTCGTTTGCCTCCTCACCCGCTGTTTTATTGGCCGCAATCGCTCAAATCAACCGATGCCATCCGTATGCCTGAGATGGGCGCACCCAATCTAATCATAGTCCAAAACAGATACGTTTTGCCCCAGGTGGAAAGCAGGAAAATCGGGGGGAGCCACTTACGCAGCTAATAAAGCAGCAATTTGGCAGCTGGAAGCGCCGGCGCTGACGCCAGTCCAGAAACATCAAACGGCCAGTAGCAGAGTACTATACTCTACTAGTTGCCCTCCTCCATGCGAGATCAAAGTTTTTGTGGCCCCGAGGTTTATTTACACAGAAATGTTCAACAAAATACTGCCTGCACTCTCCGACTTGTTTACGTATTGTCTATAAGGATTTCGGCTCTGTCTTTAGCTGTTTTTCTGTTCGACGGGGCTCGGCACCTGTTAGATGGTGCACTGGGAAAAAATACTTGTAAACGGGCGTCGCTATTAGCAAATATAACTAAATTATACTTTAATTTTTGTAGATTATGAAGTAATAAAGCAGTTATTGGACAAATTCTAAAACAGCTTTGCGCATCCTCAAAAACATATAATACATATTTATTTTATAACTTACTTACTACTTCTTTCTGTGTGAATTTGGGTGGTACTTTGAAGGGGCCTATCTCAACGCCCTCCAAATTTATCACCCCAATCGTTCCGAGTTTTCAAAGTCAATACGCTTCGCTGTCGAATTTCTGTCTTTGATGAGACCGAAGCCAAATGATCGCGAACCACGATGGCGTCGACAAGTTAATGGGCCAACAAATGGCAGAATTTGATGCATTTGATATTCAAATTTCCTATGTTGCTACTGACTGGTGCCACTAATTAGATAGGAGAATTCAAGGTTTTATTTACTTGTTTTATATATTTTATATAGGTATTCGTAAAATACACTAAGTATTTCAAGTTAAAACAGTACTAATCTGTGAAAAACTTTAAATATTTTTATGTTGCTATCATAAGTTTCATATACGTTTGTAAATATCTATCGCGAAACTAAAGCCATTTGAGAAATTTGAAATAAAGCCCCGCCCACCAAACAATAAGAACCACCCATGTAGAGCGACCTCCCACACCGACGCTTTTCCGAGAAAATTTAATGAAAAATGTAATCCACAAAAAAATGAGCCAGAAACAATGAGTGGACGAAATGGACCAAGGAGCGAACAGAAATGAAACTACCGGGCGCACTTCCTCTGCAAATTTGAATGGCCCCGGCTACAATGGTCATAATGTACGCATGGATTAACCAATTACATTGCAATTTTAATTTGCAGGCTGGCGAAATTTTATTGCGAAATTGGCGGGAGCGCAAAATGAAATCGGCGCGCCGCGAATATGGAACGCATTGATAAGGAAATCCTGAGGGCCGTGCAGCGGGTTTTTTGGGCGCGTTTTCGGTTCGGATTGGGGAGTGGTAGTTGACCCGAAAGCAAGGGCCATGGCAAACAGAGATGCGAATGAGAGCACAAACAGAGGTCCGAATGCGAAATGCAATCCAACGGATTTAAGTTCTTTATTAACACTTAATAAATCATAGGAGGGCGGCGGGTGGTGCCCGGTGGTTCCCACTGCCCTTAGGAGCTCGTTTTCATTCCATTGACGACGCCTCGTCGGCCTTTGGAGGGGAAATGGTGGCCATATAACTAGCGCCGGCGGACCGGACCGCACCGTACCGGACCGAAGCGAAGCGAAACAAACCGAACCAAACCGGGAAAGGGCCGTAAATGCTTGTCCATCCATCCACCCATTCATCCATTCATCCATCTTCTGTCCGGCTGTCCGACTGTCCGGCACTATCTGCCACATTGCGACAGTGTCAAGCATAAATCCTCATCATAATTCAAAGCATTGATCATCGCCTCCGACTCCCACTCGAATGGCAAAAAATGACAAATTGTTTGGCGCTTGCATGTGGCGCCTGCCCTTTTGCACGTGTGTTGCCAGTAGCCAGTTGCCAGTTGCAAGTTGCAACTGCTACTGCACCAGCAGCAACAACAGCAGAAACTGCAACGGCAAATGCAACGTGCACAAATAAAATACTCGTAAAATTGAGCCGACCGCTGCAGAAGCAATGGAAAAAGTTTTCCTCTTTCATTTTTAAATGAAAGTTTATATTGTTTTTGCCTGACAAGATAAGGTAAAAGTCGTAAAATTTTATTATGTATTTATGCATTAAACATTCTGCATTATGAATTTAATACGGAATTATAAATATTTGCGGATTTAAACTTAAGGCCTATTTGTGTGCGAGTGTCGTCAAATTCAGGTGAATCGATTGGAGGGAGCGGTGCGGTGCACAAAGTTGAATATTTAGTGCCCATTCATTGTGGGCACAACCATACATTCTATTTAAGCCCGCTTAAAATTAAACATGTGTCAGTGCAAGGCAAAAATGGAACAGAACACTAAAGCTAAGTAAGCGAAATCAATTGGAATTTAAATTTCGGCTAACACCGTGTATTCTAATGTTTGACTATGTACCTATAAAGCTCCTCAATTCAACGATTTTTGATTCAATTTCTTAAGGGACCATAATTGTAATTAAGACCGCCAAAGACTACAAAAAAACACTGAGAACCAATTCGAATTGTAATATTATATTATTAAAGATTAAATAAATTATGGTAATAGCAAATATTTCTTTATCTCCTGGAGAATCTGTTCTACCGATTATATTTTCAGGTGAAATACTGCAATACTAAAATATCCTTGCAGTGAATGTCATTTAGGCAACCATTAAGGCTCATTTGAATGTCGCTCCACCGTTAGGTGAATTTATAGGACGACTCGCGACCTGGACGGACAACTCGATGAATTTTCCAGCTTGAGTGCGCTGGAAAATCAATAGACGCAAAAAGCCCGGCCTACGGACAAGACATACAAATTTTCCAATTAAGCAGAACACGTTTCCTAACGATTATTTTATACAATCGAATCTAAACGAAGCCAATTTAGACTATCGACGACTGCCAAAGCGATTGCGTTAGTACGAATAAATCGTGAGGGGCTTCCAAAGCGGGCTCCTTCGATTTGATGAATTAATGAATAAGTTGACGTGCCACCGACTGACGATCCACCGCCGGCTGTCAATCGCGACCCAGTGCACACCCAAGGGGCAGTTGCAGGGGCAGCTGCAGGGGCAGCTTCAGCCACAATGTGCAACAATTGGGCGTGCATATTCGTTAGCGAGTGCCACCAACGTTGGCGGTGGCGGTGGTAATTGAGGCGTGTGTGGGTGGGGGAGTGGCTGCCATTGCCATTGCTTGACGAGCTGCAACGCTTAAAATGTTTGCAGATTGCATTCGCGAGATACGAATGCCAGGACAAACACCCAAAAAAAAGGGGCTTAAAACAATGAAGCAAAAATAAGTGTATTTGCAGCACAGCAGCACATTTAAAGCTAACTAATTGTAGATCGGAAAGAACCATTTTTGTTAAATTTCTTAGTTTAAAAATAACTACATAATCGGTAGATGGCCATCTTGGCTTGCCAAGAACGGTTACAACATTGGAAGTCGTTTTTGATTTGCAAGAACAAAGAACATATTTTTCTGGGTGTACCTGCGATGGTTCAGCAATTGCGAGGCGCGCGATTTTCCATTTTTATGCGCAGCATTTCCACAATTCAAATTTGCACACAAAGTGGCAATTGGGCCCAAAACCGTTGCCAGCGCCTTTTATGGTCTATACAATCAGAGACGGACATACCAAGCTGCAGACGGAGCTGCAACCGGCAACTGCCGACTGCCAACTGCCGACTGCCAACTGACGACTTGCAACCGCTCGTTGAGCGGCGAGGCAGCAGCGCATAATTGAATTGAAGCGCTCTTCGCGTTTCTTCAAATGAACGTCAATTAAAAATGCATCATAACCGCCCCCAGCGCCATTCCATAAACGCTGGCTTAATTTATTCCCCCATCGGTGGGCCGGTAAAAACGGCCGCAGCGATTCTGGCCATAAAGCAAACCAGTCCCAGGTAATAGTTGCGTATTAGTGTTATGGCACCCCGCAGCCGGAACCCGATACCCATTACCATCCGATGCTGCGGCCAGGTGGAGTACCACCTATCTGGCCATCATAATACATGTTATGGCCACACTCACGATAGAAACTCGTAGAATATGGACTTGATTGGCAGATCGGCCTGATGGATTCGTAATGTGTGTCTAAGAAGTAAATTATCTCTGGCAAAATTGATTGAAATTGATAAGCAGCCATTGATTCGCCAACTTTGAGCATGCAAAATATTTAATCAGATCGCAAAGACGTGATATTAGGGGTCATTAGCTGCGGTCTTTAAAATAAATAGAATCCATATGAATGAAAAATATATCAGATTTTCGCTTTTTTTGTAAAACTTGCAAAAAACGTTAAAAAAAATATGATCACCATTTTTGAACACAGTTCGATTGTGAATTTAATTACGAGCTCGACGAGGTATGACATTTCATATTTGGACCATTATTTCAAATAGTGTGATAAAAATACTCAAAATAATATTCGAAAAAAAATAGAAAATCAATTTTCGGCAAAATTTCAATATTTACGAAAAGAATTACATATTTACTCCTAATTACCAATACTAACTAACTTTATCACTTTCTGACCGACATTGTTAAAATAATTTTTGGCCAAATTTTCGCATTTTTTGTAAAAATGCATCAAAAATTGCAAAAAATGTGAAAAAAAAAATAGATTGGGAATTTAATTACGAGCTCAACGAGGTATGACATTCCATATTTGAGTCAATATTTCGAATGCTGTGATCAAATTACTGATAATAATATTCGCAAAAAAAACAGAAAATCGATTTTCGGCAGTTTTATTGCACTTTAATGGCTTCCACAAGGTTTTTGTAACTTTATGGGACTCACAAGTATAAGTTAGAAGTTATGTTTGAAAAATTTTATATTATTATAAAAAAGATTCAATTTTAACCCTGCTTACAGCTATAAATAATTATGTTGGAATATAACCTATTACTTTCTTACTACTTGAATTGGTTCATATTGAAACACGATATTGGAAGTGGAAGTGCAATCGTAATTTTGGTGTTCATATTACTGTCATTGGTCCGCCCATTCACATTACTTTCCACCATCAATAACTATCTGGCAAATGGCTTAATTAGAAAGTTTTCAAGTGTTCAAGTTGTCGTCGCTGAAGACTCCGTTCGCTGGTCTATCCACAGGACGTGGTTGGGTCTGGTGGCTCTGCTCCACCCACACCCTTAAAGTTGGCCGGTCGCTGAATGTGGCCCACTAGTTCGGGCCAAAGGCTACCGGCTTTTGGCCTTCCTACCCCTGGAGTGCAATCATCGGCGCCTTGGCATGTTTGTGTGCAAAGCAGTCATAAAAATTACAATAAACAATCATCATTTCGATCCGTTTACACCCACTTTGCACGTTTTCGCAGGCCGTGGAAAGTGAAAAAGGATTTCGCTCGGGCTTACACCGCCCCAGTTAATAATGGTGCACTGAGAAAAATGGATTTCTTGTCTCGCACAGCCTTCTAAACTAACATTTATAGCAGCGCCACCACATATTTATGTATTCAGCTTCGGTAACCCATTGTTTACTTTACACTACTTTCCATAGAATCTTTTAGATTTATAAGGCTGTATAAAATATGTATATATGTAATCAAGTTTATTAATAATGTCGTATATTTTTAATTTAAAATCGAATTTCATTTCCGCAGTGCAGGAGGAAGGAGCGCGAAGTTATTGGCCAGCAGCTAACAAGTAGGCGAAAACCGCGAGGCACCGCACTCAAACAAAAGTGCTCAATTAGTCGCCCTCAATCCGCAGGCCTCAGTCCTCCGGATTAGGATGCAGATACGGGAAGGGAGTTTCAAAATGAAGAGCTGCCAACAGCCGCATGCAAATGGAAATGCTCGGCCAATTGTTGATGAATTGCGGCCAGAAGTCAAGGGTTCATTGCCAGGATTAGTAGGTAGTATTGCGCCGCACCGAATGTCTTCATTGTGTCCGAGGAGTTTCTTTGGCCTGGTCTCTTTCGCTCTCCATTGTTTTGCTCTGTTTGGATGGCATGCTTTGCATAAGCAGTTGGTTCACAGCGATTTCGGACCACAATTGATTTCTGACCCGTAATGAGCCCATACCAGGCACCACGGCACCACTGAGCCACTTTGCGGTGGATTAAGTCATCAAGTCGCAAACAAATTTTTCCCGCGGCGCCTGAGCCGCTTGTTTTGGAGGTGGGAATACGGTCATCAACCCGGAAGAATTATGACCGGAATCGTGCTGGGGATGGCTCGGACATCTTGCTTGAAATACATTTAAATGGAAAATATGAACGGAATAAATTTGGTATTTGTATCTTAGATATTGGTGAATTGCGTATACGATTGTCATCTATAATTATCCCTATATGTATTGGGATAGCATGCATTTCTTTTATATAATATTTACCATTTAAAAACCATTACCATTTTAATAATAATAAAGGCAGATATTAATCTGATTAGCTTACGAATAAATCTTTGCTCGGTAGATTCTTTGAGTAGATTAGACTATTTGAACTATTTAGAACCACCCACAACCAATCGCTTGTGACTGACATAAGTATGTCTGGGATTAGTGACTCTTAGGAATGGCTAATAAAAAAGCAAGCAGTGAGGAAGTGTGACAAGATGCGATGGAACCTGTTGCTGCTTTTGGCCCTCGTACCTGTGTCGTACCACCAAATAGAGAATGAAACCATTTAAATTGTCGTAAAATTTTATTGGCTCGTAAAAAGAAAAACCGGCAGTCGGCAATTAAATGCTAAGCAGAACAGAGCGGAACAAGATAGAATGGCATTTTAACAACTATATAAACAAATTGCGGTTAATACCAAAACACAGGCCGAAGTTTTATGTTCTTTTTACGACTTGACGCCACCGGCACTTGAGTGGCTGAAATCCGTTGGTAAAAATAGTCTCCTGAAACTCACTCAAAGCGATCCGAACATCCTCAGCATCCCAGTTGGTTCGATTGTCCTTTGTGATCCTGAGTGCCTCGGGGATGTGCGTTTGCGTTCATTTTCGGCGTGAGTGAGTTTCGAGTTTGGAGTTTGAGTCTGCGGACTTTACGACCTTTTTACGATCTGTTAGTGTGACACGATGACAATCAATATAAAAGACATAAAACCCAAGTTCCGTGACGTATGCCATAATTATTGTGATATCCCCTTCGTGTAGATACAAATGCTGATGGCCCATAGACATCATTACTTTTACGAGGTGCCTCGGAAGCTGCCGCCGTTAGTTTGATGTGATGTGATGAGATGAGATGCTCCTCATGACGCTGATGATGCCAGAGGAAATGGCGCTAAAATTTTATTCGAATGCATTTGCCTTCGCCGGGGCTCAGTGATTGCATATGGCTACGGCTTTTATGGCCTTTTAACGATTTGTTTTGACGTCGGATTTGGCTAGCATCTTGACGAGCCCTTCGGCCTTGATTTACGCACTGCCAGAAGTTCATTCCGATGGACCATAAATGTAGACATATTTTGATCAATTTGTGGTTAAAGCTAGAAAGTCTTGCGAATATTAATAATACCCATTTTAAATGATTTTTTTTGCTAACTTGACAGGGGTAAGTTCTGTTTTCCTTGTGGCCTAATCCAATTGAAACCATTTTAATTAAAAACAATTAAATTATAAGAAGTAATGTACATAAATATTAAAAATTCTAGCACATTTAAAACTATAAAATTATGAAAATTCCCATTTCCATTGCAGAAATTTTAAATTATTAAGTTATTTACAATATATTTTTTGTTTAAATATTCAATTGAGTTGTCGTCTTGCTGAGCTGCTTCTTAGAGGCGTCGGTTTTCAAGATGGAGGACCTTTAGCAGTCGTCCCGTTTTACTTCCAAAACGGACGCTTCACTGGCAACATGTGTGGGGTGCCTGCCTCTGTTTGTGGGCCAGTTCAACGGGTTCTTGTTTCCAGTGCAGTCCAATGCAGTCGAATGCAGTCGAACACAGTCGAATGCATCTGAAGTGCACTCTGGCCGGGTGTGTGCGTGGTTCTATATCCAGATATGCGGTTATATTAAATCATCTGCTTGTAGTAAATCATGGCAGCAACTTAAGAGGAGCGGCTGGAACCACAAGTACAGCACCGGCATAGGCATGTGGCATATGGCACGAAAATGAAGTCATCTCGGTCCAATGGGAAGTGATAATGTGCTTCAATGTAAAAGAAAATGGATTAAGAAACGGAGTTAGTTTCATACATTTAAATGCAAAGAATTGCAAAATCAAATCACAATAAGACACTCAAGAAGGGCAATGCAGATACGGAGAATATAGGGACAGGAAAATAGTTCCAGGCGCCTCTTACTGACAGCCGAACAAACACAGCCTCTGCCGGAATATGTTTTTGGGAAATAAATCAAATTCTCATATTTGGCAAGATGAATGCGGCCCGAATCGGCTGGCGCAAAAGAGAAAGTTCTTGGCCCTTTTGTTTGCCTGGGCATTTGGCCATGCCGGTGGTTTTGTTATCAGATGCTCGAAGGCGCGATCGGCCGAACACGGAACATGTACACGTAGAACCTACCGAGGGCACCACCAATTTTACAGGGGATTTACGAATCCACCGTGTAACGAGGCCCTTGCCTCATTCCCGATCTGGGCGACTGAGGCATATTTTTATGATTTATTACTAGCCGGCAATAATCGAATAGACAATGCCTGGGTGTCCTTTTTAGGCTCGGCGGAGATGCGATAACAACGAGTCAAAACAAATCTCCTAAGGTCAGCCAAAAAGTATCGTTCTCCTGGCATTTTTTACGCTGTCGAGGACATGTTGAAAGGCAGCATTACCATTTCCATTCCCATTTATGGCAGCAATATTTTTTATGACACATTTTTATGATTTATGAATTGATTTGGTTTCGACTTTGGGTTTCTTCCTCATTCTATGCCTTTTTTGTAGTTTCGGGAAGGCGGCCTTCGAGTCCTGGGAGAGTCTGGCCTCAAAACGATTACCGAAGCACATTGGAACCATTATTAGGATCACCTTCGGCGGTGCCTGGACATAATTGTTCTCGCGAAATTGGGCGTTCTAATGTGACTTGTTTGCGGCAAACTGTCTGTGAATGCTAATAAGATGGCTGATGATTATGAGAGCAAATAATTGAATTCAATACATTTTGTGAAGAAAATGTACAATTGATTCTATAAACACATATCAATCAATACATTTAATATTTATGTAAAGGAAATGGTATCTTAGATTGGAGATTATGTGTTTCTACTACTAAATCGCACTTCAGATACTAAAATAGTTCGATAAGGGAAATTTATCATACTTGGCATGTTAGACTGCTTTAGATTCTTCCTTTGAGAGTTTGGTATCCCAACTGCGGTTTCTTATTTTTAGAGCCTCTGAGTCACACAAACAATTCGCGCTAAATGCAAAACCTCTCTGTTGGAGGGCAATAAAAACTGAAAATTATTTAACCGACAACTCGACATGGTCTGCTTTGGAAATCTCTAGTGTTTACGTTGCGAAAACAATTGAAATCATAACAATAAAATCAAATTCGAAATTTGCGAGCGGTGGGTGGATAGGTTGATAGGGAGTTGGTCGGAAGCGAGGGCAGCGGAGTGAAGTGGAGCGGGCCAATCGGCAACCAGTTGCGTCAGAGCGGCGATGTGAGAAAATTTCCAGCACAAGCCCAAATAAGCAAAGGTAAACGGCAAATGGGTGAAATGCTCAAGAAAATGAAGCCAACGAGCAGCAGCGCCAAAAGCAGAGACAGTGAAACGAACGAAATGGCCATAAACTTAAGCCAAAATGCTCCTTCCGAGGGGGAGGGTTCCCAGAGGGGGGTGAGAGGACAGGACGGGGACCTAACCAACCAGTTCGGCAACGCGAACTCCGAACTTAATCGAAACATCAAAGGAAGAAAGCCAGCCAGAGCCACAACAACAACTAGCCAACAACCAGAAACTTATTAAAAACAACAAGTGCAGCTTGCTTAGCGAGTTGGTCAAAACGGTCGACGAGGGGAGGAAAAGAAAGACACGGAGGGTGTCGGTGCTGCCAAGTTAGCTACCTATCCAGATCTGGATTTTTTAAAGAACTAAGAGGTGTTTCATTGAATAGTCATAATTTATATTTAAAGTATATCGGCTTCTACAAATTAAGACGTTTATTCCAACTTCTCTCAGTTTAACATTTTATTAGGGCTTACATACAAAATAAATGAAAGCATGTGAAAATGTAAATGCAATTTTTAAGATGTATTTTCATAATCTATGTATTGTTTTTTAGTTTTTTTTTTTATTTAACCTTTTAAGGATTTTAGGACTTCAGAAGTAGTCCAGTTTAATACCTGTCTTTTTTTCTTAATTGGAACTTTAATAACTTTAATAAAAACATTCACAATTCTAAAAAAGAATTTAAATGAGTTTCGGGTTTTTAGAAATAATTCCGAGCTGGCTTCAGTCGGCTGTAAAGACTTGGCTGCACTGAGGGGCATTCGTGCTGTTTGTGCAGTGGCAGCACGTCCCAACCGACATCGACAAGCTGCACTGAGCGAAAATATCAGTAAGAGGGGCAGCGCTGGAAGGGGAGCACTCAAAATGGGCACTTTCGGTCGCAATAACCACGACATTTACGATTATTTTACGGCCACTAAAAATCAAAAGTGTAATTTACGGAACCAAACCAAACTGAACCGGGACGAACAATGAGACGGAGACAGGGACAGCAACACGAGCAGGGAAAGAGACGGCAAGTGTCGACCGAGGAGCGATGGAACCGTCTCTGTATCGGTGTTGCATCAGCTTAGATGAAGTTGAGTCCACGGATATGGGAACCAGGATTTCGGGGCGGTGGCGAAGGGGTCAGTGTGGAGTGGGTGGTGCACAATTGCATGATGGCGAGTGAGAGCCGCAAAACAAAGACAATTCACAAATTCTTCCTGAATACTAAATGTGCCAGACAAATTTTAAACATTTACTTATACTTTTTTTTGTTCAACTAGTAGGTATAATATAATATTCGGTAATTGCGAATTGTTTAAGTTGGTTTCATATATATGACAGTTACATAATTTCTGAAAGATATATTTTTGTATAGTTTAAAGACTATATAGTTAACTTTTAAAATAAAAACGAATAAATCGTATACGGTGGCCCTCTGCTTTTGCGTTTTATAAAGAATTTAATAGTTATTAGAAAACGAAATGCGTGAAGCTTTGGAAATGTTTAATTATACCTTCCACATAGAACTTAAGCCATATTCCTAACCAAAGATTAAATAGGTCATTAGTTTATTCTGCATTAGGTTCAAGTTATATTAAAAACATCAGCCTTTATTGGTTATTTACTCCACTATGCCCAGTCTTGGAGCCCTGAAGATGGGTCGAGTTTCAAATAATGGGTGCTCGAGATGGGAAGATACGCTCCAGAGAAACCAGTTGGTGCCCGACTGGATGGACATTGCCGGCAGCCAAATGAAAAGCAGTCGCTGCCTCCTTCGACGCCTTTCTCTGCACTTGCTGGCTGTCTCTGTTATGGCTTGGATCTTTCTTTATTTTTCCTTATTTTTCTGGCCATCACATGTGCAACTCGAAGCCAACAACTCCAGTTTGCAGCCCCACCGCCCACTTCCCCTGATTGCGATTGGTGTTCTGTTTTAGCCGTTTTAGCGGATGGCGATGGCTGGATGCTGCGAATGTCGAAAGCGCATCGCGTTGAAAGATGATTTTCATGTTTTCCCCCCTCAGCGTGTCCAGTGCTCCACCAGTTTTGAGCTGGAATCGTGGCCCTAACGATGCTCAAAGTGATTTTGTTGTCTTAACCGCATTTACTGACATCTTGATGCTTTGATTGCCCCGATTTTGAATGGAATCGTTTGCACTGCAACACCCGCACTTGGCTTTATGCCCCATTGCCATTATCGTCTCTAGCAAGTCGGGGAAATTGAATTGAAGTCTTTGATTGGCAATATGCTCCGTTGACCCCTAAACAAGTTGCAAGTCGATCGTAAACCGGAGCGCAAAATGGGCAACGAGGCATTATCAGGAAAACCCTGGAATGTCTAATTTAAAAGTGAGCAATTTAATTTGAAAATTAAATATTGATTGTTGGTAAGAAAGTGGTTGGGGCTTGCATTCTTTAGGAAATTTAAGGTAAATTGGCCGCAAAATATATTCGTTAATCATTTTGTTTGGAAATAATATTATATGGTTTTGTTTAAAAGGTGAAGTTTTCTTGCGTAAGTAAAATTAGTATATCTTGGCTAAAAGTGGCTTAAGAGTTAATTTCATACCAGCTGAAATCAATTTTAAATTAGTTTAATAAGAAAAGAAAAGGCCAATTTATAAAACCCGTTCTGTATCATGGAACTCGTTTTCTATCACCTTATTAATGTTGTGGCAATTTCTTAGTTACTACCATGCTGACGTTTTAGTGTTCAAAAAAGGACGAACACAATCTAAAAATGCAATTTTTTGATACTGATTTTTAGATATTAACATTTCATATAACATATTTATGTTACGTAACATAGAACAACTTCAAAGGAGTAACAGTGGCTCTAAAACTGGACGGGCAACTGACTCTCAAACTATGGAAACCGAATTCATAGATGGCGCATGCGACTCAGTGCCGCCATCTGACGTAAGAAATCTGTAGCTTCGACCTATTTTCCGTTGACATTTAAACGAAGTTATTTCTTGCAGCTATGTAGCTTAATCTTCTTCCGATTCTTTCTCATTTAAAACCTTTCACTGATCTAATTTTTAAATAATTTTCATATATTTTTCTTGTTTGCTAGCCTTTGCTTGTGTTTGGTTTTTGGTCTTTTTGTCAGAAATCGCTTATCCGTCCTCAAGCGACGTCTGCGCCGGAGCAAGTCAAAACTGGAAATGTGGCGCGGTGGTTGAACGAGCCAGAAAAAATTCAGCATTTCATCACCACCACCAGCAAGAAAATGGGCTTGGCCTCATCGTTTGAGTGAGTATTTTGAGGCACTCATTCTCCTCGATGCTTCAGGTTTCTCTCACTCTTTCTTTTGATAGCCCGTCGGCTCAAAATACTTTTGTTTAATATTAAAAGGTTTTTGCCTAAAAATGTTCATATTTACTAATGCACAATAAGATCTTTTTCAAATTTCGACGTTAATAAAAGCTTTTTTGTCTGCTGTTGATAACTTATTTTATAGTGTATTTTTTGAAAATGGTAATTGCAAATACAGTATTAAATGAACAACAAAAAAGCTGATATGATTTATATGATTAGATTATATTTAATAAAGTAGTACAAAGTGGCATGTTTTAAAATTGCAAACAAAATAATATGATTTTCTTCTCTAGTCTGTAAATATGGTATATTTATATGTAATATAAATATGTACATATTATTCATATAACTAGTTTATTAAAGTAAATTTGCAATCACTTAAGTAAGTCTGTAATTATACCGAAAATCTCAGTTACTACATACGGCTGATTCCTACCTGTACTTTACGATTCGAAATGTAAGGTACTAATAAAAAAAGATGATTTTGATTTTTTGTAGTTTTTTATTTTATATTAAAATATAGAGTCCATCAACTCATGACCTAAAGTTGATAACAACATAACAAAATTAATAAATGACGCGTATTAAAATGATTCAATAGTAATTGGCAGATGTTGCGCTTCAGTATTCATCACACTCGTTGCCTTCGTCGTGTTGCAAGTTCACTTTCAGGTTTGCGGCACAACTTAATTGAATTCATAGAGCGTGTTGGCACACCCGTACGGTGAACACCGGGATATGGGAACGGTAGCCGCTTGACGAGTTCATAAAATGTGATGTATGAGGAGTTGGCCGTGGACATCCTCTTCACGTTCGCTAGGAAAACGTTTTATTCGAATTTAATTCAAAGTGTTTCAAATTGGCCGGGGCATTGATAATTTCGCACGAATAAAGTCGTCACCGGGAATGGACCGTGGAGTAATTTCATTTCACGCTGCCTCAAATGAAGTGAGCAATTCGGGGGGGAAAGCATCGCTCAACCTTGCCACCATCGAAGTTGGTCCATTGTGCCCCGAGACATAGTTGAATCAAGTTTCAGTACAAATTTGTATTTGTACCATTTCATATTTACCCAGCACCACAAAACGACGCCAGACAATGGAAACTGCTTAAAGATAGCTGCCGAGGCACAAAGCACCCCAGGAGCGTCTCGTGGTGATTATGGACTCGGGTTGAAAGCCGGGTAAAAAAGGGCAGATAAGTTATTGTTGCAACCCCTGCAAGGGATCCGTAAAAATAGGACAAGATATAGATACACTCGCACACACATTCATCTGCCCGGAGGGTGCGTCGTAAAAATGAGTTACGAGTCCTGCCATTTTAAATTAAAATAGCAGGCAGCCTCCATTGTGCCAGCAAGATGGTCGAGGCGAAAGGAAAAAGGTCAAAGGCCATAGAATTCCACCCTGCAAACGCAATCCAGCGGACAAAATGGTCATGTTGACAGAAGTAAATCTCTTGAATTATCGCATTAGATGCCGCATTCTCACAGATAGATTCCCGGCCCGATGAAGCCATATCATAAATAATCGGGATCGGAACGTCGCCGGGCATTATAAAGGATTTTCGGGCAGCCCTGTTGATTTAAGCATTTTTCCTGTGTTTGCTTTGCATTTGAAAGGGTTCAAGATCTTGGCCACCCCATTTTCAATGTTCTAGTCTTGATCGACATTTTACAATTTTCCATATACTAATATTAATTTCAAGGGAAATTTATTTCTATTAAATGAAACTAAATGTTCATTTGCTAAGATATTTTTATATATTTGTTGGCGGATATTCTTATACTGTCTTTATAACTTTATTTTACTGGTAGAATCGAGTTTGTTTTGAAATGCCTTCAGATTTTAGGAAACAATTTCCTAAAACTTGACCCACTTCTAGGAAATTGTTTCTAAAAGGTGTAGTTTAATTTCCAATTGTATTTCCTCCGGAATCGTTAAACTCGAATGAATCTTCTGTAGAATTAAGAGTATGGCCACTTCATTGTACCACCGTAATGGTAAAGTACTCCTCGGGGGCCACCAGATACTCGTACTTGCGAGTGGCCAGGCGCATGAAGCAGAGTTTGTTGGTCGGGTCAATGTCCCGGACGACACTTTGGCAGGTGCTCACCAGGAGTCCATTTAAGTGCTTCAGGATCGCCTGGGCACTTGTGTTATCGAAGGACGTTTCGGCCACCGCATTGGCCATGTTATCGGACACCACATACCCTATGGTATGTTCCGATAGAATGCGATCCACGATTGTTCCATTCTGGTGAATTACCTTCTCCAGAATACGATTCATTATTTCAAGTGTATATAATGACTTTTCTTGGGTTTGCGAACGAGTGGGCTGACTTCTCTGTAGAATTTTTAATACAGTAATAAATGTTTTTGAGACGTTAGATTCAAATTCAGACTTTAGGCTTGAATTGTAAAGCTCAGCCATCTTTAGAAACTAAGTGTAGGTCGTCAAGTCATAGTTTTTGTAACAAATGGGTTCCTGACTTCCCCGCACTCAATGAGTTTTGGATACGTATACTTGCATAAACGAAATTCATGCTGGCTTAATTTTCTATTACAGTTTTTGAGTACATCAATTAGGTCCCGTATAAAAGGAGAGCGAGTTTATTTCTCGTTTTTCATTTACCTCCTTTTGAATTAAGCCTCCATGTTCGATGATTCAAAATCGGATTTATAATTGCAGCACGGGCCTATTCCTATCGCGTTGATTAAATAAGTGTTGGTTGTATCGCAACAGATGGCAGTGGGGTCGAATAAATTAAACTTATCGGAGTTCTCTTATCTCGCTGCGGCCCTC
This sequence comes from Drosophila yakuba, assembly GCF_016746365.2. Lineage (NCBI taxonomy): Eukaryota > Metazoa > Arthropoda > Insecta > Diptera > Drosophilidae > Drosophila > Drosophila yakuba. The sequence goes on along the minus strand of NC_052530.2, from coordinate 13,583,673 downwards.
GATCCCCACTCCCCCTGGAATCCCCAATGCCATTGAACTTGCCCTCCAATTGGAACTGAACGCGCGACGAGGTCAGTTCGAATTACTGCACACAAATACTGATATTCCCGCCCAAGTTCAAGTGGTCGCGTGGCTGCTCCGAGTTCCTCCTCTCGCAGGCAACCTCATCATCAAGCCGTTTTCATTTAATTTTCATGCACATTTAATGGCGTCTGTTATTGGCTTTTAACGAGATTTCCACTCCACTCGCTGTCGTATTTTTAGGTATCCGTATAATTGACTTTTTGACTTTGAACCGCTCTGTCGCAGGTCGTTGACTCGCCGCCGACTACTTAAACTAATTCCAACTGCTGGCTTAGCTTAAAGCCCACTTAAAGCCCTATTCGACTGCCATAAATCAGAGCCAACAGTGTTGCAACACTGAATTCTGGCGGGTGTTTAGTATTTAGTACAACACTCATCAGAGCCACGCTCATCTGCATTCAGGGCCACTGTCTGCTCGACTCCTCAGCTGCCCATCTCCTCGGGAAGAAGTGCTTGTCGGACAAGTCCAGAGAGTGCATGTGGGTGGCCGGGTATATCCCCATATCCCCGGATCGACTCAAAATGGCCACTCGAGCGCCCACAACGGCCATAAAACACTTTTGGACATGTTGTTGGCCCAGCAAACAACTCTCAACTCTGGTCCGCTCTTTTCCCTCTGAGCTGGTCAATAAAATGTGCATAAATCCGGATGCCGTTCAACGGCAACCCGAATCTGGCCATTTCTCGCCGTCCAGGAGAAGCCTTTACATTTAACGGGTCAACCTCAAAGTACAGTGGGCTGTTTTATTTATTTGTTAGTCTTTAAACTGGCGATTATTAGATGTGTATCTAAATTATTTCAGTATAATAGTATAACAGTATAAAGTTGTAATAAAACGCATATGATCCTTAAAAAAATATATTTAAGTAACAGTACATATAGTATGGTTTTAGCATCACAAGTACTAACAATATATGCTTTGATATTATATATGATATAGAACCTAGCAAACATTTAGTTAATAAATTGATTAAAATTGTATTAAGCTAGGAGCTTTTTCCCAATGCAAAGAATTCAACTTTTTAAACAGCTTTTCCCCAAATCTGCTCCCCTTTAGTCATGATTAATGGCCGCCAAATGCAAAACGAGAGATTTGTGGCCCGGAAAATGAATTGTGTCCAAGTTGGGCCTGGTGCCATTTCAAACTATGCAAAATGCATGCTCATAAATCCCCTGAGCCCAAGTCGGACTATTTCACTATCTGTGGGGCCGATTTGGGCTTTGGGTTTGGGTTTTGGCCCCGGGGCGGGATTAGGCGGCAAACGCTTATCCGAAAGCGAGATACTCGGCGCAATGCCGCCGCCATAACTCATTTAATTAGATGACTATCGCTGTTTGGGCATAATTCATCCACCAATGGACGATACTCTCCCAACCCCCGCGAATCGCGATGAGGTCAAAAGGTCGGGCGGTACCAAAAACGACAAACGATAAATAACACCCAAAGAGAATGAAACTTACGAAACGGAAAATTCCTTCGTTAATTAGAAAAACCAGCAAACCAACTGGCAAGCTGAAATTAACAAAAAAATTCACAATGACCAAAATACAGGACATACGGGGACAATTTGAAAACACTTTCTCTGCCTTCGCTCCCGAAAATGCAAATGAGCTGCTCGAGCTGGAACCCAGGCCCTTTTTGAGTCCGGTCATTGGCCGGCGGTCAGTTCGGTCATTTCGGTCGGTCAGTTCTGGAACGGTGTATCTGGGTATCTGGTTTTTTGCCCTCTGCTTTGGCCCCTTTCATTTGAAAGGCTTTGGCCACTCGAGCGGCGAAAGGGACACGTCGCACACACATGGCACAAATTGGCCGAGGGCTGTGCCTTGTGTCCAACTGGCCCAAATGTATCCTTCAGCCACCCTTTTCTTCACAGGCCCACTGACACAATTCCTCGGCTCGCATATCACCAGCATCTGAAACCCAGTTTTGATTACGGACTCCGAAGCTCCCATAAATAATGTACAACACACATATAATACATGGTACATGTGGACTCACCTCAACGCGTTCTGAATTTTAAATGTGCCCAAAATGGAGAACTGTCCTCTGGAGTTGTGTATTACTTGGTATCCTGGAATGCTAATCAGGCAGTAGGACAATTTATTTGCTGTGTGAGTGCCCTGTAATTGAAAATTAAATGGAAAGTGTTAAATGGGCTCGGGAATAGTTTAATGAACTTAATCTAAGTGAACTAAAATCACATTACATAAGTATATTTATGTGTGGTTCAAAATAGATTAGAAAACATTCCTTCGAGAAATTAAAGGCGGAAAAGACCCTAATTTCAAAAATTTCTTATTAAATAAGGGATTACTCATTAACACATGATTGCGAAATGTTTAACGACAAATTGTCGAATCGATTCATTTGAGATGCGCAGAAAACAATAAAACTGTGAACTTATTGCAGCCCCAAATTCGTAATCCCATTGATAAATGGCATTATTTGCTTTTCGAATTTATGTTATGGACTTCTAAATAACAACCAATTTAAGGTATTTATCTTTAAGAAGCGTAATTTCGTATGCTAATTCCCGTGGCAGTTGGCTTGCTAATTTATGAAAGCGGAGACGTGGCCACAACCGATCTGGTTTCGAGCAACAGAATCGAAAAAATACTCCCCGACCGAACAATGCAAATTTTTATTAGCCATGAAGTCGGCCATAAAAGCCATTTCGAACCGCTCGAAATTCTTGCCCTCCACTTGGGTACAAATTGTTAGAAGAGGTGCAAAACGGCGCGATTTAATATATCTCACAGACTAATTTTAATAACTTCATGAGACTCGTTTTCAGCGCAAATAAATTTAAAATTTAATAAAAAACCAACAGCGTATGGAATATCAAGTTTCAGCAATCTTAGAAGTCGAAGCGAAAACGCTTGCCAAAACAAAGAAATGGAATTCATTTAATTTTATGATCACAAAAAGGTGGGAGATGCTGGAAAAAATTACTTTGGGCCAACAACAAAGGCGCACACACACACAAAGGCCATTGAAAAGATAAATTTCTTAATTTAAATTCAGAGTCAGAGTGAATTGAGTTTTGTTCGTTTCCACCCTCAAACGGTTTTCATTTCCGTTACAAATGCTTTTCAATTTCGCCCGAACCAAATTCAATTTTCAAACGTTTTATTTCGACAACGTTTTGATTTAGTCGCGCCCGCTTTGAATATTTTACGAATTGGTCGCATCTTCTGAATCTGAATCTGAATCGAAATTGGGTTTGAGCCACCATTTGCTGGTTTTGTGCGCTTGTGTAACTATGGAATATTTATTATTTAAATTTTTCGACAGCGAGTCGGTGGCCCTAAATCATGCGACAGGCTCATTCAAAAACAACCAACTCTCGCACCCAAAACACTCGCATATATTCGTAACTTGTGTTGTTTTTTCGACGCATGATTTAGGTGCAGTCATAAATTCAATTTTAAGCTTTTTGGTATTTCATTTCGGTCTGCTCGGGAATCTGGTTTGGTGCTCCGACTTTGGGGATACGGGTCGGCACTGGGGACTGGGGCCGGGTCTCGGGTCCGAGGCCAAGATAAACACTTGACAACGTGCTAAGGCCGGCACTGGCAACACGATAAGCGCATAAATATAGCTCCCCGTAATAAATTCAGCGTCACATTTGACGCCGCGCCATCGCATCTGTGGACCAATGGGCTCCACTTAGGGGTTTTGGGGGCCACCAGTGACACTCCAGTGAGTCCTCCAGAGCCACTCTCGACCTCTTGGCCTAACTGTACCATGCATCATCCGTGGCACTTTGAAGGCAGCATTAAGTTCTTCTACTCTTTTTCAAGACAACTTCTGGCGACTTTTATGTGACGTTTTAGGATGCTTTGTAAGCACTTATAGGGAAAAGCTAAGGCAATAACATAGATCCAGCAGTTACATAGTTTATGTGGTAATATATTACGTTATTAAATGAATTCTCTTGTAATTTTTTAAACAACAAATAAGTAAATAAATATTATTAAAATATTTAAATGCACCGTAAATGTAGTATGCCCATTACAGAAAATTAAAAATCCAAATTAAATGGAAACATGTTTGATCATAGGAATCGATTGTGAGAACAAAACTCCGCTCAAATTTCTTTCAGTTCCACCGTAAGAAGTCCGCCAGCTGGTCAACTGTTGTGCGAGTGCTTTTACCATGCCATAATTGCCCGGCAGGACTACGCGAAATATATGGCATCTGCGTTGATGGAACAAAGGACGGTGAGCAAGAGAAAGGAAAGGATCGGAGTCCTGCAGCCAGCTATTCACGGCAATCAAACAGCGCGGCACACGCGGCGAAAGGATGCAAGGCAGTGTGAGAGTGCAGAGTCCATTAAAAGGACATTCCACGCCGGCGATCCACATGTGTCCGGTCAAAAGGACGTGTCGTGCCAAAGGGACACCTCGGCACCTTGTTTGTTTTTCCTCCGCCGTACGCCTCATATTTTCTTTTTATTTTTAATTTTTGTAAATTGAAAATTGTGTGCGGATGCGGATGCAGCATTGCGTGGCAATTACACAAGCCCTCTCCCAGAGTCATAAATTCAGTCCTTTGCAGGGCAAAGCAAAAGGAGTAGCATGCAACGGGGGGTCTGTGCCTCCATTCCAGCCACTCCGAGGTGGCCAAGTGGCCGTGCAACATTTCATGTCGTGTTTACACTCACTTCCCAATCGCTCCCTCCCAAGCCCCTTGAAAAATCCAGCAAAGAGGGTCAGGATATTAAAAACTGCAATTAAGTACGGCCAGTGCCTCCAGTTTGCCAATTACCGCCAGAGTTGTGAGTCGATGCGACAGGTTGCGGGCCCTCTTATTTATATTATTAAGTTTCTTTTTTATAATTCATAATTTTTCCTTTTCCGCGACCGCAAAACTGGCAAGTGCATAATTTGAATCGGGCTCTTGAAAGCAATAATTGGCGTAATATGTAAGCGGCTTTTTCATCGAGGTTCCCTTGGTTCATTAAAAGTTGATGTATTTGTTTAATTACTTTAGTTTAGTTTAGTAATATTATTAAGTTAAAAACAAACGTAGTGAGACGTTCAAGTAACGTAGAAACGAGCTTAAAATATCCATTGCTTGCCAACACTACTTACTTATCACTCGTGAAGTTTTTTTTATTGAAAAATTAAACATAATTAAAAAAGAACAATTATTTTAAATTATATATTTTAAACAGCATGGAATAGTAAACCCTATACAGCGGCAGACAAGTATCAAAGCGCAGAGAAAGAATCCAAACATATTTTTTGAGTTCTTTGACCCAATTAGAATGCATATGGCCGGTGGAAATTTAAAAATGGGCAAGACGGCAATTTCAATTTTGAATTTGCCAATTAAATGTTTATCTCTGGCTAATTACCGACGCCTTTAAGCCGCAGAAACAACAAACGACCGACGCCGGCATTATTCAATTAAAAGTTGTTGCTGTTGTGGGGGCTTGGTATTTTTTTCTTGTTTTTGGCACGCACTAAACCCCATAAAAGTCATAAAGACCCGCATAAAAACCATAAAAACCATAAAACGAAAATGAAAAGAATCTTAAAAAGCAGCGAGCAACAAGAAGCGATGAATTTTGAGAGAGGGAATGAGGGAGAGGAGCTGAAGAAAACAAGTTTAAGGTGATTCCTGATTGATACGGAAAAGCACTCGCAACATGTTTGCTGCTCTCGCTTTCCCACTCGCTTTTCCGTTGGCTTTCCCTTTGAGTGGAAGTTCGCCTGTTGCCTTTGCCTTGGCGCTCTCTTTCGTTATCCGCTTCTTCTCTCGTGTTTTTTTTTCAATCAGTGCCCGAGCACAATGATTTTTATTTTTATGCGCCAACGTAACGATCTCGTTTCCACTTACTTAAATCTACATTTTAACTGCCTGGCACATTTTATGTCCCCTTCTAACAGCAGTGCGGTATGGAAAGATGCGCGCGTTCTTTTTTCGCTGCTCTCCCGCTCTTGCGAAAAAAATCGAGTTAGAGAGAGTCCCAAGTGAGAGCTTCTAGTTTTCCTAGCGGCATTTGCAGGCTGCCAAATGTTCACTGGGCAATTAAATCAATACTAATTAATAAGCAAACACGGGCAAACACAAACAGTGAGAGAGACGAGAGCGTCAAACAATTGAGCCGATTATGAGGCCATCTCAGTCGCACTTAAAACGGCCATTACGAACGACAGTTATGGCGACGAAGAAGCAGAGGCAGCGACTGCGCCGCGACCGCGGAGAGAGGGAGAGAAACGGTCAGCCATCTCTTTCTGACCGCTCTCGCTTTACGGCGCAGCCATTATGGTGCGCGCAGTCCTATCTGTATCTCGCTCTTACGCGCTTAAGACTTCGCATAGCCCTCTCTCTTTTTGAGTTATCGGCACTTTGGTTCTGCTGTTATGGCTTCCGTGTGAAGGGGGCGTGGCCTAGAGAGCAGTAGCATTTCGCACTGGGGTTTTATGGCTCATTTTCGGATTTTGAGTGCGTTCTTCCGCCGCATCTTCTTCTTCTTCGGGCTCGTATTCGTGTTTTGTATTTTCTAGGGTTCCTGCTTTGACATTTGCCGTCGCTTGTTTGGATAATTATTTGGATTGTTATTAGATTGTTGCAACAACTATAAAAGGGCCGTAAAAAATATTTTTATTCCGCCTTAAGTGATTTTTAGTAGCCCAGTGCCTTGCGGTGACAAATTGCTCCGGGAACAGCAGATTATGGCCCTTATCACCGACTGTATATTGCTGTATTCTGTTGAGCTAACTTTGGACCCACAAGCCACTCATGAAATATGTTGATTAGTAGGTGGTCATGTATGAAGTCGCCTTTACATCTAGTTTTAAATATTAATTTTGGGACGTAATTAAAATCAAGACCTGTTTTTAATGTAACATTTTTTGTTAAAAATAAAAATTATTTTGTATCTTAGGTGGCATATGCTTTTAGATCCAGTTCTGTTAACCGTATAATTTATTTTCTTTATTTTAAATATAGTGTACCTATGACACACGTTTTATTTGAATATGTTTTAGTTTTACCTTGGTTATATGTAAATTATTATTTAAAAATGTGTACATTACTGATAAGAATAAATATATATAAACAATTGCCACAAATTGCTTATAAAAACATATCGGCATATTGTAAAACTCCATAAATTATGCGATTCAGTTTCGATTTCATTTCGAAGGTATGGCTATACCTTTTGCATACAAAAATGGTATATTTATTACGTTTTCATAAGGCAAACATAATTCTTGTTGAATTCGACAAGCGGGCAGCATAACACCGAAAGGAGAGAAATAAGTCAGATAAAGAAAAAGCATTTTAACGAAACTGTCACGGTTTGGGGACGTGAGTTCCGTGATTGGATTGCCCAATAAATGTTTATCGAACGTCGAACAAATGCGTATCTATCCTCTGAATGTTTGGCGCTTTATTTTGTTTTGGTGTTCTTTTTGTGAAAAAAATACTTGGGTTTTTTGGGGTATGGGTGTTGGGTCGCAGCTGGCGGGAAAACAAACAAAAGACACGTTCTGAAAGAGAGACAATAATGAACAGAAGCAGCAGAAGTAATGGCGGCAAAGCTATTTTTATGAAATTAATATTGAGTGCTGCGGGACCAGCCAAGTCCGAAATGGGTAATTAAAATAATAAAAGCATTTTTTGACGCTGGATGCATTCGGAATTTTAATTTAAAAGTTGCATGGTGAACGTCGCGTGTAAATTCAGCTTGGCGACGTTTCAGAATGTTTTTGTAAACAAATATTAAGAAAATATTTTCCCTCGGGCAAATGCGTTTTTAAGTAGCAGCTTCGCCATAAGCGATCCAATACATTCCGTCTGCCTGGCATCCCATTCGATTTAATTGACTCGCCCGGTTTGACTAATTTTGTATATTTTTCCTTTCATTTCCCGGCCCTCCATCAACGCTTCTCCAATCGCAATCCCATTTTTCCCCGGCAGCTGTTCGGTTCTCCAGATACTCCTCCATTCTGGTCCGCTTATGGATGTGTCCCGGTAAATTTATGTGACTTTTCCAATGCTTTCTTTCTTGTCTATTCCCATTTTTTCGTTGGTAATTTCTTTGAAAATGTGCGACTTGTCATTCGGCAGCAGCATTTCCACCCCCTCCTTTTCTCAGGTCAGACATCCCGTTTTCCACTTGCCCCTCTTTCTCCTTTCCTTAATTATCTGTTTTCCCAATGCCACTTTTTATGCTGCACCTTTTGATTTGTATAGCCTTGTGACGACGTTGCTTGTTTTTTTGGCCATACCTGTGTTCTTTATGTCTTTTTTACGAATTGCCATTTACGCTGAAGAGCGTATGTCCGCTTCAATGGATTTTTTTGTTGGCTCAAGGTCAATCGCGGCGGGTGAATGACGTGTACCTATGGTATCTTATGGATAAATCGAATGTCGTTGGTATAATAGAAAATATGAAAGAAGTAATTCATTATTATATATTTATAATATCGCAACAACTTTAAGTTTCCACAATTCCTTTTTAATTTTATTAGAATTACAATGTGCTGTAAAAAGAGACTTTTATTCAATTATATAGATTGAACCCAGCAAATTTGTTGTATTAGGATGCACAAATTGTGAATCTGGTCACAAGTAAGCAATGATTCTGAGTAATGGGTTCCCAGAGTTTGTGTATTTTGGCAAGAACAATTTTGTTAATTTTATTATTTACATTACTTATATTGCCCAAAAAAAGAAACGATTTCTTGACTCAAGCGTACACCTTTTTTTTATATTTTATGAGAAAGTCCAGACAGCATTGCTTATAATTTTTATAACCGCATGGAGAAAACGCGATTTAATTGCATTCATTTCATTTTGAATCACTTTACAACTGCTCATTGCAATTATTCGGTCCGCAGTCGAGTGCATTTTAAAGAGGAACAACAATTACAAATTATATACATTTCGCATTGGCATCCAGGATGTGCATGTGGATGCATGTGGATCTCACCGGCGGCCATCTACTTTCGTCAATTACGAAGGAGCAGTTCGGACCCAAATGGAGATGGAGATGAAGTCCGGGCAGCTGCCCGACGGCCAAATTATCCGAACGCCATTAAAGTCATTAAAGCCATTATTCGTCGAGTAAAACGTTTAAGTGAAAATACATCTTCTGGATGTGCATGTGCATGCGGATGATGCTGGGGATCCGCATGGGAAGCGGATGGGATGTAGATGAAGATGGGCTGGGTTCTGATGAGTTGGCGGCACCGACATCCACCAGCGACAAACGCACTCGGTAGTGAAAAACCCCCCGATGCCCGTACTTCCAATCCCGATCCCTCGGGTGACTCTGTTATTAGCAGCGTTTCGGTAAAATGAGTTGATTTTGAAGAAACTTGGGCATTTTTTTAATTCATACTCGGTGCAGAGGCCACACACATATAATTTGGCAGATTCTGGTGCTCAGCGCGAACATTTGCTTAAATGGAATTATCGATCAATAACCCATTGGTACACTTGGGAAAACTAAGCTGTAAAAGTATTTGTACAAAGCACGATACTGAAGCACAACCCGAATACTGAAACACACCGAATACACGAAAGAAACTGATTTTTTAATTTTTAGAGGCAATGCATTAACATGCATTAACAGTATAAATTAAAATAAAAGTTATTACATTTTTCAAGTCACTCAAATTATTTTTAAAAGTGTGATTTTGTTTTGCTGCTCCGTCAGGCCCCATCGATAATGGTGGACCACGTACTGCCGCCCCGTCCGCCTCACCCCTCCGCTTGTAATATAATCCATTTGACTAAAGAGAAACTAGAGCCCCACCACATCACGAAAGGAAGCTGCTGCTTTTGGCCGGACTGGAGTGTCAGGTGTTCGTGTTAAAATGCCAACTAATTTCAGTGTTTTGGGCCAAGAGCTGATAGCCAGGTTGGCTGGCCAATCGATTCACTTAATCAATGGGGCCAGAGCACTGTGCTCACATTTTTTGGGTCGCAAAATGAAAACAGAACCATTATATGCTCATACTTAATACTTAATATGAGTGTTTAAGCACAAAAAGTTGTCGCAGGAAATGGCCCTGAGCTGGAGGGCCAGGTCCAATGGGTGGGCGTGGTCAGCGTTTTGTGGCTATCGCTCTTGCCCATCTTAGCCAGGTTTGCACACGTCCTCGGCCTTTCGGTTGCTTAGTCAGCGCGCACCGAATGTCAACGAATTTTATTATTCGCAACCTCTGTCTCTTTGTTGGCCGAGGCAGTGTGGGTGGAACGGCTGCCTAAATTATGATGCACGGCCATGATAAAGTGCCAACAAACGTCACCAGTCCACTCGCAATTTCCATGCCATGGAGCGCTCTGGGTTGAACGCCTCCGTCGGGGCAATGTCTCTCGATATGGCTGGAACTACTATATCTCTACTGGGCACAGCAGACACCAGTCCACGGGAGGACGTGAGCCACCGATTCTGCACTTAGTAAAACGACTATGATGGCGTCAGCCGAAAGTGGCCATAATTTATAATGATAAACTAGGGACTTATATTGGCTGAAAAGAAGTAGGAAATCGAAAAACTCGGCAAGTTGATTGATTCGATTTATAGGTATTGGAATGGTGATGAAAGCTCTGTGAGTTACTTTAGAAAATTAGAAAATGATTGCCTTACTAATAGCTAAGGTTACTTTATTTATGCAATGGTAAAACAAGAGTCTGCAATATATTTTACTTCCGTTTCGAAACCTTTTTTTGCGATTAAGAAAACCAATAATTTTCTATGAAACTACACATATTAGAAACAATTTGATTTTACTGAAATTCTTAAAAATGTATTTTTTAATAACCTATTCTTATTTAAAAAGCTTAATCTGTTTTATACTCTTAAATCTCAGCAATCTGCAGTAAGTCCAATCTAACACCGCCCATTCTTCAGCTTGTATTTACCATTCAAAACCAGCTTTAATAGATTGCAACTGATTAAGTGGACACTCGACGCATTAAAGTGGTATCAATGGGCCATCTAAGCTGTCTGTCGTGTCAAATCACAAGTCATTCGGTTCAACTAGTTCCTGCCCCCAACTCGGAAATTATAAAATATTACGTATACGCCCACGACAGCCAACCCATAAATAATACGAAAAACTTTATAAAAAGTTTTCGTTGCGGCTTTGCTTTTATCTTTTTCAAAACACACAAAAATGTGGAAGTGTTTTTGTTGGCAAAGAACACAAACAGCCGAGAAAACAAACAAAGAAGCCAATAAAGCTCCAGTCAAAGTAGCTCCCCAGTGGAGAGGCATTCGTCTAATAAATTATTTGACAGTAAATTTGAAATTATCTTTTGAAATTGGAATTGCAGCGCATTACTTAAGCTTGCATAAATAAACAATAACACAATTGAGTAAGTCTGCAGCAACAATAAGCGAACAAAAAGAGACTAAAACAGAGGGAATGAAGCCACAAACACAGTGGACCGAATAAAAAGCCAAATAAAAAGCAACATTAACGACCGATTCAATGGGCCCATTAAATTGGAAGAGTCGAGCCGCCGTCTGGACGGGATCGAGTAAATATGCACAGAAAAAAATTTTAATTATTAACAGAAGTGCAAAAACTTATGGTAAACGAGTTGTATAGAAGTTAAATCAAATAGCTTAGAAATGTCTTCCTTCTTAGAAATAAAACAGCACATGTTAAGTCTCGAAATAGTAATAAATTTTGTTCTGTGTGCTGAATCGGGGAAACACACTTGAAATCGTATTCGGAATAAGAAACTCATGGAGGAGACATCACGATCACGGATCATTCCGCCCTTCTGTGCTCTTTGCATATCATTTGGGCCGAAAATTTATAATTTCATTGAGTGGTTACCGACCCATCGGTTCGTTTCATTATTGAAATTAAGCAATTTGGCGTAATTTAACAACACTTTCGATGCATAAGTTTGGCCGTTGCCATTCGTTGCCATTCGAATGATAACAATGAACCACGGCCAGACGGGACTTTTGTGGGACGAGCTGGTTGGGAATGGTCATCCAAATCGGAATGGGACTGCTTTTTTCGGTTGCCAAATGACCGACCAGAGCATCGAGTGTCCATAGTCACGTCATTAGCTCAATTGTTCGCTGTTCGCTGTTCATTGTCCGTGGGCCTCTGTCTTTGGCTTTGCATTGTCCGAACCGTCGGAAATGACTGAAGTGTCTGGTTGCTGGCCCAGTGCATCAACACGTCTTCGGCTGGCTTAATAATGGACACCACGCACGATACGGATAAGCTATATAGCGCGGGCAATGTGGCCCTTTGTTGTCTTTAGCAGACTTCAATTAGCCGCAAGTGCACTCGTTATTTTTTCGGTTTTCTGATAAGGATCCGCGACCAAATGAATGCTCGTACTTCTGTTGAGAGACCAGCAACAGGAAAGTTTTAATTCATTATTTAATGCATCTTTTCTGTGCTGATTTCGTTATAATAAATATAATAAATAAGTAAATAATTTATTCATTAACTATAAAATGTAATGAGTTGCTAGATCCACTTGATATAAAACATGATGTAAAAGAGTTTGGTTTGGCCTTTACATAAAAGTAATCCAATCTATGAATTTAAATCACTCTTCGTTAATTTTCAATAGACCTCGTGTCTTTAATAGACCAATTACTGGGCATATGCTCCTTCCGCCTTCTTGGCGTGATTGTCTTTTTATAGCCATCAGACATAATTATCCTTATCAAATCAGAATCGAATCGCTCACACAATCCGCCGGATAACGACACGTAAGTCTGGCCAACCTGCGGTGTCTCCTGCGGCGCCACTTTTGTTTATAGCCCTTTTACGGCTCTTTCAAGTAGTCACGGGAGTACGGAGGAAGTTTTTACGACGCTGCACTTGAACCACATCCGATGCGATCCAGTCCGGCCCAAAAGCGGTGTCGTAGAACATCTCGTCCTGGTGGCATTTCAACACGTCGTAAAATCATCTGGCCGGCTGTTAGAGCGGCTTTTACGATCTATAAAACGACCGTAAATCGCTGGGGTGCTGACTGCACTTTCGCCTTCGAATCAACTCGATGATGATGGCGTTTAATTGCCGAAGAGCTGATTCCAGCTGAAGTCCACGGACACCAAGCCATAAAACCTGAGCGTTTGCCAGGGGCCAAAGGGAGAGAGAGGGCTTCGAGCAAATCGACGCTTTGTTTTGTTTACGGCATTTGTCGAGTAGTAAAAATGTCGTAAACGAAATTGTTATGAATTGCGGCAAATTAAATAAACATCAAATGCCAAACGCTTCTGTTCGAGCTTGTTGTCTGTGGTTTTTATGTCTTGGCTGTTCATTGAATCTTTATGTCGGACCCTGACTTTCCGGGTGTTTAAAATGTCGTTAACCAGTTCTCAAATGATTTACGGGCTCAAATATTACAAGTCAAAGTCTCGCTGAGAGCTTTAGCTTAAAGTGGGATGTTTGGTAGTCACTTGATATCCGCAAAAGGAATCTCGAACGACAACGTCCACCACCAAAGAAAAGGCTTTTTCGTTTGCTCCTCTTACCTGCAAAGCATGAAAATGTGACCCCAATGTAAAAATTATATAAAAAAGCATGGAAAAATCCGACTGCAATCGGAGATAGCGATAAAAGGTACGAGAAGAAGCTATAAAGGAGACAAACAACAAACAGGCCAAGCGGCCAAAAGACTCAACGCCAAGCCAAAAGGCCAACTGCTGACTTGGTCCAAGTCAACGCTTTTACAGTGGAAGGTAACGAGCAATAAGTTGTTAGAAACGGTCCTGAACCAAAATATATGAGAATTTAAAAATTATAAATATTGTTAAGCTTCTCGACTACCAGATTCACGTTAGTGGGGAAGAAAGGGAGATATTTTGAAATTCGGAAGTGACATTCTCATCATGTAGTAGTTAAGAATGAATCAAAAGCTTAAAAATATTTTTCAAAGACTTAACAATATTTATTTATAATTTTCCGTACATCGGACATCGACACAAGGCTTCATATGTCACCCATAGTACTTTGAATTGGGAGCAGGGGTGCCTCCGCGTTTTCTACCTAGCTATGGGCCGTATCGGGCCAGAACAGGCCAAGCCTTTAGAGCGGCCTGAACCCTGCTCCGTTGGCGGTGCTGCTGTTGCTGCATTCCGGCATAGCAATGACCGCAGCATTTACTGGCTCTGAATCTGGAAACTGGCATTGGGATTGCGATGGTGTTGGTCGTTTGGAAAAGAAGCGAGCCAAGAATAACAACACAAAGGAGGCAACAACAAAACAAGAGGTTTCATAATGGCTGCGACATTCATTCGCATTCGTATCTGTGCGGTTGTATTCGTATCTGTATCTGTCTGTATCTGTATCTGTGTGGGATGGCCTGCAAGTCGCAAGATTTAAGATTGTCAACCATGTTGTTTATTGCTCTCTCAAGATTTGTCGCAGCCCGATCTCGTTGTTTTTGTACCTGGAGCGGGTTTATTTTTCAGTATTTTTGTTTTTCATGGGTTGGGGCCGTTCGGATGCTTCGTCGCTTATTCCGCGGAATTACTCAAAACGCTGAGAAAAATCTGGGTAAAGATAGGGACGCGAGAAATGTTACCCTGATGAGATGCCCTGGCATGTCTGCGGTTTTTGTCTGTGATTTATCTCCGCCGCGTCTTAGTCCCTTCTTGAATTCCCCCTTTGTTTTTTGTGTCTTAAGGAGGCTTGTGAGCTTCCTTCGAATTCAATTTATTAGAAGATGGAGGCAAAGAAATTTAGCTTAAATTCTTTTCTAAATAGTAAAATGGCGTTATTTGGTTACTTTTTTACAGGTTAAAAGTAAACTTAAAAGATCGTCAAATATTTGCTTATATACCCATATACCCAATCACTTAATAATTTAATGAACAATGTTGACATAGAATAGATCTAACAAGATCTTATAAAAAACATGTGTAGATAGCTTACCGTAGAATCTGTTATTCCATTTAGCTAGAGGATTATCATTAACCCCTCTACTTTTCGGTTTTTTATATTTGGCAAGCACATCTTCAACACATGGATCCATTTCGATCCATATGACACACCACACTTAACACTTTTTCATGGATAGCAGCCCATGTGCCGTTTATGGCATATATTTTTATCATATTTTGCACACATTTTAACTCATTTCAAATTGCCGACAAACTGAGTATGCTCGCTTCCGATGCGTTTTTTAAGCCGATCCGCAACGTCCAAGCACCCGGGAACTGGAACTCATACTGAGTGTTTACAAAACACCAGTCGCCGATCCCTGAAGATCCTAAAACATGCACGGATCCTGGACCGCATGCAAAAGGGTCACGGATGCGGGCATTTGGACGGATTTGGACACGGCCAGCGTCATAAATCATAAATTTCCAAAGGCTGTTGGTAAAAAACCAAATCCGAAACGGTTCGCCACGCAACGGGAATGCGCCATAAAAAATGTGTGCTGCCTTTTCCGCTTAAAAATTCGCACCAAGGTCAAAACGGCCGTCGGCCATTAAAAAAGGTGCCTTCGCTCACCTTTATGAGGGCTAAAAGAGACGGGAATAGAACTGCGGTAAAACATCGCTCATTAGCAGCTGCACTTGTGTGTTTTCAATGAGGAACCTGACCTGACCTTGGTCGCAGTTTTTTATTAGCCATGTCAAGGAATTATGATTGTTTCATATTTCCTTAGACCCTGTAAACTGACGTAACCTGCTGCACTATTTTTAAGGGAATTATCCTAACTCACCTTGAGCATTCTCCAAGGTTTTTTGTACAATTGGTTTAGACTCCCCTTAACCTGGCTCAAACCCAGCTGCATTTAGACCCTCCACAGATTTCAGCAACCTCCCCTATGTCGTCCTGCGAAAATCGGGATGTCTGCCATTCCGAACAGGCGTTGCACGAACACGAATATTTACACGGACATGAAAACATTTGCGTAATTAAATTTGTTTTATGAAGTGTCATGTTTAATGGAAAGAGGAGAACAGCTAGTAAATATTTGCGTAAATTCATTGACTACAAATTTGGCAGACGCGGCTAAAAGAATTTGAGCCCTAACTTTAGTGAAGTTAATTAAGTCTTTGGTGCTATCTAAATACTTCTTAATAGAGCTTACTTATAGTTGCTTCTACTGTACACAGGACTGCGAGAAAATCAAATACATTTTTCCCAAATTGGCTAGCAAACGCGACTTTAAATGCGCCAAAAACCATTTCATGTCGCCACCACTTTAAATCTAATAAAACCAGGCGGCTTACATTAAATTCCCAACACGCACACCCGTTTTCACATATGCTGACTGCATTATTTAGGTGCGTGGTATTAACTTTAATGCGATATCCTATCCGATGGCCGCCAATCAAAGCTCATTTAAAGCGACGGCGCATAATTTGAAAATGTGTTTTTTGCACTTCGGGCCGCGTTATTAGCCTATTCGTATCATAATTAATCCTAAACACGCAATTTGTGCCAAATAATTACATTTAATACGACTCCTCCCCGGTCTGCGCTGCATTGCCGGGCAATTTGCATTGAAATGCTCAAAGTGAAATATATGGCGGGTAATTAAAATGCATTTTACATTCACGTGCTGCTTTTCGCCCAGTGGTCGGCCATAATGGCGAGTGCATTAACAATTAGCTGACCGCATCCATTGGGCTCCTCTGCAGCGTGACCTCCTACCTCAAATCCCGCATCCCGAATCCCGAACCCTGCACCCCATCCATCCCCGGTAACCTGATCCTCCTAGGCAGCCTCGTATCTCCGGCAGTCCGCCCACAATTCCACAGCTCCAAGTTCCACTCCTTTCCAATTCCCTTCTGGCCGGCAGCAGGACAACTGAGTGGACAGATTTATGCGGCCCGGCTGCCTGGCCTGTAAATCTCTGGCCCCCGGCTGCAGGGCAATAAACACGCATTGGCCCACGACAGCGCCCCACCCACCGACGGACGCACCACAGACAGCACCCGGAGCACCACCAACAACCACCAACAACCACAACCACCACAACGCCCACCTTGAAGCCCCGTTTGGCCAGCTTCAGTTTTGGCCCGCCAAAATCTCGGGCCTTAGATCCACAGGGAAAAACGGAAGACCCAATCCACGACTTCTAAATCGAATGCAGCCTCAGTGAACAGCAAAGTGGATTTTATTTCAAACTTCCTTTTAATTTCAAAATCACAGTGGACGGAAGTTCGCGTAGTGACGAAGCGCACATCGATCTTTTGCGAAGCATGTATGTATGTAATATTTTCCCTTAAAAATGTAAATATCAAAACTATTTGAAGCTTACTTTAAACTGCGATATTTTACGTGTTTAGGGAGTGCATTTGCTTGTAGCCAAAAATGAATTTTAATTTACTACGCATTTTTTCTCCGTGTGATGGCCAAGCGGCGCAACCAACTCCATTACATGAATACGAAAAAAATATACCTACATATAAATAAAAATATATGTATACATGCTGTTGTAGGCTGTTGTTGTTACAAGATTTAATTTCGCAAAAAAGTTACTCACGAAATTTACGAGGAGTACATGGCGTGTGGTTGCCGACTTTTCCGCTGGTGTGGTTGTGAGTTCGCATAAAGTGTTGCCGCCGAGATTTATGCGTCATGAATAAACCCCAGGGGGGTGGTGGTGGTGGTGGCTAAGGAACAGCTCCAACAATACCTCCAACAACAGCAATGTCGCCACAAACTGGCCCGCTACAAGTTTGGCACAAAAAGTTTCTCCGCTCCTCGGGGCAACACAAACGTTCCCAATAAATGAAATCCGTTTACATAAGGAAATACTTTGGGCCAGAAACAAAGGCAAATATCGATTAACTCATACATTTATTTATTACAAGGCACTAAAATATACGCCTTGTTTAAGGTTGATGGAAATAGAAATCCGTTGGGTACTACATTCAAACAGCGTTACTTTTAGTCGCTACTACGAGTAGTAGAGCTGACCTCTTGTGGTATTCACTAGTTTTAAAGGTGAAGAATAAGTTTAAAGGCATCCTTTCATGATTTAAGCCATAAAAGTAGTAATCAGGTATTAAGTAGGATTGATCAATAAGAAATAAAAGTTAAAGTAGATCCAGTTTTATTTATAAAATAAATAGTCCAATTGCGAAATCCAATTGATTAGAGAAAAGTTCAGCTGCTACTTAGCCAGAGATTTATCCACGAGATCCCTGGATTTTCTGCACTTCATCTTGAGCATCGAACGATCAAATATTTGCAACACGTTTCGCGAATGGTCCAAGCCGACTACTCTGGTAATTGAAGAGAGGCCCTAAGATGGAGAAACAATTGCAAGTGGGGCCAGCAATTTATTGGCCTGGCTAAATCAAAAGGATCTGGGGATTGGCCCGGACTCTAGGGCTTGGCCTGGACCGACTCGCTGGCAATAATCCAGTAGAACGCCATAAAAGCTGTTTATGGTTTCGCGCTCCTTGTGCGCCATAAATCGAGCAGGAAAAGGAGGAGACTCCCTGGTCGCCAAGCTGAGATTCTGAACATGGCCCTCTGGTTCCGATTCGATTCTGCTTCTGAGGCATGGAGCAAGGAGCAGGGAACAAGGAGCTCGGAGCAAGGAGCTAGTGGCCGTGGGCTGCCAAGACAGGCGTATATAATTTAGTTATAAAAATAACTGCAACAGCGCTGTAAGATGAGATCGCTTGTTATGGCCGGATCCCCAGGTTTTGGCTAGAACTGGCCCCGTGCTCCGACGTGGAGCGGCGTCATTGTAAATTAAAAATAAATGAAGTGCGTGCTTTCCATTTTCCATCCATTTTCGCTCTATCGCGCTGCACTGCACTGTGCACTGTTTCCGCGGCGCGGAAAAATTTCGATTAAATTATTTATCAGGCTCTTTGGATCTCCGCATCCGCGATTTATGCGCGGTAGCAAAAATGCGATTCGGATTCGATTTTTCAGCTGCAGCGGCTGCCGTGCGAGTAAAAGCCAATTAAACATTTTTATCAGTAGATTGCAATGCGGATGGGTAATTTTATTATTTATTGTCTTTTCGACGCAAAAACAAGGACGAAAAAATAACTGAAATTAAAACCAAAGTGGAGTTTCAATTTGCCAGCCCCACATGGTGCACAGAAAAAAAGAGCAAGAAGCTGGATTCAATAATTTCAAATAATTAAAGTAGGAATGTCTATTATTGTTCGAGTTTCGCATTATCAACAAGAAAAATACAATACTGAGCATAACATTTTCCTACAGCAATAACATCAAGAGATTTTTTGAAAATTGCCATCTAGCTTTTGTAATATATCTGAGTTATTTTCTGCCTGTGTGAACTGTTTGATGCGGCACTCATAAATAATCCTTGACACAATTGCAGGAGCGAGGCGACGGGGGTGGGCCATTCGAGCCCGCCATGAGTGTTAAATAAATTCTGTCAGACAAATTAAAAACGCAAATGTTCCGCCACCTCTCGTTCCATTTGAATATCCATTTCCATTTTGCATTTCCTTCCCGTGCAGCTGATGCTTAGCCTCCTTTATGTCCGTCTGGGCGACTATTATTAGAAACATTTTGCAGATATTTATGCGGCGCGTGACGCGTTGTCTCCCTCTAGTGGCGGCCTCTTCTGGATCCCCTCAGACCAAGAAAAAAACGCCACCCATGCCCATGGCCTCCGCTTTCCTATTTGCATAATCGCTTTCGATTCCTCGCACGGCCAGCGCCTTAAATGAGTTATTTGCGAGGGGGTCGCCAGTCGCCCGCCATTCCGCCCGCCATTGCCGATTCGATTAGTGAATCAATAAGGATCTGCTCTGCATTCTAATGCGATTTATGGTCGAAACGGGCAGATTGTCGCATAATTTTATTCCAATTCTGATTCGTTTTTTATTTCGCTGAATGGGAATAAAAGAATTTAAAATTGAGAAGCCAGGGGAGCGACGGAAGTGTTATGGGATGGGTAATTTATCCGAAATCAGGGTGAAATATTGCACTAGCATGGTAGATGGTACTGCCACTTTTAGCTTTAGGTAGTGGTGTGCTTCATTTTCCCTGGAAATGGCTAGAAAACAAAACAATAATAATTGAAGGGTAAGAGCGGACCCAAACCTGTGATAATTCAGCTGCAGATCTCTACTTCTTAAATTGATTTCGCAGATAATAATAGATCAGACTGAGTAGACCCACCTACCTTATTACCCAAGTTTATTCATAGACAGATAGTATGTACTTATGCAATTCTAGTTCCGATTGCGACTGCTTGAGGCATTACCGCCAACTGTTATTACTTATGGGTACATGGGACTGGCGTCTAAAAGTGCAACTGATGCTATCTGGTTACTAATTTGCAAGTATTGTTGCACAGATCTAGCTTATAATTAAGTGCAGATGAAGTGGTAGGATTGGAAATTAATGGACTGATAAAACAGATGGTGTGAGACTGGCCATTTTCTTTTTTGCAGCCTATGAGTGTAAACAAACGTTATATAAATGAGTGCTTAAATTCAAATAATAATTCAAATAAATAATAAGAGATGACACATTAATACACATGTTAAAGCTCGTTATTAAAAAGCCTCATTCAAATGTGCATATATTAAGACGCTGATGTCTTCCATTGTTAAGTCAGGCAGAAATCTCATTTCGCACTGAGATAAATATTCATTACATTATTTTTAAGGCCAACTCCCACACGGAGTGATGACGATCCAGAAATGAATGTCCGGCGCATCAACAGAGCGAAGATTTAATTAAAACATTTTCGAACTGATGGCGGATGGTGGCGAATTTACGATGCCTTTGAGGCGGGATCATCTGCGGATCGGATCGGTTGCCGGATTGAAGCTGGCTGAATAACGAGCTGCGTTACAATTTCGCTGATTGCGCACAATTGCAGGAGATACAGATACGATTTACATGCAGCCATACCGAAAAACAACAATAGCAATCAGCGGAGCCTCGCGAATTTATAGTACACTCGCAGCGCAAAGCCAAAGTTCATAAAGTTTCATCAGACCAAGGCAGAAAGGCAGAAAGGGTTTTAGGCCGGGTCCACAAAAGGCGCATGAATATCGGAAAGTCGGAAAGACGACGGCGAAGATGGCGAAAAATATATTTCGCAGAGAGCTCCTTAAAATATGCAAATGAAGAAATAAATTTGCATCCCTTTTTGTGTCATCACACACTCGCACACCGATGCAGCATTTACGTTTCTATGTGTGCTGCAATCAGCTTATACACAGAAAAAAATGATTGTGTCAGTGCTCATTAGTTGTTTTTATTATTATAAACTTACACTTGAACAGCATTTATAAATGATGAGCTACTTGTAGGAACCATCTACAAAAGATCAGATTCTTTCCACTTTATTTTATTTAAACATTTATTTCTCGTATGAAGAAAATCTTACATAGAACTATGAATAAAAGTATCAGAGAAGTATAGAAAAATAATATTTTCTGCCTTTTATTAAAATAAGTATAAATAGGATTATCTGAAATGGTTTATTCGGAACGTTATGATTATTGTTCCGCTTTTTTCACTCTGCACAAACACATTTTCGTGGAAGGAGCAGGAGCTCGGACTCACGTCTCGGGCATAAATAGCACTAGCATATTCAAAGCCTCCAGAGGCTGTCGTGCTCGCCGCAGAGTCAAAAGATTAAGACACAAAATTCTTTATATGCTAAAGCGCAAATAACATTAAATTAAGCAACTTTTTGTGCTCTCCCCAGAGGAGCAGCTCCTCTGTCCGCCTGCGAGGATGAGGACGTGGATGAGCATGAAGATGACGATGGAGGCGAGGCTGGGAGCCTGGAGTCGAGCCAAGGCTAAAGTTTCTTGCGGTTAACGGCAATTTATGCATTTCGGGTTTTAATTCTAAAATTGTGACTCACAACAGGCGGAGGCACTTCTTCTGCGGACCAGAGTGTGCTCACCTAATGGCTTTGGCTTTGGCTTTGTTCCGGACTGGCATATACCATTCCATACGTGTAGCAATTACGGCATTTGCGTTTGAAACTTTTACTTTGCCTGCAGAATGGGCAATTAGATGGGCAAAACTTGAGCTCACTTTACACGTATGCAGATTGCGGTTGCTGCAGGAAGAGGACACTTTCAAATCCTGTATTTCCGGCTGAGGTTAAGCAATCCAAAGGGATTAAATCGTTGATGGCGCCGTGGAATCGAGCTTTAACATACGATTCTCATTTTGACTCTCCTCGCTTTAATTTAATGCTTTTATCCTTGATGAATCTCTAACTATCCACTGATTGGTTTGCCCCCAGCTCACCGATTACCTATTTACCAACCGATTTCAGCCCGTTTAGCAATGCCGATATTCATTACATCATTGAATGCTGACGAGGCACATTGCCGTGCAATAGCAGCTCATTAAATGGCTGAAACCACGCGGGGAATACCAGCAATTCACTTACGAGGAACAGAAACAATGGAGCGTCTCCGCCGCCAACTCTCGACAGGCCATAAATGGCAGCTAAGCAGCAGAGTTATGGCCATCGAGGCTGCCTCCAATTTGCCACCAAGGATGCGAAATGCGAAAGGCCATTAATGGAAACATGTGCAGTGCCCGAGTCGAGGTTGGGATGCTGCAGTGGGACCCGTGTTTTGGAGCGCACAGAAAGAAATTACAGGTGGAAGTGTAAAATTGCATGTTACATGTTTTAATGAAGCTCATCTTCCATAGACTTCTAGTAGTTGGAAAACTTGTGGGGAAAATGTATTTGCTTGTTTGATTACTGATTGTAAACCTAAACCACAACTATTTCTCGCCGTGTGACCATTCCAGTTCCCAAATGGCGTGTTGATGCGCTGCCAAATTGGCCGGCGACTGCAGAATGCGTGAGAGACGGTCCGAGTTGCATTAAATCATGCATTAACCATGAGCCTGGAACCCGCTTTCTGCTGCTCAGGACCAATTTGGCAGCGATCCTTTGTTGCCGCAGTGCAGACAATGTTTTAAACATCGTCTGGTTGGAATGAATTTTTATTGGCCACGAGGTTTTCTCTATTTTCTCTGTGTTCTTTGGCAATTGTCAGGGAGTCATGAATTTTGCACTGGAAGGTGGGTGGGTGGAAGTGGCATATCTGCCATCCCGATAATAACTTAATATGAGTTTTTAATCCCGGTCCGTCGTCCTGCACACGGCGACAACCCCAAATCCACTCTGATGATTAAAAATGATAAAATTGTTTAGTGCCGCTGGCAATGGGTCTCCCGGGTGCCCTAAGCTGCTATACACACATTATAAAATGGTCGCCGGGATCAGCGAAAAGGGACAGGACGTGTGTCTGATTACGGCCCCAGTTGTCTCTTCGTCCTTGGTCCTTAGTCCTTGGTCCTTGGACCTTTCCCAGCCCAGTCTCAGTAAGTAAACAGGAAAATGTCAAAATTTAAGCTCACCAGTAGCCATGAATGCTTAATTGTGTCGCATGTTTCTGGTGCGAGTGGTGCAGGAGTGGGTGCGGTGGTTCGTTGGTTCAGTGGTTCGGTGGGGCGTAATTAAAGCCGGCTTACGGTGGCCATATATGACTTGATGGGCTGCTGAAAAAGGGTTCAAGTCGCAGGGTTGCGTGCCGGCGCTTTATCAACCTGATTTGCGAGATTGGATTCAGCCTCGCCAGCCCGTGGCTTATGTGGCTTTATTGCGGTCTTAGCGGTCCTGTGGTTATGCTCCGGCTCAATGCGGTGGTCCTCTGTGCAAATACATATTTCAACAGAGTTTAACAAATTAATTCAGCAAAGTTTCGCAACTTTGCACGATTTGGCTCGGCTCCAGAAATGGGAAAGAGGCGGTTTTTGACCGAAGAGGATGGGACACTTGGCCAAATATCATTTTCCTGGCCAAGTTTCCGCCATAAATTTACTAGTCCAGAGCAAAAGAACCACTTAAAATTAACGAAATTGGCAAAGAAATTGAAGAACTTTTTCCTATATAAAATATTTTACTTTATAGCCATTTCCATTAAAGAATTTAGTGCTAAGCGATAGAAATTAGCATATACTTAATTTTAAACGGGAAACTCATTCAATATTACCTTATTAGAAACTACTGAATTAGTTTAAATGGATTCTTTTTAAAAATACGAATAACAACCTTTTGGGATCTCAATTCCTGAGCAAATTGTTAGGGAATTTACCGTTACCGTTAAAGCCCAATTGGCTGCCTTAAAGCCTAACCCTCCGATGACTCCATCTCTGGGGCAATTCGCATTCCCCGACTATCGATCCCTGCCCTCCTGAAATCCCAGTTCCGAATCCTTTTGTTCGCCGGCTGAAGCGAAATGACTAACGGCGGGCCAAAAATAAAAGGAGCCCGTTTCGTGATTCGTCTGCGTTAATCAACTGGCTGGAAAGGTGAGTCCGGTGCTGTTAGCCGTATGGGAACAAAAAGCCGAAAACAAGAGGTGGAGAAATGGGAATGCGAAACCAAACACGAAAGTTGACATCACGGAGTAACGAATATGTACATTTGTATGTGCTTTTGGCCCTTTGTTTCGCCGCAGAAGTTTATTTTGAACTTTTCCCAGGCAGCGGCATGCGAGAAATGCGGTCGGTCTCCCTTTTGCCTTAATGGCCCAAAAGGACAAAACGTGTTTTTAATTACTCGTACTACGGAGCCCCCTTCGCTATTTACGGGCGACATTATCCGTTGTAAACTTGCCTTTTAGCCGGAAAAAGTTTTCCCGAACTCGGAAAACTGTGGAATTTCTGGTTGCACTTGCCAATGGCTGGGAATCGCAAACAGTTTCGAAGCGTTCAATGGCGCATTAAAAGTCGATTGCCTCTGCCCTATTCCCTCTGACCCTGGATTTTCCTCGCGCCGATTGGACGGCGGCCTTCGCAGCCATAAATTCAATTTCCGCGCCATGAATTCCAATTCCATTAATTCCACTAAATTGACCCGCGCGCCATCTAGCGGCATGTGGACGCACTGCGGCGCGATGGGGCGGCCCACGCCCCTCTTAGCCCGGCTTCCCCCTTCTCAGTCGGGCTTTAAAGTGTGGACGCAATAAGCCTGTGGAACCCAATCGCGGGACCAGGCCACGATACCTGCCTATCTGGCATGGCCAGGAAAACCTGTTTTCTCTTCGGGAGCGAAGTTCCTGTTGAAACGGGTTAGGGGCCCAAATTCCAACCAAAATCACACGAAAGAAATTTAAAAGTTCAGTTTTATCATTTTAATTTCTATACATTGTAATTTTAACACAATTTGTTGGTTTTAAAGGAACTTTGCTCCTCTGCATGATTAGTAAGTAAGTAGTTAAAGCCATCTAATGAAATAAGTCTGCTGATCCGATACTCCCAAGATTTCTGAAACGAGTCAAAGTTGGAGAATTAAAATATAGCCAATAATGCTTTTAAAGTGTATAAAGAAGTTTTTATATAGTGAGTGCTTTTTGTGCTGCTAAGTGAGGTCTTAAAACTACTTTACTGTTGTTAGTGACCTAAAATACTTATATCTGGTGTTATTTAATATATAATATTTTTTACAAAAGGTCTACATTTTTTCCATCACAAATTAAATGAAATGGGAAGATTTTTACGTGCCGCAAATTCAACTGGTAGAGTCCTTCAATCCTGCTACAATGCCAAATCATGGAGACGCTCTCCCCAAACACTTTGCTTTGGCCATAACAATTACAGCCATAACATAAATTGCCGCAGCACCCAAACACAATTAAAATAACTGTCATTGTATTGGCATTAAATGTCAATTTAAGCGAGTGCGTGTCATTCACGGCCTGTCCTGCCCATCATCCCCCTCCTCTATATATATGTACACATATATTCCATATCGCCTGGGTTGAGATTGGAAGTTAGGATCGAAGTCAGTCGTCGCCTGGCAATCGCACTTCCGTTTCACTCGGCGCTGCACTGAATAAATATTTTCACAGGACGCCAACGGGAATTCGGGAGTTTTGGCCGCACATTCAATAGATTTTCATCACTTGCACTGCGGAAAATTAAACAAACATCCCCCAGCTGAGCCCGGATTTTTCCGGGGTGGCTGCTGCCACCACGAACCGCCATGTTGGCATCGATTTTCCATGCTGCTCTGTGGAGTCTGTCGCATGGCGAACAGGATTTCCTCTTCTGCGCTGCCGGCCGTGTAGATACAGATACGGATGCTGAAAGGCAGCCTCCTGCGGCGGCCACCAATTCGGTTTCATTCAGCTGCACACTCGATCAACGAGATAGTTCTGAAAACCACAGTCTGGGGCAAGAAAATATGGATGTGTCAGATGCACTTTGTTTTGACTATTTAGAAATGTATATGTGGATAAATTTATTGTTGAACCTCTTTGTGTTTACTTGATTTCGGCGCGGTTACTTCATTTTTAGCTTAAATTAAATAAATATTATATTTATTTTTAAGTTCATCTTTAAATTTGAATTACCTATGATTATGATTCTGAACAACGCAATGTAAACTACGTGTATGCTCATCGCTCTATTGATATCGACAGTGAAGCTCCACAATGCCTACACAGCGACTTCCTTTGCGACTCAATCGCCCAAACACCCCTTTTTCGATTTGAGGTCCTGGCGAGGGATCATGAATCAGGCGAGTGGCCATAATTCTGCCGCCAGATAAAGCTATTACCGCCATGCCGGATAAGTGCGCAGTCGGCGCAGAACGCTAGCGCTCCAAGCGGTGCTGTCCCCGTTAGATTAGAATTTAAATCCGGTGGCAGGGCCAACCACCCACCACCCACCAATCCACCCACTCAGCTACCCTGCTCTCGCAAAAGAGCGAGTACAAAGGACGCGACTCGCTAGGCCATTAAGGATATCACCCCGAATGGCCGGGAACTCCGGTTCCAGCCGTTCCTGGATGGGGCATCGTTCAGGCGGGTGGTTTTGCTCATGGTGCTCCTTGTGCTCCTTCTGCTCCTTTGCTCCCCGTTTCCTGGACAGCGCAGCTTAATACAAACATTGAATAAATCTCATTGCGGCGTTTATTTTAATTTCTACGTAAACATAAACTACGAGCGCTAAGGGAGCGGTCGTCCTTTTCGCGAGATGGTGATTTCACGCAGCAGGATACACGAAACGAAGGACACCGGGAAAGCAGCTCGCTCAGTGGAATTTATGCCATTATATATTCCAATATACAAGGCATTTACAATTTCTCATTATAATGTTACGTTCGAGTTGCGCTTTTAATTAAACGCTTATATGGAGTACATTGAAATTTATTTTGCACTCAAATATTAAAATTATTAATGTTCTAAATCCAATCTTTATAATTTGCAAATTCATTTCAAAGCAGTCAAACTGCTTAAATGTAAGCAACAATCGATTGGTTTTGTAATTATCACGTATGTGATTCTATGTATGAGAAGATTATTCATGGAGGTAAATCCAGTCATTCCGGATGCCATCTCAGAATCCATTCCCGATACATATTTTATTTGACTGCTGACTTTGCATTTGCATGCATAATGACCAATTAATATTTACCAACTCGATGTTTGCGACTGGGACACCGAGAGAGACACCCCAGGTCCGGGACTGGGACCGGGCACGGGCACGTTCGATAACCTTTTGGTACCCAATTGCAGTGTTACCCTAATGAACTGCCGCCACTCGAGGCCAAGAGATAGGTCCGTGGCGTGGCAGGGAAAAGGGGCTGGTGGCTGAAATCAGCAACTTAATGTTGCATTTTATCGCCAAGACGCTCTGGTTCCCTCACCTTATCGCATCCAGGGCAGATGAGGCCGGAGCCGAGCTTCTCCCCTCGGCGGTGGTGGGAAAATGGGAACGAATTCGGCAGCATGTTTGTATAAATTTTTTATAGGTAATACACTTAAGGAAACGACACTTAGAGTCATCATTACAAGCGCTTCGGCTGCAATAACAGGCCATCTTGCACATAGTTTTCGCAATTTACTTGATCCCCGGCGTGCGTCCTGGATCAATGGAGGATGGAATAGGTGGAGTGGGTGGAATGGGTGGAACAGCTCCTGGTAACTGCTGGCCTCAAGTGCCCAAGGCAGTCGATTAGCCGTTTTAGGCAAACTTCGGGCCGCAAGCGATGGCGTTTTCATCATCCGCTATTGGCCATTAAGGACACCGGTGGCAGGTTATGAGCTTGCTAGAAAATATGCCAGAGTTTTAATCTTAAAGAGGGGGCTCGGGAAACTCCTCGTTGATATATTTTCCAGACAAAGATGTCCAGACGGAGACCCCACGCTCCACGCTCTACGCCCCGGTGATTCCGAATCGCTTCTAATAATGCAATTGATTCTTGATTTGCACTCTCCATTTCGAAATTGGCCGCCGGGACAGAGGGGAATTGGAATGGAGGGCGGGCGGAGGAAGTCGCGAGGGCAACGTGCGCATTCCATAAATCCACGCTTCATTTTCGCTACATTAAACGTCAAAATATGAACCCATTTGTGAAACATTTTTGCGCTGCCGAGCGTCCAGCATGCCAGTAGTCCATGGCCATTATAACTACAACAACAAGGGCGACGGCAGCAACAACAGGCGATGTCCTCGACGGCAGAGCAACATTACGGCAATAACGGGACGGACAAAAGGAAAACTAGAAAACGCGCAGAGGTCCGCGGAAGGAAAAGCCATCCTCGATGGTCGGTGTTCGATGGTCGACTTCTGAGTGGGCTTTCCCTGAAATCATGTAAGCACATATCTGACATTTACAGCGTTGATACAGACTCCTAGTTTGATATATTTTTAATTAAAAAATAATTATTACTGATTAATATCTTATAAGGCAAAGAAATCAGCTTATCAGATACTATTGTATATACACATTTTAAGAAGACGATAACCATCGTGGCTTTGCGAAATATATACATATGTAGAAATAATCATATGTATTGATCATATAACATCGGCAAATCAGCGATATTGGTTTCAGCAGCAGTAAGATCCTAGATCTTTAAAACTTGTTAAAGACAGGCAAACTTGACAAAAACTTGAGATTGTGAGATCGGGCAAATATGCTAAGAGGAGGCCGCAGTAGTACAAGCAATTTCATCTTCTTATTCATGAATTTCCGGCGGAACGAGTCCGCTGAGTGTCATTCCCGCCGTTGTCCTCAATCGGAAGGGGCATGGAAGAGAGCAAAGGACGAAAAAGGAGGGGCGGAATCGAAATCGAGTCGATGAGATGAGATGCGCACGTTCCACAAAAAAGCAACAATGGCATCTCGTATGAGGCATGCAGCAAGCCAGTCTCCGGGGACTTTGACTCCCGCTGCAATTACGAGTATTTTTTAACTGCTTATTGCGTTTGCGTCCTTCCCATCCAAACCCCCAGAACGGCAGCCATTGAGGTCCGGATATGAGTGCCAGCAACAAGCAAACAAGGACCAACAACTGAATTTCATTCGATTTCAATGCGAAAGGGGATCTCGGGAGCTCGCCAATAAAAATTAACGATACACGCATACCCAGTTCACGAAATGTTGGCCTTTATATAAAGTATCTTATTTTTTCACTTCTTTTTGCTTCGGTGGGTGGGTCGAAATTTCAATTTCGTTGAAAACCGAATTGCGGTGTAAAAAGGTTTCCACATGCCTATGATTTCAGGGGAACGCTTCAAATGAAAAGGGATATAGCTTTAAGTTATTGCAGTTAGCTTAGGATTCAGTTCCCCAAGTACTTAAACATATTTCGTAATAAGTCACTATTATTGCAAGATACTCTGTAGTATCTGTGCACACCCATATCTTTAAAACCCCATTAACCAAACCATATAAGCATCCCATTTCCAACGACGTAACCACCCCTCTATCGCCTTCAACCAGCAATCACAACATCATTAAAAATCGCTGCTTCACTTTTCTCAATTAGCTGCTATAGTATCGTAATTCTGAGACTAAAATCTAATTTAGTTCGATGGGAAATGGTCCATAAGGCAAAGGAAGCTTGCCTCCTCATGATTTTTTCGCACACCAAGGAAACTTGAACCCGATGGAGGTCGTAACAATATTTTCACGTTTTTCCCAAGTCCGGAATGAGTTTTTGAAATTTATTTCGGGTTCCGGGCGGCGAGAAGGGAGGCATCCAATCCGAAATGCGGCCTCGTGGAGAGGGCAACCAACAGGCGAGTGCCATTATTTTGATACTCAGGGCTATTAACGTTAATTTTCGTTAGTTACGTAATACGTATTCGAAAGCACCTTACACCCACCCACACACAAATACCATATACATACGTATATATCGAGTTCCATTACGGAAAATCCCCGTCCCGTTTTCCACTTTTTCTTGGGGTGAAGCAAGCATCCACCATGCGTGCACATGCGATGTGTGGAACAGCTTAACCCCACACCGCCCAGTGTGCCCTCAGAATCCCCATCCGCATCCCCATCCCCGCCACCTACTCCTCCGCTTTTCCTGCCATTTCCCGGGTGTCTCAGTTTGGCCGGAGGCCGATGGCATTAAGGAGATTTACGAGTACATGATTTTGCATGTTCGGTGCCCCCGATGCCATTTAGATTCGCTTAGGTACATTTTCATCCTGGCACCCACACACGATCCCGCTTCATACAGATACGTGTGTGTATTTGCGTACGCATTTAATGGCCCATTAGTGCTATCAAATACGCATAAATATCTGCACTTCGCCAGAAGTACACAAGTACACCCGGACAGATACCCGTGCAAATTCAAAACACACCTCTACCCACCCATCCAAACTCCTCCGGGTTGTATCGTACATACATGTGTCCATGGGTGGGGAGCGAACAAATATTTGCAGATGCCAGTTTATGGTCGACTACATGTCCCTTTTCAGTTTAGTTGGGCGGTACGAGGATTTGGAAATGCAATATTATAAATCGCTCGCCCACAATCCATCCCCTCATTGCTCTGACTTTATACTGGCATATTTTTGGGAGTTTCTGGGAATATCATAATGAGATGTATAATTACTGGGCGTGCTTTCTGGTTAACTAAATGTTTGGAGAGCGCTCTAAAGCTCATTTTGCACATTCATGGCTTTTCTCGCATAAATGCCTTTTTCTATACAGATCATATTTATTTTAGTTTTTGAATCCTAAACACAACAAAAAGTTTTCATCTTAGTATGCCACACGAAACTGGTCTCGAATTTGGAAAATTAGGCTCCTAAATTGTCGTATTTTCACTTTTAATATAAATGAGGAAATGGGGAACACGAGATGCGGAACCGGTCGAACCACCCCAATCTTCGACGAAAAGTGCCGGTCGGTCTGCGAAGAAGCCGGCTGAACTGCCAGGTCCTGTCCGCCAAAATGTCAGCAACGTGGGCCTCTACAAGGCGACCCTGTACAGCAACATTGGATCCTTCTTCTTCGGCATAGCAGTGGGCTGGTCAGGAACCGCGGAGAGTTGTGTGATGGAGAGGCACGCCTACGGCTTCCAACCCACGCCGTTGCAGTGGAACGGAGTTTGCATCCTGCTGACTCTCGGAGCGGCCTTTTGGTGTCTGCCCATGGGAATGATGGTGCGGTTCTGCGGCTGCAGGCGCACCATCCTCATCCAGCTGCTGCCGAATGTCCTGGGCTGGTTCCTCACGGTCTTCGCCCAAAGTGTTCCGATGCTCTATGCCGGTCGCTTTTTCCTGGGAATGTGCGGCGGTGCCCATTGCGTGGTGGTGCCCATCTACAACGCCGAAATCAGCACCCCCAAGAAACGCGGGGCCATGGGCGTCATATTCGAAGGGGCCTGCATTTGTGGGGTGATCTATAGCTTCGCCATGTCGCTTTTCCTCGAGTTGCGAATCATTAACTTTGTGAATCTGGTTCTGCTGGCACTGGGGCCACTGCAGATTCTCATGCCTGAGTCGCCGGCCTACTATGTGGACCATGACAACATCGCACGGGCGGAGCACTCTCTTCGCTTCCTGCGCGGCCAGCAGTACGACACCAGGAGGGAGATCGACCATCTGACCCGGGATCCCACAGACAGTGAGCGGGAAGTGCGCCAAGGACCGCTGCTGGGCTTCAAGTACAAGAAGGTACGACGAAGTCTGGCGCGCTGCTTGGCGGTCTCCATGCTCCAGAAGCTGTGTGGTGCCCTGGTGTTCATCTTCTATGGCCTCAACATGTTGGACTGCCTAAAGATTGCTCGAGAATTTGGATTAATCTTGTGCCTGGGAGTGGTTTTAGGCTTCCTCGCTTGCTTTTTTCTCGTAGATCGCTTGGGCCGACGCCCACTGCTGATCTTCTCCTCGGCCGGAATCGTTTGTATGTCCATCTTCCTGGGACTGTACTTTAAGCTGTGGATGACGATGGACCTGACCGCCATGTCCTGGATCGCCCTCTTCTGCGTAGCTCTCTTTGTGGGCTGCTACACCGCCGGAGTGGGTTCGCTCACCTGGGTGCTCACGGCGGAGCTCCTCGTGAGACCCATGCGACCCTTGGGCTGTTCCATAGTCTGTACCTCCAACTGGCTGACCGCCTTCTTCGTCATCTGCTGGTTCGGCAGCCACGACGTCAAGTGCCAGCCGTACCTGTTCCTGCTGTTCGCCATCATCGCCTCGCTCATCCTGCTCATCGCGCTGATCTACATCCCGGAGACCAAGAACCTGTCCTTTGCCAAGATCCAGCAGAGGCTGGGTGGGTTCATGAACCGGCCCACAGTGATTACGTTCACTTCCAGCAGCGACTCCTCGGACGCGTAGTACTTGAGATGTCAAATAAACCCACGTGTAGAATTCGGTAGTCAAGGTAAATAAAAATTAAATTAAATGTAATGGCATTTGGGTAGTTCTTTTGGTAATTGGGATGAATCGCCTCAAATACGGGTTAATAGAGACTAAACTATTTGAAATGGAGGTATCAAATCAAGGTTTCTGTAATAATATATTTATAATAATGATGGCAAATGAATGAATATTCAACTATGTATTCCGCATAATGCCTTGAGTCGTTGCTGCACTTCCTGCCGTATTCGTTACTACATTGTCTTAATCATTACCAAGCACTCACTTGTTTATGCGACTTGTGTGGCGACATTTTCTGTTTTGCGCACTTTTCCTCGCGCGCGTAATTAAAAGTTATGTTTTACACTGTAAATTCATTGGCGGTGCTGGCACATTTATGAATTTATGCGCTGTGTGTGCTGAAAGTTGCGCCAAGGCGAGCGCAAACTGGGATCGGGTTCCACTGGCGTTCTGGTACGAGAATAAATATTAATTTGCATTTTGCCACATGATTTAGACGGCCATAAAGTCCAATAAATGAGCCACTGCAACTGGGGCCTCATTGAGCTAAATGGCAGAGAAGGGGCGACTTGCTTCGTCTTGATCTGCGGCATTGGTATGGATGGTAAGTGGGCCGATTCGCAGTGGTACGCTGCGATCATCTGGATTTATCTATCCGCAATTAATTAAATTGATTTCAACCCGAATTGAGCTCCCCGCTCACCTGTCCGCCGGATAAGTATTTACATTCCCACGAGCGGCGCATGCAAATCGGGGTTGACATTTCGCGGCAAAAATACGAGGCACCATAAAAATAGTTTACGACTTTTAATTACGGACACAGCGTGCGGTCGGCGGACAGAAGAAAAATATAATGGCTGAGCCTTCTGGCCTTTGTCTTTCCCGGACTTCTTCCTGGCTTGTTGGCTTATTTATTGGGGTTTTAAGCCTCCATTTTGGTGGCTGGTCCTGGGTCTGAGCCTTTGTAAGTCCGATTCCCCTGAATTATATCTCAATTCATTCCCCCCAATAAATTTGATAAATTTCTCATTTTGCTTACCTGCCCGCTGGGATCTTCCGACCTCGGATCTCGGATCCCCGATCTCCGATCTGGGATCTCGGATCGCCATGCCGCCGAATCGTAAATTAATGGAGGACTCCGCCATGTGCTCCCAGTCAGTTTCAGTCGTCAGTCGAAAAGGCTGATTAAAATGTTCAGCTCGGCTGTCTTGGGTTTCTCGGCAAGCCGTTAATTATGCACGTCCGGGGAACATTTAAATGCATAATTTCTTTAAGTGAAATGGAAAATTAATTATTCGAGTGTGCGCTTCGAACAAAGGCAGTCGGAATTGAATTGTAATGAGCTGCATTCGCTAATTGAAAAGGCAGTTTAAGCTCGAATGTGTCAAAAGCTTGAAATAAAATCGAACTGTTTCCCACATTCCAGTTATTGCACAATTCTTTGGCCAAGAAAGAAATCTAAATATTTTCTCAACTACCATTGAGTAGGAATTTAAGCTTGTCATGATGGATCAGTGGCTCATTTTAACCTTTTAACCTAACCACTTTAAGAAACCGCAGTGGATCTGCACATTCAAGTGCTCATGTGCGAATGTATAAATCCCCGTCTGATAAACCCTGAAATACACTCAATTTGTGTGCGGACCAACTTCATTTCGCCCTGAGATGCTGGCCAAGTGGAAAGCCCTGGAAGGGGGCCAAATAAAACAAGTGGAAAAAGAAGCCAACTCTTGTTGGCTGCCACCAAGAAGCGCATGTGCATAACCGCCCTTTTGCGTGGGTGCTGACTTTTCCTTGGCTGCGCTCCTTCTCTGCCGAAAAGGATGGCAAGATGGCCAAAACTGGCAGCCAACGAAGGTGAAACTGGAGTCCAAATCCACGAACGTGGCAACGTGGCTCCAGCTCGACGGCAAAGGCAAGTCGTCGTATTGATTTTAGTGGCGCATTTACGCGCGATTATCGTTTAGTCGGCGATGCCCGAAGTATTACGAGAATTGTTATGGCCACCGAAATGGCTCCAAACGATGCTCCCAGCAATTGCCAGGAACGAGTCTGAGACTGAGACGTCATCGTCATCGCCATCGCCATCGTCTTCGGCTTGTGGCCACCAAAGAAGCGGAGCCAGGAGCTAGACAACAGCATTCTGGGCCAAGTTTGTGGATGGGAAAAGCTCAGACTGGCAAGCAAAATGCTCATCTCGAGTTTCTTTTGTTCAAAGTTGCCGTCGGGCGATGGCTAATTCCTTGTTGAACCACAAATATTTAAATTGAATGGGAGAACAGATTACACTTGAGCTTAATTAAGTGTTTCGCACATACGCTTCAGATAATACGAGTTTTCATTAATTGTAGAAATAGCCCCTAATGAAAAAGTCACATTTCCTTTAAACCGAGGAGATCCTAGTTGATAATAGTTGTAGAAAGGAAAATGAACATCTTCAAATCGCACTTTCCACAGATCAAATCGATCGATCCAACAAACAGGGAAGTCTAATGATAAAGGACCCAAGGGGAAAATGGAGAAACGCCGCCGCTCAAAGGATGCATGAAAATTGCTTTCATATTTCAGGTGATAATGGTTTCCTTATGTGAATTTACAAAACATTAAAGCTCCTGCCGCTGCGCTGCTGCTGTGCACGGGGTATACATAATTTGGCCAAAAAGCAATTCACGTTAATGGCGCAAAATCCCAAAAGGATAAGGCGGCGAAAAAAGTGCACGACCCCCCCAAAAATCGCCCTTTTCGCCGATCCCAGCGAACGGAAATGGCGAAGGGACATCCGAAGATACGGGCACGATACGCGATTCGGGGGGCGGGATTTGGGATTTGTGATATGGGAGGAAGGACCTCCAGCCCCCAGCCCCCAAGCCCCAACCCCCTGCCACCATCCTCCGCCTCCCGGCATGGCGACGCCAGCGCCTCGTTGTTTATTGTAATGGGCGTTGTACCGGCGCCGCAGGACGAAGGACCCGTCCCCGTCCGGCTTTTTGGGAGCTGCGCTCCCTGCCAAGGATATACGAGGTCATAAACGAGATTAAGAACGCTGCTGGCAAGCGAAAAAAGAGCCACCAAAAAGAGCAGTTCAAAAACAAGCTAGTGGAACCGGGCCAGGTACATTCTACTTTCTACTTGCTCCATGCTGCTTAGATTCGATTTTCTTGTATTGGTCTTGTGGGAAATGCCAAGAATAATTTCGTGCATCTTTTTACATCCTCCTCCTCCACAGTCGTGTGTATTTTTTATGCTTAGCCAAGGAAGGATGCTCAAGGATTCCGACTTAACCTTCGGGCCAGGACCTTCCTTTAGAGCTGCATCTCCTACCTGTTAGGTTTTTTGCGTTCCAAGTGCAAATTTCAAAGCTGGTGATAATAACCGTGAAATATGAAATCTGCAAAGTGCTTCGTTCTCTTTTTTTGCATCCCAGGCAATTAACCTTGGTCGAATTTTCACTGGCCGCATCAGTTGCGGTGGGTTAATAAGTGCAAAAAATGAGCACCTTGCCAAGAAGAAGTGCACATTACAATGAATTGTCCTTGGATTCACATTACCGATTTCAGTTCGCATTTTCTGGAACACAAGTGCTGTACTTTTCTGTGATTTTACTCAACATATAGCAAGACCTTCCTTACAAATATTAATTTCTGTATTATGTATATAAAAAAATGTTTAAAAATACATTTAAAATATTTCATTTTCATAATAGTTGATTACTTTCTTATATTAATCCCAGATATTGATAGTAAGGCATTTTCAAATCAAATATCCATGGACAGATTAAGGAGTTTTTAATTATTTTTATGACTGAAAGTGCTTCTTACTTGTTTTGAAGGTGTTTTTTAATGGGTTTTCTAGCTGGCGACAACATCCTGTTGAATACGAAGTGCCACAAGCTAAATCCTGCCGCGCAAATGTTTATCTTTCAATATGGAGCGTCGTTAAAATAAAGGCAAAACGCGTTCTGAATTTCCAACCACTTGAAGACGCTGAAATTAGACAAGTCCCTCCTAGAGCAACTGTAACAGCTGCAAAAATTAAATGCAAATTAGAAAAACTCTCAAAAACGCAATAGCATTAGTCTCAGATGTGAGAAATGCGATATAGAAATGTATGTACCACCCACACCGAGGACACAGATAGGACAAGTGCGGCTGTGTGTGCGAGCGGGCAAGTCATTTTTCTTGAGACTCCCCAGCAGAAAAGCAATTTAGTAAGCTGCTGGGCCGAGGTCGAGGCTTTGGGCGGGGGAGCGGAAAGCCGCACAGGAGGGGAAGGGACATGGCAGAGCAAACCCAATTTCCTTCCCGGCCAAATGGAATCCGCTGGCTACGTGCGCCCCAAGTTTTCCAAGAAGCGCGCGCGTCTTCCCAATAAATCTTCTTTACGAGCGCACACTCTGGCAACAATGGCCGTTCCACCACCCTCTGCACACCAACTTACCAACCTCCCACACCGCCTACTACCCACCACCCAAACCACCCACTTGCTCGCCACGGAAAATGAACCTAAGCAAACTATCCGAATGGCATCTCAGATCCTAAGACGATGCTGCTCCCGACAAGCTGCACAGGAAAAAATATAGCAAGCTACATCCCAATATCCTTAAAAAAAGCTTATTTCACAGAATATGTTTTTTAGCTATTTAAAATGTATTCTATTGCAGATAAGATTGAAAAACATATTAATTATACATATATGTATATTACTATTAAGTGAGTCCTTCAATATGAAAGACTCTTAATCCTAAAACTCTACTGGCAATTTCAGAATGTTAGTCAAGTATTAGGTCTAAAGTTTTTCTTAGTTACGTGGAATATTTATTGAATCCTGTATAACTTTCCTTTCCGTGCACAAACAGTTGGCTGCCAAGAAATGCGGCAGAAAGCAAACAAACGGCCAGAAAGGAAGGCGCCTTTAAGGGTGGGTTGCCACTCCTGCGATGGCAGCCAGCCATCTTCTCCTGCGCCATCGTGCTCCGGCACTCAGGAATTCCGCACAGCCACCCCGGGAAGTTTCCTGCCGTCCGGAGCTGGCGGCAGCTGCCTTTGGATGCGAACGCACGAAATGGAAAAAAATGGCATTTAAGAAGAGCGAAACGAGAAAAATAAGGAGCTAAACGACTTTGCAAATTCCATTTGAGCAAACAACAGGCAGCTCCTCCCACGCAGCCCCACCCCCTCCCCAACTCCCCAAGAAAAGGGGGCGTCGTGTCCTAGAAGAAACTGGAGGCTTCGAATGGGACAAGTGGAGCCGTTTGCAGGCTTTAAGTTGGTTACTTAGGTCCGATTCTTTATTGTCTCAGCAAACCAACCTTAAGGTGCGCTCTTCTCAATGAGTTTACAAAGTATGGTTCTATGGATGGATCTAGATGCACTAATGAAAATGGTTTTATTTTGTATTTCCAATCATGAAGATTCAGACAACTTAAGATGTATGTACAAGCAAAATGCTCCACTTTATGGTAAGATGTGCGGTCTATTGGAAAACTCCACCACCATTCATATGCATATATATATGTACAAGTAGATATTAATATATATATCGGACCATGTGCATGCAGCTGTGTGCGGCAGAGCAAAGGAGCCGCAATAATGCAAATGGGAAGAGACCCGAGCCATCGGCATCCGATCCAATATTTGCGGCAATAAATAAGTTTAATGTGCAAACTCCGTGCATGCAAGAGAATATTAAAAGTGAGAATTATACTCTGCCAGAAGCTGCTGCCAAGCACGCATTTCCAACCAATATCTCCGACCACCCACCGCCTACCATTCCACGCCCACATGTGCGCTGCGCATTTGCATAAATATAATTACGGAGTGGAATATTTAAAATTGCGTTCAGTTGGAAAAATGTTCATGCGCAAATTGAAAATGCTAGTCTGAAGCCCATTAAAAGTTGGAAAATAGAGCGAATACCTAGAGCAAAGAACGTAGCCTAAAGTCCGAAATCTGATTCAAGACTCGATATTCCCGCTTTAAATGCGATTATCTTCTATATGATCTGCCTAACATAGCTTTTCTACTGTATAAATGAAAAGATATCTAGAATATATTTGTTACGGGCGTTGCAGCTCGTTTTTGTGACCGCCTCCAAGGCCATGAGTACTATGAGTACTATGAGTACTATGAGTACTATGAGTACTAAGAACTCAAAAGCATTTGGGAAATTTGGAGAAGCGCCACACGCAAGCCAATCGAGCGGTTGAAAGGAGAAAGAAGAAAGGGGAGAAATGCCTGAGATTCCTGCCCTTTTGGGAAGGTGTAGCAGGAGCAGGAGCAGGAGCAGACATTCATATTTATGTCTGGCCAGGACATCGGATGCTCGCACATCAGCTTCGATGGAACACCCTGCGTACGTGTTAATATCCTGGAGTGGCACGCAACGCGGCACGGAACCATTGTAAAAATAAAATGCCATTGCAGTTGATTTTCAGGGGAAGGGTATTCGGGGCGGGGAGCTCCTGTTGGGCGTGGCAGCTGCCATGTGGGACAAGTGGTGCGTATTCATTAAAACTTTATAATCACCAAACATGAACGATACGTGATTCGATTGCCAAGTGCCTGGGCCATTTATCGAACATGAACCTTCGAGGAAGGGCTGCAAAAGGGAGGAGCTATCTGCGGAGCATATGGGAAAGTTAAAGGCAGTCGGGCTTAAGCTTGTGGTAGAACTTGAACTACAGGGCGAAAGGTTGGCATCGTGATCATATTTTAAAAATTTGTGTATCCTAGAACAGACACACACAGTAGTTTTACGTATTGTATTATTATATTTATAAACGATTAATGATTTGTACAAATAGAGCTCATAAAATTTCAGTTCATTGCATCATTATTATAAAAATGTAAGCTTAGGACAAGTTTGTGTATAAATGTTTATCTATAAAACAAAATCCTATACAATTGATATATTATTTAAGGACTTTAAACAATGTCCTATAAAATCATCGATCTGTGTACATATGCCTTTTTAAGTTACCCACACTTTCCAGTAGGTTGGCCCAAAATTTGGCAAATGCTTACTCCGGGAAGCCTTTTTGATTAGGTAAATTCAAATTCGCTCACTCCTCCAATTGAATTTAAACTTTTGCGATTGGAGTGCAAACTGCGGGCGAAAGGCGCACCGAAAGCGAATCGAGGTCCCAGCAGTTGCGAAAGGATCAACAATTGCAATCGAGAAAGGATTCGGCAAAAGAGCTTCGCCCGCCGTTGAATGAATCCCCGAAGCGGCTTTATGCGCAAAAGTTTTGCTTGTTATTTTTAATGGCCGGCAATAATCGTTAAATGTGTCGACCGTCGACTGTCGACGTCGTCGTCGTCGTGTTCAGCTGCTTTCCGCCGCTTCCAGCTCCCAGTTGCCTCCAGTTGCTCCCAGTTTCAGGCTCCACTGCACTGTCCCTGGTCCCTGGTCCCTGGCAAAGGCAGAAGCAGAAGAAGAGGCAACTCAGCAGAATTTCCCATCCTCATTTTGGTTTCGGGGAAGGGGCTTGTGGCAACTCAACTGAAAATTTCATTTCGTTTGGCCAAAGAGATCCGCTCCGCAGCAGCTCCGAATGTGAACGAAAACTTTTTAGACTTTTTGTCGACTTTTCGCATTTTTAGTTGCGGCCAAGTGGAAAGTGCTGCCTCAGCAATGGGCGAGGGGTGGCAAGTGGTCGGCGAGTGGGTGGAAAGGGGGTGCCATGTGGGTGGCAAGCCCCTCAAAATGTTAATTTCATAACCCGAATCGTGCCCGACTAACTGTAGTTTCATTTATTTGTGTTCTATGTAAATTCCCAGCGCTCACGTACGGCCTTCGCGATGGTGGAAAGGTGGAGAGGTGGGCGTGGCCCCCGCCCTGTTTTTTATAAATATTTGAGAATTCTAATCAAGATCCTGTCGGGGCTCCGCGGCCAAAGGGTCAGAAGACCACAGGAGCATCGCAGCATCCAAGAGGCGCAAATGTCGTGTTGATTCTTTTTTGGTGGCATTTTAATGCCCTGGCGAATGTGCAATTCAGAGACCAATTAAAATGGGAATCATCCTTTCGCTGCATTTCCCCTTGCTATTCT
Source organism: Drosophila yakuba (assembly GCF_016746365.2). Lineage (NCBI taxonomy): Eukaryota > Metazoa > Arthropoda > Insecta > Diptera > Drosophilidae > Drosophila > Drosophila yakuba. The sequence continues at coordinate 13,542,925 of NC_052530.2, read as the reverse complement.
AAATCGCTTGCAAGGCAAATGCATCTCTATTTTAAGAAACCCTTAGGACTGACAATATAACCCATAGCAATAAATTATTGCAGTATTTATTTATTTAATGTATGATAGGAAATTAAAGCTGAATACAATGATCGAGCTGTATACTTTGTTTGCTATTCAATTAGTTGCGAATTAATTTGTTATCTGTTGACCGCTCTCCAAACTGGCTAATCAACTCAAGTCTCGAATCCCATTTAAATTTCACTCCCGGGTGGTCGAAGATACTGAGTCAGCCAAGCAACATTAGTCCGAAATCGAACGAGTATGGCCCAAAGAGCACCCATGATCCCATGAGCGAAGACGCCATTCGGAGGAACATAAAATGGATTTACGACCTTACAGCAAAGACAGCTGAGGCGGCTTCGAGGGGCAAACTCGTTTGGGCCACTCCTCCGATCGACCGTTGGCCATCTGGAGGTTGGAGGTGGACCAATGCAGAATTGGGCCATTAGTTAGTGGTTGTGAGTTTATTTGGTAACCGGCAGTGGGAACGACAAAAGGCCGTAATTAACACAGAACATCGCGACTGCGACATTTTTAAAACCCATCCACGCCATAATTAATTTCAAGCATTGCAACGTGTCAGCGACATTCTGGTCGGCGCTGTTGAAGTGCCGAGTTGTGTTCATTAGTTCAGGTAGAAGCCACTCCGACATCGCGATGATGAAGTCGACTTCTGAATTTATCGTCGGATGAGCAGGTCAACCATCGCCCATCTGATTCGTATCTACATTTCTGAGTGGGCGGTGGGTTCTCATCTTCAAGATAATTTACAGCAGTCTGATTGCCTTGCAACATTGTAATACCTGAATATGTCCCATTAAAAGTGAATGTGACATTGTAGATAGTTTCTATTTGCATTGGATTAATGCATATATTCAAGCTTTTCTAGATGCGAATCCATATTTATACCTGTGCTTTAAAATAAATATTAAGTAAGCGGCTTGTAAGTGCGACACTACAATACACTGGTAGATGTTGCCTTCAACTAAAAAACATATTTAAATGAAAAACCGTTTGTCATACATTTGCATGTCTCTGAAATTGTTTATTCTACATATAGTACATCGAATTTTGAAAATAACGTACTTTTGGCACTTGCAGCAGTATATTTAGTATTTTAAGTGTTGCCATCTGATTTGCAAATATGTCTAGCGTTGCCAATATAATTTTTACACAAGTGTATTTCACTTTAATCAATAATCACTTTTATATCAATAAGTAATTGTCAGGTGTGCTCAATAGCGCATTCAAGCAAGTATCCGAACCATTTCATTATTAAAACCAAAAACATAGAATCGGGCTGTAGTGATTCCCAAACTGTAGAAAATTCAAGAGCCTCCCAAAAGTAGGCAACACTTCTCTTACAACTGAAGGACTCACGCTCTCCTAAAAGTATGCAGATAATTTTCCCCCTTATGCCTAAGTGCGTCCTCTCCCGATCGGTGGCAAAACCATTCGAGGATTCGGCGCTTGAGCTACCTGCCGAGAGGGGCGCGGCGTTTTTAAGGGCGACATCTACATTTCGCGTAGTGTGGAAGTACTGCTTGTTTCTAGTTACAATTATTTAATATTACTACTAACATTTAATAAGACGGTGTTAAGTTCTCATACGAATTATAAAATGTTTGTTTTACTAAGTTTACTACACCTAATTTAAAATCCCAAACCCAAATATTAAAACGCTATATGTATGAAAGATATTTTTAAAACAAATTTGAATATAATGATTACCATGTAACAGTAAATAATCTTTTCAGTGGTTTTCTTATCATCACTTAAAAATTATCCGTGTTTTTATAAAGTTACTCGGGAATTCAATTTGGGATGAGCCTCTCCCTTTGTCAAAAGGAGTTAATTAGTGTGCACTCATCTCGTTTAATATTTCCGAATTATGTATCAGCTCATCAAAACGTGCACTTTATGTGTCCGATTATAACGTCGGTATGCATAAAATATAAATAAAACACATATGGAGTTGCGAAATAAAATCATTTGAATGGCTTTGTTGATTGTATCTTGAAAATGCGCGAACTGCATTCGCTGAATTTTGCGACTTAATTTGTACCCCAATAAGTTACTTCGGTTTAAATTGTTTATTTCCCATTCCTGGCCCATGTATACAATGTCTTGTTTAATCCGAAACTGGTTCTATCGCGATATGCATATTTATATTTCGCATTTAGACATGGTTAAAGCGATCCCATCGATAAAGGCAAGGTACTACTAAATAAATGAGGTAATCAAATAAATCAAATAAAACCTTTGTTATCATGCCACGGTATTGGGATCAAGTTTGAAATGAAGTCTTTGTTATGGCAATTGATTTTGAGTTGATATGCAATAATTAGTATAACCGACTTTATTGATTCCATTGTTAAAATGTGTATTTTTATCAAGTTATTATTTATTATATATAAATTATTCAAAATAAGTGAACATGTGAAAATAAATATGGCAATCATATGTAGATAAATAAATAGGTAAATAAATAGATTCTCAACAAAATTGTATGCAATTGAAACATTTGTTTTGCGGCAATGTAATTTAGTTTAAAATGGTAGCTTTGTTATGTTTGGCAATTCAGATTTCTTTCAAATCGTGGGCAAAGGTCTGACTGACAGATTGTTAGAAGAAGTTATTCCCGCATATAACTATAAAGCATTCCAAGTGCCAAGTGCCAAGTGCCGAGTGCCAAGCGGAAAGACAAAGCCCGCCGAGCCGAGATGCAAACAAGTTTGGCTTATCGGGCAGATAGGGCTAATGGCTCCTACGACATTTTGCTTTCTTCGAATGTTTCTGTTACCAAACTCGAGCGCTCCGCTCGCTGCCTCCATTTGTATCTGTCGGATGCTAAGTTACAACGGCCAATCGAGACGACAGCTGGGATGTGGAGCGAGTATTTCAGTGCTTTAAATGAGCTCCATAAAAATGATTCAATTGGCGGTTTGGCTGAAATAAAAGCCGCCAACGGTTTTCGGTGTTGTCGGCTCGGAAACAAGTTTACATTTCGAACCGGGCCTTGCAGTTCGAGTCTGTGTTTCTGTTTCGGTCCAAGTCTGGCTAAATGCCGACTTATAAGTATAATGCGCCTTCGATAAAGACGACGACAACGACAACGGCAACGACAACGTCAATGCGAAATGTTAAAATAAAATAAATTTATGTTACAATTAATGGCAGCGATAAATTTGTGCCTACGACATCTTGCGGTCCATAAAACGATGCAGAGAATCGGATTCGGATCGGATCGGAATCGAGGGGCAGGGACAGGGGCTTTGGGGCCCAATGAGATTAACACATAATCAAGCTAACATGCGCGACATTTGCATATGGAATTGAATTAAATTTAATCCGAATTGAATACAGCCTCACACACGAACAGCAACACGGACGCGTCAGGAACAGTTACAGACGCGATTTAAAATTTTAATTAATTCGAGCGCCGAGCGCAGGAAAACTTTTCCCCATAATTTCGAAAATGAACCATCCCAGCCCGGTGCTTCCTCCGTGAAAGGGTTAAGAACTGTAATCCGAAACCGCATGGCAAAAACTTTTGTGGCAACACACTCCCATACCTCTGTATATATACATATATATATGTATGTATGTATAAAGGACGGCCAGGAGACGGACTGAAAAGAGCCGGGTTTCTGAGACAGCAGTGACACAAAGTTGAGTCTGGGTCTCAGTTTGTGGTGCAAGTTTTCGGCTTGCGGCCATAAATTATCACAGACAAAGTCATTCGTTCCATTTCGAGTGAAGCGCGCATAGTCAGAGGCGGAGACCCCAGATTGGGGAGGGGTAAGCGGATGGGGACAGCGACTCGGGAATTGGGCAGGCTTAGGCGCGGTGCACCAGAAAAAAGAAGGGCGACCAAATAAGAATTTCATAGATTAGGTATACATTACCTATACAATAACAATTGAAATGATGAAGACGCCTGTGAAAGACGCCTTAAGAAAAATCTTAATCTGAATCACTAGCGTTACATTGCTTTATGTCCTTTTATACCTAATATAGTTCATAGGTGCTACGACTTAGTTTTCAAATTGAAAAGCAACGAGCTCTCAACTTTTTGCTCCAGTGTGAGCATGTGGTCTGAGTCTTCGCTGCGGTCTCGTATCTTCGGAATCTCCATTTCGTTTTAAATTAAAACCGAAACCGAACGCGCGGAGGCGCACAGCCAGAAATAGTGGAATCAATGCGAAAGGGAGGGAGGGAGGTAGGGAAGCGATACAAAAGACCCCAGCAGACGAGACAATGGCCAAAAGCAAGATGGCCCATAAAGGGGCTACAAATAAGACAAATTGCATCTTCGGGATCACACGCACAGGTAGAGCGGCCCCGTCTTGGATACATAAAAATATGCACATGATGGCCGACTTCGGTACAAAATGCGGGAGATTCTCGGCTCGAATTGCAAGGGACTCCACTGAGAGAGCTCCGTAACCCGAGCAGATCCCACCTTTGCGTGGAATTTGGTGTGACTCTATCTCTATCTCTGAACTGAAATCAACCTTCTATTGATTCGGGTGAAAGAGCTATCCGACCACTATACATATGCATATGCATATGCATATGCTTACCTCCTATATCGGATTCAACGGCCCATAGAAACCGAGCAATATCAGCCGCCATATCTGTCCCGTTTAGTGCTTTTCATTGTATCACTTTTGAAGGCAATCTACATATCAAACAAATACAATGCAGTCAAAATAAACTGATAAAATTCAATTTGGGGATGTGTTTTGAAGGTATGGAGAGCGTTTATGAGCTTAGTAATTGGGCTATTTAATTTATCACTTATTTAATCAACATGTCAATTGTTTGATTCTTCGTTCTTTAAGTATTTATGATATGTATTAAGTGCTAGTAAGGGACGAGAAATTAGAAATGTAAATTGAATATACATTTTTCATTTAAAAATATATTATGGGTCAGAACCAGATTATCTCAAGTTTTTGTGATAGTTTTGAACCCGATGTGCACCATTTTTACAAATAGACATTTCACAGCTAGAATTTACTCGTGTTTTTCAAACCGTTGTCTATAGAAGTATTGAAAATAGCCCACGTAAAAATTTGGAATTTAATAATACAACTTAATTGGAATTAATTAGAGTAATGCGGACATTAAAGATTGGATTACGAAGCTAGCTCTCTTCTTAATGATTCATTTTATAAATGGCACTTCGATGGCGTAATTCCTTAGGGGCACACGCCTCGCTCATGAAATCCCGGACATGGGAGCATCTTCAAGGAGCTCATACGCGTATCTGGCCGTAAGAGTTCGTTTTATGAACTGTTTACCGCCGTAAAAGTCAGTTTAATGTGCCGTCCGCAGTCATAACTGTCGCCAGTGATGGCCGGCGCTGGGAAATAGCGGAAATTGCCGAGGTGCTGACTACTGACTGAGGTGCCGACCGAAATCTTCGCACAGGAACGGACACAGAAGCTGGGCAGGATCAAATTCGAGAGGCGTTGCGTTCCCAAGGAAGCACTTGGGAGCCTCACAGCCACTGCCGATGGATGGGCGACAGTTTATCTTCTGTTTACAGTCGTAAATGCCGTTCAATTGCCAGCCAGTCGTCGGATATTTCAAATGTTCTATGGTATGGTATGGTATGGTATTTCAAATGTAAAATGCCCACGGCAGACAATTAAAATTATAACCAGTGGTGGGTCAGAGATCACGGCCGAGGAGTGGGGGTAAGATGGAAGGGTGGAGGACGCAACCAACTGCCATGTTTGTGTGGAAGGCAGCACAATGGCCGTGTCTTGTTGTCATCCTCGCTCACCACACTTTACGACTTTTCCTTAATCTGACAGATACGTCACGGCCGCTCCTCGTATCTTTTCCGCTCAGGTAAACGAATATCTCACAGCCCGGCCCGAAACTCCTTATTAAATATGATTGTATTGGGTGAAAGTCAGGAAAGGCAGGAAATTCGCGCTGACATCTGTTCAAGTGGCTGGCAAACGAGAGCGGTCGCCTTCAAAAGGGCAATCGCATCGCATCGCATAAAAATTATGAGAACGGTTAGTTGGCACAACAGAACAGATCGATAACAACCAAGGGATTAGATATGGAGGGGCTAGCGATTTCCCCGAAAAACGCCTCGTAAATTGCCTCAGATCAAAACAATTGGAGTCGGTGCAGGACGAAATGTTTATTGCACGAGCAGTTGGCAAATTGCGCTCCCTGCTCCTCCAATGATGGCGATTGGCGATAACCGGGGCAATTTTCAGCTCAGCAATATTATGCAATATAAATCAGCAAATGGCAGCGACACACCAACTCCCACCTAGCCACCCACCCAAAATGGTGGCGGGTGGCCAAATCCACCCAGCGGATAAGGTGAAGGCAAGGTGAAGGAGGCCTCGGCCGGCGGGGATGGCAACTTTAATTCGAAATGATAACAGAAGTTCCGAAAATGTAACAAGCCACCGTGAAAGCGAAGGGAAACAAAGCCGACTTCTGGGCACCATTGCCCGCACAGTGGTTCCGCCTGGCGGTCACATGCCGCACGGTGGGCTGTGCTATGGGTTATTTTAGGACCATCAAGGACAGCACCCGCCATTTAATCGGGCAGTTAGGCGGGTTGTCAAGGCCAAAAATCATATTTTTAGATGTCAATTTTCAAAGGAAGGCTGCCGAGTAACTACAAATAGTTTTGACATAATATTAGAGGAAATAAAAGGAACCCTAAAGGAACCTCAAGTCTTATGCATTAGGAAAATGGCTTAAAGTAGTTTGTAAACCTTTCGAAAATGGAAAGCACACACTTGGAAGGCCTGGCTCTGTATTATTAATATTACAATAATTTAATATAAATATAGTATAATATAATGAAATATTAGTTTCCTTCCCCAAAAAAGCGCGCTATCAATACCACTGTGCAGCCAACAAGGATGGCTGCGTTGTACCTGAAACCAATTCGACCTCTCTCCTCGACTTCCAGCATTCCATATAAATTAGTCTCGTGGGTGCGATTTTATTAAATCAACAAAAATTTGCAATGTTGGCAACGTGTTTCAGTTTCAGTTCCAGTCCTAGTCAGTCCTTCAGCCCTCGTCCCTCGTCCGGAATTCGGGGGAGCACTAAGTAGCCGTGCTGAAACTACCAACCTCGGGGTGGAAGGTTGTGCGGATGTCTATGGGACTGGGTTGTGTTCGGCTCTGGGGTACTCGTATTAAAAAGATTGTGTTCCATTTGAATGCGGTGCACATTTGTCGGCTGGTTTCTTGGCGGATTATTATAATATATTGAAGATCGCTTAGTTGAAATTTAGTGTTAATGCCAATGGGGTCTTATGAGCGCAATAAGAGCGCCTGAATGGCAGGCAAATGGCGTTTATTCACAGGTTCCGCCCTCTGGATTGTAATCTGTCGACTTCTTCCATTCCTTGCTCAGGGTAGAACATTTTCAAGAATTTGTATGACTGTTTTCAAAGAAATAACATGGCTTTGATTAGATTCGATTTGATTTCATAGTTTTGAAATTTAATTGAAAATATTACAATCAATCTATTCAAATAGTCGCGGCCCTTGACTACAGAATTCTCTTCTGTTTTTCGTTAAATTTCCTCTTTTAGTACCTTCACAATTAATATGAAAAGCAATACTGAAAACCTTCGCCTACCATTTTCATTTAATAGGATTGAAAACTTCACTTTCGCATTAATTTTTTAGTTTTGAAATTTAATTGGAAACATTACAGTCTATACAGCTTTTCACTATCTGAGTAACACATATTCAAATAGACGCGGCACTTAACTATATTTTATACTTATATTCTCTATTTTAGTACCTTTGCAATTAAAATGAAAACCAATACTTGAAACCTATTGTGAAAACGTCCATTGTTACACTTCGCCTACCATTTTCAATTAATTGAATTGAAAACTTCAGTTTGCACTTCCCCTGCCGCACTTTAAATTGAAATTGAAAGGGAAAATTGTGATAAATGAGTGCCCTGGGCTTTAAAGCAGCGTTTGGCGAGTGCCGGGTGAAAAAGCAGGCAAAAACTCATTTCGCAGTGTTAATAAATTATGATGTAGCAGCGCGGCGGGATGTGAAATTTCGCAACAAGAGATAAAGGTGGAGAGAAGACAACAGCGACGAGGCATCCGCCATGTCCATAACGGCCTACCCGGATACATGGCCAATTTTTTTCCGGCGGAGGCATGAAAAAGTTCCAGGGGATAAAATCAACCTGTGCATTCGCAATGAGCTGTGAGCTGTAAGCTGGGAGATGTGACATCTGTGGAGTGGGGATGGTTAGAGATACCAACGCATCTGACTCGGATTGGTTTTGGGATTGGGACCCTTTTTGCACATGTTAAACAAAAGCACCCTTCGCAATGGAATCCCGGGGTGGGGACGCCATCGAAACGGGGTGTTTTATGCGTTGTTTTATTTATGCAAAATTATGTTTCAATTAAGCGCAACGCACTCGGTAATTGGCCGCCATTTTGTCGGCCTGAAAGCCTGAAATTCTGAAATCCTGGATGGCATCGCGGATGGCAACATCTGCGATGAGCTGTAATTAGGCCTCGCATATGCCGCAGCATCCACAATTTCAGTCGCGGGCTGGGACGGAATTTAAAGTAGGATCAGGGCGTTTGCGGCTTTGTTTGCCCTGTCAAAATATTGTAATTCTTTTTCGCCGGGCTCAGTCGCTAACGAATTTGAATGCCATAAACTGCCAGAGTTTATGTGCGATTTGGCATTAGAATTACAGGGCCGACTAAGCCATCCGCGGTTTTTGGCGATTCGCGTAGTGGTGGAAATACAGTTGCACAATATGAATAAAACATGCTGACTTTAGTTCACGGATTGCTGGGAGCTGCCATCTGCATGATTACAAAATTCAAATAAATCAATTGTGTTAATATTAAGGTAGAAGAATCTCTCAATAATGATTCACCAGGCTCTTAAATTGCCACGAAATAACTTAATGCTGGTTGCTCCAAGCTGGTTGTTTTACTCCTCTGCTCTAAGTATTAATTATACAATACTTTTTAATCAGGGGACAGTTTGCTTTAAATGGTTTTGGCAGAGCACATAACATAAAATATATATATCACGTCGGTGATCGCCTTTTGGGGCAGTTTGAGCGACGCAGGAAAACTTTTCCAATAACAGCATCCAAATGTGAACTTATGCCCGGCCCGTCTACGTGCTCGGAATGGCGAGCGGCGACATCCGCCGTGAACCCAACAAGAAACCCAACAAGAAACCCAACTAGAAACCCAGAACGAACCCAGCCAGCTCCCATTCGCAGCCACATGCCCCATCAATGGGGCAATCTTTGGAACGCCATTCTGACGTTTTCGAAAGTTTCTTTTATTGCATACATGAGCCATTTGGTTGCCGGGGCTTCCGTTTCCGCCGCCGAGGACTCCGAGGACTCAGCTCGTTGACGCTGCCATTACGCTGTCGCAGCTCCAAATACAGGATGGGTATATCGTCTGGCCACAACCTCCGACTGGGCCAGGATTTGTACGCAGTCCCACCAGTACAGCCAGTCCCCCTCTTCCAGTTCGTCGTCCTTCGTCCTGGACGCACATGTGGGCGTGCCGAAAATGGCGTCGTTATGTGTGCGCTTATTATCATAATCTTTTGAGTTGTTGGCGCATTAATTAAATTTAATTAAAGGCGTTTTGCAACATATCCGCATACGTGGCCATGCTGCCAATTGCAAGGCCACATCCCAAATCTCCTTTTTCGAACTCTAACCCCAATCTTCTCTGCGACGAGGCATGAAATCAATTTGCGCAAAATGGCATTCGTTAATTAATATTTTCGCCGGCGACATTAGCAAGTGGGAATTTATGCCTCGAATGTGAATATATTAATCTATTGAATGGACTTAGTACTAAACACATGCTCTGATATATGCCACGATTCTGTGGAAGTATTCATTACATATATCAGGCTCTAGCTCTTTTGGGGCACACAAGTATACTGGGTGTTGGTAGAGCACTTGTATTGCATAATTTATGTAATGATTGGGCTTAAGATGCGATACGCATAATTAAAACTAAAGCCGTTCGTTTGTAAAAAACATATGTTTTACATTGAATTTAAGTTCTTTTTCTACACTTGTCCCAAGACAAGTTTTATATACAGAGCACCCACTCTTCAATCAGTTTCACACAAAGTATTGGTTTTATTTATTTATTAGTTCTTCACTGCAGTTGTTCGCTTATCCTAACGTTATTTGTAATTTCCTTTTTATTTGGGTTTGCTCATAATTTCATATTTATTAATCCCCTTGGCTGAAATATGTTTGCACGCAAACGAAATATGCTTTCTAGGTTTTATCCATTTTCTTAACATAGATATTTTCATGCAGTTTTATGTACAATTACGATGGCAAATATTTGGGAGCCGATCGTTTTCGGTCGGATTAATACTAGGATTTCTTTAGGTTCGAATATAATTCAGTTACGTATATGCGGGTTCTTCAACTATCGCAATCTCCGAATATTTCCGGCTGAGTGAGTAAACTTGGTTGGTTAGTAAATAGTATCGACGTGATTCTACGTATATATGTTCGTTAGGCATTATCTAATATTAAATTTGATTTGGAGTTTTTGGACCTCATCGAAAAGGTCGGCGTATGGATGGGTTCTCGTTGCAGTTGCTTCCCAGTCGGAGTAAAACAAGGGTGTTTTTAATTTTTTCGCATTCATTTTAAAATCGCATAAAATTATATAATACACAATTCGTCACAACTAAACTTAAAGTAAAATTAACAGAAGTTTTAGCATTAGGGTTCAAACAAAATATAGATTTACGCGCTAATTTGCTAGGCCGTCCAAAAAAGACTAAACATTTAACTTAAACCAAACTGAAACGCAACAAAAACCAAAACTGAAGCGGGAACAGGAACAGAAACCACTCAGTTTCCTTCAATCAAGTCGTGAAACAAGGCAAAAGGTTGTCGCCACCCGGGAATATCACTCGACCAGTGGGACTCGAAAAACAAAGGACTCTAGGACAGTAAGATATTAGGATAGTATGGATCCCATCGAGAAAAAACATGAGCGCTGGTTGGGGATGCTTTTTTTTGGTGGTGACTGGTTTTGGGCAAAAGGTGACTTTACTTGACTCGACTGCTTTTGTGTTAACCATACAAGATACACATACATTTAGGTGTTTATACATACACATGTTAGTTCATAGTTGTATATATTTGTAATATATATTCATATATATTTGTCAATAATTGTTTATGTAAATACGCGCTGTGTAAGCCTTCCCCTCCGGTTGTGTATAATAAATAGAGTTTCTGACTTTAATTCAACTTGCAATCCGCGAAAGACTACGCTAGGTAAATTTAATTTCGGGAAGTTTGAAATCTACGTATATGGGTTCTGCCAATATTTAATATTTCCATTCTTATAACTCCCCTTTCTTGGCCTTCTTCGACAGTTTGTTTGTGGTTGCAACCTTAAGCTAATACGTATTTCAGAGTTTCCTTTTTGTTTGTTTTTTTTTTTTTTGTAGATTTGCAGGCCTTTCAAGCGATGCCTATTTAGTTCTTCGCTTAATGGTAGTTAATTTAAAATTTTAGTCACTGGCAAACGACATTTAATTTCTCAGCTCCATCTTACTCCATTTTCCATTTCTGTTTCATATCTCATTATTTATATTACGTATTTGAAATCGTGATTATGCTTTTAGGTATGTTGCATACCGTTTGTTCTTACAACTGGTATTTATGGAAATACTTGCGCAATTGTTTTGCGTACTTTAGCTGCTTAATTGTTTACTTGCTCGCGAGTTAAGATTAATATGGCATTGAAGAAATCATTGTATTCAAGCGTTGGCATACAACGAAATACAGCAAACACACAGTAAACACATCACTTAACAAAACATTGGAAGAGGGTTTTTTTTTGAAAAACATAAACATAAATTTCCAATAAATAGGTGGATACAAAACGTACGCTTTATAACTCTATAGGTAAGTATCTTTAATCTTTAAGCATATCCATATATTTATGTATATATATATACCGTTTAACATAGTCGAACGTGGCTCTAAATATCGAACTAGGTTATTCTACAGCAGTCGCAAATAATTTTACACTCGAATCCGTCGAGTTGCCCTCCCCAAAACCTCTTCCATTGGAAGTTGGTTGGGGGCGGGCAACGGAGTTCTCTGACTATCAAAAATCGCTCATTTCGTCAATACTCTATATATATTTATATAGATCGCGTCTCCTGCTAACTCCTTGCTTAGGCATTTACCGCTATTCTAAGTAGTTCAAGTTATCCATTAATATTACCGAATTGGGCCCGTTGGCCCAGAGACTCTGCACTGGGGGTTGAATCGCCCGTTTAGGGGTTGCAAAAGCGAAAGTATGGAAGAAATGTCGGATACACAAATTCCCACTGGAGATCTGGAAGGGAATCGCATGCGTTGCTCTATCAAATAGGCCACTGCAGTGGGGAAACCTCAGAAAACTTCGATCCACGGCAATGAAACCCGGCCCAGTTAATCGCCTCTAAGCCATCGCACCCAGCCATTTGCGTGTATGTATGTTTTTTGTAGACTTATGCAACTTATGCAACTATTTACTATGTAAAACTTTACGTATTTTAGTTATCGAGTTTATCTTCTGCTTGCTATCTCGCGCGTTACACAGACGAGGAGACGAAAAAACCGCCGGATGCTGATCCTGGTTGATCAGGTTTGATCCTGGCTCATCCTGGCGGTGGCTGCGGTGGTGGTGCTAGTGGTGCGGCTGGTGGAAGAGTGGCTCGTTGGCTCGGCTGGGCGATGGGTGGCTATCAGCTTAGGAGTTGACCTTGCTGACCGCCTTTAGCAGGTCGTGATTGCTCTTGTCCAGGGCGCTCATCATGCCCAGGTTGCCCCCCAATCCGCCACCAATGCCCGGCCCGATGCCGCCCACTCCGACGCCCACGCCCATGCCAAGGCCGAGCTTGAGATCGTTTTGACCTACCACGGAGTGGTGCAAGTGGCCCGGATTGTGTGCGATGATCGAGTGGTGGTCCTGCGGCTGTTGCTGCTGCTGCTGGTGCTGTTGCTGCTGCTGCTGTTGCTGTTGCTGCTGCTGTTGCTGCTGCTGCTGCACTTGCTTGTTCTGCTGGGCGGATTTCATCGTCTCCTGGGCCTTCATCTTCTCCTGCTCCTCGCGATCGCGTCGCGCCTTAAAGTAATAAAAAAGGGGAAACCAAGTTAGTAAAGAGTTAAGAGTTAGGTCGCTTTGCGAGGACCAACTCACCTGTTCATTTATCTCCTTGACGGCTCGCAACTCCTTCTTCAGCTTCATGCGCCGGTTCTGGAACCAGATCTTGATCTGCCGCTCGGTCAGGCAGAGGGCGTGTGCTATCTCAATGCGCCTTCGCCGAGTTAAGTAGTGGTTGAAGTGAAACTCCTTCTCCAGTTCGAGGGTCTGGAAGCGAGTGTAGGTCTGGCGACCGCGCCTTCGGGGACAGCCGTTGGGGCCTGCGGAGGAGAAAACGGAGAAAGTCGCGTCAGATGGTGGCAACGATGTTTAAGAAGATGTTTTGGCCTCTTTCGCCAGCGCCTAATGACCTGCTAAGACGGTGTCAGACGGTCGCAAATGGTACTTTGGCCAGCTGCAACACATGTCAGGCGTCGACACATGATTTGTGCTATGGGATGGGGGTTGGGGATGGAGGGGTACTTTTGGGAGCTGCACTGCGAATGTCTGACTGCAAATTACGAGAAAAACAAACAGAATGTTGCAAAAGAGCAAGGAGGGAGTGATCTGATGCTAGACCTGACGTCAGCAGCAGGCGCCCCAGGACGTCAACACCCCGGGGTCCATTGCGGACCTGATTCCGCTGCGGATTGGCATCGCACGCAGTGCGTGGAAGGGTGAAGCTACCAATACCACCGACACCGACTCACCCAGCGGCAGGTCTCGCCCTGGTGGCCGGCAGCCAGCGCTTTTCGTCGATTTTCCCCGCATTCCTTTCCCTACTTTCTTGTCTAGTTTTTTGTTTCTCTTTTTTTTTTTAGCAATTTTCCATGCTACCTGTGCGAATTTTTTGCGCGACTGTGCGGAGATGCGCTCGGAATGGCACAGGCTCCGTGTTTATGTTACGGAAATCAAAAATTCGCTATCTACAAATTGCTGTCCCAGTCCCAGCCTAACAGCCTCTCACTTATACCCGCTTGCCGTTTTATGGCTTTCTTGTCTCTTCTTTTTTGCACTGCTGCCTTTGTGCCGAGTTTTTCTGGCAAAAGGTTTTCATGTCAACGGCAATTTTTTATGGTTTGCAAGTTGCGACTTTCCAACGGTAACCGTTCAAGCAGACAAAATAAAAAAGGGACAATTTTTACGTAATATTATGAAAGGTGCAGATTTGCAAATCTTCCTCGGCTGCAGTTGTAAATCATTGGGATTTTGTCTAGTTTCCGCTGCATTTTTTATGAGACTGAACAGTTGGCAAAATATTTACGGACGCATGAGGCCGTGACATTTGAATTTACCTCAACCGATAAGAAGTATCGATGATTCACTGGTGGAATCATCTTCTAGTGTACAAAATAGTGCTGTTACGCCTTAAAAAAATAAATAAATTACAAAAGAAAATAGTTACATAAGAACTAGTTACAGGTTTCTGGCACTTGCTCCAATGATTAAAATGGGCTTAGAAGAGAATCGTTTTATTCAATTCTACTATACGATAATTAAATTCAAATTAATCCTTTAAATTAATTTCTTGTTACACAAACACCACACTCTACTTTTAATTTAAGGAGAGCAGCAATAAAATGCGAAAAACATTGTCACTGGAGTGGACAGGAAGTAGTGGAAAGGGAAGGGGGCAAAAGCAATTTCAATTCTAATCAACCTCCTTCCCGTTTCCCCTCTGCAATCCTGCGGCCAGGAATACCAAACTAATCTAAATTATTTACACGCTACAATGAGCAGCTACAATTCGTCCCATAAATCACGACTCCCAGGACACACGCGCCCCTAAACAAGATTTACGACCCCCGCAATGGCCGCCAATGGCCATGCGCAGGTGCGAGCGAGATGGCTGCTCGCTCGCAGGACGGAGTGATGGAATCCAACATGGCTGCCGCAGTGTCTGCCTTCGCACAGGTAGACACACTCACACACACTTAAGCAGGGAGAGTGGGACAGAGGGAAAGAGAGAACGTCGGCATGGCAACGCCTGAGTTTTTCTTAGTGTGAGTGGTGAGTCGGCGCAGCCAAACCGGAATTGCAAAGAGAGCACTCACACGTGGATGTGCATGTGGATGTGGATGTGGGTCTGAGCGGAAAGGAGAGCGCTCAGTTTGAGTCACGGCAACTCAACTTTGTTATTGATTTTCCAATGCCAACTGCGGTTCCACTCATCTCGAAAACTATTCGGAAAGCCTTAAATCCGCTTGGGAAAATCTTCTGTCTACGACGGTTTCAATTCTGGTTTCGGTTTTGAGTGTTTGAGTGAGCGGCTTTGTGGGGGCCTTTTGAGGGTTCATTGATCTTTCTAAAAATTATGATTTCATTATAATAGGGAGTGTATTTAGGAGCTCAACGAGAGCCAAAGGGGCTAATGAAATGTTGTGGAGGTAGTACACGCATTTCAGAAATGAAAGGTGTTTCAAAAATTAATTGTTGATATGGAGAAATAAGTCTGGTTTGCTTATATACTGTGTTAAACAAAAATATAATATTGAATTTAATTTTAGATACAAACAAAGCTCAAAAATAAAGTTAGTTGAATAAAATCAAATGAATTAATACCTTGAAATGATAATGAATTGGTACTCTTAATTGCATTTCTCTGCTTACTTTCTAACATCATGAGTCAATATAACCCTGATGAGTCATTAAGTGAGATTAATCTCACGAAATACGTTTATAAAGAAAAAATACCTTTGAAGACTTCAGACACAAGCAATTGAATCGTAAATCGACTCAAATTCATAGATCAGAAGTAGGCTATTGCTTGAATTTCAATTACACACTGATCGTTAAATTCACTTGAGAGCTTCGATAGATTTGACAAGCGCTAAGCGGCTATCTTAAGTTTATATATTTGAGTTGAGGTGGCCGGTCGAACCGGTCCGTTGCACAATTACTAAGGAAAACCATTTTCCAATTAAAAATCAATTAGCGCGCCATAAATCGTGGCTGCAATTGAGTGAAGCCACGCGGAAAATCGAGCTGGGGCCTGAAATCTGTTTCGGAATCGGAGGAGATTCCAGACGCGGTGGCGTTGGCGGCCAAAATGGGGCAGATCCAAATGGGATCCAAATGGGCTATTCCAGTGTATACTCTCCGGATCGACTGAAGAAATCCGAGAGGTGACAAAGAGGCCAGGAAAGCCGTCCCAAGGCGCCGCTGTCAACGGTGCGAATGGGCCTGGGAATGGTTATGGGAACGAGAATGGGAATGGGAATGAGAATGAGAATGGGAATGGTTATGGCCAGACCCGGGACAGCGTCTATAACAATGACATTAACAATTAAAAATATTAATAATCATAAACGTAATTGTTCAATAAACAGCGGCGCGTATAAATAAGCACAAAACATACAAAAACGAGAAGCTGAAAAAAACAGCGCAGACTGAAACTTATGATGACATAAAAATCATAAAAACAATTCAAAGCGTACAATAAAGATACTCACACACACACTCAAAGGGGCGAGCGCCATAGTTTGCCCAAGTATCTGGCACTGTGTGTGTGAGTATCTATGTGTGCATTCGAAAGTGGTTCCGTGGGGACGCTGACAAGTCTTCGAGTCTTGTTTATCAAGCGACAAAAAATTGTACAATAAACAAACATTTTGCCGCACAAGTATTTCGTGTTTAGTGTTTGGCTCCTATTTTTTGTCTGCGTCCATCCCTTTCTAGCGTTCTCGCTTTCGTTTTCGGTAAATAATAAACAAATTTACATATCGCTTGACAAAGAACTTTGAAACATTGTGGTGTGTGGCGTGCTCGAGCGCGTTGTTGTTTCAGTTGCCGGCAATTAGCTTGAATTTGAATTTGAATTCCTATTCCTAGCTGGCTCAAATTGTTTGCCGGCAAATAAATTTCATGATTTTGCTGCTGTTGACCATACAAGTTTTGTGCGATTGGAGAACTTTTCCCGCCTTTGACTTGTTTGTTGACTTTTGGCGCGCAAATTCCGTTGTGTATTTGTCTTCGAGCGGAATTTTTGTAAATCTTGTGGGTTTTTGTACACTTTATGGGATTGTGTGGGGAAAATTTAAATATTACTGTTCCAACACTAAAATTTAAAAACTATTTCGACAGTACTTAAAGGGGCTTTATAGTTATGTAAGCCATTTAAATTGTATAAATATATTTAAACGAAGTTTGTCAACATTCTTTAAGTAAAAGGTTTTATATTTGATATACGTATAGTAGAAGATATGGGTTGTCAAATGTGTGTATATCGATTGTATATCGATTTCTGTGTCAGAAGCCTACATGTTTTGGTTTAAATGTTACTTGAAGAAAAAACACATATAACGAATAAGGCATCCACCAATGTGCACGCATATTTATGCCGTCGTATATTTATCTCGTTCTCTTATTCGAGAAAGAAGAAATTTCAGTGGCTGGCATATGTTTTATGCTGATTTGTTTATATTTGGTATGCATTTTCGAAACTAACTTCCCGGATGGCATGTTGAGAGATATATAAACAAAGGGCAGACAAAGATATAGCAACATGCTACGAAATGAGGAATATTTTTGGGTCGCGAGAATTTAGTGATGGCTCAACAAATTCTTCCCTCCGCCGGTTAAGGAAGTTCATCGTTCTGCGGAGACGATCTTTCGCGCATTTAGCGCAAATTGCAATGTACCTCGGGTTAAGTGACATCCCCAGGGAGCTGTTTCTAGAGCCCATTCCCGCCCTCGACTGCCAAGGATATGCAAATGCGTGGAATTCTTTGAGCGACGACGAAGACTAATTAAACTTTGAAAGTAAAGCCGCTTAAACGCTGTTCCGACAAGACTCACGGGTAACATCTGGCGCTTTTGTGTGGCTTTTAGCGAAAAGGGGGAGGATGGACAGGATGTTCAGGATACACAGGATTCTTGGGGGAGTGGCAGGTAAGCGCCGCCATTAAATTGCGCTCATGCTCGACTTTTTGGGGGTGGCTAAAAGCGGCGGCGGCAGCAGAAGCAGCAGCTCCTGGTTGCCATTGCAAATAATTTATGTTTATTAAATTTATTTAAATTTAATCAGTCGCACAGCCATTTCGTACGCCAGAGGGCGAGGAAAAGTGGGTGGTGTCTTCTTTGCGGAAAACCTGGCAGCAGAAAGCCTGCTTAAGGGGGAGTCTTCCTCCTCTGCAATTTATGTGCAGCGCGTTGCCAATGTTGTTGTTTGTGCTATCAGATCTGCCACGCCCCGCCCCACTCTCCGACATCCCATTTCCCCTGCTAATTGTGTGCTTAATCTTGGAAAATATATGGCAAGCTGTCGCTGTTGCTGTCAGTTGTGTTCCGCTCTGTATCGTGGGCAAAAGCGGAGAAAATTCCTGGCAAATGTTGCAAATACAGACAGGCTCCTGGGGGATTAATATATTCTCATCAAATATTTCACGCCATTATTGAAATTACTCCTCGTTCTGTTTTAGCTAAAGGGAAAAGTATCGGGGCTGAAAGCGAATTGTGTACTAGAATTTGCAATTAAAATGCTCTTAAAAGGGAGGTCGAATTTAAGGATTTAATAAAATGCAGAAGATTGTGTGATAAGTGGATAAATTCCTCACTAACTCATAGAAACTGGTAGGTCAAACTGGTTAAGAATAAGATATGCTAACAATATACGTATTGTTCAAAAGTTAATACTCAATTCAAAAACAATGATTTCCAGCAGGATTTCTTAACGTACGAAAACGTTTTATGAGTCTTATCTGATTTTTGCAGCCATATGTTGAAAACCAAAAAAAAGTTCTTGAATCATACCTTACCGATGCATTATCGAATGTAATGAGTGTTCTCATATGTTTTTCCCATTATCTCGCCAGATAACCATTTGCAAGGCCCACATTTTCGAGATGCGCCCTGTATCCCACAAAGTGCAGACAGCCCTTAATTCTGACTCAAGCCAGGAGCCATGGCAACTCAAGCCAACATGGTAACAGCCCGAGTTTTCTTTCGCACAGAGCGAGAACGAGACGGGAAAAGAGAGTGGGAGGAGGAAGGAGAGAGAGCGAGCGAGTGGGATGGCAAATAACGGCAGCGGCAGCCATTAGAGCCATTCACCCTTACTGTCTTTATGGCATTTTTAATCTTGTGGGTGGTGGGCGGCACAACCTCACCGCCCATCGCACAACTCCCACTGCTGCCTGGCATTTTTTGCACGCACTGCAAACACGAGGGTGTGATAAGACAAAATACCCGACATAAATGTGAAAAATATATGGCCAAAAGTGAAAAGGGAAAACGGAAGAAGCCAGCCGCAGAATGTATGTGTGTATGTGTGGGGTTGGCGGAAAGCCTTGCCAAAAGGAAACCGGAAAAATCAGACTCTTTCTGGGGCCCTCCCCGCCTCCAAACCATCGCGGCGAAGTGGTTCCAATAAATTTGTTGGCCCACCCGGAGAGAAAGAGAGAGGAGAAGAGGAGTTCCGGGTGGCGGGCTGGGGCCCAACTAATTTTGGAAGGACGGACAGCTGTGGGGCATTTGTAGCGATGGCCTATAAATGGCATTAGGCGTCTAGAATTGGTAATCCGCAAGATTTTTGCAAACGGCGTCTGTTCCAGGCGCTTTTCCAGGGGACACGTGTCGCCAACTGACCGCAACTCGAGCACCCTCGTCCTATCTGCTTCAGTCGGCTTTTCTATCTCTGTCTGTTCGCCGCAATTTAGTTGCAAATTAAAGGCGTTTAATGTACGCCGCCTGCGATTAAAATCGCCGCGAATCGATGCGACACAATCAACGGCCATTCAATGATCACAATGAAGTGGCGCCAAAGAGACTCCATCTGTATGTGAGTGGAATTAGTTGTGCGTATCTGTATCTGAAAAAGTATCTGTATCTGAGCGAGCTGACATTCGGTCGCTGGTCGGGTTCATCAACACTTTTTGGATCCTTTGTTAGGGGTTCATTTCGGAGGATAAGTGAAGACAAAGGGCACTGGATTGCTAAAACGTCGTTTGGGAAGTTAAAGGCTGTTTGGGTACTCTTTAGATTTAGTTGAAACAATTTTTATAACTAAAAGTAAGAACGATTTTCTATACCTTGAAGCGTTATTTTCTTGTACGTATGTGCATAAAATTCGTAACTTATCTTTTGAAGCTTATTTGTCATGCAATTTCGAATGTAAATAGAATAATTCACATAGGAAAATTTCCGATTTTATGGCAAGGAATATATACATAGTAATGGTGTGATTAAATATTCTGTTGAGCACTTAAAAATTTAATATCTTCACAACTCAGCTTGGCCACCCAGTATCTCTCAGCAAACCTGTGCAGTCTGTCGAGAAATTCAAGACACCTTTTCAACCGGGATAAGGGGTACCAAAAAGGTTCTGAAGCCGTAGCCCAACTGCAATTGGCCTCGTCTAGCCCTTTAGACGGCTCATTGGGTTTGGCATTTTGGGAAAGGCGAGGAAACTGAATTGAAATTGATTGCCTTCATTGGCTGCCACCGCCGGTTTTTTCTCTTTCTCCTTTTTTGTTTCTGAGGCCGTATCCAAGTTCATTTGGTCGTTCTATGAACCTTGGCAAGCATTATATCGACTTTTATTGAAAATACATATAAATTGAGCCAACTGCTTTCGACTGAGGACGCATTCTGGTATTGTTTCTTGGGTGTTTTGTTTGCTTTGGTTGGTTTTCCTTGCCTTTTTCGTCTCATTTTCCCAACTGCTTTCATGGCTCAGTGCACACGGGTCCAAGCACTCGGGTATGTACTTGTACGAGTATATACATATTCCTATTTGGTAAAAACAAACACGAACTCCGGATTCCTATTCCCTTTCGAATGCAGAACTCGGGGGCAGATGTCGGCCATAACTTAGATTGCGTGGGCCGACTTGAAACGATGACGTATTAAAACGCCATTCGGCGAAGCACCCCCGCCCATGTCGGTGTCCCCTCTCTAATCCCCCCAATTTCCCCTCGAACGAGAACGTGACACTTAAATTCGTATAAAAAGCATCGATCGATCGATGCGGGTTCTATATTTACCTAGGCGTGTGCATAACTCATGCTTATCCTCCTCTGCTGGAAGTTTCATTATAATATTATAATGCCCACAGAACCCCCTGTTTAGTTTTCCCCCCGCGAGATGCCAAGGTGTGGTCCTGTGAGCTCCTGAGAAATTGACGATGCACCGCAGACCACAGAAAACGAACTAACCTATTAGTGTTTCCAATCTTGAACTTCCCTCGGAATGCTTCTTGGCTGACAAAGCTGATTAATGGCTCACACACACACACACTCGTGCAGTTGGCCTTTTGTTAATGGCTGCTCGAGAGTAATTTGAGGAAATGGTGGCTGTTGCTGCTGCAATGGTCCCAGATGAAGTCTTTTGTCACCGACAGGTTTTCATTTCCCCCAATGTTGGACCCTTTCAAGTTTGTTCTTTTCACAACTATTACAACCGAAGTTGTGACGGAGAAACTCCAATTACCTGAATTGCTTTATTAGAAGAGATGGCTGAGGGAACGGAAGGATTCCCACATAAGCCAAGAACTGGAAAAACAAGTTTTTCGAGGGGAGGATACCGAAAACACAATAGGCCCAGCGATTCCTTCATTCCCTAAGTGAAATTGAAGGAAAGTTCTTTGGAATTGTAACGTTGAAAATGTCACATATATACTCATAAATCCAAATAACAAACATAAAAGTATTTAATTAATTGGACGCTTAGTTCCTTTCCTAGATACATCTTCATCCTCAAGAAATGCTACCACGTTGCCACTTACATTACCCAACGATAATGGCGCATCAAAGAGAACTGAATGCACCATAAACACTCTAATCTCGCAATTAATCAGAAGAAATAATAAATTTAGCCGCCAGAATAGAACAAGAGTGCATTAACCGACACCGCCAGCTACTTGTTTAATTCCGCGATTAAATTAATATTAACTACTCCCTGTCTTCATATTTATCGCACCGGAAGGTCGGGAAATGGCCGCAGTCACGCATTGCACGCGATGTGGAAAATGGAAAACTGCAAAAATGTCGCACGCCAGAGTCAAGTTTTAAATAAAACTTTTGTGTAAATTAAATATTTAAGTTAATGGCAATGGGTAAAGTTTGCCTAGCGATGTTCTTGTTTGTTCTCACATATGTGCACTGGAAAAAAAGAGTATTGCCAAAAGATCTAAAATCTAATTTAAATAGGAAAACTGAGTATGTTGTATATGCATCTTTAACAGAATACAAATATTTTAATAAATATATTTATTTAAATGTTGAAAAATGTAAAGCTGAAGTATAAACTATACAAACTTTTCTGGCTGTGCGTCAAGTTAGGAGGGGATAAACTCTGATTAAGCGCCAGCGAAGGAAGGGCATGGAGTCGGCAATTGTCTGTGGAACGTGTGCGCTTTTAATTTGATTTTGTCTGGCCAAATTTACATGTCTGCCGGCCCACTACCACTGCCGAAACATCGCGCCAGTCTGGCTGCCATTTTGTCCTTGTCTGTGGTTCTGTCATCCTGTCATTCTGTCATCCTGTCGAGGTCCCCCGCGCCGGATCCTTGTAATCCAAACCCCTTTCGCCAATTTGCGCCACTTGGGCATTAAAACCGCAGATTAACAGCATCACGGTGTAGTTAAAAAAAAACGCAGAAACAACACAACACTCGGAGAAACGTGTCATTTCGAATTTTCCGCCGCCGCAGGCCGAAGTAAAAAAAAAACCAAAAATATAATACAACGACAGAAAACGTGCCGATAACACGGTGTCGCACACTCCCCCTCGCCACTCCCCTGATCAGAGAGAGATAGCTGGGTTGAAAAGAAGGAGAAAGAGAGACCAAATGTAAATACAACAAGACCAAATAAAAGCGAGGGAAACAGAAAACACAGGGAATCGGAAATTAAACAAAACCGAAACGAAATGGAATTCGCTTATCGCGCCTCATAAATTAACCCTTGCCAGCCGTCGTCCATGTTTCGAGCGAGATAGCACCACACATGCAGACAGAGAGGGATGCTAAGTGGGTGGGGGGTGCTGAGGGATCTTAACCCCGGTGCGGGATCAACGATTATCTGCGAGATGGCGGATCTTCGCGCCCCCAGAATGACGCGCCCTGCCAATGACATTGATTGCCGCCAACAATTGAATTTAAACATTGATATTGCATTGATTCCGAGCAAGACGAGTTCAAACCCCAAGACAGAGCTTTGAATTCAGAAAGAGACCGCCTGGCAGGCGAGGAAAGAGACAGGTTCAGAGATAGAGAGGTCTTTGTGGCAATAATTCAATTCCCCGGCGGGCGAGATAATCGTGAGCCGCAATTATGGCTTGTAAAATTAATAAAAATAATATATTTTATTATTCCATTCGCGCCGATTTCGCTGTGCAAGGAATGCAAATAAATCGTGCCATGAAGATAGATAATAGCTTTGTCGACTTTGAAAAGAAATGAGTGATTTGTTTCAGAAAAAATGCAAGCGTTTTTAAAGCTGGCGATAAATTAAGGGGAAAATTTACAAATTGCAGTAACAACCATTCAAAACTGTAATAGTTAATTAAAACTGTTGAAAGAAATGTTTTATACCTTAAACGAAATTTTGCACATGCTTGCGTTTGTAACATGTTATTCCAAACCTGCAATTTTTAACAAATCTATTAGGCAATTCTTGAGCTCTGTGAATGAAATATGATGAATACAAAATATAAAAATTCAACATAAACGGTCTTTTACGACCTCTTTATGTTATTTGTTTAACAAGTTATTAATTGCCGTGGGAGCATTTGGTGAGTTTAATTAATTAGTAGTGCAGTACAAGGTTGAACCTATTTAAATTTCATTGGGAAAGTGAAACAAAACTATATTGATTCAAGAGCTAGTACAATTAAGCTTTAAGAAACTCTTTTGTGGGGTGATCTACTGATTGAAATCTTATACCCAACCAACGATCTATACAGAATGGCAACTGGAACTCGGTGAGTTAATTACTTGTCAAACAGCGGCTGTTAGTGCTGTAAATTGCCCGAATGACTCCGCTCAACGCCAATGGCAGTGATTTATTTACAAAACAAACACCAGAGGATCGCCAGTGGCACTGGGGAAGTTCAGGGGGCTTGAACCCGCTCGAATATCAAACGATCTGTGACGCCAAAAGCTGAGCCGTGGCACGTACTTCTGCGGCGGCAAACTCTGGCACGAACGCTCCGATTTCATTCCAGGTCCAGAGACTACATAAGAAATGCCAAAGACCAAAGCCCAGAGACCAGAGACCAGAGGACCAGAAGGCCTCCACAGCAAAACACCAGCAAGCCAGACTGCGGGGCCATGTGCCGCAATGTTTGCGAAGTGGTCGAGCACAATTAAACGGTTCGCAATTACATGCCACACCAAAAACAGGGGTAGGCTGTTAATGTCACTGGGGGGACCACTACGCGTATGCGCAATGTGGAGAGTTAAATGGCTGGTTTCATTTCCCAATCGATAAAACATCAATTTGATTTTAAGGCGTGAGCTAGGCTTGGGGTTATTGTAAAATGTGAATTTTTAAATTGAAAATAGTATGAATTAACCAACTAAATAAAGGAAAGAATAAACTGGCTAAAGTACATTGCAATTATATTTTATGCAAATGCAACGCTTTGTTTAATTAGTCATTGCGGTCAGCACTAATTGTTAATTGCTATTACAAATTCAGAAACCCATTTAATCACGGAAATAAACCAAGCAGTGAATTAATAAACACACTTCGGTTCCCTATTGTTATTCGACTACATGCCCCTAATTCGAGCCCCAACTAATGGGAAGCGCCATTAACTCAAGTGAAATGGGCATATACATAGATGGGATTGCGATTGGGAATGTGAATGTGAATGCCGATTAATGACCGGCTTTTGTAACCAGCAATTGACAGCGGCTACCCGTGTTTGCGGCTGCCCTTGCCGATTGTCGAACTAATTAAACGTTGACCATTATCGGGACCATAAAACGGGGATCGCTCGGTAGTGGCCACAACATTATGATCGTTATGCACGGCACAAGACCATGCGTAAAATCGTAAATAGATCATAAAACGCCTATAAAAAGTCGTTTAACGAGGCCCAGAACAACGGACCCATCGCAGATCGGCAATCGTACATCGAATCGATCAATCGAGAGTGCGGCTTTGAGTGAGTTTTTCTGTTTTTCTGACACCGAGATCGACTCATTAGGTATTCGGCCAATTGTTATGGACAACAGGAGCTTGCAGTTTGGGGGGCCCCAGCAGTGGGAATTGTGATTTACGATGTTGGTCGGGTACTTGACCGGCATGGTTGAGTTATCGGTGCAACTTTCACGGAGTTGGCTAAACCAACATAGAAAGCAAACAGTTGCAAACCTTTCGTAAACCTTTGGCTGCTTCGGATATTCGCCAGAAGATGACTCCGATAAACAATGAAATTATACAATGAATAGGACAGGAAAGCGAACAAAGGTTGAGGGATTTATGACAGGACAGCAGGAGTCACGTGACGAATGAGTACGACGGCCGATTGCAGGCTGCATTTTACACAGAAGGGTTTCGTTCCACGGGTGAAAGTCGCCGGGTTGAGCAGGTAAATCATATTTTTCAAGGCCATCTGGGCAGGCTCTAAAAAACAGCATTTTCCGGCATATTCCACGGCCGATTAGTCCGCTAACCCATTGGTTCAATGTCAGTCGGGATATTAACTTCAAGGGTTTCCGGTTAATTGCGGTACTTACCGTTGAAATCGCCGCAAACGACACGCTCGAAGGGGCTTCCCATCCAGTCTGAAATTAAACGAGGGAAAAAAGAGGAAAGCAATTAATTTTTGGTTTTTCTTTGAGTTTTTTCTTAGTAACTAAGGAGTTGTGCTCCTCATATGTGCAGCTAATGCGAAATTCCGCGCCAACAGCCTTGAGCGCATCCCGCTGAGTAATGGAGCGTCGATCCCTCAAATCATATATGTCCAGTGCCCCCTCGGACATTTGTGCCACATGGCAGCTTTCATAAACCACTCAATCGGGCCGTTTTCAATTTAGTTGTCAGCGCCAGCCACAAAAAGCAGCATTAGCCGGCCCACTGCAGTCGGCAGTTAGCAGTCGGCGGACCACCGGCCGAGTGAACCTCCGGCCAGTTGGACCGGCTCCACTTTAAGTAGACCACGATGGTCGGACTAGAGGAGGGGGAGATGTCGGCGATATGGCGAAAGTACTGGGCAAGACACTGCAAGATGGAGGGGAGGATGGCGATGCGTGCCAACGACCAGACCGACTCCTCCTAATTAATAAGCAGATGAAGCTGCTCGGCATCGTTGGTGCATTTTTAATTAAAATACACAAATTTCTGGTCGTTCGCCAGTCGTTGTTGCCACTTTATTTGACACACGAAAAGACGAACGGACGAACGGACGGACGAACGGACAGAGGCACCGACATTCTCTAATATGTGCAAAGATTCTGCAGGCCGAGACTTCTTTGTCGCACTGATGATTGCACAATTTATGGCACAGACGTTTCTTATCTGGCCGAGGCAGTGTTCTGACTGCACATGAACAGAAAACCTTAATAAATACCCGGGCTCATAACAAACAATATTGAGGGGAAGAAGTCTATGTGCACATACAATTTAAAATGAGGAGATTAAAAATTCCAGAGTCCAAGGTATTGGATGACTTGGAATATATTTTATAAGTTTGCATTTGTTTTTGTTGAAAAATAATCACTTAATTCAACTAGAAAATTTTTATATTTTTATCTCTAAAAATATACATTTTTTTATAGAACCCACTGCACGTTTTCTGCCAGTGTGCCTACTTCTTAACCTTCTCCTTTTGCCCACACAGCGAGCTGAGATTGCGAATTCGCAGATTGGAAGGCGATGGGAAAGCTTTGCCATTTTCATGCTTTGTCGGGGTGCGCTTTTCCAGATAATTAAGAAAAGTTAACCTCTTTGCTTTCTTATCAGCATAATCAGGTGCAGGCGCGCCGCTCCACACATTTCCCAGCTTTTCCTGCGATTTCCCGCTTCGCCCCCTTTGGCAACATTGTTGATGTTGCTGCCCGAGTCGGTGCAACGATGTGAAAATGAAAATTCATTCAGACGCTTTGGCGTAAAATATTAAAATTCATTAGTTAAATTGCATTTGGCAAGCATTCAGCTGTAAAACGTTGCCGTTGTTGCAGCAATGGTTGTTGCACTTGCTGTTGCCGTTGCTGTTGCTGTTGCTGTTGCAGTTGTTCATGTTGCCGGTGCGTCCGGGTCTGGGTCTTGGTCTTCGCCTCCGAGTTTTTTGGGTGGGTTCGCAGGCTTGGCGAAGTGAAAGCCAAACGAAGAGATTTTTCCGAAGGAGGAGAAGCGATTCTTGTGCAATTCACATGCAACTGCATGGATATAGTGCCAAAACACATACAATACTAGTGTACGTATACACAGCTTTATGTATACTAGTAGTATGTGCATTTAAGGAGTGGAGCAAAAAGGGGGCAAAGGGGACATGGGGGGCTGCGTCGACGTGTCGCGCACTTGGCTGCCATAATGGCGTCATGCTCGTATTTACTTTCATCGCCGCCAGTCGCGACTCTATGATCTCGTTGACAATTTTATCGCCTTGGCGCTGTGAGCGGGAGATATGCAAAATATTTCATTGTGCGAAATACCGTTTATCTTCCCAACCGGCCGATGCTTCGGGTTTTATTCAGCATCAGGTTTTGCCTGCAGAATGTGTGTATCTCTTCGCTGGCCGGCCAAAGAGGTGTGTTAGCCACATATTCATATCTTTCGGGGTATCGACGAACCAAAAACCCACTAAAGTAGAGGAATGGATATTTAATCTGCATAGATTAATAGGAGTGCTGGTTATCGATTTATTGACACCCAATCTGGCCAATAATGCAAATTATACTGGCCAAACAGAGGGAGAATATTTTAAGCGCTTTTTCTTCATGATTTTGAGTTCTAATATGTCGTCGCTTGATATGCACACTACCTTGTTTTCCCATAATATTGCCGTTCCTTAAGCCCTGTCTGCTAGATCGTCAATTAACCATTTCTTATACGGCTTAATTAACATGCCTATGCCGTAAATTCCGAGTAAATCCGGCGTGCGATCTTTTTTCTATTACGACGACCGATGTGCAGTCCATAACTCAGGCCAATTGACAGTCTATTCATATGGTGTCTGCCATTAATCAGGAGGCATTCAACCCGCGGGGCAGAGTGGAAAATTGAATTCGTTCAATTTCTTCTTGTGCACTGTGGAAATCGAGTGGCCTGATGAGAAATGATAAATAAATCTGCTGTGCAAAAATGCGCGGAAAAAGCGAGCGGATCGCGTAAATTAAACTGACCCACATAAATTTGAAGCGAGTTCGCCCGTACTACGTTAGCCGCATAAAAAGAGCGGCGGCCAAAAAGTATCTGAATCTGTATCTGTACCTCTCGACGGATATGTGGATTTTGTATGCGCGGGGCACATCCCAGTGGTTTTTGGTCGGCTTTTGGGGCTATACGCTTGTCGGTGTGGGGCAACCTTGAGGCTATTTAAATTACAAATCGACGCCAAACAACACGACAGACAAGAGAAGCATTTCTCAAACTATTTTCATTTTTATTTACTGCCAACTTTTTAGCTGTTCGCTCATTTCGTTTACGGATTCGAATCGCCTGGAAGACTTATGCGAAATAAACGACTTGGAAGTGCTCCGCAAAGTGTTCATTATGGATTGGAATCGGAGGCGGAATGGCGGTGGAAATGGGAATGATATTGGGGAACGTTTGCGCCACGTTTATCTATTGTTTATAAAAGGTACGGTATACGCTATACACTCTTCTACACTTGGAAAACTCAATTCTGTAATTCGACTGAGCACTTTTTGAATTATACATTTTAGATCATACAGCTTGTAATGCAACACGAATCAGCGTTTGTACCACTGATCGATTTATGAATTCCTTAAGTACTGCATTGTATTATTGTATTATAATTAATCTTAACTCGAATATAAATTATAAAAATTTGTAGTTGACTCTTAATTTTCAGTGTAAGTGGCCATGATTTATATATACACAAAATTCTAAGAGATCGCTTTGTAGATCTCGAAGCCAATTTATTCTTGATTTAGGACCATACACATTCCTTGAAGTGCACGGTTTATTTCTGATTTTATAATGATTGGCATGATATATTTAACAAAGTAGACACGATAGATAGACTCTTCATTTTAAAGGCCGAGTGATTGGTTCAGTGTGATAAACATGTTTTGGAATTTAATATGTGATTCTGGATTTTAAAAATCAAATAATTTACGATAATTTTCCAGACATGAGAAACATATTTGCGACTTATACCCCTACCTGAAAAAGCTGTGATTTAATGTCGAAACATCTCGTCTGAGACACTTATTTTCGTTTTCTAATAACTTTCACTTTGAGATCCGAAATCTTCCCCTAATTGTGTCTTTGATTCCGGCAGTGACTTTTTACTTATGTAGAACATGAGATCCCAAACTCCGTCTAGCGATTGTTGACTCACCTGTAAGCGTCATCCAGGGATATCTGGGCAGATCGGCGATACCGGCTCCGCCCGCTCCCCCTGCCCCCGGCATCACGCCGGAGGCGGGCTGTGTGCACGCGTTTCCCAGCGAGTCCACGCCGATCGCGCCGGCACTGGCCGCGGATACCGCCGATGCGGCGGCTGTGGCATGTTGATAGAACTGAGCGAACTGTGCGGAGGCCGAGGCAGGTACGCTCATCGACTGGTAGCTGTTCATGACGGTGTCCGTGTACCTGCTGTGGGTGCGGAAGAGAGAGATAGAGAGAGAGAAACCATTATTGCTGGTGATCCCGCCTCGTAGTACATTACCCACTCCAACGCCCGTTCTAAAGTCAAATGCTAATGAGGTGGCCATTTGCATGCCCCTTTCACCAACTGCGGCTGCCTCTAATTGCACACTAATCCCGAACACGCCCTCGCACAGCAGGGTTCACTGTACATGCACACGGAGTGCCCATACAGTAGTACCATACTAATATGCAAATGGCCGCAGCGGAAGGTCAGTGTGCGTGCGAATCTCGTGGCCGGCGACAAATTGCCAGCGGCCACCGCAGGCTGCTCTAATTTTCCGACTTTATGGCCATTCAATATGAATGGCCGGCCGGTGGCCGAGGGGAAAATGGCCAGAGTCCCAGGATCCGGGACCCGATAATTAGAGCGCATTCGAAACGGATTTGCGGTTTTGCGGTGTTTGCAGATTTTACTGAAGGTCTCGACTGGCATTTCCGCTCGGCAAATTGAGAGCGCGCGAAATTGGTTCTTGGAAGCTGGCTGAGTGTTCTCTTTTGTATTGCCAATCACGGAAACTTTTTTAGAGGGTTTGCAGACAAATAATCTTGTGACTTTAAAGCTAATACTAATAAACATTGGGTCATTAATAAAATAAGGAACTGCCTGAGAATGTTGCATGTGGACTCCAATTACCAGTGGGGATATTAGAAGTGAAATAATGATATTTTTGCATTGACTACATGTTCTGGTTTCCCGCTAGGATCATTCAAAATCACTTTAATACGATGGGATATAAGCCCGTTCAGACATACGACCCCATACTAAGACTGGGAAATCTAACTCACCTGCACGACTTATCCTCCAGTCCGGTAAACCCGGCCATTCCGGAGAGTCCTCCATGGCTGCTGGGGTGGTTAGACACGTACGGATACATCTTGCTGGTGGGGATGGCAAACGAGGAACTGGCCGCAGCGGCGGCGGCGGCTGCAGCGGCAGCGACGGAACTGGCCGCGGATGCGGAGGCGGACGCGGATGCGGAGCCGGGAGAGTTGTCGTTGAGGCTGCGGTGCAGCGAGGAGCTACCGGACGCCGAGGGCGACGGGGAGCAGCTGCTGTCGCCCGCTTGGGAGTTGCCCGCCGACGGGGGCGTGAGCAACAGTTGCTGGTGGGCGTGTCCGTGCGAGGCAACTGCGGCGGCGGCTAGTTTGCTGATGTGGTGTTGTTGCTGCTGCAGCTGAAAGGCGGCCGAGAGCGAGGAGTATTGGTGGTGCTGCTGCTGCTGGTGGTGCAGGTGTTGCTGCTGCTGGTGGTTCAGGTGTTGCTGCTGCACCTGTGGGTGGTGCTGCTGGAAGGGCGACGATGAGGAGACGGGTGAGTGGGGCGATTGGCCCAGATGTTGGCTCAAATGGCTCGGCGATAGGGATCCTCCGCTCAAGTTGAGATTGCTGTTGTTGTTGCTGCTGCTGCTGGGACTGCTGCTGCTGTTGTTGGTGTTGCTTGTGTTGCTTCCAGCGATCGTGTTGCTGCTGTTGTTGTTGTTACTGCTGCTGCTGGCTGAAACGCTGGCGGAGGCAGAGGCGGCGGCGGCGGCTAGGGCGGCGGCAACTGCTGCAGATGACGAATTCGGGGGGGTGGTGGTTAAGTGGTGCGAACTGATAAACGGCTGGAACTGTGGATACTTTGGCAGCATACTATCGAAAACAAATTTTGACATTGCACATATTTTGCTCTCTGGCCGAGGATCGGATCTTCGGAATTTCGTTTAGTCCACTTGTTGTTCTATTTTGGTTTCGGAGATTTCTGAGTTCGAATGATTTGAGTTCTTTCTCTGAGTCGTTTGGTTAATGGCTAGATTGAGTATTTCGATTTAGAATTTAAAGTTTTAAAGTGTGACTTTAACAAATTTTGTTTGAATTCAGCGTGGCGAGAAGCGCTTCCTAGTCCTGATAAAACCCAGGTTTTAACTTTTTGTGTAAGCACAAGCTAAATTTAAAACTTCGACTGTATAATTCAAGATTTGGTTTTTTTCAAATGCTTAAGGTATTAATAAATATTCTTCAAATAGCATGAATTATAAAAAGATAGTGATTTCTTGCAATTATCCATAAACTTCAAAGATTTACAACGCAATTTAATATTAATAACTGTCTAATAAAATGTACTTTTTTGAACTAACAAAAATGTGTTCTCCCTACTTGACTCTACTACTTTATATTCGAATGAAAACTACATTGAAATAAGAGTATAATTTACTGCCAAAATTGATCGAATCAAAATGTACTAAAAACCAAAATAAACTTAACGTCAAATGTGATATACAAGAATAAAAAATGGCAAAACAAAAAATATAACATTTTATGGAAATTACTCGGAAAACATAAAAAGAACATTAACCAAATTGAATATGTTAGGATTGAACATAAATCTTTCGGGTAGCATCATACAGAACTCAAGGGGAAAATATAAATAATTCCAATGCTTTATATATTTTTCAGCTAGTTTTCCCTGACAATGCCAATGAGTTAGTATGGGGTTATCTTTACTGTGTTTGTGGGTATAAATCCCAATTAGTAGACTATATGAGATGGCAAACAGTTAGTACCTTTTAGATAGATTTAGTGAGACAGAATTGGAAAACGTTGCCACCTGCACGACTTTAAGCTACTCGATTCTCGATTCCGAGAAGTGAAATGCATTTTGTTACCTTTCTCAAGTTTTCTCTAGCGAACTTTTGGCGAGCAGCTTGTATTTGCAGCTTTTCTGTTTCTGTTACTTTATTCGCTCGAAGCTGGCGAATTCACAACGAAATTTGTTAAATTTGCATATGGTCTCGGGTTGCGATGTTTTTCCAGCTGTGGCACAAGTGTGTGTGTCGCATGCGTGTGTTTGGGGTGTGTGTATCTTTTATTTGTTGTAAAAGCAATTAAAATGCGGTCATCAATTACGCGGAAATTCGAATGGGTGTCGTGCCGGCGGAATTTCGTACGTGTGATTTATAGGCGCGCGATCTTTTTTAATGGCACTCTTGTATTTTTATGGCAGAGTGAGTTTTCCTTTGGCTTTTAACGACTTTTCAAGTGCGTGAGTGTGTGTGTGTGGTCGGAGAAATGCTTTCTCCCAACGATTTGCTTTAATTACTTTGTTTAAAATGCAATAAAACACTTTGCAGGTAGAAAGAACTATCGAAGTCTGGAACGGAAAGGCGAGAACCTTTTTACGATGTCAACTTTATGTCTTTTTAATTTTTATGAACCGCACACAGAGAGTTATAAACCGTAGTGTTTTGACAGTTTTTTCGGTTCTGAATTTCACACACAGTTTTATTATATTTTACGCGATCTGTAACACTTAAGTGACAATAAGCCGGCGGCCGAAACGGAACAATAAACACGGCGAATCGGAAACTGAATCGTATAGCCGCACTACAGTCGTATAGTCGTATAATCGTATAATCCGATTCGGAATCGGAATCGGAGGGCCGAAATTCCAAAGAGTGGAGAGCTGAGTTCCGCAGACACTACTGCGCGCCACGATAATAAATATTATAATAAAACGAAATTTTTAAAAGAGTATAAAAATTTCGTGTAATTGGTAATTCTTGCTGCCAGCGCGGGCAGCGGCGTCGACTGAAACGGCGGCAGAGTGGAAGAGCGGCAGCGACTGAGGCGCTTTGAGTCGTTGGAGACTTTGAGTTGTGTCTGTCTACGGAGGGGGTTTTCCTTTATATTTTTGGTTTTCTATTTTTTTGGGGAGACCGCTTTACGCGCGAGAAGAGAAGCGAAAGCAAAGCCGCTGCGAAACGTCGAGCGTTGTGGCGTTACGAGCAGCGAAACGTTTATGGCGCAATACAAAAGCCATGCGAGCGTTCTTATGGGCAAGTTTGGATGCTGAGTTTGTGACAATTCATTTTGGCTCACTCCTGACTCGAATGACTCGACGTCGACTGCGGCAGCGGCGGCAATAAGAAAGATGGCAGCGCAGCCAGCTCATATGTCTGTCCCGCTCCTGCTCGCATGCACCCAAGCCAAGCACCGCCACTGCTCTCTCTCGTTCTCGCTCTCTCGCATGATGGCCGCCTCGCTGCTTTGAGTGAGTGATTTTCCGAGTTGAGCGACTAACTCGACTCTTTATGAATATAAAGTGAGAATGTGCGAGCTGAGGTGAAACTATTGGAGTCCCGCTTTGAGTGCTATGCTTTTTTAAGTGTTTTATGCTTTGTTTGGCAAAATGTTATTGTTGATTAAATTACCGTGCATTATTCATTTTGAGTGCGCTGGTTTTGAGTGAGTGCCGCCCTTCGATACAAATTAGCCAAAATTTGTATTTGACTTCTTTATGGGATCACCCTCTAGTGGTGTTACAAAAAAACCCTTATATTTCGACAGATGAAAACGCCGACTCGGCAAAATCACAAAAAGACAGCTCTGCCTCTTCTTTTTTCGGCCGCCGCCTTTTGTCCGCCTTTATTTTCTCTCTTTTCTGTTGTCACTGGAATTGCTGTTATGACATTTTTATGAAAAAATTTAAAATTTATGATCGAAATTGGACAACACACAAGCATTTCACCCATCCCTCTCTCCCATTGCTCTCGTCCTCCTTTGTAGAGCAAATGTGTGCGGAAATAAAGCGAATCTGCAATTTCTTAACTTTTCCACTTAGAGAACTTCGCTATCTGGCATTTCGAAGGATTTTACACAGAGAGTTTCGGGGAAAAACGGAGGAGTCGCTGTGAAGTAAATTATAAGTTTTAGCGATTAATCCAATAAATAAAAGAAAAAAGTTATATACAATAAATTGATTAATTTTTATACATTGACGTTACTTAAGAAGTTAAATAAGGACACCAGGTTATAATCATTTCATGAAGCTATTTTTTTATTACGAACTCCATTGAATATGGGGATCCTTAAACTATGTTATTATGTATGCACATAAATAAAATTAGAAAGAATCATGTCAATTATTTTGTTTTTTATTTTTAGTATTTTGTTTTATACCATACAACATCACAGAATTCTCTTATCTCTATATATAATAATGTATGTATATCCATTAGCTAAGCACTTATACATTTGATTTGCTTACCTCAATACACAGTTTCTTAAGCATAACAAATTTATTTTAATTAATTTTTATTTATAAATCTGCACTTAATGTGCTTTTTACCTGTCTGTTTGCTGGAATTCGACTCGTCGTGCTCAAATAGGACTGCCAACTCTTCAGCTATAACAATTGAGTAATTGATCCATTAGCGGATTGGCTAAACAATCAATTTTTGGCATGCTGGCTTGTTAATTCTTTAATGGCCAAGGGTGTATAGTGGTCAAGAGGGGGAGGGGCAGTAACGGCGTTAACGGCCTGAGAGTGCTTTAAAATTAATTGCTCATAAATTCTAAATTAAACGTTTTGCCACACTTTGGTTTCTGCTTATGGGTCATATAGCGAGTGCGAATGAGTGGATTTACTCATGCACTGAAAACAATACTTGGCATTTCCATCTTTTATAACTTTAGATTATGTATAAATCTGTGTTACTGCAAAGAAACATACTTAAATTCAACAATATAATGTTAATGTATACATAATAGGTGAAACATTTTTTGTACTTAAGCTACATATTATCTACTTTTAAAATAAGTCCTAATTTAATTAAACAGCTTTACTTGGAGATTGTCAACAAATCATTAAAGATTGATTAAATGCTTAATTGCTGTGATGTATTTGATATGGAATGCAATGCCCAGCCGCCCAATAATTAAAAGAGATTTGCTCGGGCGAAGGGTTATTGTTTTTCGAGTGTACTGCTGCCCAGATACTCAGCCCCTCACAGCGGGCTGTGATTTACTGCCTTTGCCCCGGGGTTATGGGATGTGGGCTATAAGCGGTGGGCCCGTGGCAGGTGGGCCGCCCAACGACCGGAAAAATGTAAAACGCCCATTTTGATAATCAAAACAAATAATAAAACAACTTCACACGTTAGTCTGACACAACTACTGGGGCAAGAAACACAGCAACAGCACTAACCAGCGAACGAGCCCCATTAAACGATAATAACCGTAATAAACATATAAAAATTGAAGCGGTGGGAGTGAGTGGAGCGGCAACGAAATGCAGAAAAAGTAAATAAATAAGAGAAGCGTAATTTCCAACAATAAAGCACTATTTTGAGTTCCCAGGGATAAGTGTCGAGTTTCGGTCGAGTCGAGTTGAGTCGAGTTGCGGTGCGCTGCGCTGCTTTTCGTTGAGTCGGTTTTCTGACTTCGGTGGTGGATTGCGTGGGCATTACGTGTGATCCTCGGAATCGTTAAACAAAAGCGGAACAAACCATAAAAACAGCTCCGTTTGTAATCTCTCGAGCGACAGGTTGTATCTATAACAAAATAGGCATAAAAAGAAAGGAAACTCTTGTAAAACAAAAAAGACATGAATAAACTGTTGAATGGGTAAATGAAAGTTAATAAAAGTAGCGTAACTTAATCGCTATAGGCGAACAAATTGTTATTTTTATTATTATACATTATTTTCGACACCATTTTATTAATATTGTAATCAGAAGCTAGTTTACATATTCAATTATATACATATCATATAAGTATAGCAAGTGTATTATAATTAAAATATCAGTAAAATTTGTGAAAACTAATTATAATAAAGATTTTACCATATTAAGTTAAAACAAAACGTTTCTTCCCTTTATGTAATTGGTACCAATTAAAAAGGGTATCGTTTTTAAGTTATGTTTTAAGTTGACATTTTAAGGTGAAATCCTATTTGTAAGCAAATTATTCATTGTGGCTTTTATAGATTTAATAGATTATATTTAATTTATTTCTGTAAGTCTACTCGACTGTTGCATTGAGTCGTTTTCTGTATTGATTTCATATCGATTAGAATGCCCAAGGCTATAAACATACTTTCACAGCACAACATGGTTACGAACACTACACAGTTATAGATGCATTCATGTCGCACTCGAAAATCCATTCATTTAACAAGCTGCCAGCCAGTTCTCTTTTGTTGGTTCCCACAACCCGAGAACTACTATGGCCAATGCGAGTGCAATCTGGCGCTGAGTGCGGATCGTAAAAGCCGCTAGAAGACAGGAGTAATTGCCCATAAAAAGACTGTAAAGTATTTCGGCTCAGAGGCAGAGGCAGAGGCGAGTGCAGGAGTGAGTAATGAGGCCTGAATCAATTGTCACTCGCCATCAAATCAATGGCATTGAGTGAGACTCGGCTGGAGTGAAAAGTGTGGCTCAGTGGCGGTGGTGGAAATAAAAAGTAAAAACTCCCTGCACATCAAGTTCCTTCCCTAATTTGATACACTTTTATAGCGTCGGTTTACGGCTTGTTTGGCCGTGGTTTCCCCTCCCCGGATCGCCTCCAACTGACGAATGAGTTCTTCCGACGATTACTAAATGCCTTCTCACGCAATCATTTTTTAATCCCCGATGCGGTCGGGTTTATGGGTCACCCCGAATCTGGGTCTCCGTGTCATCGTCATCACCACGGCAGCGATCTCAAGTCACCTTCAAATTACTCAATAAAATATATACGAGTGCACACCTAATGTCCGCTTGTCTGGCTGTGAGTATTTTCCTCTTCATTTATTGCTGTTTAATTGCACTAATGATATACTGACTCGTTAATGGCGCAATCAATAAATACACATGTTCGTGGGTTACGCGATAAAGTTCATAGCAAAAATATATATGAGACTTACGGCTAGAGGATACATGTTTTCAACTCACCATTTCTGCTGAATAATTATTGTCTAAAAATATAAAAGGAAATAATTATTATTAGAGGAGAGCAGAGCTGTATAGATTAAGATAATAAAAAACAAATTAGGACATAGAATATTTTGTCATAGAAATGTTGTTAGTGCCTCTTGAGGTAAATTGAGTCATCGACAGCGCTTTAATTAGTATATAATTGTAATGATTTTCATTTCCACGTTGGTACATCTCGTATTAATCTTCGTACAAGAACAAGAACAAAACTAACAAATATTAAATTAAAGTATTATTATTTACATTTTTACAGCACCCCAAACCATAAAATTGGTATCTCAATTAATGCATCAAAATGTTTATTGATGTTCTATTTTTATGTATGTACGGAATTAAATGTTTGGACACCAAATATGCGTCTAAGTTATCTTACTATTTCTTTTATAATTTCCGAAGGTCTAGAAACTAAATTACTATTTCCCCCTAATGGTTTCCTTGGCCAGGCTAACTGACTGAAATTCGACAACCCAATCGCTGTGTTTTCGTCATCGCCCGGGATGACGAGCGTGTTTTATAGGCCTCAACAAGGTATTAAAACACACGCATACGCCCCATTGGCGAGGGGGGATATTATGATACCTGCGGCGGTGGTTTTTCAGTTTTCCAGCTTTTCCGCTTTCCCTCAGCTGGAAAAAGGCGGAAAAGCGAGCAGCAGGGGGAGGAAGCGAGTGGGCCTCAGATGGTCTCTCGCTGCTGACTCGAAAGATGGGCGATGATGGGCTCGCTGCGAAAGGAGATTTCAATATCATAAAAAATCGTATTAAGAGAATCTCATATTGGGAATCGTAAAGTTTTTACGACCGTTTAATGGACTCTTGCAGTAAGCGTGAGTATTTACGCGCTGCTTAAAAGCGGTAAAATATGGCCAAGTGCTGTTGTGGGACAGCAGCAAAGAAGACGCACGCACCGCGAAGGACACGGATGTACATAGATAGAAATGCGAAAATGCAGATGTTGCAGATGGAAAGCTTCAATTAGAAGCCAAAAGCAAGTTGGCCATCCAATTATTACCGGGAAACAGTCGTTAAAGGCCAATGCACAGAGGCGACATCTGTTAGCCGTCAGCTGAAGCGCTCGACTATCCAGAGTACAAAGGCGCCATCTGTATTCCGTTCGCAGAAGCACTCACAATTTATGGAAACATTTATGGAAACTACTTTATTTAAACTCCTTTTATACAAATAAGGATAACTTTAATTTAAATAATCCAAGCACCCCAATTTTTGTAAAGCAGGAAAGGATAAAAATTTATAATACCCAGTATAGTAATACAGTTAATTTTTTAACTTTCAATTGATTCAAGCAAGTAGCTGTCTTTACTTGCACTATCCATAAACCTAATTTTTAATTATAATAATCTCAATAAAAACTTATTTAAGAAGTTTAAATGTATATAAATAGAAATAGTTTTCGGCACAATAAACAAAATTTTTCACAATTCTAATAATTTTGCAGAGAGGGTGGGCCAGTCCCGTGGTTAACGGGATATGAAAGGGAAAATTAACGAAGGAAAGAGAAGGCATACGATGTTTCTATGCGAAAGAGAGGTCCTACAACGATCGCTAGTGCCAATAGCTGGGCGTGGTCCGTGATTGTGCTATTATTGGTTAAGATGCATGGGAAGGTCCTTAGGACCTTCCTTTTAGTGGCTTAAGCAGAAGTGGACTGGGTACATTAGGGAATATGAAGAGTTCTGGTAAGTGCTGTGGTGCCAATTTCAGTTATTAGAAACAGTTGCTCAGCAGTTCAAATGAAATCGGATTACGGCTTGCTTAATCGATTAATAACGATAGGATCTCTTAAGTTTTGTGCCTAATTGTCAATTTATGTAATATTTTATTAAAACCCTTGCTCGGAAAAAAATAAATTTCTAAATTGGCAGTATACTTGCGATTTAAGTGCTTCAACAACTTAATGGAAGTATGGCCGGTAAACGTTTAGGAAATGACCTCAGATTGGCGAAGGAAAACAGCATTGTGTCCTATAAGGTACAACCATTCTATTGATCATTACTTTCCGTATTCAATCGCAGACAGTGCAATCGATTCGGTGAATCTTGTCGGTCTAGTGGAAATCTCAGCCCATGTCACCAAGTGGCAGCTCGGTTAACTTGGCTGATTGAATGCCATTCGTAGGTGCAGTCACGTAGCATCCTACCTATAGACTTTGGGCCCAAACAAATGGTGGAATTATGGTGACAACGACCCGACGACTTCATTAGACGCGGCCATCCATCAGCCGGTGGAAAGGGTTATTTGACTGCTGGAAAGGATTTCCTACAATTTCCACCACTCGGATAAATCATGCGCCCAATCCCTCGTAGTGCACTGTGAGAAAATACCAATGTTATGCGTATAATATAAAAAGTGATTTAAATGCTTTTCCCAACAACTTTTAATCCTAACACCATTTTTGAAAAGGACTGGGTTGAATCCTTTGTGATACGTGTATGCCTTCATATGGGTCTATACCCCAACACCGCATATTCTATTGCCATTTTCTCTGTGTAAACTGTCGAATAAATCAGAAAGTTTGAGCAGTGCCGCTCGTAAAACGGATTCCGTCGAATGTTTGTTAATTATGGTTTTGCGTAACTCTCGCATTCGTTTGCCCCGGGTCAGAACCACTCGTGAGTGATTTGTATTTGGGCTCGTTAAAGTGTCCAGCGAAATGAAGTGCTGGCCAATGAGTTTCTTCTCAAATGCGGCGGCACGATCGCTGAGCATCTTCGCCCATTCCCGCAATTCCGCGGATGCATCTCCGGGAAAAGGCACGTTTTTCAAACGCAATTTGCAACAATTTAAAGATTTTTGCGCCAGCTCCAATGGCCGATAGTCGAATCGCCGAAGATTGCTTAGACTTTTGATGGGCTCGTTAGAAGGGCAAATGCCCAGGGCCGTTTGGAAAAGGGGGAGTGGCGCTAATTGGGGGGAAACTGAGAAGCGGAAAATCGAAAGCGCCGCATCTGGTTGCGAAATGTGAGTGATTTTGGAAGTTTAACTGGCGTCTACAGAGGGAACAAGAATTTTTTTATTAACCCGTTGAATTACGAAACAATACAAGAGGGAAGACTTTCGTCTAGTTCCTCGACTATTAAATACCCCTCAATCAACAAAAGGGAGATTGAAGGAAATGGAGATAAAGATTTTTCTGACTGGTCAATGGCTACACCTAGTGCCAGACCATGGTCTTAATTTGTTAAAAACTTTTCAAGTAATAAACCGTTTTTAGATAGAT
The DNA here is from genome assembly GCF_016746365.2 of Drosophila yakuba. Taxonomy (NCBI): domain Eukaryota; kingdom Metazoa; phylum Arthropoda; class Insecta; order Diptera; family Drosophilidae; genus Drosophila; species Drosophila yakuba. Next base: position 13,501,922 of record NC_052530.2, on the reverse strand, counting down.
ATGTAGATATTATTTAATATGTTAGATATTGACTAAAAAAAAGGTGGTCGAATTAACACATTTTTAAAACATTAAATATCCGTTTCAACTTGGCTTTATTATTTATTTATTTATTTAACTATTTTTTACTTAGTTTGTATTTTAATTTATGTAAACTGGCCATTTGAGTGTTTAAAAGCTACACGGCAACTCTAAGCATTACATTTAGTGCAATTAAAGTTATGAAAGTTGGGTAATCATATCAATTAGCTTAATTCGCTGTGAAACTTTTCATAAAACATGCTCCATTACAAGGAGACTAATTGGGCTAATAAATCGAGTTAATTTCGTATAATGTAAGCATTAAACGTGAATTGGCCACTGCGACGCTCAACGATAATTGCTGAACTCAATGCGATGTCAGCGGTATTTGCATGTTTCCGTTTCAAATTAATTCCGAATCGATTGGCCGAAATGGGCATAAGTAATAAGAGGACTTGGAGCACTTGGGTCTCCACTTAAGTGTCCGGTGGGGCATAGGCACTCAGGTGACCTTTGGCTCCACAATGAGTCTCCGAAGAGCACCGACAGATTCACACGAACGGATAGTGGCAACTGGGGGATTGGGGTGGGGAATCCGTAAACCGGATCAACCACATCGGCGGTGCAATGGCGTAGGCAAATGGCCGTGATAAGAGCACCGCCTCTGCACCGCCATCGTCTGTGTTGTTTCGAAGTCTTTTGGTCTTCATAAATAGATTGAAATGAGCCTTTGGCAGGGCGTATTCCATATCATCCCTTCTTCTGCGCACATCTCATTCTGTCCCTGCGCATTTCTCCCTGCCTCAAAAATACCAACCAAAAACCCGTTTGTACACAGTGCAAAATACTATCCATTCTATTGGATTTCATTAAGGAAAAGTAGCCATATATATGTACATTACGTAAGATTTATTTAAAACAATTTTAATTGATGTAGAAAAATATTGTAACTACAACAAAAAATAAAGGATATTTTCTTTTGAATCTGTAGTCCAGTAAGGTGTGCAGCATTTTTTTCAAGTGCACTTTCTTTTTTGACTCATCCATGCGGTCATCGCGGAGGTCGAACACTTGCCTGTCCAAATGGGATGTTTTTGTCATTTAATGCCTGGGTCACAGTCATCCGATTATCGATTGACCGACTTATTGCTGGCCAGCCCGAGGAATCAAAGAAATTCAATTGGAAAATTGAATACCAATGGCTGCCAAAGTGCCGAATAAATTCTAGTGAGATTAAACAGCGAGCACCTTATAATGATGGTAGCATCCCACACAGCAACTATTTACCCCTTTGCATACACTCCATAAAACCATGCATAATAACCTCCTGGGAACCGCAGACCAGGTTCCCTAATTTCTTCGACTTGTTGGCGAATTTACGTGCCGCTGACACTTGCTATCTGGAGCCATAAACTCAGGGGCCTTATCATCGCCGGCAGCCATTAAAAGGGAGTTTTACTGTAGGACTGACCGCGACTTTAAAGCGAACGCACGAAAATTATGCTCACAGCCGGACATGGCGACGTTCCTCCCTTCTACACAGTAACAAAATACTAAATCTAGAGATTTAGAAAACCCTTTTTAGGATAAAATAAATTTGTTTTTAAATATTCGCATTTATTTTAGTTTTATTAATTCAATTGTCGGACTTTAACCTTTATAAGTGCCTTGGATTTTGCTAATAGATGTAGCTACCATTTTAAATACGTTTTTCTTAGTGAAACCTTGTAGATATTGTCCATTGCCCCTCCGGCGAAACATGCAATTTATGGGGGCTGCGACTTGGAAACTTGAATCGCGTCAGGCTCCCAGTGCAATTATGCTGTGAATTATCTTGGCAAATATAAATTGGCCAGCGCTCGCGGCTCAACAAAGTCTGCCACTGGGCAATGGCGGTGGCACCTCCGTTTCGGCGGCAACATCGCGTGCCACACATCGAGACGTGATTACGCCCCGCTAGCAATTCAGTTGGCCACATTATGCATATGCATGTGGATGGGGGACGCATCACTTAACTCACCTCAACGGCCATTTAGCATACTTTACAGGTGCTTTGCGGAGCGATTGAGACGTCTCGCATAGACGGTGGAGAGCTTTTAAGACTGGCGGGCAACAAAGTGATTTCAGGGGAAAAATGGCTAAGCCAAACTAGAATTTTAAAGTTCAAGTTTCGATATAAACAATGCTGCTACAGATCCTTTCCATTGAAAATCTGCTATAAACGCTGAATTCGGAGCAAAAGCTGAACAAAATGTCTAGGTCACCGAAAACCCTGCGATTTATGGCAAAATGCAAATGATGGTTATTTTAAGTCATATTTGAGCTCCGCCATGTCAGCAGTTTGGTATTGTGTTGTGCAACTCGTTTCCATATTCATTGGATGTATACAGATTTTCCCTTAAAAAAAAGTTTTTTTGCGCCCTGGTGTACATATATATGGTATACATATATTTAAAGGATATTTGAGACTAGGCTTCTGCGCCTTAAAATTATCTTTTATTCACCCAACAATTGCGCGGAATTGCGTGTTTTCACTCTCGGTTTCCGGTTATTCTAGACCCATAAATCACAATCAAAAGGAGTAGAACCACAAAACGTGTGTACGCCTTTCGAGTCTGAGGGAGTGAAGGAATCCAGATGGACTTCCGAGTCCTTTCTTCCTACTTTTTTTCCACCGCTGAAGGGTTAAACTGTCCAATTGCGAAAAGGGTCATAAAATGCCGGATTTTCGTTTCGGGAACCCCGGGAGTAGTGACAATAAAATGGCAAACAAAAGTCGCAGGGTGACCAGTTCTCGAAACCCCTTGCCCAGGATATGGTAAAAATATGGAAGCGGTCGGCTCGACAGAATGTCACACCACGTTGTCGCGTTTTACGACCGCCGCTCACCTTTTGTTTGCCAAGTTTATGGCCACCGGCCTCCCTCTTTCCCTCATCCTTTGCAGCCGAATCCGCCATTTAACCGCTTCACTCTCCTTGCCAGAACCAACCGACTCGCAGCTGAAAACACGGCCAAAATAACCACTGGAACGCAAGCCGAGTTGGCAGTTTTTTTAATTTATCGATTCGCAAGAGTGTTGGTATTTATAATTTCAAAGAAAGAACAGAAACTTGCTCACCTTGGCCACAGTCGGTAACCGGTTGCATTTTTTGGCAAATGACTATTAATAGTCTTGACCTTCAGGAATGTTGAGTGCGCAAAAAACTGCATCCGGAGAAAGGATATTCCCTGGAAAATGGTTAACAGGTATACAGCTGTCCGTAAAAAACTCAGTTAGCCGTCTAATTGCGCAACTCAAGGACTTTAAAACGCGGCAGGACTTGTAGTGTCTGTAATGCAGCCCGTGCAATTCGCCTAACCCTTGATGTAAACCGGTGAAGGACGTGAGGATGTCCTTGAATCCGAATTCCTTTCTCCTACCATTTATTTTATTACACCTTGAACTTTGTTTCTCATCTTAAATTATATAAACAGAATACAATTTTTTTTCTATATATACATAAACATATATATATACATTGAAGTTTGCAGATGGTGGGTTTAATTTATTTAAATTTTTAATAATTTATATATATTTAAAACGGTTTACAAATCGTTTAAAATTTGTCATTTCTAGCAATGAGGAAAAATTAAAAAAAAAGATTTTAAATTAGTTAGTAATTTAAACCACTTAAGACTCTAAAGGTGAAAAATTATGTTTATGTTCAAATGAATATTGCTTGTTCGATCGAAATAATACGGTAATAAATTGATTATAACTTGTGCTCTGAAACCAAACCAACTGGCCAATTAAGTCCAATCAAAATGAAACAACCGTAAAAATACAAATAATAACGAACGTAAATGCGTTATTGGGCAATTCTACGAGATCGCCGCAGCTGAAGAGTCGATCGGCAATCTGATTCAGAATATAATTTCGGCTGGCTCGTTGACAACGCCTCACTGTCCGCCAAATCATTCATAATTCATTTTGTATGCCGCATAAATGTTTTTACTATCAATAAAAGCGCAATCAAATTAACATTAAACTTATTTCGCTGTGGTGGTGGCTCTTCGCCGGGATCGAAAAGCACGTAATTATTATAAAATATTCCGCCATTCCGTTGGACCATCGCATTCTTTTACTCGGCTGGGCATGCCGTGATTTCTGTTTTCATCGTTTGTTGTGTCAAAACGCTCCGAATCTTATCATTAAAAATAGAAATTGGCTGTGATCTGTGTGGGCACCATCTTTCCTAGTGGTTTTCGCATTCGCTTTAATTTAAATCGTAGATGTGTCGACGCCACGGAGCTTGTTGACATTATATTTACAATAGCAGAATGTGCAATAAAATTAAATGAACGGCTTATGTAAATGCCGAGTAATTGTGGACGGACATTTGCCGAGAAAAGCACGGCGAAACGAGCGTTTCTGCCATTTTCCATTCGGTCCGGCCCTGAAAATGTGTTTTCCTAATTAGTTTTCTGTAAGGAACAGTTTCTATTTTTATGCCAGTCACATGCCCGTCTAAATGGTCTTACAAATGGTGCACTTCACCAGAGCCAAAGGGTGATCATCTAGAATCTTAATTATTTATAGAAATGCCACATAAATCTAAAGCGAAAAGGAGGAGTTTGTAAAATTAATTTTTCCTTTTACACTAGATCTTAATCTCTCTTTCCATTTGCATCTGACATAGGAATTTAAAATGTAATCAGTGCTCTGCTGAGGAATGTTGAATGTTATCAGAACATTTTTTGGAAGTGGATTTTATAAAAACGTATGTATGTTAACGACATACAAGGTCGATGTAGCAAGCAAGTTGTTGCACATTCTGTATTTCGTTTTTTAGCTCTATATATGTATACTAAATTTCATATTTTCCATTCTCCAAGAGCGTTGGTTCCATACCAGTGCTTTTAGAATTCCTGAGTTATTTGTCTGGAGGTGAGCCATTCCAATTATAATCCCATCGAGAACCACATCTGCAGGTGATTAATCGGAGCATACAGAGCAGTCGGCGTTCCTCGAATATCGTGAGAGCAGTAGCACTGCGATGGCCAACTGTGTAGACGGGCTGCCTTCATGGACAAGTGCATATGGCATTGGCATTGGGCTGGAACGACGGGTGGGCGGCGGGATATATGTGCACCTCCACTTGAGCCAGTTGCTCATTACACTCGACTGGATAATTACGAGCATTTCAATAAACAAGCACAAGAGCCGTGTGCTCGAACTTGGCTCGAGCTTGGCATTATGAACTGTTTCCGAACTGCGCGCACATAATACCATATTTCAAATTTCAATTAAGTCCAAGTGCTGAGAGAGCCGTTCCCCTTCTGCATTTCCCTTCGGAACAGCCCTCCAATGCCAGCTTTCGGTCTGTTGATCTTTACGTTTCCTATTTGACTTCTGACTTCTTGAAATATAAACATTTCGTTTTATGGCGGTCGATCGATTTCCCCCATTTTCGGCCTAAAAGGGACTCAAGTGCAGTTGCACTAGGCCGCCTGCATTGCCAAATCCCCTTGATAAAATGTGCTCTCCCTCCAATCCCACATTTCATCTTCCGTCCCTCTTTCCTGGGAGCCAGCGAATCGGACTTAGCTAAAAAACTAGTTTAGCTTTGCATTCGAAACAAGGTGCGGGATTGGAGCTTAGCTCCGGGGGATATTTTTTAATAAACCATAAAAACGTTTCTAAAGTGTCACACTCAAAATTTGTGCTGTCACATAAATATCGATGCCTTAAAACAAATTCCAGCGATTAAAATCTGAAAATGGACAACTTTGACCACCTAGCGCATTAGAGGCCCGATTGAAAAACCCGAAATTAAAACCCAGTCTCGAGAATGAGTGGTCTGTGAGTTCGTATCTGTGGGATACAGATACCAGTCGGATTACATTAGGCAACACTTGGGGCTCGAAGATACGGAGAACGAAAATCATTTTAGAATATCAAACCCAGAAAGCCAACACAACTCGGTGGCCCTTTTGCGTCAGAAAAAACAAAGAAAACGCTGTTCAAATTTACATTCCATTCCGAAAGAGTTTCTGGAATGGATTTGGGGATAGTCGAATCTCCCTGTTGACTTAGGCGGCTCCCGGTTCCATTCGCTCCCCGGTTCAAACAATATTTTGCATATTCCATCGATTTTTCGACTCCGAAAAACGAGTGCGCATAATGAGCGTGCGAGAGAGATGGTAGAGCGCAGAGAGAGATGGCCTTTTACTGGGTGTGTCTCCAGCGAGAAAAATAGATGGAGACACGGAGGATACCAAATAGAAGGAAGTTTGTCGCCAGAGAGGATAATTTAGTATCGATTCCACATCATATCCATGTCTCCGCCGCAATTTCAAGTCCCTTTTCTAGCAAATCTAAGTCCTCGGCGCATAAATCTCGTTAATTTATGAAAGATGCGTGCGAAATGCCAACAAACTAACTCGCCAACGCCCACGACCCGCACCACCCACCGCAACCACTCTGCACCACTACACCACTACACCACTACACCCTGCACCACAAACCACTTCGGCTGTCACGCGAGTAGCTGTTCTGCATATCAAACCGAAACTCGAGAATGCCACAATGCGACTGCACAGAGGAAAAATGTGCGTCGACTTCCTCGACAGAAGAAGTAAAAATATTTTAAGATTTATTTACTATTTATTTATATATTGTGTAATGGTACTTTTATTTTCTGGCAAGAGTTTTCCATAACGTACATAGAAAAGATTGTCTTTGATTTTTAAGCATGAATGCAAAGTATGTTTGTAATTTCCTTCTAAAATGATGCATAATTAATTTGAATCTTTTAAATTTGTTAAATTTTTATTTGTAAGCGATTTGCAGTTATTAAAACGAGCTTCAATAGTTTTCTGTGTTTGGGAGTGCATGTCCGCTTCCAAGTCCGAGTCCAAATCCAATCCCTGACCATGTTTTGGCCCCAAGTTCGTTTGGCTCTTGTCTCGCTGACATCTTTCGATTTATTTAACTGTCCATTTCTGTCGCACTTCGACTAACGATTTTCTAGTCAAGTCTGCGTTCGGTGGGCAAATTTATTTGCCTTGCCCGACATTCCAGCGATCAACTGTACGAGGGGGACAATTTATGCAAATGCCTGGCATATTAATACTGTTATGCTTTTGTAATGGAAATACCTGCAATTACCACTTGGGGCTCTATTGTGTAGTGGCGCTGAGAAGAGCAATTAACGCAAATTAGTTTTTGTCTTTCGAGGGGAAGACTAAGCAAAACACCTAAGGGAAAATAAGTTTATTCTCTCTGTTGATGCGTAAGCAAGTGGTTTAATTAATTTAAAGTTGAAGTTTATTCCTCATTAGAGATGGGTAATTTTAGTTAAAGGTTCTTCTGATGACTCAGCAAACATTATTTTAAATGAGTAAAGTTTGCTTGTTTTACTAAAATAGGGACTTCATACTCTTCAGGCTTCATATACATATATATTATTTAAACAGTGTGCCATGTATAATATATGGTATAGTTTTTGGTTTTGAAATGAAAGATGTCAAAGGCTGTCTCATAATGTGAAATAAAATATTTAATAATCTAAATCGCACTTTACGACAAATATGCGACAATATATGGCATGCGGCTGGAATGTGAAATAAATAACTCAAAAATCATAATTTCTTGCTGTTCTTGCATCTACAGACCCCATTATCACCATTATTTTTCTGTTCGGCTCTACAGTAAATAATAACACTGTAATTACGGAGAGTAATGAGCTCATATGCGGGTGCAAAAGTCATTGATTACTTATAATGGGCGATTATTATTTATATAGATGGATGTTTTTTGTACTTTTTCCTCTACAGATGTGAGATAGACCTGCCAGAGACTACGATCGCAGTGCTGTGCTCGTCCACAAATGAAATGAAGTCATAAAATTATTTAAATCTGTACTTAAGTGACAATAAAGCACATTATGTACATTTAACGATAAGCGACCATTGCAGATGACGATTTGTGGAGGCGATTTTCAGTAATCATCAGACTGACTTCAACTCGAGTTGTATATGTATATATACACATATAGAAATACAGAAATTAGCCCCTGTATTGTATATGACACTGATAAAATCGACGATGTACTGCTTCTGAGCGACACGGTATCCGCACCTGTAATCCAAAAATTTCAAAGATCCCAAATGCCTTAAGTGCTCGATTGTACACTGCATTTATAATTTATGTATTGTTATAAATTTGAGTCGATCGGATTACAAGCTTTTAGAGAGCTCTCATCCTGGCTTAAATGACGCAGGTGCGGCTAATGGAGTTAATCAGTGTGCAGTAGGGTGACCCGCTTATGGACAAAAAAAAAGTTTATTGAAGAAATGTGTACCATGAATCCACGGTCGCTGCTCGTAAGGAGTAAACAATATTTCGATAATAGAACCATATGCAGAACCAAAAGCAGATGTAGATGCAGATGTAGTTGTGTGTAATACAAAGTATTTGATATATTTATTGTATCTTTGATTAAGAAAAGTAGTCACGAATTATTTCACACAGACAATGTAAACAAAGTGGTTAGCCAACCTATCAAACATTCGTCTGAAGTGCATCGCCCTAATGCCACGCTGGCTTATCCATTTGTTCTTGCTTTTGTGTGTGTGTCTTAAGATCCCCAATAAAAATGCGTGATTACGAGCATTTAATGCAATATATTAATTACCTCGCCTTCGCAATCCGATGGCGATGTCGGACTCCCCGGACCGAACGCCCGCCGCCGAGCAATCGAGCAGATTAAAAACTGGAATAACGTCTCTGTCAGTATCTTCTTGGTTGGAAATTGTGGCGGATATTCGAGCGAAGGCTCCGCCAATCAAGAGGTCGGAACTCTGCAACTTTCGGCGGCAAGGTGGGCTGCTCAGGTGGGGGAGGGGAGCCTCTCGACCGGGGTCGAGACGACACATTCGTTAGCCAATTTACGGGCGACTAATGGCAATAACGAATACACTTTATGGCCTCATCCGTAATCGAATCGCAATGAAAACTGCACAAATCGTGCAATTTCAGGGCGGCAAAGCAGCAGCGCTCGCTGGAAATCATATTTATGCGGTCACCATTGCTCTTCGAGTGACCATTTTGAAGCCATTCGCAGAGCAGTTGACAAATTAAATCATAAAATCGATGCCAACAAAAGCCAAAACAAAGGCATGCCTCGTAAACTTTTATGCATACTTTCGTAAAGAATTCCCATTTAATGCCTGCCGAAGCTGAGCTTAAAATCGGAACCCGCGCACTCATATTTTCGGTATTGGGCAAAACCCGTCGGCTCGTACTTATGGCCATGTTAATGGCTTTTTAAAGCGATTATGCGAGACGTTTTAATGGATTGTCCGAGCCGGATTATGATCGATTCATGCACTGGAGCCATTGGCAGGGATTAAATCATTATGCAATTAGGTTTTGACTTTGGTTTCCTTGCTTAGACAAAAGATTTTACGACTTCGGTGGCTGAGCGAGACATAAACCGAATTTAAAACGCCACCAGATTTATGCATCTTTGATTTAATCTCCGGCTCCGCTCAAATTCATATTAATATCAAATGGCAATAAAAGGCAAATATTTAAATTCGTTTACCAACCCTTTGTTGTAGCTGGTCCCACTTCGCTGGCTCCGCGGTGAGGTGTAGTTTTTATAGGCGTAATCCACAAATGTTATAAAAACACACACACACGCGCGAAGACGCAGACCTGGAAAGAAAAGAGAGGAACCATATATTAAATTAATTTTTTCAACCGTTATTAAGCACATATAATTGGTTTTCGGATTTGGGTAAAATGTGCTGCTAAATACACCCACAGACGGTTCAATTCATTCATATAGAATTCATTATTCATTTAAAGTTTTTTGGTCATTTCCATTATAATTCAAGCAAAACGTTTATTTCAAAATAATTAAATTACAAAATAATTTTAAGAACTTAAAATATGTGCAAGTTGATTTTTTGCATCACTTCTTCTTTGACTGCCATATGGGATAAAATAGTACATTCATTTTAAGCAAGAAATTAATATTTATTTGCTCATGAACGCCATACCTATCGAACTTTTGGGTAAGTACTTGGAAATGATTCAGAGGTCACATAAAATACATCTTTCTCAAGCTCTTGTATTCTTAATTGCCTTTCGGAATAGCCCACATTTAATAATTTACACTCCCTGCCGGTAAAAGGAAAAGAGTCCAGAAACAAATTTAATTTCGAGATTTTAAAATGGGAATTACTGGGTTTTCCATTTGGTGGCAACTAATTGAACCCAATTCCAACCAAACCAGCTGCCGTTGCAGGTCGTCAGGTGCGCCCAACGACAAGTCCCCAGTTGAAACTCGTTTTTTTCTATTTTAATAATAAAAAGCGAAGATGTCGAGCTTGGAAAATCAATTCCGACAGTGTGTTGCAGGTTTTTAGACCGCCAGAGACCTTGGTCTGAGTTTCACTCAACGCGTTTTGCTCATCGGCGGCATGAGCCCTCCCCGGCGACCACTCGCAGTATTTATTTCTTCTGCGGTTTTCTCTGGAGCCCCAAGATTCCGCCACACAGATCCCTCAAAAAGTCTCCAACGCTGACCGCTCAGCAAAGGCAGCAGACGCGGCATAAGTTGCAGTCACCGCTGACGCTGACGCTGCCGTCGCAGTCGACGCCTGCGCTGCGCCACTCGTCGTCTCGCTCCCACCAAAATGGCCGCACTAGCCTGCTTTCGCTCTCCCTTACGGCAGCCTAACCGGTGTGCGAGCGGGTCAGAGAGATCCGTCAGCCGTGGGCGCAACAGGGTGCACACTATGCTGCTCCCAAGTGCCACGCCCTCGCGCCCCAAAAGTACTAGCTCCAAGAAACCGCCGACAGTCGGGCGGTGGCGGTCCGCTCGCACCGCTTAATGCCCGCGTTTGCCGTCGCGATTGCTGATGTTGCTGATGTCGTCGTGTTTGCATGTTGCTGGAGAAGCTGCTGCTGTTGTAGCAAGATGTTGTTGCTGCTGTAGTTGCTGTTGCAGCTGATGTTGTTGCTGCAGCTGCTGCTGTTTATAAATTGGCCATTGTTGCTGCAGTGTATTTGTGGTTGGTTTAACTTAAGTTCCTGCTTATCTCTGCTGCAATTCAAACATCGAACGATGTTGCTCTTGTACCTGTTGTTGTTGCAGACGTGTCTCGTTTTGCTGCTGCTGTTGCTGCTTTTCAGAAATGGCCTATTGTTGATGAAGCGCTTTTGTTTTTTGTTGCTAGTATAGCTCAAGTTTCTATGGATTTACTTATCTTGCTGCAGCTTAGACTTTAAGCGATGTTGCGTTTGTTGCTGCGTTGCCTTTTGTTGATAAGTTTGCTGCTGCTCTGCTGATATGACCTTTGTGTTTTGCTTATTATTCTTTTTTCTGGTGGCTGCCTGCGAAGTTGCTCCCAGTTTGGTTTCTGCCCGCGTTGTTCATATGCTATGGTTGATATTATTTTCATATTGATATTGCTCCTGTTTTTGATCAATGCTCATAATTTTCTGGAAGCTGATTTATACTGCGACTGCTGGTTATGGAGTTGCTCCTATATTAAAACACACCTTAGATAACTTTTTACGCTCTCTGGTTACTGATTCTTCTTCAAGCTTTGCTTTTATTTAAGCCGTTTCATCTTTAATATTTGCTGCGGCTGATGCTGCGTCTGGTGTAGTCGCTGTTGAATCTGTTATCAATTCGAATGCTTGGGGAGCTGGCAAGGCTCTTAGCTTGAAGCTTGGCAATTTCCAGTTGATTGGCTGCACTTCTCGAGATTTTCGATATATCAAGACGAGGGAATTTGCATGCAGAAAATGATGCTTTCTGCCAGCCAGGACACTTACGGCCAAGAGGAACCAGGAGCAGCTGCAACTTGGCCATCTCCTCCAGTTGGCCTTATGGTGCAAATGGCCTGAAGTTGGCGATGCGAAAAGTGAAAATGCAGTTTCGCATTATTTGATCCCTCCCCAACCCCCTGGCATATCGCTCTCTGCTGCTGCTGATAGTTCTGGGTGCTGCGTCCCGGTACTGAGTCCTTCGTCCTGCCGTCTGGTGGCAAGACAATGCCAGTTCTAATCGTAATCATGGTTGCAATGTAATGGCAAAATGCCAAGAGCCTTCCTCCGCTGCGCTCACCTCTCTCATTTCTGCTTCGGTGGTTGTCCTTCGCTGGAATTGCACTTTTTATGGCATTGCAATTAGGGGTAAGCGCATCGATGCACACACACAGATACACTCAGATAGCGAGGTAAGGGTGCAGGGGCTGCGCACAGCTAAGGGTTGTTAATTATCTACAGAGAGGTGAACAGCGGGCACCCATACCAAGACAACAATTATCTGCGAATGCTATATTGCAACTGCCCAGAATGCCAAACAAATAGTTTTTAAAATAACTTTGTGGCAACTATATTATATGGTGGGAGATAGTATTTCGATATATTCAATTCGTTAATGAGCTTTTAAAGCTAAAAAAATATTTTTGAGAGTTTTGTACTAAATTAGTATTTTTGCAAAAAACCACGTTTTAACTATTTTATACAAAATTAAATGCTAAATCTTCTGGGTGCCAAAATCCAAGGAAAATATAACGTTGCTAAAATAACAATAATTATTAAATAATTATTTAAAATCATAGATCTGAATCTCATTTGAGTTCAACTTGGTGTTGGGCTGGTCTCTTGAAATGCCATTGAACAAGAATTTTTAATATAAGTCAAGTGCCGAAGTGTGTTATCAACAAACGATTTATGAAATGGGAAAACCCACAATAAAATCCCCAGGGCCAGCTCTGATCCAAAGTCAGAGTGGGATGCAAAGGTGAAGGGGCATGGTTTGGGACTGGGAAATCGGGTAGATTGGTCCACTGTCGTTGTATTTGCGCATTGTGCAGAAAAGTCGTAAAAATTTCTGCTGTCTACGTTCGAAATGAATGGGGAAAATGAGAAAAGGCCGCCACGCTGCTGGCATTCCTTCTTATTTTTCCGGGGCAGACCGACGAAGAGTTCTTGTAAAGTTTACGAGCGCAAATATAATTCAAATGGTCGTTAATTGCAACAACAGCGAAAGAGGCTCATAAATGGATTGGATACCCGCTTGAAGAAGTGGGCGGGGTTATATACTAACAACCTCTCCCACCGCACAGAAACAACAAAAAGCTAAGGCAGCTGGGACTGGCGAGCTTTTTTTGCAGCCGGAAAAGCACAAAAGCAAAACAAAGGCCAAGCACGTGGTGGGGATATTTCGGTGGTTATATTTCGAAATTTCCCTATTTCGATTCAGTAAGCGTTACTGGCTTGGCCAAAAAGTACCAAAGAGGTTAGATTTTGACTGGGAGTGTGTGTGTGTGTGCGAGCGCCCCAGGGAAATTTCGAAGCACGTGCGTGTGAGTTGCGCATGAACGGTACACCAACACTTTCGAACAGAAACCCCTCACAGATACTCCTCACACAGATACTCTGCTGTACTGGGGCTACGATATCTGTGAGATACGCACAGATACGGCGGCAGCGCCGCCGGCGTCACAGCCGACGTCGCTGCCGGCGTTTGAGAGACCGAGCGGCGTGCAAGAAATCGTCGGGCAACGGCTTCAAATGAACGCAAAACGTTGGAAAGCAAACAACCCCAAAAAACCCATCAGCTAAAAATAAAACTGCAACTATCAAAGTGAATCTGTAGAAAATGAGTGATAGCTCAGAGTGCTTAGTGTTTATTTAATTACTTATTTCAATTGTATTTACAAAATAAGTTGTGATTTTGTTTCGTTTGTTTGTTTCCCCATTAAATCTCGTCGCGGAACTGGTTTGCATTTTGTATCTTTAATCGCTGCAGCTCGTTCCTGTGTGGGTAAGTATCTGTGTGTGTGTGTGTGTGTGGATGACAGCCTGCACTTGCAAACCAGTTTTAAGTATTCCCCATCTATTTCATCTCTTTTTGCAGATAAAAGTGAATGAAACCCTAACGTTTAAACGCCGCCATAAACACCAAATAACAAATTTTCTGGCAAACATGGCATGTCATGGTCCCATTAAACGTAGAAAATCAGCCCAGAAATTCAACACGACGACAACTTTTCGACTGTCCCAGAAAGCAAATATGTATAGTGTACTTGTGTGCGTGCCATTGACATTGACTTATGGTCATGATGGGGTTAGGGGGGAGGGGTGTAAGGGTGGGGGTTGATGGCTAGAGGGGGGTCTCGACGCTATGACAAAAACTTGGATTCTCTCGTTTCTTTTTCGTCTTTCGTCTTCCACGCACATTTATGGTTTGTTTTGCTCACACGCACACTCCCACTTACTCATACCCACACAAAAGCCTACGCAGCGGTAGAAAGAGAGGGCAGGAGCAGCAGAGAAAGAGACGAAACATGTCTCGGATGATGATAAACGCCTCTCGTCTATTTTGGCGGGTCCATGAATGAAACAATTGCCCCGAATGACTGACTGCCAGACAGATAGCTACAAACTGCCCTTACGGGGGGTCAAATGGGAGTATTTTCCGGTTTCGGGGACTTTTCGGGGGACCTGAGGGTACAAGAGACTGGAAACTTTGGGCCCGGAAAGCCGACAGCAATGAACATTGTGCTACGACAAGAGTCTGATGAGACAGACCATCATGAAGCTCATCATCGTCGGCGATAATAATGATTTTCATTTGCACATTCCACTTGTTTCGCTGTTGCCGGCTTCCAGCACTCGGTTTGCATTCAGTGGGGCAGGTTATTTATGGCACTTTTCCTATCGCCACTCACTGGAGTAATCGATTTTTATTGGATTAACATGGCTTTCCGCATGATTTGGCCTTCTTCTCGTTATCACTTAGCAGGTTTCTTAACGCTGAGGAGTGGACCATGACTAATACTCAGTCAACTGGATAAGCTGGTAAGACTTTTACGTTTCTCCTGCAATTATTGTAATTTAATTACCAGATGTAAATAACCAGATTTACTTTAAATGCATCTCTTAGTTAAGAATTTGAATAATTAATTATTTAATGGGTTAATGTTTCAAACTGGTTTTTTTATAATGTTGGTAGACCACTTATGTGCACCCTCCTCTAGTGGGTCTTTAACGATTGGTTGAAAATAAGTTCATTGGGTATAACGGCTTGCACTTAGTATTTATCACCATTGCTTTGGCCTGAAGTTCCAAGAATCCCTAGAACCTTCCCTCAGCAATTTTCCCCACCCTGTTTCCATGGCGAATGGGGCGTATGCGCAATATGTCTGCGCATCCAGCATTCGACCAGAAATCGGTCAAACTGCCACCTGGCTACTTATTAGCGGCACTAAATCAAATCAGCCTGCCCGGACAGACAGATTTTACGAGCGGTGCGCCAGTTACGGAGCTGCAGTTTTCACATGCGTATAAATCAATCAGAAGGGGACCCAACTTTGGGCATCAGACCAAAAGGTCCGAAAAGGTTCGAAATTCGAATTCAGAGGTCGTTTCCTGAACTCAGATCAGTTACAAACTGCACCAGCAATGGCAGTGCAGACGACAGCCATAAAGTTTAGTTTTACGACTGCCAAACGCATAATTAAGCACTCTCACCTACACGAGAACGCATTCGCCAGGGGCGGTTTTTGGGTTCTGAGTCTCCGACTCACACACACACATAAGCACACACGCACACACATGAAGACCCACCCCCTGAGACAATGGCGGCCAAATGGCAAAAACATCCCGCTTGTTTTTATCCCCGTTTATACGAGTTTTGATTGCGATATTCGGGATTTCGTTCAATGCGAACAGATGCAGGCGTGAAGCATCAAAGGTGGCACATGAAACATATGCAGAGGGAAGCAGTCTTCACTCGCTTAAGCGAACTCTAATTGATTACCTTTCTTGGAATACACATATGATCGCCGATTGTGCCTCTCCCTTCTGAAGTGCTAAATAAAACAATCTCTACGAATACTCATTTTTCATTCCAATAATATATTAAAATGAAATCTGTCTGTCTTACAGTATGTACTGGCAAGATTCCCAACGAATGTGATATTGTATGAATTCATGCTGATGTCGGGGGTGGTTATTCGATTATTTTGTCCACTTCGACCATTGCCCCACTCCCTAATGAGGCTGCAGAAATGCCAGAGAAGAGGAATTTACATGTGTGGCTAACGCCCCGAACATTAAATTAATGCCCTCGGTCAGTCGGTGGGTCTGGCCTTGTGAATATTATCAAATTGTCGAGCTCGACTTGAACCTTGGTCGTCGCCGCTTCGACTTTGAATGCATGAATGGCCGGCAGACAGTCTAATTTGGTCATTCAAATTGCAGCTCAGACAAGAGGCAATCGTTATGGCAGCTGCTGCTCCATGGAGCATAAATTGCACACTAATTGTGTCCATTTCAGGGCGTCGCTTTGTGTCTTCACATCCAGCCCGGCCACCCACTTGGCCGGCCATTAGTCGTTTTAATAAAACAAAATAAACTAAAATACAGTGGCGAACTCTGTGCGCAAGTGTCGTGGCCATCTTCAACCTCAGACTGGGTACTGGGTACTGGGTCCAAGTCTGGATTCCAGTCTCTGTCTCTGGCATTTCCTCCAACGACCTCGAATTTTCCGCTGGCGTGGCTGTCGCCATCGCCATTGCCATCGCCTCGTGTTTAGTTTGGGTGTGAAATCTAATTTGAAAAGTTTGTGTAGTCATTTTGATGCCGGAGCGCACTCAGCAGCATATGCTACCCACCGCTTGGGTTTTCTTTTCTAATTTTGTTTGCAAGTCATTGACGGCAATATTGCCCGGTTCCACCAAAACCCAAGACCCTCCGCCTGATTTCAAACATCTCTGTCCACCGGCTGTGACTCTAGAATTTTATAGGAACCGCACCGAGCACATTTGCGAGACATTGAACGTGAGCATTCAGAAATTTAAATTAGAATTTCCAGCAAATAGTTTTGAAGCAGGCTCTAGGAAAAAGGGAGGCGTTTGTTGAAATAATTTTATGGATCTCAAGATACAAATGTGGGATTTAGAATAAACAGAACTTCGAAATAAAATGAATGCGATATATTTTAAATCTTTGCCCTGACTTACTTAAGCTTTAATCTTGCTTTTACATCTTTTAGTAAATACTTAAATACAATAATATTGTAATAGAGTATTTTCTCATTTATTTATTGTCCTTATTATCCTTTTTTTTGGAAAAATTAGCTTCAGTATATTTCCTGATTTAAGACGAAACCAGAATTTAAAATCTTCTTGGTCTCGCCGCAAAGTCAATTCGAGGTGAAGCAAATTTGAAAACTAAATTAAGCTTCAATTCCTGGGACATAATCCCCGATGGGCGATAAAGAAATATACTTCACGGAGGGAAAAGAATAAAATAGAACAGAGCAGAGCAGAATAATTGAGGAGACAAAATAAAAAAGGTGGAAAAGAAATGAAAACTCATTTGGAAACTGCGCCCCAGAGGGGGTGAGTGCTCCCACAAAACTTTAGAAATGTGCAGGGTTTCCATGCGTGGGTGTGTAGTTCCTCGGGATGAGGATGAGGATGAGCTGTGGAGCGTGGAAACAATCAACTGAAAGCGTTGATGGTGACGACTGCTCCTCGTTCTTGTGGTCCATGCCAGGTATAACCGCAAGAGGGGCTGGGATGCGGAATGCGTCTGCTGGCAACAATGGCGCAATGGAGCAATGGCGTCTGTAATTTCGAGCAATTGTTTCCGTTCTCCCGCGACGCTTTTGTCTGTACTGTTCGCCTTCTTGCTTTTGGTGCCGCCCAGTGGAGCGTGCATTTAACACCACTTGCCACAGAGGACTCATCTGCAGCTTCAATTCCAGCATTTTGGCACCTTTGGCTGGGATGGCAACGATTTGCCATAAAGTCACGTACCTTGATATCGGGCGATTTGGCGAACTCTCTCTCTGGATTTCTGGCTACCATTGCCATCCCTTGGCTCGTTGGCTCGCCAAATTGTCGCACATTCTTAGGGGAGTTCCAGGTCCCTAGTATCTTCACTATCCCCAGACCTAAACCTCCGCCCACGACGCTCGTTATGCGGGCGGTCGGCCGTATGTTTAGCACATCCCACTGTCCGTCCGCTGGGAGTCGGCGTTTTGCATTGGAATTTGCTTTGCCAAATGCCGCCATTTAGGGTTGTGCCAATAAAAAAATGATATTTATGGTTGTAACGGCCGTTCTGCGTGTACGCCCTCCCCACATCGAACACCGCCCTAACTTCACCCTCCCCGAACGCCTGACAAACCCATCCGAAAACTGCCGGTCAAAGTATGCAGAGACATAGAGACACGGGCCTAGGCACAGTTGGACTAGGTATTAAGATTTCACATGGAAAAGGTACAAGATTTTATTGAACAAGATTCAAGAATTTCGTAAAGATATGTGTGTTCTTAAAAATAACGTGACATTTAAAACATTAAATTACAAGTTTAAACTGGTAATACAAAATATCTATTTAATCGAATATATATTTTCAAAAATGTTACTTAGTTTAATGGTTATTTACCTTACGAACTTAACAACAAGATTTAAGTTTTTACGAAAAAACCAAGATCTTTACAATAGATTTAACTTATTCGGTTTTAAAATCCATTTCTATTGTTATTAATTACGTTTTGTTCTTTTCCTGCCTTTTCTACTGAAAGTTTGTTATTGGACCACTGTTGCCAGGGGTTGCCACGGCACACAAATGAAATCTCACAGGCATAACGAGCTCATGACTCTTTGCTGGCAAGGGTTGGGCAGGAAAAAGGAAGTAGCACAGAAGCAGGAGCCAGGACTCTCACACACACAGTCGGGCACTGACATAGGCAAATATATAGTGGCTGAGACTTGGGCACATACACATAGAAAAATATGGCACGTACTCCACGAGAGCCATAAGTTTACGTTTTATATCGGGCAAACTGTGCAATATTATAAATTTTGAATTTTATCTTGGGCATTAGATTGCCAGAGAGTTGGCTGGTTGGCTGCGAACCTCTCTACTTCACTCCCAGTCTCCCGTGCATTTCCCAGACTTTCTGTGAGTTGGGTTGGATGGACGACCGCCCCTTTCTTGTTAGGGATTAAACGAAAGGACGTGCTCGAGGGCGCAAGTAGGAGCTCCTGGCGGATGGGGCAGGTGGGTAATGGATGGCAACAAAGGGTGATTATCGCGATTGGCGAAATAGTTGAGCTGGGGCTGGGAATATTAATGCCAGAGGTATCTGGAAACTTTGTGCGTTGTCGTAACTTCTTGAACTTACTGTTTTCTTTCGCTTTCTATTCCACGCTTTCTACTTTCCAGGACCAAGGACATCCATTGATGGCGGAATATAAAGACACGTCCTTATGTGACAAGTGCTGGCTAAACGTCTGAGGTTATCGCAATCATTTTCGATTCTCGGGCCCCATCCCTGTTGAAAAATCAGCCGGACAGCAGCAACCACCGAACAGGGCACAGGACGACCGGAAGTGAGGAAAACGCTTGTAAAATCAGTCGCACACGAGTGCGAGCGAGACACGAGCGAACGGGCCGAAAGGAAACGACAATTACGAGGACATGCCGGCTTGCTTTTCTGCTTTTCCTGTCTGCTCCTTTCAGTTGCGGCCGTGCAATCGTCGGGTCAACAACGCCGCGTGTCCGATTTCGATCTACAAATTATAATACAAATTTTCACATCTGGATATGGTTTCATCTTTATCCACATCTCGATCCGCGACGACGCGTAATTTTCAGCACTTTTGGACTAAGGCGATTCTGTGCGACCTCGTAAACGTATACTGAATGTATCCTGAGTGTATCCTATCCGGTATACCTTCAGTATACGTAACACGAGAAAGCACGAGCAACGTGGGATGTGAAACACTTTTTAATACTGCTTAATACACGTAGCACTGTGTTATTTGGTATCACACTTTCTTATAAATACACAATTTAAACATATATATTTCAATAAATGCCCGCTATAAAACTAAAAAATACTTTCGAATTTTACTGGGTGTATGGGAAAGTTTCTTGGCACGCAACCTGTTGCTTTTGAGCGTGGGACCAGATGGATGAACAGCTGATTAAAGCTTCAACAAGCGGCAATTATCACGCCTCAACTCTATTGCATTATAAATTAAAACTTTCAAAGACAAATATTTGAGATTGTAGTTTAGAAGGCTCAATTATGAGTTTGCATTAGGAATATATACAGTTTTTGAAGTATCAAATACAGAAAGGCTATCATTTGACTTAAGTCAAAACGACAATTAGGTATACGCAATTTTTTTAGTGGCTCATAAATAATCTGGGTCATAAAGCCGTATTTAATATACTCATTAAATATTTTAGCTGTCCTTATCATGCATTTTTCAACACACCGTAAAGTATTCAAGTAAGCCATAAATTTGGCTTGTCTCCCGACAATATAATCTTTTTAAATATTTTAAAAATAATAATTCGTTGTTCATGAATGGATTTTATGCAAATAAGGATCATAAGCAAAACAAATTTTGAATATCAAAAGTAAAATTCTTCAATTATATTCATTTTAATTACGACTAGTATAAGGGCATTTATTAAAAAATATACCATAAAAATTTCATACATATTATTAGCCCGTTTTAAACAATACAAATTAATAGCATGAGGAAAATAATTTTGATAAAACTATAAAAACTCTGATTTTAGTAAAGCCAGGCAATTATTAATGGCAATTAACAAGACCAAAAACAACTTTGTTATAGAAAAAATCAAAATCTGTATTAAAAAACCGAAATCAATGAACAGTATTTAAACTTGACTTTTACAGCGCCTCTGGTGGTCATATGGCAAAATCAACACAACGCCCTCTTTTGCGTTATTTCTGTACTAGTAACACTCAATGCGCATAATCTATTTTCACAGTAAAGAAATTTCGGGGTTGAAAACGGTTTCTTATAAGAATGGGCCTGCAAAAAGTTGGCAAATTCAGCGAATAGAATAGAACACTAATAACATGAATTGAGAACTAATTTTTTCCAAAAATTTTCTTATATTAAATTATAATAAATTGGGAGAGATTATATTTAACTGAGACTTTTTAATTACAATTTCCTTACGTTATACCCCTGCAGAGAGTAGATTTGTTTTGATAAGTCTTTGGAAAGTATGCTCAAAAAAATATTTAAAATTCAAAACATCGGCTGACTGAAAAATGTATTGTGGCCCCTCTTGTATTTTGTTTTTTTTTTTGTCATTCTGAATCTCGAAGATGCCGGTGTTCAAGCCGTCGAACCTCAGCTGGCAACTAGTGCTCAAACCGAAGCACAATACAAAGTATCTCGCAGATACCCCAGCGTGTCGATGAGGAGGGGAGAAGGGAGAAAAGAACCACAACGAAGGAGATAACGAAACCAAAAACGAAACTCGCTCGACAACAACAAGGAAATAAATTTATGAGCATGCCCAGCTCTCGTTCTCTTCTCTCTCCGTTTCTCCCTCCACTGCCCTTCTCCACTGCGCTCTCACTACGCCGTTGTCATGGCAACAATGGCCGCTGCGAAGGAGCAGGCAAAGCGGAGAGCGAGAACATTTAATTCGGCCATATTTGATTTTGGACATGCTGTCATTGCTCTCGATTTTCGGGGTGGGTTTTCGGTATCGGTATCTTGCAGTGCGTCTGCTCCGTTCATTTTTGTACGTTTGTACATTTGTATCTGTGCATCTGTATCTGCAGCCGGGGTTCCGCCGGCAATGTGAGATGGCCTTAACTTCAACCTCTGGCGCAATTTCCCGGCTCATGACTTTTTCGGGCACAATCATGGCATGTTAATCCCTTATTAATTTTACGATCTCCGCAACTGGGGAGCTGTGGTTCGAACACGTCTTTAAAGACACATAAATCAATTTCATGTCGCCTGAAACTGAGGCTACCTATTGTATATATTTTACCTAAATTAATATGCATCGAGAGGCTTATTGGGTCTAAATGGCCATCGATTAACTATAAAATTGGCGATTTACGATTGCGACCATAAAATCTTGATTCGAGTTCGTATAGCAAAAGCCAATCGGAATTGGAATCGGGCTGAGTTCTTTTCTGGCGCTGGGACCACATTATCTATAAATATCGCTAGTGGAATTTATGGGCGAGTCTCAAGCTGTCGAAAATTGATTTACGACCCATGAGTCGACAGCGAAAAGTGAGTAAGATATTGACGGAGTGTTTCACAAAATACCACCCGTCCAATACACCTGTCCTTAAAATGATTGAGGCTCCATTAGCTTTCCAAACAAGTGGACATAAAATATATACAGTTGTATTTATAACGCCTTCATAACAAAGCTCAAAATTCCATGCCTGTTAGCTATTACAGTAGGTGAGAATTGAATAAATATACTGCTTCCTTTGAATTACCTTTTAAGTATATAAAGATCATAAATGATGGTTGTAAAGTTAATGCAGGAAGCGAAATAAATTATGGGATTTTGTTCCGCCGAGATTTCACAGCTAATTGTAAGGCATTTCCTTTCATAAATCGTAATTAGATGGAAAGCAAAACCCTTTCATAGGTTTCATTTTGAAGGCATGTCCTGGAACCAAGCCACTGCAAAATTTAATCATGATTATATTGATAATTTCAAGCGGACATTCCGAATAGGTTCGCATCTTTATGACGCCGTCAAATCTTAATGAAAATCAATAAAAACGCTGGATGGGTACCCATACTCAGATGGTTAATAAAGCGATTACTTATCGGTTTTACTATCAATATCAATTGGCGTTACTTACGAGTGCCCAGAGTATCCATCTGCAAGTCCCTCGAAGAACTGCAAATAAAGTCGGAGAAGATGTCATTAATAATCTTCGCCTGTCTGTAAAATTATTCGAGTTAAAAATTGTCAATTAATGCACTTATTTCCAACCAGACTTTGGCTGATAAGGCACAATGAACCCAAGGAACTGGCATCAATTTCAATAACTCGAAGGCAGAGATTTTTAGGCAGCCCAGCCGGAGACGGGGTAATTTATGCATTCTTTGTTCTGTCTACATGTCAGTCGTGATATTTCATTTAAAAAACAACAAGGGAAACAACTCAGAGTCATATATAGTATGTATATAAACAAACAAGCTAAACGTGCACTTGACATGACAGACAACGCGAAGGAAAAAAATAATACAGAAACCGTGGAAAATGGGCTTGGGATTGGGTCTGGGATTGCGATTGCGGTTGCGATTGCCGAGTGACCACAGCGTTCAGAATATGTTAATGCAGTCGCCCATAAGACATTCGAAATTGCCATAAATAAGCAGCCCAGTGACAGGCGTCATTTTCGAATTCCTGCGGAGACGATTCCAATCCATTCCACTCCATTCCCGGCGGATAGGATGCGTCATTAGCCCCTAGATTGTATGGGTGTTGTCCGGGCCAAGAATAGCCAAAACACTCACGTCATGCTGGAAATCGGGGGTAGCGCATATAGGGGCTTATTTTTGCGACCTCGAAATCATAATTCAGGATTTTATGGCCTTTTAAGTGCCATTAAGTCAACTCTTTCCTCGCCCGCGGCGTTTGGCCGAGGCCACTTTCGATTTTCCTTGAACATTCGCTGCCGGCAATTAAACATTTTGTAATTGCAACTCTTTGACGTAGCAGAACGGAACCGAAACGAAGCGATCCCAAGCGAAAAGAGCCCGACCATCCCAGGCGATTTGTGATTTTTTAGATTTTCACTCTATTTGCGGTGCTGCGCCCACACAGATACTGAGATACCAAAACGTAAGGCAACAGCAAATTCAAGGCACCGCGGCCGTTAAAACTGCTTTATGGACCCTAAAAACGAAAGCGAGAGTCTCGTTCAAGAAGGAACATGTGTAGGGGTTCGTTTTCCCATTTCCACTCGCATTTTACTCGGCCGGTCGGTCACGCGGCAGAAGGATTAATATTTTTATGGAGCACTTTTCTGGCTGTTTGCTAAATTTTGCAACAAATTGTTTTACGGCCCGCGGGAGAGAATCATATTCATTTCCACCAGCAATTGTATGAAAATCCCTCTTGTAGGGATTTTTAAGGCTTAAATGATTTGCAAGATTCGCCAATTTTAAAGTAATATTTTTGTAGTGAATGGTCTAGGAAAATACAAAATACATTTGCTTTACTTTGCAGAAAGATTTGCTATTTCATAATATTGAAATCATACTGAAATATAATTAAATAAAATGAAATGATAAAATTAATGATTGTATGAAATTTTCAAAAAACTCAAAAAAGTATGTAGCATTCATATTCTATGCCACATCATCTTCATCATAAGAGGACAAGAATTTAAATTCTTGGTTTTCGAATAATAATAAGGCGATCGAAACCCAATATCCCTATTGGGAAGTGTCGAGCTAAATTGAAATTTATAAACATAATACAGATCTTCTTTAATAATTTTTAGATTACCTGACGCAATCTCATTAGCAGACGTCTTTCAATGTTAACTGAGCCATTTCTATGCAAAATCGCGTTTGAAAGTGTCAATGAAACGAGCGACTTAATACCCAGCCAAACAAAGGAAATATAAGCTATCAAATTCCGCGGATCGAGCGTGCGAGTGGGAAAACAGAGCCTGTTCTTTTCACCTGTCCGTTCACCTGAGCTTGGTCCCAGTTCTAGGAAGCCACTATTGATAAGGCCCGCTCCCCTGGATCCGAAACCCTGCATCACCCCAATTTCGATCTCCCTCGGCGACGGAGAAACGGCTGCCATTTATGCGGTTCGAAAGCGCCTAAAGTAAACATTTAATTGCGCCATTAATTGCGCGGTAAGTGTGCCAGATGCACATGCTCGTGCTGAAGGGGCCTGGGGGCGGGGCTAAGAAAACAAACAAATTCCTGTCGGTTTGGTTAAGTGCCCAGCGGTGCACTCGAGAGAAGAAGCTCCACTCCACTCCACTCCACTCTGCACTCCGGAAGACCCTAGCCCGCCGACTTTTACGAGCAGCGGAGTCTTCCATTAAGGCTCTCGGGGCTTGTTTCCCTGCTTTCTCCGGTCCTGATCTTCCATTTTCCCCACTCTTTTTTCCCAGACGCCATTTTTCCCCACATTCAAATAAATGCTTGGAAACTTGGCATGAAATTTCTTTAAAATATATTCTTTATTCCATCGTAAAGTGCTCAAGCTTTGATAAGAAAATAGCTTTAAGCCAAATTCACTTCAGCATGAAACCTAGCATTTTTCTCAGTGTACCGGGCCACCACCTTGCATCCCGAGTTCCAGTCGCTCGGCGACTTCTGCCGCATTAACTTTGTGTGTTTAATGCGGAAAATTATTGTCAATACAATCGACTTTTTATGATGCTTAAGCTGACAGTTTTTGTAGCCGTTTCTGTTTTAATATTTGCCCTTTGGCGTTTCCTCTGATCACGGTGTTCACATGATCGGGGCTCCACTGCATTCCCATTTTCTTAATTATGATTCAATTAATGAAGAGTAAACATCGGCTACTGGCCAAATATAACAAGAGTTTATGATGGTTGGGATGGGACAAAGCAGAAAGACTTCTATTTTAACCGTACATTGTTATCTTACAATTATTTGTAAAAACCATACGGAACACATTTGTGGAAGTATTCAAGTTAAAAGACATCATATACAACCAGGTGTAAAGCCCCAAAACCATTTACTATTTCCGTTAAGATCAAGCCGATTAAACCGAATTCCATTTGCCAAAAATGAAACGACGCACGACGCGCCGCCTGGCGCCATTAACTTAATCGAACAGAAAACCAAACAAAAGCAGAAATTAACATTAAGCCCTTCGTCGGTTTGGTTTTCTGGGTTCGGGGGAACTGTTTCAGGTTTTCGGGCCTTGGGCACTCTTGGGTGCCGTGCTCTCCGATCAGCTAATGAATGCCCTAGAAAACCTGCACAACCCATGGGAACTCCATGTTGACTCCCGAGTGGGTACGTGTGTGTTTGCCAATTTAAAATTCTGTGGCGTAAGCAGAGGAACCCACGGTTCGCCACCTTCATCCCCGTTTACCAGGCGAACTACATTAAATTTTAGAAAACACAAAATGCGGCTTTCCGTTTTCCCTGCTTGGCAAACAATTTCACATAAATTTACGTTAAATTACAACCAACAATGTGTGCAAATGCACTGGGGGAGTGGCAGGGTCGGGGCTTTTTACCAAACTTGTGACTCGCTCCTGTGCTCTGCCATCTTTTTGGCAAGCCAGAAAATGTATTCCAGACACGCATCGGGCCATTTTGCAAACGTGCCACCGAATGAGGCTCAACTCCGGACCCCGAGTCCCCCGAAACTGAGCAAACACACAACCGCAACGACATCCGCCCAACCACTCAGAGGACCCCAAAAACTTTCCGGCTGACTTTGCTTTTATTTTCCTAGCCCGCTTTCCCATCCCGAAATCACGAGTACAAAACGAGGGACAAACTTTTTGCTTTTTTTTTTTGCCGAAAATAAGTAAAGTTTGAATTTGGCCAACACAAATTACTTCTGCGGCTCCATTCGCTGTCAGGACCCCCTAATTTCAGCTCAGAAAGTCATAGTTTAACCTATAATGTTAATATGAAATATTTTAGATCTAGAAATCGTTTTTAATAGTATGATATTAAATAATTATATACATTTAAAATGCTTAAGCTTTAAACTAATATAATTGCAATTAAATTGCCAAAGCTTAAACAATACATATAACTTAAAAGTAGTATATCCTTCTTTCTAAGGCACACAAAACTTATACTAAAATCATTAAAGAATAAATATGGTAGATTTTCTTTCAGCTGAAACTAAGAAAATGTAAGAAAATGTCAGATCTGTCGGAGAAAAAATGGCACAGCTCCAAACGAATGGAAACCAATGCCTCCCTAAGGGCACGAGCATAGTTTCCACATTTCTTCCTCCACGCTTTTTTGTACATTGTATAATCGCGCCCGTTGAAAAATATATGAAATAAATAAATAATAAAAATACACTGGCTGGGAGGAGCAACGATGGCAAGTAGGGGTGGAGTGGGTGGAATGGGTGCGGCCCAGAAATGCCATTTGCTGCCTCCAGAAACTTTTCCCTCTTATTGCAGCTGTCGGACTCGGGGTACTTTGCGTTGGTAACTTATGGATACTACGGAAGAAGGAGCAGAAAGGTGAGCAAATTGCCAAACGGATGTGGGGCTGCTGGTATGCTGCCCACCTTGGGAAGCTGGCGTGTAATTTGTATCTAATCTTGCCTCATGTTTATATAAAAGCAACGACAGCAGGGGAAACTATTTGCTCCACACAATTTCTGCAATATGGCGATAGCTCTGCCCGGAGATAGAAGTCCTCCCTTCGTCCGTCTCCAAGTTTGGAGCCTGACTTGGGTCCGGACGACGGAGTCTAAGTGGAACTACATACATATATGCATGGCCAACTGGGGCTGTGGCTTCCACAGGCAGCCAACCAAAAGGGCGGGTGGTTTGTGGAATTTTAATAAAATTGCAGCATTGCCAACTAAAGATAGATACTTTTCGTGTAATTTACGATGATGGTGGAACAGCAATGATGGCGAACGATAGCAAAATGTCGAAACTATTCCGAGGAGCGGGGGATGTAGAGATGTAACAAGGGAGCTCACTATCCAAAGTTGTCACATGGGTGCCTCGCCCAGAAATCAACGATGGTTATCAGCCTTAAACGTTGAACTTCAATGGGAAATGTGACAGTTTTACTTTGCTGATTGTAATAGTTTGGTAGATGAGCAACTGACTAAGCTGTTAATTTTATGGAACTGTAAGACTATTAGAATTTATCCTTTTAATACACAAGGTACACGATCGTTACCTATATCGTTACCTTAAGTGTATAATATTAACCCTTTTTGCCTGCAATGCTGTTTCAGATTCTATATTTAACATAACGAGGTAATGCCATTTTATTAGATTTGAAAAGCTATTATAGCCAGATTTGTTTTGAGAGTTTATAACTATATCTGGGACGTAACCATTTACCGAGCCGTTTCCCATTATAGTTATGACAGTTTTCCTCCATTTACGATAACCCCTATTATCCTAATTTGGGGCTCCCTCGGTGGCAATTTCCCCATGTGGCACAGTCGCATTTAATCAGCCAACTTATGTCGTGGAGCACTCAGCTCACCCGAACTGGAGCCGTGTCCCTGTAACAGAGCTTGGCTTATTTATTGATGAATTCAACGGCACGTTGACACGAAACCCCACCGAAAAATGTGTGGGAGGGGGTCGCACCAAAGTGGCTTCTTAATTTTACCCAATTGATCAATTTCCTCCTGCCGATAGAACGAATGCATATATGCATGCAGATGGAAATGGCTGTGCCCGCCGTTGATTGGCGACTCGACCCTGAATCGAGTGAGTCGAATACCCTAATCATTTCAGCGGGATGGGGTCCTGGGCCAAGTTAATGTAATTGCAGGGCGGTAATTGGCCGTGGGTGGCTTCATTTGCGCCAAATTGGAAGTCCATCAAGAGACGCACTTTTAATTACGCGTGCGGCGACCAAATTGCCAATCGAGCTAAGACCCAGACGCAGGACACTTTCCAATCTCACTTGATGGCTACCTGGTGGAATAGATAGAGGGAGAAAGTTTCCCGGTTACCTGCATCAGGTGCCCAGCCGCGAACGAGTTGCGAGACCCTTTCCCGAAATTCCTCAAATTGCGAGGCGTAAAATTTTTGTTTTAACCAAAACAGACACCAACTTTTTGCACGGATCGGAGGCGCATATTTCTGTGTTATTTTTTATGATATGCGGCATAAATGGATTTCAAAATGCTGCCAAACAGGCAGCTGAGACGCATTGTCCTCCCGACCCTTTGGTCCCTTCAATGGAACCCCGTCTACGTCTCGTCAGGTTGGCAGACAAAGGGTTGCAGCTAGATGACAATTGTTGCGATTCCCCAGCACAGAATCGTAAAAGGAAGAGGCCGTAAATCAAAATCAGAGTTCGTTCTGCGCAAAAAGTGAAAGTTGGGAGCATTTCACCGCCCCTTTCCTCGAGGGCCGCCATATGGAAAATGGCCACCCCATTCACCTGGTGCCTCGGAGAGCGGCGTAAAGAAAGGCGGAAGGATGCGGTCGCTTCTGGGGTGGATTTGGTCTTAAGCCCGGCATGTAAATGTTTCGTTTAATCCTTGCGATGGCAACAGTTGCCTCTGTTCCCATGGAAATCGGTCCTTCATTAGAGAAACCGCAACAAAAGGATCCGGCCAGAGCCGCCCATTTTGCTTACCTATTTATGAAATGCGTTTTACTTTCATTCCACTTAATCGCAAGATGCCATTTACTTTGGAGCGACTTCAATTGAAAATCCTCTCCCCTTTTTGTAAAGGGCGTGTCCAGGGTTTCCGACTTCATGAAATGGCTTACAAGATGGTAAACATTTACCTTTCGTTTTACAAATGGCATGTTCTGCAAAAACCGTTTAATAAATTGAAACGAACACAATTGAAGGGCCTTCATTTTTTACGGGTTAGCAATAAATGGTTGTTCTCTCTTAAAATGGATTGAGTTGAGACTAAAATATAGACTTTAATACGTATGGCAGGGTATAAAATATGAAGGGTATAAAAAATTATTTATTTAAAATGGACTGTAGATCATGATATTAAATCATTTGGTAAAACAGTTTATTATATAACAAACAAATATATGGGATTACCCCATTACCTTAGACCATTTTACCATAGCGACAAGCATAGAATTGATTATTTAATTTGAACTTAAGCCCTTTGAAATACCTTGGAGCTGCCAGGCGACACATTTAATAAAATGCACGAGCCGGTCGGATATCGACGATATGGTTGGGGACTCGACTTCGGAGAAGTGGTAAAGACCCTGATTGATTTACTGCACTGTCCAAAGTGCCTGGGCGATAACCAAAATGGATGCGGTGCATTCCCAATGCCCAAAGTGCCAAGAAAATATTAAAATTCAATGCATTTTAGGCGGGACAGAAAGCGAACCGAGTCGCTTCATAAATTTCCCGCTGCAGCTCCCCAGAGGAAGGAGAAGGGGTCTTGGCTGAAATATGTTAACGTTAGCGGAACATGTGTTAATTTTGGGATCGTTAAAATTGTGCCACAAGATATGGCGATAATGAGGATGGAGATTGAGTTCGGTTTAGAGCGAGCATAAATATTTACCCGAATCCAAATGAAGAATATAACAAAAAACACCAAACAAAGCCCCAGACAAAGTAAATAATTTATTTATTTTGAATTATTTCAAGACACGCTGTTCGGGAAGATAAGAGACAACGGAGTCGGGTTAGGTCATTGTCAGCATGGAATTTAGTCACTTAAATACGAGCTAGAAATATGAAAATGAACGACTAGAGACCTGACCAGCAGCAACAACAGTAACAACAATGCCATCGAAATGGTTTCGAAAATATTGAAAAACCAGTTTTCCGCCGAATTTCACTATTGGTGTCTGTTTCTATGTTTTGGACCGAGCCACTTGAGTCTCAAGTTGACTTCAGCCTGCCGTCCCCCATGCAATTAGATCAGAGACATCGCTCATTCTGAAGTGATTTTCCTTCGGGGCGGGGAGAGCAGACATAAAACTGTTTCAAAACGAAACGAGATGAAAAATGGTGCTATACGAGTGGCATATTTATGCCTATTCCGATGTCGGGAATATCAACGAGAAACGAGGAACGCGGAAAGAGGAGAAGGAGTTGTTCCCGAGCACAGAAACCGATGAATGCAGCAAGCTTGCGTGTTGAATTTCAATGGCGGACGTATCCCAGCAATGGGTGTCCAGGGAAAAAGATATATCGCAGATAGAAAAGTCCCATATCGGACTGAACCGACTCTCTGATGTACTTATAACAAGAGTCAAGTGCGGACCCCATCGCATCGCACTGCGTCGCCCATTTTAATGCCTTCCTTCGACAGGCCATGAAAATATGCCGGAGATTTTTAAAACGTTTTAATTGAAGCCCCACGCAGCAGACAATGTGTCTGTTTTTCGTTCCCGAGATGCAAAAGTGGCCCGAGACAATTAAAATTCTGAACGCATTCAATTTACTTGGAAGCCTTTCTGCTATCTGGCTTTGCTCTCTTCCTCCCCGAGGCTCGCACATTGAAAATGGCGACGGCAAAACCAATCTTGGTAGATTCGAGTAATGCCATATCAATTCGAACGTCACAGGTTGGATACGTGCGAAATATGGGCAATTTGTATATTCAAATAGTTTATGCGAGGAAGCGAAACAATAACCACGTTTTATCGACTTTTAATCTGTGGGAAAAACATTTACGATGTTTCTTGTCTCCAAATGCTTATTAAGATTTGTTGACACAAATAAAGCACTAGACTGGAGCTAAGATGGGAATTCTAAAAGCCATAGTAAAGTCGTAAAGTTTAAAACCCTAAACATTTCCAAAGTTGCTTTGTTGCCGGGACTGGTTATTGCACTTTAAGGAGCGTTTTATTCAAAATCAGTTCATAACATGGACCAAAAGTGCGGCGACAAGGTTTTGAATTCCGCTCGGGAAGGGTAGAAGTTCTATGGCTTACTGAGTAAGCGGATTAAACTTTGATTGTCCCCAAGAGTTATGTGATGGCAACTATAATCATAAAACTTTGAAATATATGTGTAAGGTATTCATTTATATTGATCATTTCAAAAATTCACTACTCAGAAATAATCAATATGATTTTAGGTGTATGTATTTATAGGCGGAATTAAATGAAACATATTTGAGCTATAATAGACATTTTACAAATAAATTTGACTATTTTCCGGATCCTTGGTATAAAAGTTTACAAATTACACATTTCAATATCAAATATTAAAATATTTATTCAAATAGAATATGTGCATTTGAATCAGATGCTTATTATTGGTAAATACTACTTATTTAAAATACACGAGTCTTTAATAAGTTCAATTAACATTGTAATTTAAATTAATCCAATGCTACCGCTCAGTAAATTTAAGGTATTACTCATTAAGTTGGGATTCGAATTATGTAAATTGCCTGTCAAACTTTTTTTATGAACGATAACAATTAATAATAATTAGTATTTAAAAAGGTGAAGCTGGCCGATTTAATGTCTATTTAAAAAACGTGACGCACCTTACGCAAATGAATGGACATTGTCATTTGCCAAAAAAAAAGTGTCGCCATATTTGTGTTTAAAATACAAATTATAATAATCAAATAACCATTATTCAGAACTTGCTTGACACGGGGCGAGGAAAAAATGATTTCAAAATCGCTTATGAAATATAATTGGCTAATTTAGCAAGCCCCGCTTAAAAGTATAAGCATTCAATTTACGATCTGAGTCAGCCGGAATCGAAGCTGCATTATTCGCCGGAGATAACGAATGGCGACTGCAGAACGTCCTTTAGCGGAGTGCTCCGCCAACAGGTTCGCGATAAGGCGGGGCCATTAAGAGGCACCTGTCAGTGCGACCCTCCGCGCCCACCATTATCGCCATAAAGCGTCGAGTTTATGCCGAAAATTGAAATTAATATGCCGTTCGATGGCTCGATTAAAATGCGCTAAACGAAACCGGCAAGTACGGGGCAAGTATGACTCCATATACCCATAACCATACCCATATACATACGTACATATATCGGGATCAGGGCGTGGCACCTGGAATGCTGTAAGAGCCAGCTGCAGACTTAAATTGATTTAAAGTTTGCTGCCTCTTCATCGGCAGTTCAAATGCAAATTGGCTGGTCGGGCGGCCGTTTTCCGTTTTATTGCGAATATTAAATGAAATTAATGAAATTTTCTGCGCCATAATCCTTTGCAAAACGCATAAATTTGCTCATTAAGTGTGCGCAAATATTGTATGTATCCGCTCCGCCAGCCCACAAGGTATATACTCGCACAGCGCCCCTCCGCCCACTTTATATACTTGTATTGATTTTTATCTCGCCGGCATCGAGGGATGTTGTTGCCAGGCCCAGCCCAACTACATAAACTTCCATGGCGGCCCAAACGTGCAGAAATAAGCTCAGAGTACATAAGCGACGCCCAAAAAGCCCAAACGGTGAGCTTTTTCGAAATTGAACAGAAAGTTGGGACTGCAGATTAGGGCTTTTCAAGGGAAAAAATATTTTTGTTTAATAAATTTTAATGGTGTCCCAAATTTTAATTATATTTTAACTATAAACTTCAGTGATTGAAATAATTAAAAATTTGTTTAATAAACTTAGCCAACATCCGAACCTTTTACGCTAGCGCCCCCTATTGTTCTTCTTTCGCAGCTCCAGCTTAGCTGCTTTTCCACCAGAGGTCGCCCGCTGATTAAAACGCATTACGCACACATACAAGATTTATTTTTTGCATGTGTGCGTGTGAAAGAGTAAGTGAGACAACAGGCTTGTGGTTGTAGTCTTCTTCTTTACGCGAAATACATGGCCGCGCGACAAAGATGGCAACATTGATGGCTGCCGCTGAAAACATGGCCTCTTTTTCCGACTTTGTATCTGTGTGCCGTTTGACTGCAGTTGCGCTTGTGTGCGTAAATGTATCTTCTGCGTTAAAGTCGATTTTGTCAACTAATTCTGCGCTTTGTTACCCCTGAAAATGGGAGCTCATGCGCAGTATGCAGCTGTTGCTGATTTTTTCTAGATTTTTTTTAGATTTTTTCTGCTCTGCTTACCGGTTTATTGGACTGTAGTTAAAAGTTGCATGCAATACTTAATGCGGGAAAATGAGAATGCAAATTTTTGTGAAATCTCCTTGGCTCTGACATGTACCAAAATCGCAGTGCCATACAAAGTTAAGTTTCTTTCGTTCTTCTTACCCCAGAATCAAAACTTGATTCCAGTCATATGCGTGACACGTTCGCATTATGCTGTCGAAAATTGTCACATAAATCAATCATATTTATACAAATGTCCCTGATAGCCAAACCGCCCGCCTTCAGTTGTTGACAATATGCTAATTAGCTTCGTCTTTGTCTTGCCTTTTTGTCTGGCCATGCCCACGATAAGCAGTTGCTGAAAACGTGTTTTGGCATTTGATTAGTTGCGATATGGGCAGCGGCAGACGTTCCAGGGAGCCACGCAACGAGTTCGAAATATTTCCAAACATGGCAGGGAATTCTGCCGGCTAACAACCGACAACCATGACATTGGTCGCAGGTTGGTGAGCGCACTATAAGTATCTTTTCATGCCGATGGATGTGGAATTTTATAACGTGGGTAAGCGGACTGGGGCATTTGCAGGTGTTAAATGGCGTCCGCGGCTCGGGAGCGTAAGTGGAATACTCAATTGGTCGGACACCACATAGTGTTACTGCAAATTAATTCATAAGCTCAAGAATTACTTGAAAACCCGTTTTTCTTTTTAATATTGTTATTAAAATAAATATGCACAAATTTCATAAATTCTATCGTTGTACGTTGGATATTGTTTATAAGATGAAAACTTTTTAAATCAAAATTTTAAGTTTCGACAATGTTTTTATCATGAAATATTCTCATAAAACAACATTTTAAGTTAATTTATTTTTTGTATATAATAAACACCCATTCTTTCTAAGATATTTTTCGAATTTAACTCAATTTTGATGGTTACTTTTCATTACGTTTGGCATTGTAGAGTGTAAAATAGCCACACAGAGCACAGAACCAAATTCATTATTATTTATCGTATCATAAAATGATATTAATAATAAATTAAATAAAGTTAAGTGCACTTAAGCCAGCTCCCCCATAAATATAATTCGCTTGACTGCAATATTCAGGTTTCCTGCCTTACAGTAAACGTAGCATTGAGTCTAGAAAGTTGTAGTGAGAAGTGTACATCAAGTGTCTGTCTGTCCTGACAAAGTGCGACATTAGGCCAATAGAACGCCGCTTAAAAAGCAACATAAAGCGAGGAGCGAGAAGCGAGGGGGCAGCACTTTCATTCATAAAATCGCAGCCGCAAGACGCGCTTTTTATTTCCAAGAAGGGGCTGTGGAGGGGCGTAACCGGCTCGCGTGTTAGTCGCGCGCTTCTTTTCCCTCACTTTTATGGGAACCAGACTCTGAAAACATCAAGAATACTCCAAGACCAAGTCCAAAGACCCTGGGCAAGGCCAGTGTGTCTACGGCCCACGCCTCGGATATGGAAACGATCCAGTCAGAGTCTGAGTTTCGGTCTGAGGTACAGATACAGATACAGCTTCCGGCAGCGACTTGAGTTTAATAGGGCCGTAATAATGCTTTATTTTTACTGTCTCATGTGTGAGTGTGCCAAAGTGTGTCTAGGTGTCTGCCAGTCGTCTACCGCTGACCGTAAAATTTTAATATGCCCGGTGACGTTGCGTTCGCAGCTCTGGTTTACTCCTGCTCATCTGCCTGGCAGTCTAAATCAATCTGCGGCACCTTTATGGCCGCTTTATGTGGCACACTTTTCACCTTGACATTGACCAGGTCGGTTCTCCCTTTCGCCTCCGCAGCGAAAGATGGCGATGGCGATGGCAATGACGATGACGAGGATGAAGACCTGCCCCAACGTGTCCCACATGGAAAGTGTCGTAAAACATTAAGTAAGTGATGAGCGTGGTTGCGGCAGCGGAGCATAATCCATCATAAACATTTTTATGGCCACTCGCATTTGGCCCACTTTTGCCCCACCCTCTCCTCGATTGGCCCTGCTTCTGGCGGCTTTTGTTGGCGGCAGTAAAATTCGTTAAATGCCCAACAAATTGTTTATTATAGCAGTTTGGCAATAAATGCGGCTATTAACTCATTTTAGGTGTTGCTACCGCACTTTTCTGTTCGTCTGTTCTTGGGAGGTCCAGGAATGCGGCTCAAGTGACGTCGGTGAAGGAGTGTTCCCCGAATTTTGGAGCGGGGAATGGCGATTGAAGCAATTATAACCATTATTCATCGTTAAACAGGTAGCATTGAATGTGGTAATATTTTTTTGCGCATCAATATTTATGGATTGCGGTCGTTATTGTACAATGTATTTTTGGTATATTGCTTATAGAGAAAACATTTATAGCGCATTCATAACACAAATAGAATTGTTGAAGAGTGTTAATGTAAACAAGAACGTCGGGACTCTTAATTAAAATTGTAAATCTATCTATATAAATTTCATTTGTAATTAACAAAATTTCTAGCAATAATTTGACCAAATATTCTTTTTTAATATAAAGTTTTTTTAGACTAACAACTTGTTGGATTAGATGAGAACTTATATTTCGCTGACAGAGTCATGCTCGTGGTCCCCTAAATTACGACCACGACAGCCGTATTCATTAGCATGCTTTGATGTCATACGTTGAATGTATTTATACATTTGCCATAAGACGCTTTTTCCCCTCAACGTAGAATGCCAAAAATATAAATATACATTTTCAGATATGCCACACATGAATGCGGGCGTGTGTTTGCCCCACAGATACTCGTATCTGATGGATACGAAAATATGTATGTGCAAGTATGTCTTTTGTCCGTAGATGTTTAATCCCAGCGGAATCTGCTGTCCCCTTTCGAAATTATATTCCTCCTTGTGACCCGTTGGACTGGCAGTCCGCTGGCCTGTTGAAGGCGAACTTTGGAACTTTTGGAACTGGCAGAGGGCCCCATTATAAGGGAGTTGAATGGGGCCATTTGTGTTTGGGCTCCACAAGCAGAGTCACATCCGCACAAAGATACACACAATTTGGCAGGCGAACAGTCCGAATAAGATGCCTATCCTCTCCGGGACCCGAAAAAAGGGCGGGCCAGCCTCCTAAAGAATGCGTGTTTATTTATATCTGCGGCGTAATGTGCCGGCGATGTGTCACTGCCAACGCCCCCTTCCCCTTCCCGTGACCTAGATGCCAGATTTTGGCTCACTGCGGATGCGTATGAGTGCCAGGGCTTATATCTATGGGCCGTGCTGTTTATGGGGCAGAACACACAGATAATTGCGTCGTTGCCATCCGTGTCTTAGCCCGTAATTAATTCTATTGGCTCTGATTGGACTAAATTAAAATGATCATCGCTCGGGACGGGCCATGTCAAGTCGCTGAGATCGCGTCGATCGATAGTCGTGCCAAGTGTAAATGCTAATGATGCAGGCCATGAAGTGTTACGTAGGCAAAGGGCCAATGTACAATGGGCTTTGAATGCCAAGCCAGACACAATTTTTTAGTTGAATTTCATTTGCGAAATTGGTTGGTCTTTAATTAATATTAAAAGAATATTTTCCAGCAAATATATATGTACTTTATGATAGCAAATACTGTTGCAAAATATATTATTTATGAAGAAGAATATTAGCCCTCTTATCATTTAAAATAAACATTTCAACCAATAAAGCTTATGGAAAGAATTCACTTATCCCCAGCAAATTACCGATAATTTATCAGTGACTTAAAAAACCCAAAGTGCAGCAAGGTAATCCAACTTCCTATTCCCAATTACTGTGCCCACGGTGCGGCCATTGAGTGACGTCGACCAAGAGCTACAGATATATACAAAAATCAAATGGAGGAGGGAAAGACCTCAGAGCAGACTAATGGCCCTGGAGCTTTGGGTT
This sequence comes from Drosophila yakuba, assembly GCF_016746365.2. NCBI lineage: Eukaryota > Metazoa > Arthropoda > Insecta > Diptera > Drosophilidae > Drosophila > Drosophila yakuba. Next base: position 13,464,460 of record NC_052530.2, on the reverse strand, counting down.
TGCCTTTGGCATGGCGGCATAATTTCTGGGCGTTTTATCGAATTGTGGTTTTGGTTCTGGTTCTGCCCCGAATCGGATCGGATCGGGTCGGTCTTTTCCCCACACCGCACTTTTGGGTCTTGGCCCTCGTCGAGCAGCAAACTCATTTAAATTCAATTCGAATGTGACATTTTTGTATTTTCTTTTTATTTTTTTGGCTTTGTTGCTGTGTAGCTGTGTCCGCTGGCATTTTGGGACTTTGATAAATGTCGCAAAGCTGTTCGGCGGTGGAGGGCAAAGTCACTGAACGCTTAAATCGAATTTCGATTCCACCTTTTCCAGCGTATTTTTTGTTTTTTGTTTTTCCTGGTTCTTGACGTTGTTTTCCTTTTGGGCGATGTTGTTGTTTTTTCTTTGTTAGCTTCCATTGTTATCCAAAATGGCAGCATTATTTGTACAGACTTTTTCATTTCAGACACCCGTCCATGTGTTCTTTGTTGGCCTTTTTTGGGGGAAACTCGGTCTGAAGACGCTCAGGACGTGATTCATGTGTGTGGCTGCTGCCACTGTAACTGTCGTTTATATTGATGGGGTGTATTTTATTTTATCGTGCATTCCTGTTGTAAACGTACCAGTACACTACCAGAGAGTTTCAGGACCACAACCAGATCCAGAGCATGTGGCCAAAGCTGCTGGAGGGATCGCTCTTCCCGTTTCGTTATCGTTTCTGTCTGATTGTTAGCCATTTTCATAAACACACTAAATAAAATTCATGGGTTTCGCGCTTATTGTTTACCTTACCTCGTTCTCTAATTCCCTTCGTGTTAAATAACCAAAATATTGAATATGCTTAGGGAAACATAAACGGTTTGAGTCGGATTGGTGGGAATTACCTGAAATGGAAAAAAAGACCAAGGTAAATAACAGAGTAAAGCATGGTCTTTTTTTATCTTATACAAATCATTCCTAGGGATCGCTAATTTCTTTCCCTTTATATAGCCCTTATACTTCTAGAAATGATTAAGATACAACTGTAATCTTTGCGTTCCATGGGTGATTTAAATAAAGTATATTTTACATACGAAATTCCTTTATAATTTTTACTTCACTAAACACTTGTAACAAAAACATACCATGAGCTGAAGGCCTGCGGCGCCATAGTTCAGCATCATTGCAAGCTCCTATTTGAATTATCTGTTAGCATTTTTTAAATAAATAAAAAAAAACATACCATTATACCCATTTGAATAATTTATTTGTTTTTTCAAATAACATAAATTTCCTGAGCAAAAACATGGAAAACATCTTATTACATTGTGCATAATTACAATTGTACCCTCTTCCCTTCAAATATGATAATAAAATGCAAATTCAGCTGGTGCCTTGACCGTAAAAATCTATTAAACAGCGAGATCCAGACGAAGAAAACCACTCCGTGAGGCTAAAATCCTTTTCCTTTTATACTCCAATTCCCCACAGAAATATCAAGAACGAAAAAACCCGAAAAAACTGAGGGGAAAATATAAAATTAGTTCTGGCTGAGATTTAAAGTGAAATAAATGCGCAATGCAAAGCTGCGTCCGGATTCGTAAGCCCGGAAACTGAAAAGAGGGAAAACCAGGCAGTCAGTTGTATAATTTAATTAAGCTTAAACTCGCCACTGATAGTAAAATAATGTAAAAAAGGGTACGAGCTAAGACACCTGCTTACCTACCGACGATTTTATTACATTCGCTGGTAAGTGAACTTTAACGTTATTCAACAGAGACATGCAACTAATCCAGATGCATTAAATAAGATAGATTTTCATACAGAAATAAAATAAAGAATACAATTCAGGTATGCCCTTCCAACAGAAATGTTTTGCAGATGACTAAATCAAAAGTCCTGCACACGACAGAAAAAATCTGGCAATAATTGCGCAAAGTATTGCACTTCACTTCACCTCTGGTCAGAAAACAGGACCCACACAACAAATTTGCGATCACCAAGGGCAACAAAGACGTAGCAGAAAAAAGATTCAACGCAGAAGTGGAGAATGCCAGACAAATTTTATATAAATAATTCATTCTTGTAACGTGCAAAGCTCGTCGACAGCATTTCAGTTAATTAATGAAACGCATCCAGGGCCCGAGACAAAGACTGGAATTGAAGCTGATTGCGAGTCTGAGACCGAGACGCAATTGGGGCTAAATGGCCCCAGGCGGGAATTTCGGAGGAGCAGCAAAATTAATATCAGACGAAAGCGCCAGCAAGGACGCAGGATAAAGAGTTTCGGACAGAAGGGGAGGGAAAAGTGCAAACAACGTGAGCTCATGACCCTCCTGCGACGGTGGTTGCAGCTCCATTTCCACCACCATTAAACGTGGCTCACAGGTTCAGATACAGATACAGATGCGGATACAGATACACACATGGCTGCCGGGAAACACCTACCCACCCCTCCCCCTTTGGGAAATCCACGGTGGTTGCTTGCCAAGCGCGAAATAAGCCAAGCGATATTCAAATTTTCTGCAAAAACTTTACGAAGCGCATCAGGCAGCAACAGGACTGCGGTTGGGGTTGGATTTCGACTCGCTGAGGGGCTTTGGGTGGGAGGTCAAAGGTTAAAGGAGGCGGAGATGAGGGCGCGGCACGTCACGAATTGCGGCTCAGGCATTAGCTAATAGTCAGGCAGCGGAAAAGTGGAAGCTAACACAAAAATAATATCACAGCATGGGCCTGTCTGCAACGAAACTTGGATGCTCTAACTCATATATATACTTTCTAATAAATTTATATTAAATGTTGGAGATTGTACAGAAAATTTTATATATTTCACTTTAAGTCCTTCGGTATTTTATTTTTATTTTAAAAATATTACACAATAATCGCGTGACTAGAATGCTAAAACCTGAAGTAAAACCTGTTTAACTACAATAAAAACGTCATCAGTCCTAAGAAATCAGTTCTTGATTCGCAACATATCCGTTAGGGTATACAATCCCACTCCGCTGTGCAGCGTGATGTTCATTACACAAAATTTGCATTTAGACGCAAACAACACGGCATTGGGAGGGGTGAATAAGGTAAGGTGGGAGGTATTTCGAGAAGGCAGCCCAAAAAGTGCACTTAACCATAACTCACGCTCGTGACATCGCGAAATTCTTCCATTAGTTTCTGCTGGAACCCCCCTCATCACCTTCATCACCCTGGGAACTTTGGTTGCATACGAAAATTGAGGGACCCATCATGGCATCGCCGCTGCTCCATCGGGATTATCGATGCATCATCGTCCTCGTTATCATCGATGGGGAGATGAGATTCAAGTGGCTGCTTTCGCTCGCGGGGAACTCTGTGGATCGAAGGACGGATGCCACTTGGTGGCTAATAAACCCATCGTCTGCTGAGTTTATCGCCTGACAAGATTCAGACAGCGGCTGGCTGATTTGCGAGCTATTGGAATGCAAATTGCAGCCCAAGTCGAACAGAGAGAAATGGCTTAATTAGAGCTTTCGATTCTTGATTCACCTGGTGCTGGCTGTGAGCGCAGTTAAATATGCTAATTAATTTGTTTTTGTTTTCATTGTATTTGTAGCACACTAGTCACCCTGTGAGTGGCCCTTCCCTCGAGAAAGCGAGAAAGAGAGCCCCAAATTCACTCTTTCGCCGTGGTTTCTCTCTTAAATTTCCGAAATTCGTGGGGTGGCGGGAATTTCGGGGGTTAAATAATATAAACAGCTGTTGTTGGGGGTTGGTTCTCTCTATTGTAGTTCTATTTTTATGAATTGCACAAGTTAAAAGCATGTACAAAAGTACATTTATAATCAAAGAAGCATTCCAGCTTTGTTTAAAAATATTACTTGCACGTACAATAAGAATAAAGAATGATTAATAACAAATCAAATGGAAACTAAATAGGTTTTGACCTTTAAATGAATCTTTTCATTAGAAATCCAGATACAATTTAACAGTATTATAATTCAAACAATACAAAAAAGGGCCAAATCATAACGAATTTATATGGTTGCCGAGCCTGTTTAACGTATTTTGTTACATCGGTCATTTCATCCGTTTTTTACCAGTCTATTTTCTTTTTTCCTTTGACTGCTGCAAATCAAATTGGATTACTGAAAATGCTTTCAAGGATTGAATGTCGCCGCCCACTTCGCATCAGATTCTTTTCATGGGGCGAAACAATTTTTCGATTCAATTATTCCGAATGGCTGGGAATGTGCAGAGGTGTGAGGGAATGCGAATTCAAAATGCACACCCCGATTTAGCTGGCAGCTGAAACGTGCAATCAGTGGAGGAATTTCCAACCATTCCGTGCTGGTCACCATTCCTGCTAAATGCAAAGAAACTTCTGCGAGAAATACTTTTAATCAAAATGGTCGTTACTCCTTTCAGAAGGTGTGGATAGTTCACTTCGCTGCAGTGACGAGTGCGTTGCCCCGATGGACCCGTCTGGACCCCAAACTCCTGCCCCTGGGCCAGCTCAATTGAACTTAATTCCATCGAACCAAAGCAGAAACGAATCGGGCTTAAGCCAAGATTCGGAGCCAAGTTGGCCAGCCAAGCTCCTGCCAGAGGCAGGAACGTGTTCAATTTGCGCTCATGAATGTTTCAGCATATAGTTATTGGATTTAGTTTCGGCACTTGCCACTAAGCATTTCTGCCATCTTCGCCTTATTCCGCTCCAAGTTTTTTGCCAGCTTGCAGAGCGTGCACAAAATTCGCAAATAAGCCAAATGACGGGCGAAAACTTTCATAAGGCATCAACTGTGTGTGGCTGCGATATGAGCGCCAAGCGAATATATTAAATATTTTATGAAAAGAAGAAAAGTTTTTGGTTTTCGTTAATAAGCGGAAAGTCTTTGCAAACATGCGGGACTTGAGCTGCAAAAAGTCGGATTGCATCATTAAAAAGTCATCCTGTTTTGGCCTTAAGTCATAGCATCTTCCCTAGCCAAAAATAAAATCTAAATTATTTAAAATACCTGTTCAGTCTGTTGAAACCAATCAAAGTTCAATGAAAGTTATTCTAAAAATGGTAGTTCGACTTTCTAAAAAATATATTATTATGGTTAAAACATATGGAGTTAATACTTTTTATTCAAGCAACCGCGAGTTCGTTGAACTCTGCCATGCAAAAGGCCCATCAATAAACCGATTGATCCAATTGCCCAGGTATCTCCAGGCAAATTGGGTCAGTCGATGACTATGCCGATTCCGCTAGCCATGACCATGAAGAGGCAGCCGCAGCAGCAGCTAGGCCATAAAAGTGACATAAAATTCCCAGCGACGACCTTGGGAAGCAGTAAAATTTTTAATGACTCTCACTTTCTACGGCCAACTCTCGTAGACCGTAAAACTTCGAACTGTGACGGGCACACCAACACAAACCAACACACACCAGCACACACCAACGCACACCAGCTTACTTGAGCATCGTGGAAGAAAGAAAGCGAGAGCAGATCGCCTTGGTTTTTCGGCCGCAGAACTGACAATGCGCCCACTGTGCGGCCATTATGCGAGGACCTAACTGGGTGTGTGTGCGTGTGTGTGAGTCCTTGTGGGCGGAGAACCCTTGCTTTGTAAACCGTTTTTTATGCCCGACCTTGTTTTATGGCCTCGAGAGCCGCGGGCCCGGCTCACTGACATTGAACTGAACCAAAACTAGAAACAGAAACATAACGCAGAGCTCGAGCCCATCCCTTTTGTCTAACTCAACCCTTTGCAAAAAGTGAGAGCTGGAAAATAACTAACGATAATTGCACGCAGGTTGCGCCTAATTTAGTTTCAAGGTCCGCTGTTTTTCCGGAAATTATCATTTCATACTTTATTGCAGCAATGTGGCATCGGCAAGGCTCATTCTCGTAATTGGCTCTAAAAAACTGGAAATAATTAAACTCAAGGCAGGCCCAAGAAATGTGTTCGCATGTGATCTCTAAGAAAAGTGAAAGGCAGCTCAATAGATGGGACTCATTTTCTATAAGTAAAATAGAAGATGTTTTCAAAAAATTCATGATTTTAACTTTTTTCACAAATACCCAAATCCATAAGCTTGTGTTCTATACCGCTTCTACTGTACTACCAATTTTCCATTAGTGCGTTTCCTGATATCTACACACTCATGCCACAATTTCTGTTCTCCAGTCAAGCAGCCAACTTATTAATTAAGCCACACATATTTCATTACATCCGATTAAGCTGTCAGACACCTGTCTTCCGATATTCGTGGCCGCCACATTGGCTTTGTGCATTTGCCGCCTCCGCCGACCAAGTTCGGAAGTGGAATGGCTTCTGTCTGCTGATAAGAGTGTTTGTTGAGACAACAAAATGTCGAAAAGTTTTAATGAGAAATGTCGCCAGTGCATGCGGTGCGTTTCCATTTTCCCTTGGTACCGCCTCTAAACCACGACTCATCCACCCCGCTCATCCATTCCATCCATCCCATCGGCGTTTTGGCGAACTCGACAATTTTCGTTACGAGCGAGCATCTTGCCAAAATGAGAAAACTTTTGCCAACACCAAACGTGTCGAGGTCCCGAAATGTGGACGCAGATGGAGTTGGCAAATGGAGAAGCAGTTCCCGCCCCGCGATTCGCTACTATTCGGACCACCACGTCACCAGCAAATGCCCAAAGTAAATCTCTTTCGAGTGGCTGCAATCCCCGTGGACGTTGTAGGTGTCGCCTGCTTCTCCTCTTCATTATTTGCACAGCAGTTGCAGCGAATCCGGAATCTGGATAAGGATGCCGGACACGGACATGGAGCTGGAGCCGGGAATCCGTAGATGTATACACCCCCAGGAAAAACTAGCCCAGCCGGGACCCTTATAGGCACTTATTCTGTGCCCGTGCTCTGACTTTTCCCTTATTTGTGCACAAGGCAACGATTCGGAAGAATGGCTTCGTTCCCATTCCGCATGGATTTTCCGGAATTTGATGGGAGCGGAAAGGAAGTCCCTACAGTCTGCTGGTTGCCTTTTCCTGATGACAGCCGTTGCATTTCAGGCAAGTGACTTCCTCCGACTTTACACTAAAAGATTTAAGTTAGCTCCTTCTATTCCTAAATTGCAAAGCCATTCCATAATGCGAATTAAATTTAATGCGAACTCGTACTATAAAATTAAAAATGCCTTAAAAAAATAAAAGCTTTATCAGAATTTAATATTCTGATTTAAATAAGCTTTATTATATTTAATATTTATAATCTTCCTGAAAAAGAGCCTTTCTTACAGCGGCAATAATTAAAGAACGCATTAAATTCGCGCAGTATTACATGCATTACAGAAATGACAACTAATTTATTAATATATGTTACCCTAAACGCTGTTTTTATTATTTTGAGCTAAAGACCACTTTTATCTGGCCGCCTTGCGTGTTTTTGTGTAGTAATTTTTTGCCTGATCCCCCCGATTTCCCACAGTGCATCAAGAAAGATTCGCTTCGTATATAGGTAAGTGCTCCAATTGCCGTATGTTGACTTCTATTTCGGCTGGAGGAGCACACCTAAGTGTGTCCACGAAAGCCAGGCAAACAAAAGAACCCAAAACAACAGCCCGGCAAATATGAAAATATGAAGAAATATATTTATGTCTTCCATGTCTACGCCTGTTTGTTTTCGAGTACTCGAATTCCGTGAATGTCATGGCCCGAGACTAGCTATAAATTCGCCTGGGCACCAAAAAGTGGGAGTGGGGCTTAAAGGCGACTAAACTCGGAACACTTGAGCAGGCATTTCTATTTAATTTGGGCGAGGAAAGTGTTGGCCAATATTTTGGCCGGCCAAACTTTTCTTTTATATCCCCGGCAGACCCAGCAGACTCGGACCGTTCTCGGTAACATTTTGTCAGTTTGTCTAATGAAATTCGTCTCCTCGGCCATGCTGCCATATTGCCAGAACTTTGGCTCTCTTAATTATTTCCGGTGTTCGGGGTGTGTGGTAGCTGTGGTAGCTGTGGGGCCCAAATCGACTTATCAAGTCGTTCAGGAAGGCACACAAAGTGCACGCTGGGATGCGATGCGAATTGAACGGGAACTGGAACTCTTAATGCTACATGCTATATGGGATATATGGTAGTCCGGGGTCCATGAATCAGCGGGCAGAACGGCGAGGAGAGCCAGCTGGCAATCGGATGTAAATCGAACACTTAATGGACTCACCTGCTGGGCTGGATATGACTGGATACCCTCCCCGTTTCTCGGGGGTGATAAATTTGCATGCATTATGAGCACGATATAAGTTACGAACTTTATTCGTGAATTAAACGTGAATGAATTAACGTGACTGAAATATTCCATCTTGGCCAGGAGGAGCCCGGACATGGAATCGGAGGTGGAGTTGGCGTGGAGATGGAAGTGGAAGTGGAGATGGAGATGCAGTCGGAGTGGGGCATTTGCATAAATGGCTCTTGTAATTCCAGCTGGATCCCTCCTCGGAAACTCCGAGTGTGGCTGTGTGAGTGCATATAAAGAAGTACGTTTTATGCAATGCCTGAATTAAAATAAATTCTGCATTTCAGTTATGCAAATTAAACTGCGTTTATTTTCGAATGGAGATACGCAAACATGGCCACTCGCCGAGCCACTCTTAAAGACTTCAAGATTTACGAAAAGCAACCTTAAGTTCGTGGCTTGAATAAATTCTGGACTCCGCCAATTGACGCCTCAATTAGTCAAGGCTGCGAGGCTCCATTCCAATGGGTCTTTGGCATTCACCATTAGCATTTGTCAGCTAATTGTCAATTAGCTGGTGCCAGTGTGTGGTCCGCAGTACCCCAATTTGCATAAATGCCAGTGAGCAGCGAAGCGTAACTGAAAAGAGTAGATTTCAAAGCAAGCTTCAAGTGCCGTCGGCAAGTCGACCAAATTAAAATCGGCCTACTAACAGTTATAAAATGCCTGTGTATATCTATAAAATCCTTATTCATTTGTATTTAATTATATTAGAAGGGACCATTTGTATTATGAAGTCTGTTCAATATAAAGAGGGATGCTAAAATTATAACAAAGAATATAAACCGCTTCGTTGTATTTAAATGTACCAAAAAAGATTGATACCAAATTTAAATGTTTTTTAGTTATATTTCAGCAATTAAATTGACTATAACTTTATAATTGTGGTGTTATTGGAAATTAAAATTGTTTTTTTAAGGAAGAAAAAAATGTTTTTAAAATTAAACGACTTTAAATGGCTTGGCATTTAGTAAAGAAAAATAATCAAAGCCCATGAATACTTAGTTGCCAATAGCATTAATTAATAGATTGTTAAATTATGTTATTTATAATATGGTTTATTGATTGTTATTTAAAAAAGACGTAATAGCTGGATGAAGTGTTTTTATTGTTTTTATAAAAAAGAGACTTGTAATTGCTGGTAGAAGTGTTTTTATTGAATGAATTCCCATTTGAAGATGACCGAATCCAATGCTTCGACGACTCAGGGTGTTATCTATGAGTATAGAGGTCCCCGGATTCGAGTCCCGAAGAGGACAACCGAGTTTGGATAAATAAGTTAGGGTTTTTGGGCTCTGAGACTCGGTCCCAATGAAGCGGTGGCTGCGGGGCGGTACGGTCTGTGCTGGTATTTGTGCGTGCAGTGGTGTGCGTGGGCGGCGCAGCTGCCGCCGCCGTCGACGTCGACGTTGCCACGCCTGAAGCGGTGCTATGCGCATGTGCGAGAAAAGGACGCACAGCGCTTCGAAAGTATCTGGCAAATGTGCGCTTGCCAGATAAATCCAAGATGGCCGACCGACAGCTAAACCCGATTTGCCTTGCCGCAGCCATCGCGAGATAAAGGCACACGAGCGCCCCCTGGCGGACTGCTTTCATCGGCCGATTGAAATTCGTCTCCCGAGGCTGCAGTTGCAGCTGAAGGATAACATCAATGTAAATGTATCTGAGTATCTTTGTATCTCCCACTGGGCAGCCTGCAGGTTCGCCCGGCAGGCGGCGCTCGTGTGTCGCTCCCGTCGGAATTTCGTCAGATATCTATGTATATGTATAAATATCTTATTAGAACCTCCGCTTCAATGGCCGACGACCGAGTGGTTGAATATGCGAAATCTGGTTAACAATCTTGTTTGTCACTTGACAATTACGCAAGGCGATTGGTTCCGCCGACTGAGAAGTCATATCTCATGATGATAATTGACTTCAGTCGTGGAAGCATGGAAGCAATTTTCTTTGAGGTTTATCCATGGTGGACGACTGGAAATACATATAACTTTGAACAGTTTATAACCTAACATGGACATAAGTTGGGATGTGTCAAAAATCGATGGAAGCGCTGAACAGGGACGTTTGGGGTTTGCTGTCAGTTTGAATAGTATATAAACATAAAATTGATTGTTAAGCACTAATATTCACATGACTGACTATTTTTAGAACAATCAATTCATTTTAATACAGCTTCGCAAAAATTATTAAACATTAAGTTTATGTCGGTTAATAATTTAAGGAACTTAAAAATGCAGAAAACCAATTAAAGGCTCGGTTCATCTGGCTTCGGATAAATCAATATATTTAAGAGCAAAAGATTTAGTATATTGACAAAATCGGTCAACCAAGCCGATACCATGTCATTAATGTTTAATGTCTTAATTGCTAAATCAATCATAGTAGCCCTGCGGTACAAAAAGCACATCTTTTAATGCAAACAAAAATTATTTATTTCAGAAACTAACACTAACACCAGACAGAATAGCTTTTCTAATTAAGGCATATTTCTCATCCAGTTTCGTCTTTTCTGTTTAATATCGAGACACATTAGCTACCAGTTTAGAAGAAGAGGTTGTAAAGGTGGAAAGCAAACGGAAATCCACTTAGAGTTATCAGAAACACAGTTTTAAGAGCTCCTAGCTGGAGTGTCGTTGCACCATTTCGAATTGAGGAAATGCCACGAAATACTAAACACTGAATGCAGATCATGATATATAAAATGAATCATTAAACCAATATCAAATTAACTAATGTCAGAGTAAGGTCAAGCAAAGGGTTAGATTATTAAAATGTTTTAATTTTTGTTTGAATTATCAAAAGAAGCATCCCTTGAGAACAGCAGTGCTATCAGTTAGCAGGCAGTAGTAAATCATCCAATGAGCCCGGTCAGAGGACATCGTATGAAGTAAGCAGCAATCAGTAATCAGGCAACACAAGAAGGCCTGGGCGCCACTGATGAAGGGGCAGTACAAATAACTTGTAATCAGTGGCGTTAACAATGCGACCCATAAATTTCTATTGACCTCTGTACACCCGCACGGGGAGTGGACTCAGATAGAGGGCAACCCTCCAGCGATGTGAATTATGCAAGTGGGGCGATAAAAGCAAAGCCCGGCGAACTGAATTTATTGGATGCCATCCACTCATTAGCATCCAAATGCGGAGCGCGAAGACGAACGAACTCATTAACGGCCCAGTGTCACAGCTCCATTCCAAGTCTTCCAGGTCCGCGGAGTCTGCATCCATACTCCCCATTCGCCGACATCCACGTCCAGACCTGCTCCATGGCGCTGAATAAATAACAAAGTGACAACCACAAAAAACGACCACGGCCAAGGTGGAGCGGGAAAAGCAGGGGAAGTGGAGGTGGGCGGGCAAGACAAGAAAATGTAGCATAATTGAGCTCACAAATCACCAGGCTGAGCAGGTACACTGAGAAAAAGTTATCCGAAAGTCCTTCTAGAGCTGTTAGCCCGCAAAAATGATTCTTCCAGATCCACTTCTTATATTTTCAATAATATGGTAACATTATAAATTAGATAAATTAATTACAATTATAAGAAACTGTTTTGGTTGCGCTAAAAACAATTTCGGAATTTAATCTTTAAAAAAAGGTTAAAGAAAAGGGATTTAAAAATAAGAAAACCTTTTTTACAAGAAATTAAAGTTTCCTCGATAGGTTTTTGAATTTATATCAACAAATAGTATACCATTATTTTCAAGTGCACAGAATAGTAGATTCGAAAAAGCGGAGAACCCGAGGCGAAGTCTTGCAGCAGCCGGCACAAAAATGAACACGGGCCAAGTAAATTGAGATTCTTTAAATTTATGCACATATTTTTTTCAGCAGCAGTACGTGGAGCCACTTAAGCTCCTCGACGGCCACTGCCCCGCCGCGCCCCTCGGGGGCCGATCAAAGGGGGGCGGGAGGAGCAGCAAATCTGGGCAGGGAGCGCGGAGAGCTACCAAACCACATCCGCATCCGCATCCGTCTGCCATTCTGGTTGGCTCCCGGTGCCTGGCCATTTGGCTGGCTGGGGCCAACGACGGGGATGTGGATGTGGATGTGGTCGTGGCTTTGGACAGGCTGGATGTGCGCGGCTTGGCATATTGATGAACCGCAGCAAATTGGCTCCACGGTGGCAATGCCAACTGGCGAAGCCACCGCAGCAGAAGCCGCTTGGCAAGCGCCGCACAGTGGGTTGAAACAACAGGAAAATAGCATTAAGATAGGCAGAATAAAAAGGATTCTTCCAAGATAATTTATAGAAAATGAATATTTTTAAACATGATGTATGGCAAAATATTTCAAATACAAACAGAAACATATTGAGCATTTTCTATTTCATTAATTTTATCACTAACCACCACCAATGTCCACATTTTCAGAGTCCCGGGTTTGGCACAACTTTTTCTAGCCAGAAAAATTGTAAAAAACAACCGAGAAAAAGGAGAAAAATGGGGAAAATAAAAGAAAAGGAATTGGGGAGACAGACACACTAAAAAACATGTTGCCAAGCCCAGCATTCGCAGTCGGTGCCATTTGAATCCGTATCTATCCCTGCAGTTTGGTAGCTGGAACTTCTGGAGCTTGGCAATCTGCCATCATTTGGCATAAATCCGCCTGATAAGGCTCCTCGATTGCTCCCCAAAGTTTCTGGTGCGCACTAAGCCACGCAATTTCCACTCTCGACGCAGGGGGCGTGGATTGGGTGGTTGGGTGGTTCATACCATAGTTCATAGTTTGTGCCCGCAACTACTTACAAATAATATGAATTTTTCAAACAGTTTGCGCACTCCCCACGGGCTGCGCGGAATTCAGGAATTGTGGCCATATAACCAGAGAGCAACTTGGATTGCCCTGAAATGTAGCCATTTCTATGCGAGCATCTCGTTTGCAGGAGTCCTGTGATCTGAGTTCAACGCTCGACCCCCTGGCCCCCTTCATGAGCTCCATTCTAATCTGAATCTCCCCCTCTCGCAGATTGGCAAACATTACGATGCTCTACCGCAGTTAATTGCCCCTGCAACGAGGGTCATCACTCATATTTGATGGGTTTTGTGGGGAGAAATGCCACAAATATTCTGGGAGTAGTGAATGGAAATGAGAGTTAAATATTTTACCACTTAAAAATATTATAGTTTTTCTAAGTATATTAATATTCCGCAAGACTACTGAAATTTTTGAAACAAGATATTTATGCCTCATAAGAATACGTCATTTTTTCCCTAATCTCTAAAATATTAAGTCACATAAATCTAGACAAACTGGTGTTGGTTTCTTTTGGTAAATATGTGGTGGCAAAGTTGTGCCCACTTAAAAACAAATAAACCAGCGCTGCAAAATAAAATGAGAAGAAAACTTGTTTGTGCTTTGTTTTCTTTATTGGGTGCATTAAAAAATGTAAATAAATGTGCCCCAGCACGCATATACTCGTACAAAAATAATACACTCTATGGTGAGTCACAAACAAACACAATTGTATGCATTCGAGACCCAAACAAATTTCAGTTTTTTACACATTTATCTACTGGGTGTGCGAGGGTCGCAAGAGGGGCGGGGTGGTGCCTCTATGTGTCCCAGCCCAGCATATAAATTTAATTCCGTCAAGAACAGATTTTTGCCTCGATTCAGGCTCAACTCAATTTTAGGTTACGTGAGAGTGCGGGATATTCGTTTTCTTCTTTTTTTGCTGTGCGCAGTTCAGTTCTCGATGGGACTGTGGGTGAGAGGAAGGGCGGGGGAATGGCCGCCACTTTCAATGGCCGCCGCATCAGGAGTCGCCCTACCTGAGTGTGTGTGGGCATAAGTGCGACGGGGATGCAGCATGCGCACCGGGGTCGGAGGAAGGGAGACAGAGGCACACTGCCATAGTGGTTGCTACTTTGCTTGTGCCACTGTGGCTGCTACGTGAGTTTTCGATTCGATTTCAGAGGGCTAGGCTGGCACCTAATGGAATTTTAATCCACTGGGAAAAACAACAAAATTCTAAAAATAATTGATTTAAAGTCTGAATATATATTCATACTTTGAAAAGTCTTTTGAACACTCAATGCTGTGTGTAGTCGATCTATATAACCAACTATTTGATTCGTAAGAAAGTAAAATAATGGTCTAACAAGTACTACATTGTATCATCATTAGGTAAAAGCATGTAAACTTTATCAATGAAAAACCTATGAAAATAAACATACGAGTATAAATGAGTTGACAGCAATTTCTCCCAGTGCACATTTCGAAATAGCTTCTTCATTCAACTTGAATCCGTTCGGTGTGCAGCTGTTTATGGCCGCCCTCACCCACCCACTGCCCACCACCCACTTCCAGCGGGCGAGCCGGCAAAAGTTTGTTTACGATTCGAAGCTGATTCGACTTTTGTTGATGCTGATCCCCTGTAGATGTAGGTGCTGCTGGGCTTCGGTTGTTTAATTAGCCGCGGCCTTCGGAATTCTGACGCAAATAAATCAAAGGCGAAAGCAGAAAAGAATTTCCTCCAAAAATTTCGGAATTTTGAAAAGGGGAAACAAGGAAAACAAATGCACTCGAAAAACAGCTTTTTACAGTGAGGCCATTTTGATTTTAGTTCAGACCTTTGACCACTCACAACTTTCTTACGTAATAATGATGTCCCGTTCAAGCAGAACTATGTTCAACAAGTTCTATGATATTTAAATAAAAATGGTTGATGAAAGCACTGCATACTTGTTGTTTCAGTGGCAGAAAGAACATTTCATATTTTTCATTCTCTGCTACCCAAGGCATAAACATTTCACTTGGGGCGCAGCTCTTTATCTAATCCCCCATCCGGAAGCATCAAAACAGGTGAAGAAGGGCCCCAAGGTGGCTTGTCAGCTCCAAATTGGCAGCACCTTCTGGCACTTAATGAAGCCAGTGCCCAAGTGGTCCTTCGCCCAAGTGGCCATTCATTTGGCAACCCTTCCCATCATCCCGACGGACTGTCTCCGTCAACTCACTAGGCCTTTCTAATTGCGCATCTCTAATGTAATCAAGGCGGTCCGCAGAGCTAAAAGGCCGTGGAGAAGCTTGTTCCATGCAAATGTATCTGAGAAATTAGTCAAATTAATTCAATTTGGCCGCGCAATTGGAGCTTGTAGCATGAAGCGCTGATTAAAATTTCAAATGAACAACTATACATATTCCCCAGCTCGAGAAGAGCCAGAGCCACTTACATGAATTTGTCTGCTGCAGACGTTATTTCATTATTTATTTAGAGCCTTTCAGACATGGCTAGCCAAATTGCTGTTCTACCAACCCTCGTCTACAAAATGTGCCTGGAGTTGTGTTCGATTACGTTTAAACTAAATTTGTGCAGTAGCAAAAATATAATAATATTCTATTTTACACACGAGATAAATAACTATTTGGTGACATGTACAGCTTAATATCATGGAATTTATTCCTTTAATTTAAAGTGGTCTTTAAAAAACTGTTAAACTAAAACTATTGCACAAAATAACACACAATTTTCTCTGGTTGCAATGGAACTTTCACCGGCTTTGCCATCAGTAAATTTGTATTTCTGCAATAACTTTTAAAGTCTTATTGCCGCCTTATCTAGTTCCACCTAAATTTCCAACTAAAGTTTTATTATTTTCATTTTCTCTCAAGTAAACAATATGCCGGCTAAGTTCACTCCTTCGAAACGATCTGGGGACCATTTAATTAGGTTTGGCAATGGCATCGATGACTGCGCAGGTAGGGCCAAAATGAAGGGCAAAACATTTAATTAAAAAGCACAAAAGGCTGGCGAATTGCAGCCACAAATAAAGCAACCAATTGAAGCGAGTGTGGCAGGCGTTTAATGAAGCAGGAACAGAAACTTCGCACACGAAAGTCAGGGAGCATAAACGAGGTATTTCTGTGGCGTCTCAAGACATCTACCCCAATACCCTAATACCCATTCCCCAATCCGGAATCCCCAATCCCCGATCCCAGCAACCAGGCCAAGTCCAGGTCGGGTCTTAAGTGAGAATGTGAGTGTGGAGCAAACGGGAGGGCTTCTTTCCAGGGCAAACCAACATACATAATTGACTGACTGACGGGATAATTTACTTCCGTGCACTTGCGTGTTTATTAAATTTCTGGGTTTGTCTCAGGGCATTGATTCCTTGAATGACAGCTCCACAATCCCATGAGCTGAGCTCGACCTCAAGCCAAATTCTGGATATTGCGTAACCGCATGTAATTACGTGTATTCCTCATTAGTTCGAAATCGTGACTGACTTTAGCTGGCTTCCTCGAATGTTTCAGGGCATTGGCACAGTGGAGAAAAATTTAAGAAGTTGGCGGTAAACAAATATATATTTGATATAGTTTCCAAAATAATAAATGTTTATATTGAAATACTGTGACATATCTCTGGATAGGCTTTAATGGGAAATATACTAACATTAATTTAGAACATTTGCTTTTATTGAGTTGCAAATGTATAGCTTTAGAAATGTAAACTCTTTTAGTAAGCGTTAGTGTTTTTGCATTGACTAGTTTACATTACAAACTTTAAAATTGTATAGGAAATGTGTTTTTGAAAACCCCCCATATGATTTGACAGACGTGATTGCTTTACCGATGCCTCTCCATTGTGCCATCGCTAGTATCTGCGGATGGAGGAGGCATGTGCTCCGGATAAGCGAGTGCACAGAAAGGGAGCTATGGGGGAGTTGGGGATGGGGATCCGGCCAAGTCACGTTCGTGGACCAACCCATTTACTTAGCTAAGCGACGAGGGTTGTTGGGTTGGGCTGTGTTGTTGTACCTGCCCACGCAGCCACCGCCTGTCCAAGGACCACCCACCAGCCCCTTTTGGGAGATTCGCACAACTTGTTACTCGCCCGTCGTTCCTTTTCCTTTTTCTACTCCAATTGCGATTCCGATTCGGCTTGATGGAAATCTTTGAGCTACACGTTTCCGTTCTTATCGCTGAAATATGGAAATTTCGCCATTTATTTGATCAACTTTTGCCATTTTCATATCGAACAAGGAGGGGATTTGTATGCGGATGTGGAAAATAAATGGCAAAAGGTACAACTTTGGGTCCCAACTATTTCATATGCCGCACACACACGCTCGCTGCTCCTGTTTTTTTTGGAATGTAATATAGCAAAAATCATGTTGGCAAATAAAAATGGTAGCTGCCTGGCGAATTTCAACTGTTTGGGAAGGCTTCCCTTCTACTATTCGCTGACTTTTAAGCTGCACCTGCGACCCAATTCAATTGGATAGTTCTAAAGGCGGCAGATGGCGTTTTATGCAAATTCCCATTAATATAACTTTTATTTGACACGCATATAATATATATGAAAAACGTTAAGATGGGGACTCACCTGATGCAGCTGCCGTCGGGTTAAGACCTCGCTCCAGGGGTCGATGTGTAATTAAACTGGAATGGCATAAGGAGAGAATATGTTTTATTATAAATTAATATTGCGAAAATGATAGTTAATCGAAAAGGTGTATAACAGGCATTCTCAGAGCATCAAAAGACTTTTTTACATAATTTTTAACCACTTGAAACTAAGTTAAACGTAGTGGATTTTATTTATATTTTCAAGAACGATCTGAAGATGCTAAGGGAAAGGGTACTTCATGGCAATAAGCCTCTGCTCATGTGTGAGTTTTCCTATCGCCTACGCTCCATTTCCCGGCCTATGCAAGCGGACTCATATGTAAAACACTTTTCACAGCCGATTACATGGATTACACAACACAAATGGCCGCCCAGGACCCAAATACTCCAACCCATTTCCCAGTTGCCAGTTGGCAAAAAGGACGTGGCGATTTATGCCGGAACACGCTCCTCATTATTATTTCACGCTTATCATTTTATTTCAATTCATTTCGGCCCACCGCCCAGCCTTCCATCGAACCCCAACCCATTAACCCCCGGCTCCCATACCAGAGTGCGCTTTCGTGTTTGCGGAAAGCAGGAATACAATAAATATATAGTTGCTTCCCGGGGATTGGACGACCACTTGCCACTTGCCACGCACGCAGACCCACTACCATCGAGGGATATTCATAGGGAGATGCTCGAGATGCATTCATATTCCACGGGGTCCAGTTGCGGGTCTTTCGTGCGCTCCATTACCCCGCGCTCATTCGATTATGCCGACATCGATGCTTCGAGTATGCAGGACACAAGATACAAGATACAAGATACAAGATACAAGATACATGCTACATGGTATATGCTTTTATGCTCATATAGGTCGTGCGCCCTTTGCCACACCCCCTTCCAACAGTTCGCCATTTTACGCCCATCGGGGACTGTCGAGTCGAGTGTCGATGGTATTTGTTTGTTTTTGCCATCAGCCATCTGCCCCCGTTCTCATCAATTTGGTTCTTTTTTGCTTTGCTTATGCTTTGCTCATGGCATTCAGTGTGCTTTTTGGGAAAAACTTTTTAGTTTCCTTGTTTGATAGACAAACAGACGGCAATCGACCGACCTCGAATTCCCCAATGGAATATGCTCGTGTGCATAAATTCCGGCGAAATACACGGCTCCCTTTTCTGCGGGCGAAACTGCTTTCATTTTCATAATGAGCCGCCGGAGACGTGGCCATTTTCCCGGAGAGTGGCTGCCACCAGGTCCTCAAAGTAATTGGCCGCGCAACTTGTAAATGACAAACATGTCCAGGCCAAAGTAATGGAGTTTTCCCTTTAGTTTTTCCCTCCAGCGAGTGTCTGTCAGTATCGAAATTCCATAAAAGAGAAACTTTGGCTCATTAATATTTTTTGTTTTCACAAGATTGGCTGCGCGCGGCAAACGGAGAAAGAAAAATGTTTCAGAGTATATTTCCCCGCCCTTCTTGTGTTGATTTGTTGAATTCACTCGGGTTTCGATTTATTTATGTAGCCTCGTTGTTATCGTAACAAGGGTCACGATGGAACAAATCATTGGAGAAAGTCGAAAACTTTTAAAGGGAGGTGTCATTTGAAATGCCAGGGAATCTGAATCTGATTCTGAACATGGAAAAGAGCAGTTTCAATCAGGTCATGTACCTAATAAATATAAATGTATATATAACTCCCTCCAAGCAGCCACTTACACTATTAAAGTGTAAGCTCGATAGACAGGGTACATTAGAGCAAAGGCCATAGATAATATGTATTTCATAGAAGTTCCTTTAATATTTAGTTTCTTCCCAGTTCAAATAGTTTATATCTATTTACTGAATTATAATAACTATTTAGTCTAGACCTTTTTTCAAAATATATAAAAAAAGTATATATATATTTTGCTACCATTCCCTCGAAAAAAAAATCTGTTAAATCCATAACCCTCTAGTATCCTGCCGCCTGCTGCGGAAATGGAACGTCGGAGGCGATCTCCGGCTGCGCCCAGTGGTCGAAGTCGCGGAAGGGAGTGGGAAGGGGTTTTACGACTGCGGGGTTCAAAGGTACCTCCTGGGACCTGCGAGTGCTACGCTCTGAATGCAATTACCGAAAAAAAACAGAGACAGTTTTTTGGTCAAAATGTGAAGCGTCCCTAATATTCCGGGAAAAGTGAAAGTGCTGCAGCCCCTGTTTATGGCAGCCATATAAATTGCAATTTGCAGCGTTCTCTATTTTTTGCTGCTGTTGTTACTACGTACTACGAGTATAGCGAACGGGTTGGGATGGGCATATGGGTCTGTGATCCGTATCTGCGGATATGTATACTCGATGCCACATGCCGACAGGCAGCACAAATATTTGCCATCGTAAAGCAATCTGCCTCAGCTGCCCGGAGTCTCTAAACAGGCTGTCTGTTATGACAATTGATTCCGCGCCGCCTTGCGATGCAATGCAATGCGATGCATTATAACAGTTCCCCAGTTGACCATCTCGGGAGTGGATGGGAGTGTCCAGAGTCGTAAAAATTATGGAAACCGAATGCGAATCCCGGGCACTTGATGGCGGCGCATGGCGGCCATTCGAATGGATCAACGAACCCAAAAATAACAGATGCAGATATACAGATATGCAGATATGCAGCGCTGAGGTCGAACAATTATCAATTGCGATTACTTCATTCGAATCGAAATGGAGCCTCCGTTTCGGGACTGCGTCTCCCTCCTCCAACTCGTCAAACTGGTTAACTGATGCAACTTTGCCTGCCACTGGGCATAAATTGCAATTTACGGTAAGCGGCTCGGCTTTGGCTAAATAATTCCCTATCGCCGGAGGGAAGGAACGGGTTTCGGCAGTAAGTTTATATATTTTATTCGCCTGATTACTGGAAAAACGAGTGACTTTCTTGCACGCAGCAGGGCATTAGTTTCTTAATTAATTAAAATGGCGGCGGTTTAAAAACTCGTTAAACTAATTTCTCTAAGTAAAGTAAGTTGTACAGTAGTCGCAGTGCATCTACAAACTGCATCTACTGGCAGCCATTTCATTTGCGAATATTTTTCTTTTTATGGCTGACATAATAATTAAGATGATCCAATAATTATATCTAAAATGTGATCGTATCTTTATCAATCAGTTTCACACACAGAGAGAAATGCTTTGCTAGGCAAAACAGTGCAGATACTCTTATATGTTTATTTAAGTTACCCATTATATTTTATTTTAAATCATATTTCAATGTCAATGCCTATTTATAAATATTTGAATTACCTTTGTAAAATATTTATAAAGACTTATTTCTATTTTTTACTTATAGAAATCTGATTCGTTTGTCGGCAGATTTGATACAAATTACAAGTATTCCCACTCTTTAGAGAGTCATTTCGCAAATTGCAAAACATCCTAGTTTAGTGGATTGCTAATTCAGCCTTTATCAAGTGTCGCGTGTGGCCTGAAGCCAAAACCAGTTTCATTTCCCCCGTTCGACCTGCAGCAGTTCACATTCCAACCACCCATTTGCCCACTGTATGGTGCCCACTGTGCGCATGTGCGGGATTTCGCGTGGCCACGACCCATGGGAAATCGCTCGCTTTTCCACCGCCAAGGAAAATTCTCGCACATGACGCCACACCAAAAGTTCTCCCTAGAATCCACACCATATGGCAATGGCAGCGATGTGCACATGTGGCCTTTGAATTTTAGAACTTATCTGTGTTTGCCCGCGAGTATCAGTATCTGTAGCTGAGTGTGAGTTTTTCTGGCTGTCTGAAAGGAGTTGAATGCAACGCGGTGGCCAACTCGCATCATGGCGACCCAGTCATCGACTTCATCATCTATGGAGCTATGGCAAGGCAATTTCTTAGCTGGAGTTGGTTTATTGGGGTGGGGGAAATGCAGCTCGGGGATTTGCCGGTTGCTGGATCACTTGCTTTTATACTCCCGATAAGCAGCAGCTAAGAAAAATGTCAACTTTCATCAGGCGACGTCTGTCAGCCAATCAGTCCGTCATAATTTTCCCTCCACTGAGCTTTTGCTCGCTGCTCAGCTAGATTAAACTAATGCAAATACTTTCAAAACTAAATAAAGTCAATGCAAGGGAAAATATTTTGCTCGCTGCCAGAGAAAAATATTTTTCTTATCGTTTCAATTACTGAGTGCGTTTAGATGGGTGTTTACATTATTGATCAGTGATTTAGTATTCGGGAGCCAGCAGTGTTAGTCTTATCAATACCAAAAAAAAAGTATTTTGTTGCTTTAATTTTATGTTGGGGTCACCGGTTTAATATATATGTTCTTACTTATAATTTGTTGTTTTTTTCACCCTGCCAATCTACAATTTGTTCAAATAATACGAAGTCATAAAAGTCGATTTGGTCATCTTATGGGTGTCTTTATCGTAGACAGCTTTATTTACCAGTGTGTATTGCTTGAAAATAGACAGATAAGATTCGTAAAGTGCCACAATTGGATTGGTTTTGAAAAAAAATAAATTTCTCTTAATGGTCAAACAACTATGGAACTGTTTAAAGTGCTTGGCTCAAACAAAAAATTATTAGATAATGACAACGCGAATTATCATTAGATAACAAAATCTTATAACATTATTTTTAATTTTGCAATCGCCAGAGTCACTCTGTAAAATTGTAGAGTAAGTTAAATAGACCGAAGAGGTTCTTAACCGTAAACTTAACCGATTTACGCTGGGCAGATCAGCATTAGTTGCAGCATTAATTTAATGGCCGATAAATGGAAAAGGTGAGCTTGGCAGCTTGGCAGCTTGGCAGCTTGGCAGCTTGGGAGCTCGGCAAATGGCCAAGAACACGTAACGGAAATCTGAAGTCTGCCCCTCGCTTTCCTTGGTTTATCGGCGCGTGCTTTGCTTACAGCACATTTGAAAAGTCCCCAGTTGAAGTGGGGCCTTGGAGACCAATTTATATATATCTAAGGAGGAGGTTGGCTGCCAGCTAAGTACGAAACACGAACTATGTGGGCGTTCCGGCCGGTTGAGTGGAGTTGGCCAAGAGAAGAGGCATGCGACTCGAGCCCATCCCAAGGAATTCGCAGCTCCTTTCTCCACTTGCGACGAACGTGATTTTCAATGTCGTTTCCCTTTTGTTGTCGCTGAACGGAAAATTATGATGCGAAACGAAAATGCGATGGGAGCGAGTAGAAATACGACTTGAGGATGGAAGCGAAGGTGTATCGGGGGGTAAAGTGGGGGCTGCCAAGAAATGGTAAAAGGAAAATAAGAAAAACAAAACGAAATCGCAATGGTCGAACACTGATGATGATATCTACACGGAAAGAAGGTCTTTTCAAAGTACAGTTATATGAATCTAACTGCATTCAGATTTATGTCATTACTTTCACAATTAGATGCCGCAATGATTCAATTATTCGCTAAACATTTTATATTTATATTTTATATCATGTATACTAGAGATTCTTGTGTTCTTTGGACCTTTTTGTTTTCCAAAGTGTAATTTCCATTGCTGGGAAGGAAAGGCATTGGAAGTGGAAGAAATCAAAGAATATAAAATAGAGGGGTAAACAACAAAGAGCTGCAGGCAGAATGCCAGAACCAGAAACGAAAACTAAAGCTGAAGCGCTTTTAAACATTTCAGAGATACTCACGCACGCAGGCACAGATACAGATACACACGCACACTGGCAGCGGCAAGTATTTGAAGTCTCCTAGCCTCGAATTGTTCGTTTTTTCCTCGCCGTTTAAATATTTCATTTTGTCAAAAAAGAATAGAGCAAGGAATGCACCGAAAAAAACCAAGAAACCAAGAAGAAATGGGAAACGGGAGCAGCTGCCAAAGCTTTTAGGTAGATTAAATCATTTTTGCTCCTCTGCTGTCATTTTAGACGGAATCGGAATGGAAAACTGCTGGGGCAGCACGAATAGTTTAGTTTATTTTAGCCAGAGCTCAAAAGCGACAGCAGGAGCAATCCATCAAAAAACTACAGAAGCATTTTTGCTTAATTTATGGCTTAATAAACCCGGTATCTCTCGCCGCGGGATGTCCATGTTAATCAGATATTCCCGGCGCAGCAGCTCCAAGACAGTTCGATTGAAATATGGCCGCAGCGGAAACGCTAAATGGGATTGGGCCTGGGTCTGGAATGGAAATGCATCCACATACCCGTTCCCTTTCCCTTTCCCAATCCCAATCCCCTACCCCGATTAGCAATTACCAATTACCATTCCCGGCATTGCATACGCGCCGGATAATGTCAATCAGCGAACATTCTTCATTTTTGTTTACTCACTCACCTTGGGGCGTGCTTGTTGTGGCCATGCTTGTGCCTCTTGTTTGTTTTCAAATTTCCTGGCTGCTGGCCATTTTATTTATTCAAGGAGCGGGTTCCCGATCGCAGACTACTCCAGGGAGTTAAAAGCCGGCACCGCGCACTTCGAGTGGAGATTGGCTTTCAAATAAACACAACTTCTGTTCGCTGAAGCTGGGCAGCTGCATCTTGGCCCGGCCAACGGGCAATCGATTGGCCAGGCCGCGTTTGATTCGGCCCGAACAATCAGAGGCCATAAATCATAATTACCATCAATTTATCTGGGACATGGAAATCGATTCGATAACCGCTAGGCGCAAATGCATTGGCCACAGAGTGTTCTTAATTGAGATAAGGAATTTATTCCGGCCTTGTTTCGTCTGCAACTCGAAATTAATTGGTTCCGATTGGAACTGAGCACAGTCAGAAAATCTATAATTATTAATTTAAAAATTATATTGAGTGATTGTCTTGCTCATTCCCAACCTATTTAAATAAAGCCCATGGCATGTAAAACAGAATACAAGTAAGTTTTTAAAAATGAATATATATTACATACAAATTTCTTATTCCCTAATAATTTTGCATTTGCCGATTCCCTAATATACCTATAATAATAAATATATAATTATAAAATCCACATGATTTTAACGCTGTATCTCCCTCAGTTCCCTTTCAGGTCATAAATCCTCGTCGATGTCTCCATTTTCGTGTACATCCATTGGGCGGCCATTACAACCACAATTGACACAGTGATTTACGGCAATAAAAATTATTCACCTGCACAACCAGCCAACACACACATGCGAATCGGAGGACAACACACCTGGGCGGGGTGAGGGGAGGGGAAGTGGAGGAGTTGGGACCGCAGGCGACGCTTTGTCATAAAAAATAAAACGAAATTGTCGTCATTTTTATGACTCCCTACCGTGGGCCCGGTTAAGATTAAGATTCCAGCTCTTCGGGCAGTGGAAAGTCGTATTTTAGGCAGCTCCTTAAAAAGTCACTTGAACGGAAAACGCAATATAAGCCCATACCCACTCGCTGGTGAATAAGGAAATACAGAAGCCGGAGAACGGTAAAGCTTCTGGGGCTTTGTGGACTTTTCTTTTAATGAGCTGTCAGAATTATCATAAAGCAATTAAACGCATTTCACACTCATAACCGTAGGCAAGTATTCAATCCACACGCACTGCCACGCCCCCAAAGCGATTCGACCGCCCCTCCGGCGAGCCGTGTCTTTGCCACTGACACTAATTGGTTGCTTTATGGCCCAGTTAAATCGTAAAACTCAAATTTTATGCTTTGTCACTGAAACGATTATGACGTCCGTTGCTCGTCCTCTCGCTCGTCGTCGTCCTCCCAAGATCCCTCGATTCAGCCGTCAATCCGGGAATCCCGTCAAGTGGCTTCATCTCCGGCGTCCTTTGCCATAATGCCCCTTGATTTATGTCCCTGCCCGAGTTATTTGCGCCAATTTACAGATTGATTTCGGTCTTAAGATTTTACTGTCCCCTGTTTATTTAACGCCTTTTGCACCTACTTAATTTTTCTCTGCTTCTGGACTTATGCATTATTGCTCTTGCCAAGTAGTGGAATCACTGGATGTTTTTAAAAGAAACCAGTTTGCTAAAAAGAAACCACTTGATTTTTAAAGTATGTACCGATTTTGAACGCATAAACATTAAGTAGCGTATTAAAATTTATAACAAATGCTGAAATGTATTTATTAATTAATAATTCACTTAATTTATGTCTTTGCAAATAAAAGTTAGTAATGTGACTTTAATACCTGTTTAACTATAGTTTTGTTTGTTAATGCTTTTATCACTGCAGCCAAACAAGTTATATAGTGAGCATTAAAAACTGTGATTTAATGATTTAAATAACACGAAAAGAAATTTCTCCAATTCGTGAAGGTTGTGCATAAATTTGACCTCAGAAATCAGTGTTCGCTCTATTCAAATGTGCGAAGTAAACAAAATAAAAGTATAAAAAACGAAAATAAATGTTTGTGTTCGGCTTCAATGTGTAGGAGCATTGTTTCAACAACAAACAATGCGATATATTTAAACGATTCCACATGCTGGTGTTACTATATGGGTGTATTTTCCGATCGGATTGATTTGTTTATGTGGGTGAAGGCGCGAAACTGTGACGAATGGAACGGCAATCGGGAATGGAAATGATAATTAACCGCACCTTATCTCAAATTGCTGCCCTCGATTGAATGCTCCTTTCATTCGCCCTTGCCCCTGGAAATTCTTGTTATAAAGTCACTTATAATTCAATGAGATCGAAATGTTTTCTGATTAAGGTGATCTTGAATGAAATCCACTTTCAGTGAAGACACAAACCCCAAGGACCTACTTCCAATTGGGAAGGAAACCCATTGGCGCAGACTTTGTTCAACATTGTTGTTGAGCCGTGCGATTGCCCCAATCATTCTTATCAGCAAAAAGCAGAGCTGTGCCATTGTTTGATATTTTGCCACCCACAATGCATTCAACTTTGTTGCCAAGTGAGCGAAAAACTTATTATATTTCACCCCACAATCCCCTCAAAAAATGAATGCAAGCCCAAAAAAAGCGTAAAAAGAACAGGACGAGTGGCAGAAGCTGGCAAAGCAGCAAAAATCGTAAAAAAGAAAATTGCATTTCCCCAAAGCAGCGAAACTTGCGCAGGACTTTTGAGATTCTATTAAATTCTAACAAGATTTCAAGCTGTGTGGCGTGGAAAGAGGCAGAGAACGGAAAGTGCAGCGTCCAATAAGCAAATGGCAGCTGTCACGGGGAAGGAAAGGGGAGACACAAAGCAACCAAAAACATTGGAGCCCATCAGCGCGCCAAAAAAAAAAACAAAGAGAGCAAAGGAGAATGTCTCAAAGAGCGACACGTGAACAGGTGCAGTAGTAAAAAAAAGCAAAGAGCGTTGGAAAGAGTCTTGACTAAGAGCGCCGCTCACCAACACATAGACAATTTAAGAGAGACTTGATAAGAGAGCCGCACGCACACCACCGCAAAATCCAATTGGAAGAGAGCGACTGTTTGAGTGTGTTGGTAAGCAAGAGAGCGGTTAGGTTTTTGTATGTTTTGGAATTCAGTTGATGTTTGAAAATATTTTTCGGAACATATACAAAACTGTTGACAAGTTAAAAGAAGTCTAAAAACAAAATTTTGTTAAAAAATTCGTATTTTTCAAAATTAATTTTTAATTTTGAAATTACATTTTTTTTAAATGTTTCTCCAATTAAGCCAACTGGTTTCTAACTCTAGCGGCGACCTTCACCTTTTGGTTTGTGTGCTGACTAAGCCCGAGGAGTGCTGCGCATCCTTTTTGAAGCCTTAGTACACCCCTCTCGCTCTAACCACCCCTAAATACCGTTACTTACCCTGGGCAACTTCCTTCGTCTGTCGGCCTTTGCTTCTGCATTTTTTGTCTGGGCGACGACGCCGTCGCAGAAACTCCCTCGAAATTCCTCCGCCCCCTCTCCGCTCACTCACAATCCTGTTTTTTCGGCCTCTGGTTTTTCGGGGCCCCGAGTTTCGGTCGCTCACGTCGCAAGAACTTCACAACAGCCGACGTCGCAGGTGAGTGGCGAGCAGAGCAGCATGGCCGCTGTGGAATACCGATACCGCACGGCCGTTGGCACGAGCGAGAGAGGCGAAGAGCACGCTCCCTTTCACATCCATGATGGCTGCCGCTGTCGCTGTCGCTAGGCAACCATTGAAAATCGGAGGCAGCGCTGCTGGCGTCGCACATTCCAATGGCATTCCTCTGCCTCGCCTCTTCTTCTTCATATCCAGCTCGGCCATCATGGGGCTCCATGGAATCCACTGCCTCTTCGCCGGGAATCCGAATTGCCGACATTTTCGATTCAGCCGACGGCATTTTGTTGTCGATTTTCGGGCCTGAAAAAAATTTATATTGTTGGTTTTATTTAATTATAGAAAGAAATAATTTGTACTCCAAAAATATCACTATAAGACAGTTGTATTATAAGACAGAAAATAAAAGATGCGTCTTGTGACGTGACGATAGACGTTCTAATATCTACCAGAACCATGGAAACCATAAAATGGTTTTTCGTAGTTAAAGGCTGTCTAAATTGTTATAATTATTAGACTTAAAACCCAAATATAAATTATAATTTTAAACTGTATTCCGACTGTAAGAAAACCAACATTAGAATGAGTACATTCGGGCTATTTCACAAGATGTCTTCATTAAAAAACAAATTGTATTAGCGTTCATCATTGTCTAATATGAGGTACTTTAATATAAAAAAGAAACATTTTAATTAACACGGTCTGTTTCCATTTAGTCGGTATACTGGTTTTTAACAGAATGTACCCAAGAGACATTCAATATTCTTTTTAATTTAGGCTTTAAACTTAAATAGAAACCAATTTAAAATAAATCAGCATTTAGTTTTAATGGGAAGACGAAAACACATTAGCAAAACTATTTCTTCGGGATGGCCATAAACCGAGAGACGAGGACCCTTGCCGGAATCAAAAGTGTCCAATGTGATTTCCATCGCGGACGAACAAAAGGAGCGACGCCTCGTTGACATTTGCCAATAAAAATAAATAAAATACCATTTGTTCAGGAATCCGACATCGTCCCCACAATTCCCTTGCCCAAGTCTCCTAGACTTTTGGCCACGCTCACCGGCGGCAACTAAAAATAAATGCCGCCTTTTAGTCGAGGCGTTCAGGGAACACTTTTGGGGGCGTGAGGCGGCTCCCAGGGGGAAGTAGTGGGTGTGGGTGTGGGTGTGGGTGTGGGTGGGGAGTGGGGAGTGTGTGTGCGTTGCGCATTTTAATACAATTTAATGCCCCATCGTGCGCCACCTCGACCTCCACCACGGGTAAATTCCCTAGTCTGCCCGTCAACAATCGAACGCGATAGCATCATGTTTGGACCTGGAGCTGGAATTGAGATCGAGATTGCCTGGATTCCTGGGCCTGCCCAAAAACCGAGTTTCCGGAGCACTAGCAAAGCCTTATTTTTATTGGAAATCGTTTATCCCCATAGAAAAGTCCCAGAAGAAACGTGCCTTTGGTTGGAAAAGACGCCATGCAGAATTAAGATACAGTGGACTCATACACTCAGTTTTACCAGCTAAATAATTTGTGAACTTGCTTATATTGTTAAAAGAGTATTGGTTTCACTTATTATTAATACCAAATTTTTAATTTTATACGTCGCAAGAAATGAAAGAGACTATTAAGAATTATATTAATGCCATAAATAATCATAATCACGATTACTTCAACATATGATAGGAATTACGCCGGGGTTAAATGAAATTATTCTGAACTACCCACCCGCTGCTAAATACAAATTTTATGTATAAGCAATGACTTAAGAAATGTCGTCACAAGCGGGCTTTTGTATTGTTAATGCTTTCTGGAGATGTTTCCAAATTAATTTATAAGGAATAAGAAAACAGCTTCTGCTCTAGAAACATGGAATCTAGAAACATAGAACATTTCCATCTAGATGGAAATGGTTTTAAGCTAATTAAGTTTCCCCTAAATCCGTGTCACTGTATAGGGCATTTAACGCCCCAACTCGCTTTTGTTTTTGGCTTGTCATTTGAGACACAAATGGCGGAATTAGTTTTCCGTTCAGATGCCGGGCATTACTCCGGACCCATCCTCCCTCGCATTGATATGCGTCTCCATCCACAGAAGCCCCATCCCAACGATTTCGATTCCCCGTACCCATCTCCTCATCATTATGCGCTTCAGAGCTTTTCGGGATTTTCTACTTCATTGCTATTATCGGAGCCCAGTGAATGGCAGTGTGTTGGATGGTTGGATGGATGGATGGGGTTATGCCGGACTCATCTGGAATCACACTAATTTGGCTCGGGACTAGAACCGCCCAACACCCACAACCCACCGCCCACCGAGGCGTGTGTAGTTGTCGTTGGCCCGATTTTATGATGATGAGTTCAGAGTTCGGGCACGTTGTGCATTAATCGCATCACTTTATGTGGAGCCGGAGCCAGAGCCAGAGCTGTCCGGACACTTGGCAACCAGGTTTCCAGCTGGGCAAAGAGTTCGATCTACGGCGGATTCCCAGGGATTCCATAATGTTCTCACATAACAGCGATAGGCCGTAAAAAAGAGGTCAAGCCAACACGACCCTGAAACAGATTTCAGATGAAAACGAGAGCAGTTCGATCAAATTTATTGCTGCCGACTGACCTTCGCAAGCCGGCAGCCGGGATTCTGGATTCAGGATTCAAATTTCATATTTCACGGCCTTAACTGGAGCGACAGGATTCTCTCGGTCCGCTCAGGGCCAATAAAAGTATTAATGACCATAACAAACGTCTTTGTGCCGCAGTTGCAGTGGTTGCCCCTCGAGGTCGTTTATCCCGCTGCGTATTTGGTGCGCGCAACTCGTTCGGGATAACATAACAGCCCGAAACTATCCGCACTCCTGTGCTCCTACGCATTATCGATGCTCGTTCTTGAGGCCTTTCAGTTACCCTTTGGTGCACAGAAAAAAACTTCTTATTTTCTATTTAAAGGAGTTTTTCTCGCTACATCGGAACATTGTCATCGCTTTATATTGTTGCTCAAGGTGATCAGGAACTATGATCTTTATGAAAATAGAGTCTTGTATGATATATTCTTTTTAAAGAACAATTCTTGTTCTTAAAGTTCTCTATGCTCTTTTTTCTCCGTCTGGTCTGCTCAGTTTTTCTGTATCGTATCGAATATGTTTCTAGATTCTGTCGCTTGAGCTCATAACGGACCTTGAGTTATGGGAGGCTGCGGCCCGAGATAAACCCGTTCTTCCTCCCTCGCTCTCGACTTGAACTCATTTAATCCATGAAATGGGAATGCTTTAAGTCGCTGCTCGCTGGTTAGAAATTCTATTTTATGCTTGGGTTCCCATCGCCATCTCCTTCGCCATCTCCAGCTCCAGCTACATCGGCATGGCCGTTGCCATCGTCTGCCAGCGATTCAGCCAGCCAAATGGCGATGGCATCTTGCCATGCAATTCGAGCCGGGGGCGTGGATGTGGCCATGGATGTGGAAGTGCCTGCCGGTGGGTGTGGCAATGGAGCCCCTTGGATCCTTCTTGCTCGCCTGAATCGCGCTGGGTTTCTAAGTTTTTTCGCAAACGGTTTTATGCATGCGCTACACAGCGCAAAGTTACCTTGAAATCTCCGTATTCCTCCAAACATATTAAGGCACACTTTTGAAGCGATACCCCAGATACAGAGAACCTACAATCTTTCCTTCTTGATAGATCATTGTATTAAATGCAATTCCTCACTAAAATGTTAATGCAAAGGTAGTTTAAAGGGTTTTACTCCACACTGTTAACCGAATTAATTCCAGTGTACTTGTAATTTAAGCCAGAGAGCCAAATGTGAAAAACTGAAAAAGGGCAAAAAATGTGATGTAAAGGAGAAAACAAGAAAGAAAGGAGAAAAAATAAAAGCTGCTTCTCGACGACGACATAAAACTTGCAAAATAAGTTTCGCATGTTTCAGCAAACTCAGGTAAGGAAAAAAGGGGCCAAAAGCAAAATTGCGGGCGTGGATTTGCCAAAGGCCAGGTGATGAGGGATGAGGGATGGGGAATGCGGGGCGGCAAAGGGCTCTCGGTGCCTTGAATATGCAGCAAATATTCTTCAAACGGCTCTGACGTCGGCTCCGTTTTATATGCGCAGAGCTCAGAGGGCGGAATGGGGTCCACCCTCCTTAACAGCTCACTCCCTGCCTTTCACCTTTACCACCCCTCTCCATCCCATGCATACATCCAGGTAAATGAAAAGATGGTCGCCGGTAAGCCGAAGGGGGCGAAACACGAAATGTACTCCAATTTAATCAAGAATTCTATTCTGTAAATTACTTGCACAAAAACTGGAGGCGACGGAAGGTCGAGTGGGGCGGCATGTGGGGTGGGAAGCAGACCAACCGCCTTCTTTTCACAGCGCGAATTTCCATTTCATGTTACAGAAACGTAAGGAGAAATGGAATTACCTGTAGTCGGATCCGTCAAGCTCAAATGAGGAGGGCAGGCATTCCTACAGAAAAATGAATTACATTACTCGAATGGACCTTAGTCATCCAAATCCAGCTATTGTTAGAATAAATAGCTTGTGCATTCACCTAAACATAGAAAATAAACAACTCTGATTTCCTTTACAAGCCAAACTACTTCACGTGATTTCTCCCCACAAAACTACTTTGTATACCGAAAATGTAAATTTAAACAACGTTTTCTCCCAGCTAAACTGACCATAATAAATACTGAACTAATGTTCATAATCAGCTTGATAATTGAAGATGCCTTTTGGTTTTCCATTAAATAAACGTGAACATAAGCGTCATAGATCGAGCATTTGGATAGCAGGTGGAAACGACTGTCTGCGACCTCAGAGCAAAGCCTCATTTTTATTCACACTCTTGGGGCAAACTAAGCGCTTTAAAATCAATTCCATAGCTAGCTTTTCGTTGCCCCCAAAAAACACTTTCCCCCAAACAGAGCAGCCCATCAAAACCTGTAAAAATATGCCTGCTCCCCGATTCTCGAGATGCATAAATTGATATTCGGATACTTATGCATTCAGTCCTCCGCCTCTTAACGACTCGAGCACAAGGCGGGCCCATACAAATAGCGCAGACACAAGATGAAGTCACAAGGGAAAACGCGGCCAGGAAAAGATGGATGGGTATGGGAATGGGGATGGGGATGAATGGCCGGCGTTGTTATTGAAATAAATTATTATAAATAAATACGCCAGTCGAATTTATGAAGTCGTAGTTGTCGGCTATGACGTTATGGTGTTTTCTTTTTCTTTCCGCGAGCTCTGTCCGTTGCGCTGTCCGTTCTGTTTGTCCGTTGAGGGGAATCCAGTGTCATTATTTTTGTTTATGTCCGCCGGTGGAGAGGCTCGGTCCAAAAACAACGTGGAGCGCCGTTAAAACAAACAGCTTATTGCGCCAAAGCCGAACCCGAAGCTAAAGGGAGTTGATGTCGGATGATGATGAATAACGGACAGTTGGAGTACGAAATACGTATACATAAGTAGAAGTCTGGGGCGCCAATGGCTGACATTGATAACTGAAGAACTTGGATGGGGCGGGCGGACTTTTGAATTTGTTTATCTTTCGTTTGTCAACATCATGTCGATTTCAGTCCGTAGCCAGCTTGTTTATTTGTTTGCCTTCGATGCCTGTAAACATTGCGCTGCCAATTGAATTCGTTTCAATTTATTTACTGCACAAGAAATGAAAGGAAACTTTGTTTGCGCCAGGGGCGTGGATCCGAACTTTATGGCAGGGCTAAATAAAAAAGGGCGGAGGAGCAGGAGGTGACAGTTCAATTAGAAAGCGGATGAGGCCGAATGCCTAAACACATTCTATCGCAACGAGGAGGCCAGCTACTGCTGTTGCCTTGGCCAGGAGCCTTTGGATTTCGTGGTGATGAGGCGGGGGATATTAATTGCGACTGGAGGGAGACAGGGCTGGGCAATCATTCGGTCCCCCACTTTTTATGGCACAGAGATTCAAATAGTTTTGAACTTTTCGCATCTCCCAGGATTCTTGATGCTGAGCCAAAACTAGAAACTCCCATAAGAAAGTTTACGATGCGAACAGAGCGCATATGTAAATACACAGTGGCGAATCGGAGAATATACTCCAAGGGGACCCGGTCCTCAATTAAAGGCCTCTTAATTGCCAAGACCATTGGGGAAACTCGGCGAGTTTCCAGCAAATTTACTTGGAATTTAATCAGCAATGTCATTGGGGAGAGTACGACATCTTGACAAGTGCTTTTTGTTTGAGGAATGGGGGTTCCAAGGGGAACCACAGAGTTAGTGACCAAGAGGTTTGTAATTTTAACATGACCTGGACCCTCGACATTCACTTTTTTTTCGCAGTGCAACATTGCAAAGGGCTCGCTTTCGTTGGCAACATTTCGCCACGCTTCCTTGGCAGCTGGAATTGCTTTGCCCAATAATTCGCGGCGAAATTCGCTTGGCTCCAACAGTGCTGTCAGCGATCTGTGGCTTTTACGAGGTCCTCCTCCTGCCCCGATCTCCCCTGTTTTAACCAACGTATCCCTGCGCCAGTCCTTGTTCGCGTTTTAAGCGTCGTGGCAACAAAACTGGAAATGCAACCAGCGCGAAATTGCTGCAGCAGCACCACCAGCGGCAGCAGCAAGAAGCCAGCTCGGGAGTGGCTAGAACATCGGCTTGGAGGCTTGGAACGGAACAGAACAGAGCGGAGCGGAGGACAAGGATGAGTTGCAGCGGGAACTCGACCAGAGGCGCCAGTTGGCTAAGCACATATAAAAAAGTTTAGCTGGTTTAAGGTGGGGCTCCAATGAAATCATTTACAGCTGCAGCCAAAGGAGCTGCCGAACCCAGTGATGGGTTTAAGCTTGACACTGGACAACAAAGTTTGGTAAAAACATGCTTCAAGGGTAAAGTACTATTTAAAGATATACATTTTTTATATCGTGTAACAATCTTAAATTGATCATCCAGAATTGGACTATATTAACTTGTTACACAGTGCTAAGTCCACTGGCAAATCAATAGCAAAAATAAGAGCCAGATAGGGGACAATGCGGAGATATGCGGGTTGAAGGAGAGTTAGATGTCGTTGGCAAAACGGGAATACATACATACATATATGTGAGTGCATTGGGCGTGGGCGGTGGAGTGTGGGCGTGGGCGTGGCATTTGTCGTGACTCGGTGACTTATTACTTTTCATGCTGCTCTCGTTTCTTTTGCGCTGGAGCTTGTTGGATGCTGTCAAATGAAGTCGTAAAAAGATTGGGCAAAAAAACTTTTTTGTGGGCCACTCGCAGAAATACATGCATATAAAAATGGCAAAGTTGGGATTAGTTTCATCAAGGATAAGCCAAATGGCTGGACATGCCGGGCAGTCGGGAAGCCGAGCAGCATATAAACGAGCCAAGGAATAAGGACTCGGGCATCCGTATCCTTGTCCATTTCGTGTCCTGTGTCCTGACCATTTTGCTATTTGCGCGGAAAACTTTTTGTGCAGTTGGTGTCGGTTGAT
Source organism: Drosophila yakuba (assembly GCF_016746365.2). Classification (NCBI taxonomy): domain Eukaryota; kingdom Metazoa; phylum Arthropoda; class Insecta; order Diptera; family Drosophilidae; genus Drosophila; species Drosophila yakuba. The sequence continues at coordinate 13,429,554 of NC_052530.2, read as the reverse complement.
GCTGGTAGTATTCTGGGCAGCATTACGTAAATGATTCCCCCAAAAACCAGAGGATATGTGTGCTTGTGCCACCTTTATGGACGCACCATCTCGTCCCCGGGAAAATGTCATCTAAGCACGTTTGCAGGATCTGCATAATTTATGTTTGCATGTAGGTACGGCTGCTGGGGCGGATTACCCTAGAAAATTAGGTTTCCCATTTGATGGAGGACGCGGAGAGTGTCGCTCGTATAAAAATCCGACACGACCTGGCCGCCATCTTCATAACTCCGGCAGTGGTGGAGCGACACGTGGACCTGGTTGGGTGGTTGGCTGCCTGGGTGGTTGGGTGGTGCATGCCCAAATGAATTTATATATATTTGTGTTCCCGTTTTATGACTAATATCTCGGAATATCTCTGGGCAAGGAAGGAGAGACACTATCCGCCAGCCACATCCCCACCTCCACGCCGTGCACACACGGTGGCATATTTTGCAGTGTTGTGAAAAATAAAACAGCCAAATAAACCCGGCCCAGCAGCGGGAATAAAAACAAAAAAACAAGAGGGAAAACAGCGAGAAAACAAGTATTAAAATTTGTTTTTCCAACATTTGTCAACGATGGTGCGATGGCGGTGTCGATGGCGATGGCGATGACACGGGCTGACGCAAACCCAGGCTGCCACTGGGTGTCCGAACGTTCCAACTTCTCCCCCAACCTCCCCTTTGATCACGCTGCTGATTCGCCTTTTCCTGTCTCCTGATCCCTGGCCTCCTCCGCCCCCAAGCAATCTCTATATCCCCGCGGCGTGTCATTGTCGTTGTTTGCATGTGACGAACTCTTCCAGTGCTCGTTGCCACCTCCGCCCCTTCCGCACCCGTTTTCCCCCCGCCCCAGAAGCCTCTCATCAGAAGCGCACAGTGGGATGAATAAGTTACTGCTCCTTATAACCAAGTATATTGGAAATCATATATCTACTTGGGAATTAAAAATTATATAATGTACTTTAAATTATTTTTACATGCATATATTTATTTTAGATTGTATATTTGGTTAGATTAGAAAGTCGTTGACCTATGCATTTGATTTAGGTATATTGCGGTTTAAAATGTGCTGACTTCAATGAGCTTCCAGAAACCAAAAATTAATAACTTCTTATAAAAGCCGAACAAGTTTCAGTCAAAATATTTGGTAAGCTGTTGCTAGTTTATCTATTCATTGGTTCATCAATTCATTTTAATGTTAAAACAACAGGACCCAGTGAAATAACAATATCCAACATAATCGTATGAATCTTGAGGAGAGTGCGACTACTTTTCTGCTTACAATTTCAAATATTTTACCGAATCTTTGTACCACTGTCTTTTCCCCGGCGGCGGTTTGGGACCGAAGCGGACCGCCGCACAAGTTGCAGCTCTGTAGACACCGCGTATACGGGTTTCTGCCCCGCTCCGGTTGGTCTGGCACTTGCCACTTGGCACTTGGCACTGGGAACTGGGCACAGGGAACTGGGAACTGAGAACATGGGCATTGGGACCTGGACTCGGGCGGGACGAGACGGGAAGGAGCTCTTTGCTTATGCATGTCGCATGAGCAATAACAATATTTCCTCCGCTGTCGCAGTCGCTGCTTATTCGTTTCGATTTGCTTATTCGCATTTGGGTTTTAAGCTTTTTTTTCTTTTTTTTTGGTTCAGAATGGATGTTTTTTACGTTTCTCATTCGCTTACTTGCAGGAATCATGATATGCACGGACACGGGGGAGTGCGAGTGGGAATGGGAATGGGAATGGGAATGGGAATGGGAATGGGAACACATGTATTTGGCTTTACAGCGGGGAAAAATGAGAAAACAAAATTTAAAATTTATGCACATATATATTCCCATTCCTTATTCGCATCCAGACATGTGTGGGCCGGCAGTATCTGTATATGTATCTGTATCTATATCTGTATCTGCGACTGTGACTGAATATGTATTTTGAATCTCTGGGCCCGTGCATTCCGTGCATATAGCCCTTCCCAGTCCCCCAAAATCCCCCAATCATATCTCACTCCCCTTCTAGACGCTGGCATACTTGTATCATAACTTTCTGCCCCATTCTGTTCTGTTTGCCATAAATGAAATCCACGCGAATGCGACACGTTTCTCTGATGTTCGATGTTCGTAAATTGAAAACAACAAAAGCAAAATATTGAAATTTTCGCTGTGCCCTGAATATTGAGTTGGTTTTTCTGAAAATATTACATTGGATGTGAGCGACCATCAAAATTCGTTGTAAAATTACCAACTGCGGTGGCCCCCGGAAATGAAAAAACGAGATGACGCTAGACTACAAACTTGCTGATGTGATGAAGGGATTTACATTTAGCCAAGTATTAAATGCAGCACTGAGTGGGTAAAATGTTAGTCTGTTTTAAATAAGTTGTATGTGAAAATGATTTCGTATATTTTATTATACATTATTAGCGCATTTTAGACAAATTAGCTAACAATAACACTTTGATTTTTACCCTAAATATAGAAAAGGAATGTTTAAAAACAACTTAATTCACATGTGAAGTGTAAGCTGTATTCGCTTGACCAATTAGGTTGTTGGAAAAATCACATAAAATAAATGGAGTTCTCGTTTAGATATTACAGCACTTGATGTCAGCTATGCCGGCACTCTGATTCAGAGTCAATAATCCCCGCCTGGGGAGCGTTACATCAGCTGCCCGCATTTCGGAACCCCATCACGCACTGCCCCCAGACTCCAAAATGGGCCCACTTCGCCATTATCGCAACCCTTTGATATGTGAGAAGCGATTGGCGCAGACCGCTTATAGAAGCGAATGTCCCGCTAATTGAGCGCTTAGCCGATTGCATTCGATTCCCATTAAGAGGCGCAGTCGCAGAGTCGCGAGTCGCGCTCGAATTAAAATTGAATCATTATTGAAATTCGTTTGTCTGCGCTCCGTCTCTTTCCGATCGATCGAACCAGACCGGGCTCATTAAAATGGATGGCGATGGCCGTTAAGCGGAGGGTTAAAGCCGTCCGTCCGTCTGTCCGTCTGTCCGCCGTCCTCCGTATGTCCGTTTGTTCGTCCGTCCGTTTGTCAGTCCGTCCTTTCGCGAGTATGGCCAATGGCGGCCGACTGGGCCTCTGAGTGTACATCTGCATTTGGCAAATTGTAAAAATTTAATTCGCATATCATGCGCGATAATCAGCGACGTGCATTATAAACCCATAAAATCGCAAAGCGCTGCCATAAATGTGCGGCATGGTGGTGGGGATGGGGATGGGGAGGGGTAAGGAGAAGGCCGCGCCAATTGTCGCATTCGGTTGGCAGCGTCGATAAATATCCGTTTATATGGTAATTGTCACCGTGAGGTCGCTTCTAACTTTCTGCCCGTCCGCCTGCAATTTGCATTTCTGCACAGCTGCGAATGGCGCACTGAATATTATGCAGTCGCTATGGCAATGGCATATTTATTTTATTGCCCCGGTATCGGTATTCTGTAATCCCCGTCCGCCCTTCTTTAAATTTCGCATTAAGTCTAGAACCAAAATGGCGGCATTAAATCAGTGCACAGCGAAAAAAACTGCATTTTTTATTGTATTTTCCATTTGCAAAAATATTGTTACGATCAGATTCCACACTTTTTACATTCTTCTAAAAAAGTTAGTAAAATTAGTTAGAAAATCTACGTTGATACGGTAAAGAAACCAATGCTTGATCAATGCTAGTGGATGTTTTCTACAAGTGGAAAGGTGTGCGAGGTGATGAAACGAAGATGGAGCTGGATTTTCGGTTTAATTTTCATGTCCATTAACCAAGCAAAATGGATACGTTCGGCAACGAGCGAAAGGATAAGCGAACCGGCCAGGCATGTCCTGAATTTTGATAGACCGAAATTTGGAGGGCACCGTTCGGGGCTCGAAACTGGAGCCAATGCGGGTATAAATTCAAATAAAGTTTAACGAAGCCCATCCGCAGCCGGCGGTAGAGTAGGAGGACTTCTTGGGAGTGGGACTCAAATTTGAACGCGAGTTTGAGTTTGGGATTGGGAATGGGGCATGGCAGTAGGCGGCCATGAAAATTATCAAAGCGTGTTATTACGGGCAACGAAGCGCAAAGCGATGCCAACTCAAGTGGCTGCCTTCGAGAGGATAAACCGGAGCTGGAAATGGAGATGGAGCTGGAGCTGGAGCTGGAAGTGGATCTGGATCGATGATGGAGAGGACGTGAGGGTGAGCAACAGCCACTTGTGGTGGCTCGGGCATAAATTTGGGTTTCCTTTTCTTTTTCGGGCATCACGCACGCAAATAATCAAATGGAACGCATCAAATTGGTGAAAGGGATAAAAAGTACAACAAAATGGTCTTCGATTTTTAAAAATACCCTTTGCCTCCATCCCTTTTCCCCATCCACTTCCGCCCACTTTAGATTTCGTTGAGTCAGCCCACGGAATTTTAGCTAAATTGTGCCCAGGTTATTCCAAAATGCAATCCGGGGTCGGAAGTCTCAATTGCCAGCAGCGTGCACTGTGGAACTATTTTATTGAAACCCAGACATTTACTAATATTGTTTCAATGGTTTTAAATGTTTCTTTAAGAATTCATTATTTAAAATTGTAAGTTTACCATATTCCGATATGAACCGTAATTTATTGTGCTGAACTATGGTGATTTTTTATAGCTCACCCCACTGTTCCCAATTTCCACACTTTTTCACGGCCCGAATGATTTTCCCTTAAAGTGCACGCCCATCTAATAGGCCGAAATGGGCGGAAATCCACGTGAAGAAGGCCCACTAGACGGCTAAGTGGATGCGAGTGTTGACCCCGACAAACTCCATGAACTTCATGTATGCCCGAATGTGAGCTCCTCACGTGCAGGAGATGGAAAGGGCACGGAAAAGGATGGATTCGGGGAGTTGGGTTTCAATTTATCGCTCCGCCATCGCAGGATAAATCCCGGGAGCGGTTTTAGGGATTTTAAAAATAAAATTTACGGATTAAGTTATTGTACGACGTACATAACGTACGTTAGTATGCGTGCAGGGCTTGCATGAACTACTGGGAAAAAATTCGAGAGGGGGCGTGACGGTGAGGTCGATTACGTTTTACAGCGCAGCATAAAAGTTGATTGAAAATGCTTATTAGATGCAAGATTAGATGTGATATGCATCGCAGACCAGCAACCAAGCACCAGCGGACCAGAGCAATCCTATTCGGGAATCAGAGGCGAGCATAAAACTCTGCAGAAGCTGCGACGTGAGCAAATTTGGCTCCGGATTTTATACTCCCTGCATTCGGGGGCGGGCGAACTTAATTGAAATGTCGTGGCGAAAACTGTAAAGTTACGTTCGGAAAACCAATGACGAAGGAAGGCCAAAAGGTGCGAACGCAAAAATTATGTATTCAAAAAATTTACAGCCGGCAGGTAATCTCATTAAGCCCGGATAATATTCCCACTCGGCGTGCGTCAGACCCAAATTGAACATTCTTTTCTAGACCCGAGCACCCTTCCTTAAAATATATAAATAAATAACCACAACGTTGGCCAGAGGGGCAGAACAACAAAATCATTTAGCCCGCGCCGAAGTCCACAAAAAGTTGCTGTTGATAACACGGCTCATCAAAATTTTTAGCTACAAGAAAAACTTTTTAAAACAACAAATCTAAAAGAAAGAGCCACACACAGCGTCCTCCTCGGATGACTGGAACCCAAATCAAGGCCCTCCAGGCACAACAAAAAAACCCTCTAAATGGTGAGTCGACGAAATTGTAATCGGAGAATACTGATGAGAGTGGTGAAGTTTGGATACTCTACAATGGTGAAACGAGATTATAATCTTGAAGAAAACTAAATGGATCATTTAGGAAAATTATGAATAAAATAATTTACTCTTGTAGCTTGAATCATATACTTCTGCTTAAATAAAACCATAACATTATTTTGAATTTTTATTTTTCATTAGGAAAAACTTTTTGAAATATGTATTCGCAATGAAAATAAAATTTTCTATACTCAAATAAAAGCAAAAATGGAAATCAATGCCCATGTACGGCAGAGTATTACTTTTAGCCATCAAATAACAAGCCGAAACTTGTGCCTTGCCAATTTCATTAAAGATTCATAGCAACACAGCCGACGCCACTACCAAAACAGAGCAGAACCACGCAAATGAAAGAAGATCCCGCCAAAACCCAAAAAACTGGCGTTAATGTAAGACCCAAAAGGCAAAATATTCGTCTTTCAGGTTAGTTCGCTAGTCGGATGCTGGCTGTATTGTGGCTTCCATCAGCAGTTAATAAAAAATGGACCATTTCGGGGCAGCGGGATGCTGGCAAAAAGTTGAATGGGAAAAGTTTCCGGCCTAACTAAAAGTGCGAGTTTATTAACCGCAAGTAATTTCCCCAGAAATTTCAGAATGAAAACGTTCAGAATTCGTGAATAAGGGAAACGAACAACTTGACTTTAATACGACGATATAAATAAATTCTTTTAAAAGCAAGTGAAACTTGCTTAATTTCCAAAAATTAAGCCCATTCCAAAATATCATTCCTTATCGTAAAATCTTTATTTCCTGTTGTGAATGCTTAATTTCAGATTTTGAGTAATAGCTTATTAAAATGTATGAAAAACACTGAAGGTGTGACTTGACATTTCATTAGACCATTAAACAGAAATAAAATGTATTTACCAATTAATTTAAAACCACACAACTTTTATGATATTATCGTAGGAAGGCAATATTCAATAACTGCTGGCCCCCATACTTAATTTTTTTATTGCAGTAAAACACTACTTCCATGTTGTACACTAAAAAAATATTTGTATAGATTACATTTTCAGAGTCAACGAGAACTAAATGGCCTTTCTTCCCTAAAAAATAAAAAAAAAAAAATACTGATGACTTCATAAAAATATTATTGAATTAATATGTATGTATTAAACAATAAACAATATGCCTATTTTTGTACTTTATTTCATAATTATTAATTTATATTAAAATTAATGAAGGAATGAAACAGTTTACTTTCCTAAGACGGTGCGTATAATGTGTGCTTCTGTTATTTTTCAGTGCACATTCGTCAGTTGTGAAAACTCACCCCTTGTGGAAACTCCCTGCCGCACGTAGTCGCTGTATGTGGCTAAAAGTAGAGCAGCATTCGGTGGTGGTGGTTTCTCGTTCTTGGTCGCATCTCGATGGCCGACCCTGTTCCCTTACCCCTCCCCTCCCCTCATCGTTCCGTTTTCCATGGCTGCCGTGCGTTGCCATTGCCGTCGGAGCCACAGTATCTGACAGATACACAGATACACATCCGTCGGCCGCCACAACGCATGCACAGTGCGGTGGCTCCTTGGGCGTGGCTGGAGCTGATGTGGAGCTACATCTATCTTTTCGACTAGTTTATGTAAGCGGGCTGCCTGCGGAGGGGGCGACGATTGACGCAGGATTTGGACGGATCTGTTTTTTAGTTTTTTGGGGAGCAGGGCCAAAGCCGCCGAATGATGCTGAACGGGCGCATTTGCCTATTTGCCTTAATGCCTGTCCCGTGTGTAATTTACGAGCAGCTCGACGTATGCTGTTGCGTAGGTGAAAACGGGGAGTACGGCATACGGAACACGGAACACGGGACTCCGGCTGTCGGATGCCGGGGCACGGATTTATGGGGGCATCATAAAACAATTAACAAGGCCGAAACTCGTGCCACATAAATTTCTGCAGCTTGGCTCGTGGATTGCGGCTTGTGTTACATTTCACAGCGCTTCTTGTATCACAAGGATTGGAGAGGGGTGTGGGAATGTGGGTGGCTGACTCTGCGGCTGCTTTTTTAATTAACCACACAAGATTTCTACTCATTTTCATATCGTAAACGTTTATCCAACTTAATAAGTCGTAAACGCCGCTGCGACGGCCTCTAACAAAGTTTCTGTTTTGGTAGCATATACCCTGCAACTCAACCTGCATGTGTGTGGGATTTGGCCAACCGCTGACTCCGCAGGTGAAAGCCCCTGGAATGGTGCGTCCTGTCCCGCTCCCCGATCCCCGCCCCCCTGGTACCCCTTCCAATTTCATATTTTTCACCCGTGCCTCGTCGCATATGCAGGCGATTACATGACAACGCGGAGGAAATAAAAGAAAACGTTTATAGCCATTCAGAAGTCAGGAGTCAGACAATGGGAGGAATTGGATGACAAAGGTATCCATGGGCAGCACATAATGTTGAAACAATCTTTTAGGTAAGCTGTCACTGCACTTTCAAAATAAGCAGCATTTTGTGCAAAATGTAGAACTTACGCACATCTTTGATTATATATGTAGCTGTATAGTAGTCATTTTTACATATTTAATATTATTGAAATAAATGAAGAAACAATTTTGTGTATTATTTATCTACCATTTCGAAATTCATTGAAGAAAATGCACCCACTCTGACTTATGTATACTCAATACTTCAGCGGATTTTACCATCTAGACTCTGATTATTCAATCAGCACCCATTGTGCGATTTCAGTTAATTTCGTAACACTCAAACTGCCAATGGCGAATGCTTAAAGTGAGCTCAAAGCTCGTTTAATATTCATTGCCGGCTCCTGCTGCTGTTGCTGTTTTTGCTCCTGTCGCAAAGTCAAGGTATTTCGAAGGTATCGGGCTGTTGCTGCAGCAGGTGCTCATGCAGCTTTTTGTTCCAGCACCTGACAATATTTTTTTAATGACGGCGATTAAGGCTCCGCCCTGTGGCCCCCGGACGTCACCACTCGATTTAATTAAGTCGTCGCTCTGCTCCGCACTTTCTGTTCTGGGCCACGCCCCTCCGGAATGCGAACTCATTCCTCCATGGGAGGCGGGTGGCATTTTTTGCTGATTCCATTGTTTATCTAATCTCTGTTTGCACAGCGACCTCCCCAAGTTGTCGTTGCCCCGTCAGCAGTACCGAGTCCTATGGGGTTAAAAGGGGTTATAGCAGCACCCCACGGAACGCAAACACTCGTTCTTTCGAAGCCACACAGATATACGGGGGACCCATAAAGATACACGCACACACATGGCAGTGGAGGATGCTGTCAACATGTTTGTTAATGCCATTTTGGAATTAACAAGTTCTGCCAGATAAACTTTGAATTTCATTCCAGGGCCGAGCTGGAATTGCCATGCGTCCTTTGTGTGTATTGGCCATAAACTGCGTATGTTACGTGGCCATATCCTGCTAACGCCTTAAAGGCCGGGCCACTTGGCCCACGATTTGTTTGCAGATCGCTTTCAGCCACTACGATCGCTGATCACCCACTTTTGGCTCGGTTCGTTTGCTGTTCGTTCGGTTTGTGTTTGAAGCCATAAATTTATTTATGATGCCATTAAATCATCATTATTGTCCAGGCGACCTTGAGCCAGTAGGCTGGCGGGTAAGAGCGGTTTTTTCTCACCCATTTCGAGACACATTCACTTTCTTTACTTTTATTTTATTTTGTTTTCTTTTCTTTTCTTCTCATTTCATTTCTTTTATTTGCCTTTTTACTGTTGTCGCCTTTTAATGTGCGTTTTCCTTTTAAGCCTTCTGCTCTGTTTCTGTTTGCCCGCCACTCTTTATTTCTTTCTTTTCGCCCTTGCCCTAATTGGGTCAGCGATTCTGTGATTCGGCTCAGCAAACGGCCAGCTAATTGCTCAGAAGGTTGGCGAGTCGAGTAAAATGTCTGAGACGTTTGTAAAAACCAATGTCAAGAAGTTAGGAAATATTACTTCGTTATGTTCACTTGTGTTGAAAAGCCAGTCGTTTAGATTTTAAATGTTTTAAATATTTGTGAATAATACCCCTATTTCGCATTACGGCCATTAGTATGTATGTATATAAATATTTAAATAATTGTACACCTGTCTTGTACAAGCTGATTCTTTAGGTTTATGTTTAAGAAAGTAAATAAGTCTAGCAAAGGCTCAAATATTAAATTTTTTGGCTGCGTGAACGTGTTATTGTTAATTTGATCTAAAAACGAACTAACATGAAATGATTATTTGTACGAATAACAACTTATGTTTCCCTTGAATTAGTTTATTAGCTACCTGCCCCAGTCCCAATAATAACGCAGATAGATTGAACGAAAGTGAACCCTAATTGGAGCACTTTTCCCATGGAGACACAAATGGAAAGCGAGGGGACTCCTTGGCTTTTACTACTGCCTGCGGCCCGATATGAGTTTTCCCTGCTCTCTATTTGGTGGATTGTTTTATTTTTGTTGCGAATTTTCAGGCTGATAAAGCAATGGAAATGACGCGCACGAGTAGTTTTGCTCTGACTTTCCTTTCGCCGCTCGGCAGACACCATTTTCTTGGCTGTTTGTGTAAGTTTTCCATTTGGATAATGGAAAAAGGCCATTTCATGCCATTTGCCTTACTTTGGCCATACTTTGCCCAGCGGTCGGGGGCAATTCGAAGCGCACTATTCGTGGAGGCTTGCTGCTAAGTGGGCGCGGCGCCACATCTAGCTCTACTTGAGGCATGCCCCAAACACGGAGAAAATTTCTATATGTCCAAAACATACATTATTTTTGTGAAAATACAAAAGACACTGCTTGTATTTACAAGCTAAACTTGTTTAATTATACACAAATAATTATTCAATACAAAATAAATACCTATGCTGAATATATCAATCTGCCTTTATCATGATAGAAAATATAAATATTTAGGTTGTAGGATATACTATTTTTCTTTTCTGTGCATCGCTAGAACCACTTTGAGGATGGTTCTTCCTCCCACTGCTCGAAGGCGATGTGTTTTGCTCTGCGCTTTTTACATTTGCAAAATGAATTGTAATGAAGTGGAATGGGGCGTGGCAATGGCCGCCCGTCGAGCGAGTACACCAACAATAAAATCATATTCGTCGGGCGCCAGCCATCGCTGGCATATAATTTTTGCGCAAAAAGTCGTTTACAGTGTCTCATGCGCTCCACTTGCTCGGGGGTTCAAGATCAGAAGGGGGGTCGCGTAGTTTGGCACTGCTTTTATTGGTGTTATTAGGTTGAAAGCACTCTAATAATGGTCGCCTTCTGATGTGGGGCACTTAATGGGTTTCAGGTCAGCAGTCACATAATGCGAATCACAGATTTCCAGCGGAGGATGAGAGTCCAGGCCCAAGGACCATCATCGAGAGCAGGCGATAAAACTTGATTACCAGCGGCTAGAGAAGGGAACGCGGAGCCAGCGGATCGGATCGTATTGCAAATGGAGCAACATGCCACCATTCGGCGATTTCAATAATATGTAAAAAAAATATAATATCATTCTGCTGCCATTCAACTCGTGATGATAAAGCGCGTAAATCAACGCGAATTTATGGCTCAAACAAGTTTTTCATTGGCTCCGAACGAGAAAACAAGTCCGGAGCACTGTGGATGAAATCTCAAATTTGTTCGAGCAAATATCGCCCCTGGTGGTCCACAAATTACATGGTTCAATTTGCAAGATGGGTTTTACTAGGGATGGTTAGTGAAAAGCATATTACAGCTGTTTTTTATTGTTTAAGGTTTCAGCTCTTAATAGCATTTAAATAAACATATTATTTTTCTAAACTTCGAATTTCTAAACATTTAAACAACATAACATCTAAATAAGTAACAGTATAGAAATGTAAATTTGAACAGCAGAACTCTCATAATGGTTTAGCAAGCTAACTCTGTCATTTCTTTGTCTATTCCACTGTGGCAAAACCTCTTGTTTTAACTAAATGAATTCTTAATTTTATTGATTTCACAGTGTCTTAATTAATGAAAACCGTGTGTGATGATCAGATAGAGAGCGGAAAGCCGTAACACCTGGATTTGGCATTTAAAGAAGATGGAATCACAATGCGTGTGGCAAATAATAAGAATAAAGTAAAATATATTAAAGTGCAGATGGGTACTCGAACTCATCGAATATGATTAACTTAAGAATTTACGACTTCCCCTCTATGGATTTGACAAGCGAATTATGTCCACTGACGAGGGTCCTTCCCATAACAGAGTGCACTTGAGCAATCGGCAATTGAGAGAAGCCATTTGTCAAACAAGTTTTGATATTGGAAAACACGCATCATGGCCTCGGTTTTCTATTTTTGAATTCCCCATTCCTACGGCGGAATCCATAAAGATTCTTGGACAAGTGCGGCACTTGAACCGGGAATTTCAATTTGTAATCAGTTGAGGTTTTGATTTCTGGTTTGTTTTAGAATTCCAGACCCGTTGCCATCCAAATTTATCGGCTACTTGACTTTTCCATCGAACCTCTTCCTGATAACTCACTCGAGTGTAATATCAGAGTCTTTGGCATATAAATTATAGTTTTGTGTTCCGACTTCGACGGCTGACAATTTGTTTAATTAATATCTAATTTCAAATTTATATTCCCCGTCAAAAATTTCTAGTTCTTTGATAGTTTGGCACACGTGTTCGCTTTTCCTGTGTTCAGTTTTCCCCATTCAACTTTTTATGTGGGCCATAAATCTATTGGAAAAACAAGCGATAGCAGCCAATTTTTATTTGTAAAATGGGTGAAATGGATGTGAGCTTGACATACATAGGTTCCATAAATTATCTTGTTCGGAATGAGAAATAGTTTAAAGGATCAGATGAAATCTATGTGAGCTCTTTACGGAATAAGATGGAACCTCATTCCCGATTCTGGTTGGTCTGGATATTGGAGGGAATTTTCTTCAATACTTTGAGTACTGTTTTGGAATGTTTTCTACAGCATTTTTCTGCTCAGAAAGCAGCAATCCAAAATCGACGTCAACGCCAACCAGCACAAACACATTCAAATCAGACTCACTCACACAGCGGCAAGCTGTAAAAGGCACTTGTGTTGGTGAGCAAGCAAAGAGATCCAATCTCTGTTTTTAGGTGAGAAGAGAGAAAGAGTACTTCAAATTCCCAAAGTCCCGCCTTGCAGCGCCATCTGGCCTTGGCAACTGGGAACTAGACAGCGTAGCACCAACACTAGATGTCGCTTACCGACGGCGGACTCGTGTATCAATGCCGCGTAGAAAATATTCGATAACCGATTGGCATCCCACACACAAAAATTAAATTGGAGACACCAGACTTAAATTTGAAAAAATTAAAATATTTACTTTACGTCTTTTATAATATTATTACAGCCACGTAAATATAAACAATTAAGATTGTTTCGTCGTTTCGACATTTGTAGTCCACATATTTTTATTTGACCATCTAATGCATAGACTTTCAATAAAATTACCCTACTTTTTAAGTTTTTATTCAGTATTAAATATTTTGTATTAATAAAATAGAACGATTTAGTCTAGGTGCTGGATTATTAAATAACTGTAACTCAGAAAGTGAGAGTTCAAGTGAGATCTTTTAGAATTTTTGGCATACTTTTACGGTTACAGAATTTTTTTAACGAATCTAGGATACCCTTTTAATCTACAAGGAACGTGTATAAAAACGAAATGATTAATTATTCCTTCCAAATAAATCAGATTTATCATCAGATTACAGAGCTTACATAATCAAATACCAACCAAAATAATAAGATTAATAAACAGCAAAGAGTGTCTAACCTAGCCAGAGACAAGGCAACGGGCTCGGCAAGATTAATTTGCATTTATTGTAAATGTTCTTAAGTAGATGATTTACAGAATATTTACACTTTTACAAAAAATAAAAGCTTTTGTAAAATGTTTAATTCTACACGTTTTCTTTAAAACAAAATAGTAACTCTGGCACAGGTATACATAGCAATTAAAATTCTGCTTTAAAATTATTCTAATTTTTTGTTGGGTACGAATATCAAACATTCAATATCAATTAACAAAAGTAAAGAACTATGTAGGTTCTGTATTGATTTTGTGCCTTTTTAATTCTGTGTCCCGTTTGTAAGTTTTGTTTTAAGTTTGCCGACGCAAATTTATATATGCAATGAAAACAGGATTTGAAACAAATACCGCACACTGTTTCCCAACAACCTTAATTTCACATGAAGTACTTGTAGCTGAGTTAAAATGCAAGAGGAGTTTTCAGTTATTTTCAGAACACGATTTCTAGCAAAGCATTTAAAGTTATAAAAGGAAAAAAATTAAGATTAAAAAGACATGCGGGCACTGGATCTACCAGGAACTGTCATGAACATCCGATATCTAAGTCTTCTATTCAATTCCCCGCTCAGTCTGTCTCCTTTCCACCTCAAGGGTCGGTTTCGAAACTCACCACGGCTCGGTGAGCCCGTGGTGAGCTAACGGCTCTTGGCTCCGCCCATTTTATAATGGCCTCTGATGGCAGAGCGGCGCATGCGCAGTGCCGGCGAAAATGGTGGCGAAAGCGGACGGAGAAAAGTGATGGAAGGAGGGAACTGGTAAGGACAGGATTTTCAGGCTTTTCCGTCGCTGATTTTCGTTCGGATAAATTTATGCAAATGAGCTGAGGCGCTCAATATGGAAATGTCTACAGACTAGGCAGGCAATTAAAAGCGGAATGGCTTTATGATATCTCATGGGTGCCGCGGTCCCAACTTCGGGACTCCAGCACTGGGGCTCCCGCTCCAGCTCCGGGAAAAAAGGAGCGACCGACTGGCGTTTTATTGTCTCGCTGCAGCGCATTGCAACATGTGGCATTAATTATGCGGCGATAATGTCTTGCTTTGTTGCCGAGAGTTTTGGCCTCTCTCTTTTATGAAAGTGTCGGAATAAATTACATTATTTTTGGGCCGCCTGTTCCGCGCAACTGATAAGAAAGATGTCCCCGGAAACCAAACCCTTAAACCGATACGAACCGAAACCCAACCCACATCCCTGGATGCCCGGGGCCCTTCGAATTTAATGAGTGTAGGCGGTGGTGACACGATTGCCCCCATGCGTACCGTACACATGTCTTTCCATTTATGTTCTTCTGAAACATATTCCCATTAATTTTCGTCGCCATTTGCCGAAGGGGTCTCAGCACGCGCTTTTCGTGGGTGGATGGAACGGGGGAAGCACCGTTCGAGCAAAAGGGGCCAATTAAATTGTGACAGAACAGCATTCCACACGTCATCAATTACGGGCTTTATGTATTCATTGGACCTTCGATTCGAAGAGCAGGAAGTGCCATATGTTGCAGTTACATCATCGCCCAACTCCAGCCGAGTTGCTCTAGTTTCTCCAAACCCTTTTGTTCGATCTCCGACCGGGAATTATCCACGGTCTCGAACTGCCCATTGTTCGGACCAAAATATTTTGAGGTCCGAGCTGCTGTAAACTGTTTATGATGTGGTCATAAATGGTCCGCCTTCACGCTTTCCCCGGGTCAAGAAATTTCTACTTCTGCTTCAAACAATGTCTACAGGCCCCTGTGCCGGATTGTCATCAGCATAATCCTGGCAAGTCCTGTCGATCTTGGCCGCATTTTGCATCACCCTCGCCGCGGGCCTCTTTTCGCACTTCCATAAATCATTCCGTCGAGTTATAGAACCCTTTAACCCGATTTTACCTGTCAGTCACACAAATGCTTCCCTTCCGAAAACCGTCAGTAATATATTCATTCGAGCGGGCGTCCTTTCTGGAGAAACACGAAATAGTGATTTCTTCCAACCCAAAAACGAATTGGGAGGAAGGTGACAAAGGCGACACTTAACAAATTAATTAATACGATATGGTAACGTTTTTTAATATTTCTGGAACAAAAATTAATGCATTTTCACTGCCGAGCCTGATAAGAAATAAAAAAGAATGGCTAATTGGACATCACGGTGGATTTGACACTTATTAAAAGCCCTGATTAAACATTGAATGTTTTAAAAATAATTTTTCCAAATTTAAAAACTTTATTTCCTAATTCAATAAAAGTAATGGGACATCTATATTAACTTTAATGATATCACAACTGAACAATCGCTGTTATCAATAATAAAGTGTTCAGTATACAACAGTTTTTTGACAACATTTAATTCAGTATTCAACAGTTTTTTGACAACATTTAATTCCGGGCTTGATTCGATTAAAATCCGCCATGCTCGAAACATAAATTGAAAACAAAAGAAATTAAATTTTAGTTTCGTTTTCTTTAATAATAAAATGGTTTTCAGTTCTGTTTTTGGTATTAGGTGTTCCTATAAGTTAATTATTGCTAGGGTATATAGACTTCGGCTGGCCGAAGCTAGCTTCCTATCTTGTTCTCATTGCAATCTCGAAATGAGAAATTACAAATGAAGTTTACTACTACATCTCTGAGATAGCCTAAGCAATTTTGAAACACAATGTGTAGGTTAAATAGAATGTTAGTTAGTTTCACTCACCAGAGAGGCAATAAGTAAGGAGCTGTTCAATTAGCAAACTTCAAGGCGGTTTCTGTTCCTCCGGTGGGCCGAGGACTATGCTCTAGTATACATATTTTAGCAGCACCATAATTCAGGGCCGCTATTTACGTCTCGTGTGTCAGAAGCGGAGGCCACAAATCACTTTAATTGAAGTCACGCCCCGCCAACTCAAGGGAGCCGGTCCAAAAGCTGAACCACTGTCCCTTCAGCTGCCAAACCGCAAGGCGGAAATGCTGGTGAATACATTTTGCCCGGGTTTTCATATCCATATCCATTTTTTTCTCAGCTCGCACACGCGAAATTGTAATCCACATTCACAATTGGCCAACCGAACGCGCGCGGATGCGAATTTGAATGCGGATGTGGATGCGGACGCGGGGTCAAACTGCTTGGCTTGTTCTTTGTCATTATTATAATTAAATTTGGTATTTTTGGCAACAAACGATGCCGAACCGGCTCTTTTTGATTTACAGCCACTTCTTTCATTTTCTTTATATACTTTGGGTATACTTCTCGCATACTTTTGGGTTCCCTTCTGCAGCGTATTTGGCTTTTGTTGTCGGATTGGTGCACAATTGGTGCAACGCCGCTGCCGCCGATGACAAAGGCCGTGGCTCCGGGACCCACAGTCAGACTTCGAATGCGAGTCCAGGAACTCCAGGAGCTCCGCAGGACAATGCCCAACGAACGGGGAGCAGGACGAGTGGCAGCAAGTAGTCGTCGTTTGAGCTCCGGGCGACGCGACGGCGACCTGATGGCAAAGTGTCCAAAAAATAATATTTGCTGTTCACTTTGACACAAGGCGCGCTTGGGTTCGTTCCGTTCGTTTCGGTTGCAGCGCAGTCGACGCAGATACAGATATATAGATACATAGATACAGATATACCGAGGTGGTTGTCGAGGAGATGCCGGCGAGGTTGTGAGGTTGCGAGGCTCTGAGGATGCGAGGTGAGCATGGCACAAAAACAGAGAACTCGCAACTGAGAATCGAGAACTGAGAATCGAGCATCGAGAGACAGAGACCCCAGAAGGGCAGAAGTGGGATGGAAAGAACAAGAACGCCGACCAGAAGGTCGTAAACCCGGGCAGCGCTGCCACGATGGCAACACTTGCGAGAACGCCAAGGAAATGAGAATGAGAATGCCGAGCGAAGACCCAATGCCAAAAGATGAAACGCCAAGAGAAGCGGCGGCAAAAGGCAACGCGGTGGGTCATAAAACGCGCGTGTATCTTTCCTCTCTTTCGGCTGCAGTAGCCCCGTCTCACTCGCTCCACTGACATACGCTCGGCGAAAACAACCACCCGAGAACTCGACACATACACACACTCTGGTACATACTTACTACACCGACTCATGTCCAATCATTTTATATACGCCATTTGCTGTCTGGCGCAGATACATTTGTATCTTTATGTGCGAAACAAGTCCCAGGCCCGTTCCGTCGCTCAACCCGAAAACTGAATCTGAATCTGAATGTGAATGTGAATCCGAAACTAAACATAGACCGAGTTTTGAGCCAGACGTTTTGAGGCTGACGACATCGACGAGTCAATTTTGAATTCCACTTTCCCACCACGGTGGTTGTTGCGGACTCTAATCATTTGATTGTTATTCCTTCGGCATTCTGCTCATCTGACTTCTTCAACCCCCAATGGCCTCTGAATCCCAAATGGGGTTCGTCCGGGCGCTTATCTTTTGATTACCAGATCGAATCGTATTGAATTAGGTACATATTTTCAGCCATCCTCGGGCACTTTGAGACAACTTTTTACCATTACCCCGCATATGCCGCGAATTCGACATGGATCCCTCGGGTAAAAGGTGTTTTAACCAACAGCAGATCCAATCCAACTTAGAAGTATTTGAAGTTTGCAAGTTTTTTGGAAGAGTAATATCTTCAAAAAAGCAATACTGTTGGCAACGCTGAGCAGATTTATTAAGCTTGTCATGAAATTTGCAAATAATGACAATTGGCTAACAAATACAAAATAGTTTTAATAAACTGTAAAACGAATATATAACTTACCAAACGAATAGTTTTTACTACAAAACGTTAAAACAAAAATATATTGTATATAAATTTCTTATTGTTAAGGAATATTCACGGGTCTCAATTTTATAATAATTTAAAATTCTTTTTAATAGTAGGTTAATGAAGGTTAGTAGGTAGTAGGTAGGTTAATAAATATGTCAGTAGATTGTCCAAAATAAGTTAAGTTTTCAAATTGGCGACCATATAATATATAATATATTTTTTTTAACTTAGTTTATTAGTTGGAACGGGGCGAGTAAGAACATTTTATCATTCTACTGCCATAGAGAGTAATTGAAAAACAAATGACAAGAATGGTCCTTTGTAGTTTTTTATCATAAAGTTTTCTAATCCGTTATACAATATATGTATATGTACGTTTAATTCGATCCCAATCGGGGAACTTTATCATACAGCTGCCATAGGAATAGTTTAAAATAAGTAGCTAAGAAAGTTTCGTGGTTATTGAACATACAAAATACATCAAAATGTATTATTTTGATTTTAATTTCATCTACAATCGACGACTTTATATAGCTGGCTATAATTGAAAAGTAAATTAAAGGTAAAAGAAACGAAATCATTCTTCTTTGATTTTGATAATAAATTGCTTTCTTTTTATTGTTATACTCTGTAATTTTTTAAACATATAATTAATTCAGGGCTATATAAGCTTCGGCTTGAAGCTAGCTTTATGTAAATATCGGAATTTAAGGACACTATTTTGTAAGATATATAAAAATAGTATTTTTTGAGAGTTTGCTAAATGGCTTCGTTAGCTGTCTAAATAAACCTTACATAAAAAAACCAATTTTTTTTAAATTATTCATATTGAGAGAAATTTATTCTAGATACTTCGAAAGGATATAATCGTATATACTAATTACTGAGCAACTATTTAGAACTGTTATTCATTATAATTTTACGTTTAAAAAAAGCCCTGACTCAAAGTTTTTATACTATGGGCTTATCGAAATATTGTACCTCTTCTTCCACAGATGGAGCATATTAAGTTCTTATTTTTAGCAAATTAACGCTTTTATTCTTTACTTTAAACAACAACATCCTATTTTTTATACAACTTTAACTTTAATTTCGCATATCCAGGTTCATTTTAAACGCATTTTCACCGCTTGTGATTTCGGCGAAGGACCTTTTCTTTTCCCATCTGTCCATTTTTGTGCGCAGTAGTAGATACACACCCCAAATCCAGAGCAGTTCAATCGATTCATTTTAAAATTCTCACACTAATAAAACTACAATTTGGTTGCCGGAGGTGGGTCGTTACATTGGACGCAACCACCCACCGAACGCATCCCCAATTCCACCCAAACTCAACCGAAATCAACCGAACTCAACCCACCGAAAGCTGTTCGATGGGTAAAAGCGTCCCCTTGTACATAACATAAAAAACGCATGGGACCGAACTGAACCGAGGCACTTTATCCCAGAATCAGCGAACGCTCAGAGAGGGAAATGGCAGTGTTTACATAGCAGGGTGCATTTTATGGTACATTCCTCCCCGAAGCCTCTAAGCTCAGCATCGATAAAAACTTATTTAAATTTATGTAGGTATATACATCTGTTCGCTAGAAGGTACATACTCCGTGTATCTATGTGTGTGCACTTATCGGGGCTCTCGTTTTGACAACCCCTTGGCAGGGGTTGAACACCACTTGAGCAAACATTAGATGGCGGGCATGCTTTTACGACTCACAGAGAAGGCAATTATCAGAGAAAATATTTCATTTGGATAATGAGTTGCTCTCACACCCAAACGATTTACAATTTGCATTAATTTGAAATTTAATTAAAATTGGCTTTGATACTAAACATACATTTATAGCTCGTTGTCAATTATTTATCGAAAGGTTTAACCCTTAAGTACAACTAATTCATATTCCCTAAATGCAGGACTCTCTTATTTGAAAAGCAAATTTAATGTGAAGTTTCAAAAGCTCATTGATGGTAACATATCTAGCATACCTTTCCGATTAAAATATTTTCAGTCAGTAAAGATGAAAGCGACATTTGACCCAAATATCGATAAAAATAAAAATTCGGCTACTACTAGTACTGATAAAACTTTACCCTTTTAAAGATTTAAATTCTAATGAGCTATACTTCTGCATATATTAGAAATCTTCATTTTCAGGAGCAATTGCTTTAGTTTAATTTTATTAATTTTAAACAAACCATTAGAAAATAAACAACACCTTGCAGCTCATTAAAAAATTATACAACGTTTCTTAACTACAATTTATAAACATAAAAAATCAATTAAATTGTCTGTAAGTGATATATGATGCTCATTAACTGAACAACAAATCTTTACTAACTTTCGAAAGTTTACCAAGCCCAGTCTTTCAATGTGCATTGTCATTAAATTTATAGTTAATGAATGCAATTAATGCAACAGTTGGGGGCAATGCAATCGGAGTCGCAAAAGTGCAATGGCTTTTGAAATAAAGATCACATTTTATGCCCAATAAAATTACCTACCGTTATTCCGTTACAAAGAAGCACAGATATAGTTTATGATATAGATCTTCATCATTAAGTAAAGTCCAGAAAAACACAGTTACATAATAATTTATTTAATCTTAAGACATATGCCGAAACAAGACTATTAATTCTAGTTTTAATTTATTTAAGCGCTGTATTACAATATCAGTGTAAAAATACTGTAACAAAAATCAGGAAACGCAACGAAAGAAACCAAAAAGATCGAAATGAAACCATTCAGAAACTGTACTGAATCAGATTTTTATTTTTGTCTGAGGAAGTGGCGATTACGAGCTGATCGCCTACGAGTAAGTGCAGTACATACGTATTTTGCTTTACGTTTTGTACGAGTACGAGTATCTGGATGTCTATGAATAAATTCGATGGTGAGAGGTCGCTTGCGATGTGTTAACATCCTCCTCTTTGGTGTACTTACCGAAAAAATGGATGAAAAAACGGAAAAGATGTGGATAAACCAAAGGATACCAAAAAAGTTTGGTGTTGAATGGAAGGGGCGGCAAGAAGAATACCGCGAAGTAGTTGGGATATTTTGAATTGTGTGTATATTTTTGCACTTCTGCAACTTGTTGTATTTTATTCACAATAATTAACTTTTTAAAAAAGAGAATTGCTAACGCTAGATTAAAATTCACTAAACAAACTATAATCGAACATAATCATAAACATAACCGACTTTAGACTACAACTTATCGAGGGCTCGAAATAATAATAATACAAGAACATGAATAAAGCAGTGGGTGAAATCATTTCTTCATCAAGTTGTATAGGCTAATTATACACATGTAATGATAGGCATAGGTGTAGGTGTAGGTGTAGGTATAGGTATAGGTTAGCATAATATAATATAATGCTCGGGGCAAAACATTAACAAAATCGATAATTACACAACACAACTAAACTTAGACTTAATATCAGGATCAAGCGGCGTCGATACACATGAAAATATATGTATGCATATGTACGATTACTATATGTACTATGTGTATGTTATATATGTAAGTAGCTGTTACGGTATGCTAATTACTCCTCACCGACATCTCCCCGACATCTCCCCTCCATCGTTTTCACACTCGCTTACTTCTGTAAAGTGTGGTATCTTTTATGTTTTTGTTGCTTTAGCTTTACGAGTAGTTTTGTTAAGTGTTTCGTTTCCTTGGTTTTAGAGTTAATTTAATTCGAAAGCGACTTTAACTATGGGGTAAACATGCACACACTCATTGAAATTTTTGCAACTTACAATTACCATTTGCTAAAATCGAATCCGAGTTCATATTATACAAATATTGAATATCTCTGCGTGTACGCATATATATATAAATATATATCCGATGTAATTTAGTTATCGAGTGCTTGCTTCGGCCGGAAATCAGCGCAATGTCTTATAGTTTATATACAGGAACTTAGAAGGTATCAAAGGACACGACACGACGAACATTACACGACAAAATTTATCCTAGACTGCGGAGTGTGTCTTCTTGTTTGCGGGGCTGTGAGGGGTCCGAAAATTGTTAAACAATTTGTTTGTGTGTTTCAAGAACATTTATCTGGGTCTAAAATGTGCTCTGCTGTTTTGCTGCTCTGCTGCACTGGCTAACTCAGCCGCCTTCTGGCTCTTACATGGATAGGTATGGTAAAATCTACTACTCGAACGCGTGTATTCATAATTTATGCGGGGTTATATTCACTGACGTTTAAGTATATTCATATTCATAATTTATAGTTCGGAAAATTCATAGTGCTCGCCTAGGCTAATGAGAGCGTTGAGAGAAATACGTACATACATATATTTTCGTACAGTTGCGAATTTCAAGTGCATCTGCTACTGCTACTGCTGCTGCTGCTGCTTATTCTTCATCTTACTCGTATCTATATTCAACTACCGAACTAAGCTGCATTATCGTGTTGGGTTTTGGATCTCTGCGATCCGTAGAACTGGCTTAATAATAAACTGCATCTCCATCAACGTCACTTGGTCACACAAGACGCATCATACATCAGCGACGCCTGCGCACTTCTGGGCAGCTGCTCATCCTCATCCTCGTCCTCGTCGTTATCCTGCTCCTCTATCTGGTCACATATTCCTATCCCGCATGCTAGAGATCTCTGGGTTTTGTACATTTAACCGACTGAACTCGGCCTGGCTGGAGTCGCCTATCCTGGAGTCCTATCGCTGGACTAGCATGGAAAGTCCATGGCCAGCTCGTTCTTGATTAGATGATGGTGGTTTGGATCGGACATGGGGTTGGGATTCGAGCTGGGGTTACCCGAACTCGGATTGGCTAACTGCTAGTAGGTGGCAAAGCCCATGGCGCCAGCGCTGCTGTTGTCCAAGGGTCACTGGTGCATCTTGGCGGCATGGTGACCCATGTTCAGGCTAAGGTTCAGGTGGTGGCCGCTGTGGTGCTGCTGGGTCGCCTGCGCGTGGTTGTGGTTGCTGCTCGAGTTATTGTTGTTGTTCTGCTGATTGGCCTGGCGCTGTGAGTTCTTCTTGTTCTTCATGCGCCGATTCTGGAACCATATCTTGACCTGAAAGCAACACCTTTTGATGAACAAGCTCTAACCAGAGGACTAATGAACTCACCTGTCGCTCGGTCAGCTGCAAATTTCTGGCCAATTCCCAGCGCTTTTGCTTGGAGACATACGCATTGAAAAGGAACTCCTTCTCCAGCTCCAGGGTCTGGAACTTCGAGTACGGCTTGCGCTTTTTCCGGACGGACACCTGACCGGTCCACTCGTGCAGTCCGGGATTGGGCGTGCAAGAGCCCACCGCTCCCACCGACAATCCACCAGAGGCTCCTGAAAATACCAGCAAGTAAAATGGGTTAAGCTATATGGTTTACTTCATTTATCGCAAGTGCGGGTGGTCCGCTGCTATTGTAGCTGTGTTCGGTGCAATATCAGATCGTTAAGTTTATAGAGCAATTACGGAAATTGTTTAGCAATAAGCGTAATACAAAATTATTCAATTCAGCATTTATGGCCCCTTAATTGGTGCGGTACGGGGAGCGGAGCTCCGCATTGGCACGAGGCCCATATTCACACTCGAGTGGATAGCATTTAATGAATATATTCGTTCCCGCTCATTGGCCGACCAAATGAAGCAATTAAATTAATGTTGAAATAAAGTGATAAGCTGGATTTATTTGTATTTAAATGCTAGTTCAGCCTAAGAGCCTTTCGAATCCAATGCAATTTCTTTGAATTAGACTTGCTAGCAGTAAACAGTTAGTTCTATCTGATTAAAACTCACTTATCGTGTCTAAAGGATCTTAGTTCCAATTTTAAAATTGGCTGGCGAGGTCGCTCCACTGACATACGAGTCTTTACTATGGGGACTGCCTGGGAAAGTACGAATACTTGACAGATACTGCTCTGGCAGCTCAAGAACTCCGGTGATAAGACCGAACATAAACAGGCAACCCCATAGAATGCACTTCCAATGACTTTCGCACCCACATTAAGGCGTAACGCTAGCCAAATAGCGAGAATCGATTTATGGGCTGTTTTGCACTACGCTAATTGAACGACAAACTTGACGGTTTCGCAGTTTGGTATTTCAACCGATACGACGACAAAAAGTCTAGTGCACATAGGAAAAATCGAATACTCTTAAGCTTTACATTGTAAGATGCTTAAGATTTAAGGATTGTTTATATAACAATCTTGGTTTGTGTAAATAAAAGTAATTGCACCAATATAAAAACAATTTACAAATAATTATCACTTTGACTGTAAAATTTGACTGTATTAACGCCTATATAAATATGAATTTTAATTGATATTGAGGCAGAATTTAAAAGCTGTTTCTTAAACAGATTTTTTTAGAATATTGCAATCAAAAATGTGTTATTAAACAAAGTACCTATTTTTAAGTATATTTTTAATCGTTATGCCAAATTTTAGTTAACAAATAAGAGTTGTAAAATTGTTTCCTGTGTGCCTAACCTCATTACCGCTCAATGTGTGTTGGACTCACCTGAGCTGGAGTAGTTCTCGCTGGGATAGCCACGCAGTCCGCCCGGCGAGGAGTAGGTGGGCGGCTCGTAGCTGGACGTCGATGTGCCCTCGACGGACTGGCGGGCGGCGGCGCTCACGTGGCGCTCCGCCTCGTTCATGTAGGCCGCCGCCGCGGCGGCAGAGGTGGTCTGATCGGGGCGGTAGTTGGGGCCCCAGTACTGCTGCGGGGGAGAGAAGAGGTCGGGTTGGAACTGAGTTGCCTACGAGTTGCAAGGAGTGGGGGAGGGTGGTGCGGAGCTGCAGCCATACTTACACCAACCGGAAACTGCGTTTCTGGGTAGGGGTAGGCGAACATGTGCTTGCGGTCGTAGTACCCGGAACCGTAGTGCTGGTTGAATCCCTCGTCGTTGTAGGCCCAGTGTGCCGTGTGCCGCTTGACCGCCGCCGAGGTGTCCGTCTCGAATCCCGGACCGGCCCGGATGGCGGGTATATGCAGTGGCGCTAATTGGATGGACATATTGATGTCTGGAAGCAAGCGGAAAGCGCAGATTTGCTACTGTTAGTAATTGCTCTAAGGCTGGTAGGTCCAATTTTAACGACTGTCTATGATTGCTTAAATCGACCTCCTTCATCATTTTTGCATTTTATCACTTGCCGTGACAATTGTGTCTTTAACCCTTAGCTTGACATTGGCAACATTGTCATAGATGAGGGTGCATTCAAACTTCGGCGATACTTTGTGTTTTTGACACGTGTCAAAAATTAAGGTACCAAAATGGTTACTATAATGATTTCCTTTCAAATCACATTTCATTTAATGTATCTGTCTATCTGGGCCAAATACTTTGAACAAGTTTCTATGTAATATTACTGCACTTTAAAAGGAAGACAATAAGAACATACCGTTTTAAGAACTTTCAGTGCACCCACAAAATAGTAAAATAATTAAATAAATAATAAAAGACTATATTGATAATGATAAAATGGAAGCAAATATGTTGAGTAAATAAATTAAATGCGTGACGATTCCTGGAGAGTTCAAGAAAACCCTTATCAGCCTTGAAAAGCGTGCTGCAATCAACAAGACTGAAACGCTTATTGCAATTGCGAAAAAAAAACAAGTGGAACGGCCCCGCTCCCAATTTTATGCCCCACTTTAATTTGAGAGTTTTCCAGTTCCCAGCTGAGGGGAAGAAACCCTCAAAAACTATTGTTGTAAAATATTTTCCCAACGATTTTCGAAAGCCCATTCCCAATAGAGTTCCAATAAGGACGCTGCATGGTTTTCAACCCCAGGGAAAGTAATATTCTGGGACCTCACCTTCCTTCTGCGAACTAACACTGGAGGGAGAAACACTCGCCGTGGTCGGCGCAACGATCTGCGTCTGGCCAGGAGCAACTGCAGCATTCTGCTGTTGCTGCTGCTGCTGCTGGAGATTCGAGGAGGCGCCGCTGGCGACGCTGTTTGGGGTTTGTTGCTGCTGCGGCAGTTGCTGGTGGTGGGGCGATGTGAGATGTTGCTGCTGCTGTTGCTGTTGTTGGGCGGAGGGTCCAGTGGGTGTTTGGGCGGGACTGAGGGCGCCGGCCACCGGTGTTGTCGCCAGCTGTTGTTGCTGCTGCTGCTGTTGGAGCTGCTGCTGCTGTTGCTGCGGAGCGGGGAGGTGTTGCTGCTGCACGGCGACAAGTGGCACAGGCGGAGGATCCTCGTACATGACCGCATGCGTGGGCGTGGAATGTGTGGTGGGAGTTGACTGCTGTTGCTGGAGCACCGAGGAGGGCGAGGAGGCGACCACTGCATGTTGCTGCTGCTGCTGTTGCTGTTGCTGCTGCTGCTGCAGGTGGGGATGCGCGCTGTGGTGATGGCTGGTGGTGTGGAGAGGCTGAGGCAGGTGGTGGTGCGCATGGTGGTGCAGTTGCTGCAGATGCTGCTGCTGCTCCTGCAGATGCTGCTGCTCCTGCTGCTGCTGCTGCTGTTGTTGCTGCTGTTGCTGCTGCTGCAGGTGGTGCTGCTGCATGACGGGCAGGGAGGGATGCGCCTGGGGATGCGGATGCGGGTGCGGGGCGGTGGGTACGTGGGTGTGGGTGTGTGTGTGATGCCCCCACCACGCCCCGGCAGCGGCGTGCGACCCGACTGCCGAGACATCGTGGGGGTCGTAGAGAGCGCACGCCAGCGGGATGGTTGGGGTTTGGGGGAGGGGTGGAATATTTACGGTTATCTTGGACGCGTTGCACTCGAACTGCGGCGGCGAGGGTAAAGGCGGTGCAGTGGGGTCGATCGCCTCGACCCACCGACCTTTCTCTGTCTTTTTCTTTTTTCCTCACTCCTCTGAGTGACACGCTCCTAATTGTTTTAATCTTATTTTATTTTGCGTCTTTATTTCTTATATCTTTACTTTTTATATCCAGACCACTATTATTCGAGTTCCTTGGCTTTTACTTGCGTACCGCACACGCACACAGACGTCCGTCAGCGGGCACACGCACACGCCGACTTACTCACACACGCACACTGCCCAAAGAGCGGGCAAAGAGAGTCACTTTGTTGTTGCACAGGGGATCGAATCAGCTTGGATTTCACAGGGTGTTTGCGGTCGTCCGCAACTCACGCAGTATTTTCAAATTGGCTTTTTCAGTTTTCAGTTTTCGGTTTTCAGTTTGCGTTCGGTCATTCCAATTTTCCAAAACTTTTCCAATTTTCCCGTTGTCGGTTAAAGTTTTCTTTTCACTTTTCTTTTTTGGTTGGCATTCGTTTTTTTAATTTTTTCCTCTCTTTTATAATTATCATTAATAGTTTATTATTTGTGTGGCCTGCAGTTGTTGTTGTTTTTGCTGCTGCTGCTGTTGGTGTTCGCTTTTTATGTTGCTGGTCATAAAATTTGATTTTACGACCAAAACAAACAATTAAAGGCAATGTTTGCAACAGTTAACAAAAATGTTATTGTTTCTCCTCCTCACATCGCCGGCGACTCGATGTTTTGATTGCGATTTTAGCTTTTTGATTTAAATTTTAGCACGACTCCAAAAGCGATTCGTTTAATTTATTTTTTCGAAAAAGTTCAACTTGTATTTTTCGAACCGCTCGAACGGAACACTTCCAGCCGAATGTGAATGTGAATGGACGGCGAGTACGAGTACGAAATAGCTCAAGTCCCAGTCCTCGACGAAG
Organism: Drosophila yakuba; assembly: GCF_016746365.2. Classification (NCBI taxonomy): domain Eukaryota; kingdom Metazoa; phylum Arthropoda; class Insecta; order Diptera; family Drosophilidae; genus Drosophila; species Drosophila yakuba. The sequence continues at coordinate 13,401,611 of NC_052530.2, read as the reverse complement.
TTGCAGGGCCGCTTGCCTCGGCTGTTGTTGTCGTTGCTGTTGTTGCTGTTGCTGCTGGACGCCCGCGCGCCTTCCAACCGAACAGAGCGAAGCACAAATCTACACTGACAGCAGCAACGCACGGCGACAACATATCCACATCGCACATCGCTGGCACAGCACAGCACAGGCACACCGACAACACAAGACCAAGACCAGAACCAAAAGCAAACCAAAGGCAGAAGCAGAAGCAGAAGCAGCGCTCTTTCTCTGTCTCGCCTTAAGAGTCAAGAGGCCAGCCCCGCACACAACACAAGCACTAAACGCAGCGGCGCCAGCCCGCTCCAGCGTGTGTGTGTGTGCGCCTCCCCGTCCGTGTGACTCTGGCTCGCAAGAGAGCGCGCACATGCGCCGATGAATATTCGATGCTGCCGCTGATGGTGGTGGTTGCTGCAGTTGCTGTTAGCTGCTGTGGCTCTCTTGTGGCGCGTTATGCACACGTACACTGTATACAGCGTCTGTGTGGCTCCCAGACTGCCTGCGAGTGTGTGTGTGTGTGTGAGTGGGGGAGCCGAAGAGAGTTCTAAATGTTGCTGGGGGGAAATAGTACTGTTTCAACTAGCCCCTTCGATGAGGCAGAGATGGTATCGCACTTCGACTTCGACTGGGACTGGGAGGGGGAGGGGGACTGGCTCTGGCTCTAGCTCTGGAATTCGCTGAGCTCAGCAGGTGCTCCAAGTCACAGGGGTCGCAGAGGGCGAGACACACACGCACAGTGTACGTGTGAAGGCCTACGCTCTTCGAGGAACAAAAAAACGCTCTCTGACTCACCGACCGCTCTTACTGCCCGTTTTTGGGGGCTGATTTGAATACTTAACACGCGCGCACCACAGCGCCATCTATGTCCGAGATTTCGGTGGAATGGGGCGGGGAGGCGTGGTAGATGGCACCACATTGTGTGTAGTTAGTTGGCTTGTTGTTGGCGCTTTTTATCGATTACCACAACGGCAGCAAGCTCCAGGAAAACTGACTGCATGAAGACCAAGGATCCCAGCCAATTATACGAGTCATCAAAAATAGTGACTAATTAATGCTAATTAGCTAAACAAATACATGCGTGCGCCAGTTCAGTCAGCAAATTATGACAGAACAATTGTTAGGAAACCCCGGGTATCTTTTCACCCCTATCCCAACTTCCTTTCTCCCTCTTGGCCCTTCTGCAGACTCCCCTCCCTGTCTCACTTCGAAAGGCAGTTGCCAAATTTTACGCTGCACTGGACAATTATGGGAATTTTATGGCAATTGCCATTGGAAGAAAAGCAAAGGCACGCAGTCGGGGCCAAGGAAATGTTAACAAATCGTAAAAGGGACGCGATGAGAACCACTCTCAACCCGTTTGACAGCAAAATGTGTGTACAATCGCATAAAAATCCATACTTAGCAATTACAATAATACATTTGTGCCAGGGTTAAAGAAAATGTCAGAAGTCATCGCGAATGGAGTCGAATATTATTATTTCTTATGGGAAATCGGATGCAGGAGCAAACATTTAACACTTTAACCATCACGCATTTAGTTATTTAGTAAATCGTTTACTTACTTAATACAGTTTATGAGCTTAACTTATCAAAAAGAAAATTAAAGAATTATTTAAATTGTATAATAAACCAAATCAGCTATTCTCAAAAAGTTGGTCAAAATAATAAATACTTATGATATATTTTTGATTGATTAAAATGAACCTTTGAATGAAAAATTTCCCTATTGGAATACTCCGCAGTATTCTTTTAAGGAGATAAAGTCATTTTACCTTACATCTTTACTTACTTATCTGGCTTTTATAGGAAATACTATAGGTTTGGCTTACCTGTAGGATGGGAACTGACGCTGGAGGGAGAGATGCTCGCCGCTGTCGGCGCAACGAGGTGGTTTTGGCCGGACGCCACCGCTGAGAATTGTTGCTGGGGTGGTGCTTGGTGGGTCTGCACCGCTGCTGAATGGGGATGGATCTACTCCACCGGTCTGCTCACTTCCAGTGCCGCGTACTGCAAAAAAGATGCAGAAAACTTGGTAAGTAAACCACAGCAAGGGCCATCAATAAAGGCCTGCTGCAACCAGGCGCCACTCATCATAGCTGGCCATTTTCCCTGGCCTGTAAGAAAAAAAACAGTAAGAAGAGCCCGAGGATGCCGTCTTTATGGCCGGCGCAAACATCTTGTTTGCAGTTGACACCGCGCAGGTAATAATGCGAGGCTAAACTGGCAGCCAACCAGGGACGAGGGCAGTGCCAACAGGACGTATGTTGCAGGATGAAGGATGCCGCGATTTCCCGCAGGGACAGGGCCTCAAGCCGTTGCGGAAGTGAGCGCCGGGCCCGGATGAGAAAAGGGAAAGGGAATGGAAATGGGAATGGGAACGAGAGTCAAAGTCGGATTCGAAGTCGGAGTCAGTAAGACAAGGAGACACGCAGACAGCAGCGACAGACAGCCGTCAAACACGTCGTAAAATTTGTTTCTCGTTTCGCATTTGCATTGTGCAACACTCACAGATACACACTCGGATCTCCCAAAGGCGGTGTCAGGGTCAAAGTCAACTCCTGCCCTTCAAATGTCTGTACTTTCATGCCCAACTGCACTCCACTCCACTGCACTCCACACACTGCACCCCACGCCACGTTCCAGAGGAACTGCAGAGGAACTGGCTCCATGTGTCCCTCAAGAGTTTCGCTTTCGCTTTGATCGCACTCAGCTCTCCCGTAAAATCATTTGACTGCAGTTCCTGGACGCAGAAAAAGGAAAATGGGAAACGCAAACGATTTGTTCGAATGCAGGGGCTCCAGAGTCTGTAGTTCTTATGCACCTTCCCCTTCATCTTTCTAATGGATGCACATGCATTGATCAGTATGCTTTTTTTAAGTAATGGGCAAATAATACAATTTGTTTGCGTAACACAGTATTACTATTTCTTTACAACCATTTTAGAAAGACGAAATTTTAAAACTAGAAATAATTGCAATTAACACTAGACCTTGTAGCTTTTCCCCTGAGCACCATTCGATTTTTATTCCAACATTTCAACATAATTAGTTCTTAATGGAGCAATATTGCCTTTCTTCATGATATTACAAAATGAAGACTAGTTATTAAAATATTAAACACAATGACATCCTCCTGCTCCAATTCCCAACCTACATTATCGTGGGAAGATCGAAACGGTGGGTGTCACATTTATGGTGAATAATTTGTATTATTGTCACCAACAATAAAGCCTTTCATTGACTTCGACTCCCCTTGTTCTTTTTGGAAGAAATAGAGCTATAGCTATAAAAAGAATTTCTTCCATTTTTAACGATTCCCCAATTTGAATAAGTTAATTAACAAAATTAATATTCAAATGGGTTTATGGCCGAAATGGCGGCTTATGGCTTCATTATGTGTGTGCCCGGTCCCAGAGTCGGGCTAAAATTTAAATTCGGACAACAATAAACCTACCACAAAATATATATAATCGTCTTGGACAAATTCACATGCAATATACATTTACGAAGAAAGAATCGAGACAATATGGTTAGAGGGAAGTTCATTGGCCAGTCGCCATAAAAAATTCGGTTTTTTGTGTGCTGTGTTTTTGGGTTCTCCGGTTCTCCGCTTCTCTGGTTCTCGGGTTCTCCGGCCGGAGATGCTGTGTCCGAATTAAATGAAATAAAATTAAATTCATGTTATCCAATTAGACACAGGGTTCCCGCACCGCGATCGTTAATGATCTTTCTCCCAGCTAATTATGATACGTCTCGGCCAGCTCTCGGCACCTTTAATGGCCCCGAATCTCTTTATTCTCGGAACCCTTTTTTCGCTGGACCCGCACCGTTTTCCCTGTAAGCCAACCAGCCAGCAACCGGAGGCGAATCACAGATATGGACGGCCCGATTCCGATCCGATTCCGAGTAAACTGAAAAACTAAGCTCGGATTGGATCGACGGTGCTCTGGCGGTGGTGGAGATGAGGTGACTTAGCGGCATTTGTGACTTTTCCAAACAAGTTTTTCTCATTCCTGTTTTGCGTTTGATCGTGGAAACGTGTTCTGGGGGATTCTTACGAAAAAAGAAACAGGCAGAAGAAACAGCCAGAAATTGGGCAACACAACAGCCGACAGACAGAATCATTCGAGCGAGAAATACAACAGATACAAGAGATACAAGATACAAGATACGAGATACACACACAGCGAACTCATCCCATCCCATTCCATCTCATCCCATCCCGGGCCATAATTAGAACAAAGAGCGGACGGAGCATGGAGGGGCTGAAAAATGAAATATCGTGCTGACAGCTTCCAAGCGAGACATTTTGTGGAAAGTCGTCAGGGGCAGCCATGTATCTGAAACTGTATCTGTATCTGTAGCGTTTTCTGAATCTGTATCTGAGTCCCTAAGATGTGTGTCGGCTGTTCTCATTGCCAACATGGCCACCGCCCCTTGCCCCTTCGCAATTTGTTTACCCAGCGTTTCCATTTTCCATTTCCCATTTTTGTATTCTTTTTTGTTTTTGGCTACATCCTTTTGGGACGCATCCATTGTTGGTGCAATTTATGATCGGGAATTGCTTTGTTTAATTATGTACACAAAATGTCATTGCTCTTTGTCTGGCGCAGAAGTAATTGACGGTACTGGCACATTGTAGAGTTTAATGCCCAACTGTTTGTAGAACATCTTTGATGTGCCATAAATATGTCATCGGGCTGAGTATATAATAATGGAAATATAAATAGAAATAGCTTTCAAGATTTTAACTTAGATCTTTGTTGAGTGGCGCGTGTTTTTGCTTAAAAGCTTCTTTAAGATTCTCACGAAAAGGTTGATCAACTTGGCCGCCACCCTTTAGCACTTAGATTTTTAAAAGGGTTAAAAAAGGCCAGCGTTTTTTCATTTTTTCATTGGGGTATCAATGGCAGGAGCACTAATTGAGAGCCCCCAGTTAAGTCACAAAATGTGGAAGCCACAATTAGCCATGATACCCCTAAACGGCCGTTTATCGTATCTGGCATTCATATAAGCTTAAGCACCTGGGAAAGTGCCGTGTCTGTACTTGAGCCATATTTTAGTACATTAAATCTAACTAGTTAACTGCCTTTTATTGCCAGCAAAGCGTTTTACGACAGACATATACGGAGCGAAAGAGAACGAGAACGAAAACGAGACAGGGATAGCGACAGCGACAGAGCGCGCGGGCCAAAACTCTTTGGCAAGTGAAATTGTATGTAGATTGCATTATATATTGCAATAAAAATAAAAGTAAACACCCCTAAAATTAAAACAACACTTTTGGCCTCTTTATGGTGGTAAGCGTAGTCAGCGGTGGTTTTCAGTCTGAGTGGATCGCAGTGGAGCATGCAAGTGGCTCCGATGGCTTTTATGTTCGGAATTAAGTCGACGGAAAGTTGAAGTACCCGTGTCAGGCATTTGACTTCTGTCTACTGTGTGCTCACTGTTTCAGTTTATTCGAGCTTTTCGGGCAGTCACATAAACGGACCTGGATAACTCCTTAAAATTGGACATTACTTTCACCTTCTTTGGCGGACAAATCCACCTCTCCAGCTAAAGGCGACGGACGACGGGCGACGACCTTGGGGCAACTCATAAATTTAATTACAAAGGGCTGTGCGGCAAGGGCTGCGACAGTGGGGGCCATAAAAATAGACACATTTGCAGTCGAACTACTGCCTTGCCGCTTCCGTTCAATTCAAATTCCACTCAGTAGCCAGTCACTCGGTTGGCCAAAATCGAGGGCCATAAAGTGGCCAGCTCCTCTGAACTTGAACCACATATGCGAGTGATGTCTTTTTTAATGGCAATTATTGCGCAAAGGTTCTCGTGCATCTCTGCTTGGTGGACCAGGCATTTTCCCCATTGAACTGCCCAAAATTCCCAATTGATCCTTAGCCCATTGATGCAGTCGGTCAATCGGGCAGACGCACCTCCTGTTTGCTCCGCTGGCTTTATGGCCAGTGGGCCAAAGTGTTAATTGCCCCGCTCCACTCCAATAAGGTGTTAATACCATCTTTATGGGCATTAAATTGGCCACCAGTTAAAATTCCAGCAAACACGACGAGACACGAGTTATGATGTCGTTAGGCTATTTGATGGCGTCTCAGCACATCCCCACATATTTGTACCCTGCCATCTGGGAGTGTGATAAAAGAGTCGGGCATTTTATGGCGAATTAATTGTCACAGAACGAGAAACAGCCTGAACCAAATCGGCCAGAGATTTGTGCGTGGCATTATTGCATGTATGCAAATCGATGCGAGAGGTTTTTCTACTTTTAACTTAACGAAATTATTTTAGCTTAGCCCAAAGCTCTGACATAAAACCCCGTCTTTGCCAACAAAAAAAGGGAAAAATAAGTGAAATCATCAATTTTGTTTTTCCTTCAGCTTGCTTTTGCTGTAAGAAAATTCCCAGCAGGGGGTGGAAACTTGGCTACATTGTGTTTCTATTTCTTGTTTGGAATTTTCTTTCTCGCTTCCTTCACTTATCCCTCGTTTCCTTTTTAAAGGCAACTGCCTCATTTACATAAGCATAATTTCCACATAGAATAGTTACATGGCTTTAGCTCATAAGCAGCACAAAGAGATATAGACACACATACATATAAATGGAGAGATTCAGCAGGAGCCACCCCTTCGCCGCCCCTTCCGTCCAGCCTTCCGACATGCCTGGCAGCCAAAGTCAGCAAAATATTTATTCAAATAGCGTGCGCGTCTCGGGCTCCAGCTCCAGCTCCTGCTCCCTAAAGGTTAATTTCAGTTTCGCTACATCAACGGCCTCCACCCAGCGCACCACCCACACAACCACCCACTTCCGCTGGCTGCCAGAGTTTTTGGCCCAAACAACCCCCGCAAAACGGCAAAACGGCAGGCGGCCGCGATAAGCAAAGTCAAAAGCATTCGAGGATAAAGGAAAAAGGGCCGAAAGAAAGAGGGAGAAAACAGCAAACGGGTGCGAGCGAGATGGCAAACGTGGGGCTGGGGTGGAAAAGTGGGGGCGCCAACGCTTGAGGGCGGCTCGGAAAACACGAAACGAACCACCCCCAAGGACCAAGGGTAGCCAAGTTTGAAAACACTTTTGCTGACGTTGTCGCTTGCTGAACACACACACCCACGCGCACACAAACTCACACTCTGCAAACACCCACAAAAACAAGGACGAAGGATGAGGGGGTGGGTGGCCATGGGTGGTTGGGCTGAAATATCGATCCCTCTTGGGTCGTTGCCTGCACTCAATGAGTTCTCAATTTACTTTGTGCCTTGGTACTCCTCGTACATATAGGTTTTCCATCCTGCAGATACTATAGATAGACCTCAAGCAAACAATCCTGAGGAGTGGAAAGCGCAGATATCGAGATACCTATTAACGCATTCCTGCACAGCAAATGAGAACTGCCATTACTTTTTATTCAGATACGCTGCCATCCATGCAGACGTTATTAATTGAATTATAAATTTAACTTTTTATTGTTGTGTCTGCTCAGCTGCAGGTTGCCTGCACCCAAAGAACTCTGAAAACGATCCCAAGGCTACGTGATAAGCCTGAAAATGTTAAAATGTCCGCCTCTCCCGAAAAATAATTCCTTTTCCCTCGATTCCGTGGAATTCCTGCTGACTAATATGGCGGGGACCTCAAGCTAATTTTCATTTGGGTGCCGGGGAAGAAGTCAAATAAATGGTGCACAGTGGAATTCGCTCACACAAATATCCCAAATATTATATTGTAACTTTATTATATTATAACTTTTTTCATTCTAAAAATGATTCTATGCACTAGGACTCCCAATTTTTAATATTTTTATATTGATATTCTTTTATAACCAATCATTGTGAAGGTTTTATCCACTGTCCGCGGAAGGAGAAAATACCGACATAATTCCCCATCAGAGCGCAGCTCGATTAGCCAACAGAGGAGAAAAGAGATAACAAGTCGAACCGGTCCGTTGGTCCGCTGGTCGTCCAGTCCGCCCGTCCATTCGACCCCTGCTCCCCTGCTCCCCCGTTCCCCTGTCCAACGGACCGACAATGAGAGGAGGAAAAGACATGCGAGTAGAAAGCCACAATCAGAAATTTAATAATGGCTGCACAAAAGACAGCACGAAACGCGTTGACGTGCACATATTTTATGGGTTTTATACAGGCACTGGCAGCGTACGTACTGTACGGGTATCTCGTATCCGAGTATCCCAGTATTCCAGTATCTGACGGATGCACATGTTTCGCCCATCAGCGAGGGTGAAAGGTGAAACGCCGGCAATTGAAGCTGCCGAATGAAGTCATCGAAAAATGGTCACCGGCGGCCTTTGCACTCACCGAAACCCGAAGTGGAAGACTGTTAGCCGGGGAAAGCAGAAAGGCGGCGACCGCTCACCTGCCCACCTGCTCCGTGAGCGACCTGCTGCTCGGCAGTCCGTCCTTCGATATCCAAGCCAACATTCCTGATCGTTAATATGGCGGCTATATAGGCAGGAGTCGGACTTGAAGTCCGATTTCTGCCGCCGATAAACCCTGGCAGCGTGTTTTCCTTCCTTCTCGTTTTATTACTTCATAAGTGGAACTTGGCTTGACGATTTCCCTTTTGTTTTTGGGAAAGTCGTTAAAAATGGTTATTTTTTTGGATAAGCCACATACGCCCGGTTTTTTTTTTTTGGGACAGGGTTTTGCGTTGGGAAAGTCTGCCAAACAATGGGAATGGAGTTGTAAATGTCAGGACTTTGAAATGCATTGCTTAATCGCGGATGCACCTGACTCTATATCGGAATGCAGATGGCGTCAGTCTGGAGCAGCAGCCTCTTCAGATGCCTCTTCAGGTGCCTCTTCAGATGCCGAAAATAAAGGTAGTTAGATGATCGTGGGTAATTAGCCCACTTGTTCGATTTCTCACGGTCATAAAATGCATTCATTTCAGCTTTCTAATGAATTCATTATCCCCGAATGGCCTACATCGACGACACCCAAGTGGTCAGATCCACAAATCCACTCATAAGCGGCTTTTTCCACGCTTTTGTGATTTTTGGCAATTGATTTAATGTGTCATTCATAGATTTTTATTGCGTTGTTTTATTGCCGTCTTTAACTTCCGATTTACCACAATTGGCCCGCTCGGACACTGTCCTGGCCGCCCAGCGCCCAGCGCCCACCACCCCCGGCCACGCCCACTGCGCACCAGGGTCCTGTGTATGGGATCTTAACAGGGAAATCATGTACTCGCCGTACTTTACTTTATTTATTGCCATTTTTAATACCGCCCGCCTCGCCAGCCTGGACACTTTAACGCCCTCCGCTTGTCGCGAATGCGGATGGTCGTACGGGTGGAGATGGAGAGGGGAGGTGCAGGGGCGGGATCAGGGGGCAGACCACTTTATGTTACAATAATGCTCCCCTGACGCTGGGCACAATCGAATTGTCTCGGCCATAAAAATCAAAAGGTATTTCGGTTGGACTCTGGAATCGGGCTTTTGCATGGCTTCGATTCGGAGGGAAAACGCCCTTAATTATGGGGATATTTTACTTTATTTAATTTCCACTTACCAGCTTTTTATCGATACAGTTATTTGGGTAGTGCTTTTGGTCAAAATCTGCAACAGAAATACGGGAAAATTATTTTATGTTACTTGTGGAAATTAATTTGTATAGGGTAGTGTACAATTATAAAGTGAATCCCATTATTGCGTTAAGTTGTTGTATAAAGTCCGATTTTAGCCATTAAAAATTTAGGTAGACGGGAAATATTAAAAAAAATTGCAATACGATTTACTTAAAAAAAAAAATAAAATTCTGATGAATAATTAAATAAGACTGAACTTAAATACGCTTGGTTTCCCGTTGAAATGGAAACTATCCATCATCTATAATATAACTAAAACTATTTTATTGAGCCATAAATTTTCGGGAAAATCGCTAAAATAATTAGGATCTATTAAGTTTTTAACCATGCAGGTTTCTCTTTGTCAAATTACCGTGCCTAATATAGTGAAATTATATTGCGCAACGTCGTCAAATACTTTATTATATAATAAATAGTAAAATAACGATTATGTCAGCCATCACTCTTCAGAATTGAGATGCAGAACTCACCGCCTTTAATGATTCTATGAACTGTGTGATGAGACCCGGGGAATATTTCATTCAATCACTTAATAATTTGAAACGAAATCGACGAACTCATAAAATCCGTTGGGTAGCCGTCATTAAATATCGGCCCGGAATAATTTTTCAATGCAGTTATAAATATTTCTGTGTGCTCGGACTCACAAAGTAATGAACTTTTCAACATGCGAGAATTTAAAATTCCATTATTTACGGCCACTGGTCAATATGTTTAATTAATCGGCATTACTTTCGATTGAACCGCACACCATCGCGCACTCGCCCCTCCAATTGGGGATCGTTTTTTGTGTTTGGGATTAAAAACTGATAAACTGGATCGGGAACGGGAACGGATTCCGGAAGCAGAAACAGCAGGAGTGGCGATTATCCCAGAAGGAGAAACTCGATGGAAAACTCAAAGGCGGGCGGAATTCAGAAAATTGTTCGACGGAGGCGCGAACGCGGCATGCGCATGCGATAACGACTCCGAAATTGTTAGAGAGCAACTAACACTAAAAAATTAAATTCAATATTTTGTTGTTTAGACAAAGCCCCAGCGAATGCGAACGCGAACGCGAAGAGAGCCGATCTCGCAGTTCCGATCTCCAAACCGCCGAAGCCGAGCGCCACACATGGGAGGTGCACATGGAGGGGCTGTCCCAAGGGGGGGCTGTTTCACACAAAACATTTTTTACTTAGTATTATTTTGGGTTTTATGGCCCCACTGGCAGACAGAAAGAGACACAGAGACGCGAACAAGTGAACATTCGAATGGAAGCGGGAGCCGAGATCGCGGAGGGGGATTTTTCGTTTTTCGTATATCTTTTTTTTTCTTCTCATTTTCTGTGGGCAACTCGACGACGAGCGTACCGCCAAAGTTCAAGAAGTATATTTTTCTGTTTTGTGTTTTGCCTTTTACCATTCGCGCTGCTTCCCTTAATTTTAATTATAACATGCTGTCTGCGAGTGTGTGCATCGGTGAGACCGCGGCCATTTCCAAAGCCACTCAAGAGACACTCGTCGCAGTATGACAAGCCCGCAATTGCTCGCACATACCGCAGCGCTTATGGCCTATAGCGCTTATGGCCTACAGCGCATACTATACAGGCCAAGTATTCGTGCAGTGGCCATTAAGGCCGCTCGAAGGCAAACTTTGCACATCTCGGCGGACTTTTCTTCTCGGTTGGCTGCCACAGCGGCGGCGGCAAGCGTTGCGTGAAAAGTCGCAAGGAAGAGGCACACCGAAATAAGCCACAAGGAAGCAGCACGTCGACATAAATCACAAGACATCAGTCCGTTGCTTCCTTTGGGTTTCTTTATCCAAATATTTATATTTTAAATATGATCCAAAACATGTAGCAACGGTGTGCCGCAACAGGGAATGAAAAACAAATTGAAATCAGCAAACAAATACATATGTACATATGTACATATATAATTAATTCTAGAAATATATGGTGGTATTCACTGGCCATGACTTTTGCAATGTTCTTTATTTTAGCAGTTCCAAGTATACTAAACATTGTGACTTGACTGTGTTTTCCATTATTTTGATTTATTTACATATACTTCAATTAATCTTCACAGCAACTGACTACCACTCATGAGATCTCGTTAGTTTCCTATTTCGAAACTTTTTCTCAGTGATCGGAGCGGGAGGAGAAGCGAACACTACGCGGCTGCTTGATGGCCCATTCAGCTGGCCAAAAACTCATTTGCATAGGGGCCGGGCATTAATGGCCAGCGTTCTGGCCGATTCATGAAGCCCGAGGCTCGTTTGAATAGCAAATATATGTGTGCCTGCCAAATGGGAAGTGGCGATGGGAAGCTGTCTGTATTAACTTAATCCGAAGGCTAGTTAGTACGTCAGTAGTTAGCACTGGCTCGAAGAAAGTCAACTACTAGCCAACTGCGCTCGGTGACTGTAATTTGCTGGGGTATGAGTAAAGGTAGGGGTATCGTTAAAATGTTAAAAAACGTCTTCGGCATCCTGATTCGTGCTCCCAAAACCCGTTTGTCCGGCTCTTGGCCTGCCAATCAAATGCAAACCTGTTTCGCGTCAAGTGCAAAAACAAAAAACCCGCCAGCTTTGAAATTGCAACTAAACTGAAAATCAAGTTGAGCTTTAATTAAAAACCTGGAAAATACAATTAAAAAATACCCGTCAGCCGCAGCGGCAGCAACCTGTGCAATTACCTGTGGCAAAGTGCGGAAAAGACATAGTTAGGGGGGATAGGGGAACGACATAACAACAAAGACTGTAGAAAAGTCTTGGCCAAGAGTGATGTGTGTAATTGGCCAGCCAACTGGCAAGCGGCAGAGGCTGAGCCAGAGGCTACTCATATATGAATCTGTATCTGTATTTGCTGACCATGAGCAGAAATACGGACACTGATTGCCGGACCGGAGAGTCTGGGGAATGGGGGACCTCCGCCCACCACCCGATCGACGGCCTTGGAGGCTGATTGCTGTATTACTTGCCTTTGGCCCTGGCTCAAACCGACGAGAGAAGCGCGTAACGAGCGACGGCTCTTTGCTGTTTCGTGCCGAAGTAATAAGCGTGTTTCATAAATTGAAAGCTGTAGCTGCCGCTGTTGCTGTTGCTGTTGCTGCTGCTGCTGCCTCTACCGCAAAGCAAAACGAAGAAAAAATTATTAAGGCAAGCGGAGAAAAAAATACAGAAAAAAACGCCATTTAGATTGCAATCTGGAAAGCGTTCGCCTCAAAAAATGGCCGTCGCACACACGAAACAAAAACTCGGCCATAAAACGCTTCAAAATTGCGGCTCTGAGCCAGAAAACAAAGCCGCAACAGCAAAAAAAGAAGACTACAGAAGCAGCACACAAAAAATGCGAGTAATTATTTTTATTAAAGCAAAAAAACGAGATGGCCAACAGTTGCGATTATGACCCCTGCCCCCCTTAACTCGCCTTAGTCCACTTTCTGTGCTGGTTTAATTAAGTTGGTCACACTCGGAGGGGAAACAAGTCCGAAGAGGGAGGGGAACAATCAGAGCTTTCTGAACCACTGTCCTATAGTATCTTCCGAGTTCGCATTCTGCGTAGAAAGAGTTAGTTGGATGAGTGATTTCAGAGACTTGGATCGGGTGTGTCCCTTATTATTAAATGTATTTCTGTTCTCAAACGTTTGTGTACAGATATGACGCACCACCTTTGTTTCCGTCGCTATATAAAACAATATCGATATATGTATATCCGCATTTGGCAAGGCCCTTTCGTCTAATTATTGAATTTGGTAATAACACCATCCGTGCACATGTTTCATTATCATGGTCAATGAGACACCCCAGTGCAAAGCTGCTCTTGAGACCCTGGATTAGTGAAAAGTCATGGCACGACAACTGAAAATCACAGAAATACCCAAAATACATATCAATTGGAAAAATGCGATGACGGCTCAATCTCCGCTGGGCAAAGCATCCAAATAATTACCCATTCAGAGCGAAGAGGGGGAAAAGTGCACAACTATGCGGAATATGCAACTGAATCAACAGCCAATGGCAGCACCATCGAAAGGAAGTCGAAAGCGAACCGAGTTGGGAGGAGCAGTAGAAATAGCAGTTTTCCATCCACCATAAATAATGTTAAGCGCCACGGCTGAGAGAAAAACATGCACGGTCCATTAACTTTTTGCGGAGTGGTTCGCAGAGTGGTGCAAAGGAGATTCTGGCTTCCACGTCATCTCACACAGAAAACAAAAAAAAATCCGACAATGGTGCCCTTGAAGTATAACAAACAATTTAGGGGAATGGAAAAAATATATTGGAAATTAAAAAAAAAACACAGCATGGTAATTATAATAATAACCAAAATTCGTAATAAAGAAGTTTAATTTCCTGTTGATCTAATGATTCTGCTATGTTTTCTAGACTTTTTCGCTAAGTGCAACCAGTCGACCTCGACACCAAAAGCCACCGCTTCACCGACGATGGGCTGACATTTTGAAAGCTGCGCGAGATTTGCGGCCGGGGGAAATGTGCCGCAGTGGAAAAGGCCAGAGGGAAAACAAGTTGGAAATTCAGTTTTTACTTTTTGGTAATATTTTCACGGACTCCGCACTCGACTGCGATTGCCATTGTGAGTGTGCGTGAGTGCCGAAGCCAAAGGTTGAGTTAAGGTTAAGTGGGTTCAGATTGGAGCTGAAAATAGACCTTTTGGCCAACGTTTCTGCTCTGATGCCTGACTACTGGCGAGCAATTCCTTTTATTATTCATATTATTTTAATTACGCTCGCCCGCTGCGCTGCTTCCTCTGAATCTTAAGTGCCAATAAAATTAATTGGGGAGCGGTTAAGTCGCCTAGGATTGTGCATTGAGTTACAAAGCGCGGATCATTAAAGCTGCATCAAACAGTGTGACTCACACGGCGATCGTGTCAAGTTCGCAGTGCCCAAAGGTTAAGTGCACCGGTGAGTTTTGGACTCCCCGGGATTGGAATGCAGCATGGCGAAGATCAATTTCAAATATCTTGATAATATTTTGATCATAGCTCTGTAAATAGTATGGGATTTAGGCTTGGTTTTTTTCCGACGGGAAAACAAACATAACGATGACATACTTATTATTATCGTATATTATTATTATGAATATATGAAGTAACATGTCTTTCTGTCTATTCGTCTTCTTTATTGATATGAGATAAATACAGTTTTTAATTTTTTGTAATTTATTATTTCTTTTAATATTTTAAGGGAATTTAGAAGCTGAATTTTCAGCTTTTTTATATTAAAACTAAGTTTTAATTTTAAATGGAAATGGATTTAGATGTATATGAAATTTTGAAATAAAAATGTATTATGTTGGGAATTAATTTTAATGTGTTGACATTATGCAACCGTGTCTAATTATGTAGCTCTATCCTAATATTTCAATTTAGCTAAGATAGTTTTCCCTTCACATTTATGCAGGCGAGAAAAGTGCAGCAGCTGCCTGGAAAAACGAAGGCAGCGAAACACCGGGCAAGCAGCGCTGCCGGCGTCGACGTCACAGCAGCCGCCGCGAGTGAGCGGGGAAGTCACCACGCCGGAACTCACCTCAGCCGGCCATAATGGCTGAAATGAGTGGAAGAGAGCAGGCGATACGGCGATCGTCGAGTGAGAGCGAGAGGCAAGAGCAATGGCGGCCGCATGGCGCCGCAGAAGAGCACTGCCCACTTTGCGGGAGCGGGAGGGAGATAGTGCAGCACATGCACTGTGCGAAATGTATAAAAATGTATAAAAACCAAAGCCCCAATAAAAAATAAATGCTTTTTAATTGCCACCGATGAATCAGCGGCGAAATGTCAAAGCAGAAAGTAAAATACCAAACAATGCCGAAAATGCACAATCACATCAGAGCCCCACGCCTAGTGAAATTATTGCTAATATAAAAATATTTTGTTGGCTCGTAAAAAACACAGTCAGAAGCCCAGTCTATACCGCCAAAACGCAAATACAATATTTTAAGGTCTAATTTTTTGACGAGTTTTTAAACGATTGTAAAACTCTTTCCCCCGCACACTCACGCACACTCGCACACTCAAACACAACGGGCTTTCCTCGCTTTTACGATTGCGAGGGCCATTCATGTGTTTTGGGCGAGTGAATTATGGGCCAGTCGCAAAAGACAGTGCGGGATGGTAAATGGGTATATGGTGTATGGTGTTTGGTGTATGGGTATGGCGTAGGGTATGGTATCTTTTATGCTAGAAGTCAGTGTGACAAAGCCGGCTAAACTGCGAGGCGTTTATTACGTGAGTTATGACACCTTTGCCAGCCATTCGGGCACACAAGCAAGCAAACTATTAACTATGCCAAATTAATTGCAAAACAATAAAAGCCGCACTGAATACTGCATAGAAATGAGCGATTCTGATTACGATTTCGCATGGGATCCGCATCGTCAGGTAGCCCTCGTAAAAATGCCAATTACAAAAATCACAACAAATCATAAAAGTTTTTTAATTGCACGCCGAGCGGCGGCTTTTGGCATTTCCCATTTGCCGTGCTGCCAATCATCAATCAGAGTGCGGTCGGGCCATCAATCAATCAATCTGCACGATACCCGCAAAGTTTATAAGTTTATTTAATAATCAATTCGCAATGAATAAATTCCAGTGCACATGTGTATGAGAATACGAATCTACATAGGGCCTTTTCGACGATTCTATTGGCGGTCGGAGCAATCGAGGTGCTAACAAGGTTTTGTTTTATGAACCAGCCCATAAATACACTTGTTCTACGCGCTCCCCCGCTCGCATGCACGAACATATTGTAAAACAATTATCACCTGTTGCAAATTATTCGGATTTTATGCTCGCCGCGTAATATCAGTGGCTGCTACGCTCCGACGTCCGCTCCACCGCCATCCGCTCATAAATACTGCAGAGACATCATAAAAATGTTTGAAGCACCGCCGACAACAGCAACAACAACAACAGCGAGCCCCATAAATCCTGATTATGGTCTCTGGATTTATTGCACGTGGCGGGCCGCCCAAAACACCGATCGCCCTTTTGCACGGGAAATCGGTGGGATTTGGGGGATCCATTGTGCTCCAGGGGGAGCTGGACATTTGTAGCTACAAGCGTTCCCCCCTTTCCCGAATCAAAATGCACTCAATCAAATAAGATTGCTGCCCGAGAAAATACATCGAAGCTGGAAATTCATTGCATTTTTATTGGCAGCTGCACTATGCTTCTCCCTGTGGCTATTGACATAAAAAGTGTATACAATTTAAATAATAAGAAAGTTAAATTTCCTTTAATTTATAAAGAATTTAACCATCTCATTGATTACGTATCGCATGTTGTACAGTATTTTCCAATATATTTTATATCTTTATTAATTAATCCACTTAGAAATACAGTTTTAAACACCACAACAGAACTGCATTTTTTACATAATAAAATATAAAATAGCCGTGAAGAGATCAATGAACAATGCGCATTTTTCAGCTGCCAAGTTCCACAAACAATCAATAAACAGCCATTCGAACACCAATTATTGACTGCATTATTGCGTTTTCATTGCAGCCATAGGACCGGTAAACAAACTTGTTTCTTTGTCCAACTCTTGTAAATAACGTCGGGCATTGTTTATGGAAACATTTTTGGACAAATAAACAGGACCAGGTCGCTGAATGCAAATGAACCGATTTAATGTCTCTGGCGTTTTGGCCAGAGCTATGCGTTTCTGGTTTATTTGCCTGCCGGCAGTGTGTTCACCTCCCGACCGGCTTCTGAACGAAAACAACAAAAAAAGAAAACAAAATATGGACAACTATAATGAAACACTATGGCGATGCAAAGGAAAGCTCACTGGCCGTTTGTATGGCACTCTGACTAATCAGGCAAACGGGCGACTGGGGCCAAATAAAAAGTGACACTTTTATAGGGCACTTTGGAATGCGCAGCGGGTTGTCCAGAGAGCACCAGGCTATGGACCATGGCCTACGCTATGGGGCATAGTCTATAGTCTATGGTCGAGCATAACCAGTCGCATTTACATTTGCATTTGCATTTGCCGCCGTACTGGTGGACACGATATTCATTTGCATATGTGCATCTGCCAGATGCAGGCCGGAACATCCACGGCTAACGAGGCGGGGACAGAATGTAAAGGCGTTTTATGGATACGCCGAGTCAGTGTTCAAAAAAATCGAAAAAGAAAACCGAAAACAGAAAATTGTAGAGCGGCCACCCTGCAAACTGTATCTGTATCTAATGGATGCGAGAATATCTCGAAGGCGAGTATCGGGGCATGGACATGGGCATG
This sequence comes from Drosophila yakuba, assembly GCF_016746365.2. Lineage (NCBI taxonomy): Eukaryota > Metazoa > Arthropoda > Insecta > Diptera > Drosophilidae > Drosophila > Drosophila yakuba. Next base: position 13,383,724 of record NC_052530.2, on the reverse strand, counting down.
GCCTGCACGCGCACCAAATCAAAATATGTATTTGTATATTTATACAACAGAAATGTCAAGCCCGGACAACCATCCTCTGCCCCCGGTCTTGCTCCCCGTCGAGCTCTATTTGCGTCCAGTTAACGCGACCGGGTCATAAAAAGAAAGCAAGAAAGCCGTCCGTGCGTCGGCCCAGAAACGGTACAACTCTCGCCGCGAGCTGAGATTCAAATTTTCCGTTTAGCATCCCAGTTTCCCCTCCGAACAATTCGTTTTATGATTTTATTGCATTTACGCATATTGCCCTCCGTTGTCGATGTCGATGTCGATGTCGAAGTCGATGCCCAACTGATTTATGGTGGCGACGGTTGGACGAACCGAGAGCTGGAGAACCCTTTTCGCCCTAAGTCTCCTTGCCAGCCCGAAAATGTTCCATGCTCGGCATATTCAAAACTCAAACAAAGCCGAAGAGACCGTGAACAATGAAATTAGAGCAACACATTGAGGGTGACTGGCGAGATAGAACGGGTCCAGAGATATGTATTGTACACAAAAGGATTGTTTGCTTATGTAACTTTCTAAAATATACCCCCACTGCTCTCAGTTCCTTCCTTCGTCCTCCGGGGCAGTTTCAGTTGAAAACTACACTGCACGAGTGGAAGTCACTTTCCAGTAGGTTATTAGAGGGTAAAAATATTGAAGGAACTCTACAAGAGTACTACAAGATTTTACACCTTTTTAAGTTAGCATACTTACTACATCTTACGAGTTCTTTCAAATAGATACAAATGTGATTGTCTAGATTTTAAAACTACAAATTGCCATAAATTTGTAAGCTTTTTTTTATCGATATAAGTATTTAATAGCAGTACATACGCCTCCCAGCAGACAATAATTATTTGTTTATTTCAGATTTGGCTGAGCTCAGCAAAAGTATGTGCCAACTAATAACTACAAAAACTTCAAATGCCATCAAACCGAGGGCATGAAAAGTTTAAAGAAAAGATAACGAAATATAAAACTACCTCGACAACAAGAGCCGATGAGGAGGAGGTCCGAGATTCGAGATTCGAGGACCGGCGAAGAGGCATAAAAAATTCAACGAAAACACTGGACAAGATGGGAGGGTATAGGATTGGGAATGTGGTCGGGGTACTTCGAATGGAGTGGCTGCCCAACCTTCATGCCTATAAATCCATCGAAATAATGGATCGGATAAGAGGCGCGCATTCAAGATGAGTTCCAGTCGCGCCGTCAAGTGGGTTGAGTGCCCACACGATGGCCATTCCCATTCCCAATCCCATTTCCATTGCCATTCGCATTGCCTGAGACACAGATACAGATACAGATACAGACGGTTGGGTAAATGAAAAGATTGAAAGATGGGACGATGGGGCGATGGAAAGACTGGCTGGAAGAGGGGCCTCGTCCTCAATCTTCGCTGAGCCACCGCAACGAATGGGGCAGCGCGATGGGAAGGGGCTGGCAGTGGATATATCTGGTATCTGGCAGTATCTGTATCTCTCGGATACACTTGGCTTGGCCCGGCCGGTTCAACGTACGTTCCATGTGCAACGCCAGCGGAAATGGCAGCGACAAACCGAGAGGAAAATGGCAACAACTATGGCGCATCGAAAGTGGCTTTTAACCCCTGTTGCCCGACTGCCCGCCATCTGGGCCATATGCCGCCATCCCACCATCATACCTAATCCTAACACCCGAGCGCCGAAACCCTAACCCACCACCACCCAAGCCAACCTCGTTTCTGGCCTCATCAAAAATTCCAAATACGTTTCAAATTTAATATGTGCATTTATCCCGGTCGCCGGATCGCAGTTTCTCCACTGATTGTGCTCCTTGGCGCTCCTTTATGGGGCTTAAATATGTATAACCCCGGGGCTCCGTACGTGTTTGCGTTATATGTAATATTTCGACTAAAAATTCACGCCCTGCGTTATTCTATCAACACCTCCGCATTGTTGTTGTAGTGTTCACCCCTTCCCGCGGCTGGAAAAGCGATGGCGGACTCGCATACGAAATGAGATTTGTGGCAGCCCAGCACGAAGTTTTCCGAGTTTGGGTCCCAGGATTTCTTGGCCGGATGCGGGGATGCGGGGCTGCGGAGCAATGGGGATTACGGATAAGTCCCGGTCTGGGCTTACATGTCGACTGCGTGGCTGTACACGACGGCATAAATACATATTTGATATGTATTCTGTGCATATTTCGTTATTCATGCTCGTAAACTAACCCAGCTCGGCTTCAGGTGCATTTTACCAAGTCATTAGCGCTGTAATAAGCATATTGGTGTAAGCCTCAATTTATTTATATTTATTCATATATCAAACAGTAAATACGTGAATAGTGTTGAGTTTTCAATCAATGGAATTATTTGTGGCTAAACAAATAAATTACTTGTATATTAAACTTTAATAGACGATGATATAATTCCTAGGACTTTCTATAATCACAACACAATTTCGTTTTATTTTACATTTTTTAGCTGGTTGGAATGATATATTAAAGATAATATATATTTGTTTTTTGTCCTTTCCACTGTTACATTAGAAAATCACTTTGAAAATAAATCTCTTGAAAACATAAGCTCATTAATCAGTTGTGTGGGTGGCTAACTGGAAATTGGGATTTCCCTTTCACATGCCACATTGAAATATATGCGAAATGCAGATGAGCCTTGATTTCAATATTGTTTTCAGCCAACGGCAAAGTAAAACTTGACATTTTGAGTGCCGCCGGCAAGCGAAAACCGAAAACCAAAAAACCGAACAAAGACCAAAAACAGAAACAGAATTATAGTTCGTGTAATGAAGTTATTACGAGTCTTAATGTTGAAATTTATGCGCGGCCATTAAAAATCGAAAGACACGTTTTTCGAATATTTTAGCTTTGGCCGTCGCTGTTGCCGTCGCATAAATTAGGCGACGTGACTTGTTTGCGCCGCCCGATAACGAACCCGCTCGTTGGCCCCTCCACACCGGCACTCCGCCACACCTCCGCCCCTGAACTCCGGGCTGAACTCCTCCGGAGGAGTGGCCAATATCGGCCATAATATAGCTGGATCTCTGGATGAATTTACAATGCAAATGCGCCGGGCCAGACTTAATGGAAGTGCGCGCAAAATGGAGTCGAAGATGACACGATCGAGCGGAGTGCTGCATTTTGTGCAGCATTTTGTGCAGGCTTCAAGAGCTGAACTTTGTTGCAGGCTGGCGGAACATATTAATTGCATTTTATTGGCCTGCGACTGCCGACTGACTTTGAGCCAGCGATCTGAGCCAGCGATTCTGACTCTGATTCTGAATTGGAATCCGACTGCGGCTGTTTGCAATTTAATAACGCGCATTAAAATCACAGATTTATGGGCTACACGCAATGCGATTTCACGACTGCGACCTGCAATGACGATGGCTTGGAAACCGCATATTGGCGTGGCTCGGCAGCTAGAGCTTCTAGCTGCTTTTAGCCAACATGCATATGGATGAGATGGCTTTTTCCAATGCTGTTCCTGCTCCTGCTCTTTCCCACTCCGGCTGCTTTTCCCAAACAGCTGTCGGGGGTTAGAGAGGCCATTAAACAAACGCTGAGATAATTAAAATATCTGAAAGGCCTTCGTCGTCTTCGGGAAATTATTCACTGCAAAACGGCGCTTTGGCCAAATTTCATTAAACATTTTAATTGCCGCCATTTTGTGACTGGGCCGGCGTCTTTTGTTTCAAATTATTCGCATTCCAGTTCAGATTCCTCGAAAATGAAACACAATTTCGGAACCCTTTTCGCCCGTTCCCCTTCCGTAATCACTTTGACACGCAACCCACCCAGCAACGCAGCCGATTTTAATTCCGATACCCAACAGCAGTATCCTTTCCCCGGCGAACACGCAATTTTAAAACAGGCCTCACGCATCTCACGACCACACGGACACACCCCATTCGCCAGGGGTTCGTCCTGCCGGGAAGGAAGTGGAGGTGGAGTTGAAGTTGGCGTATTTTCGAAATGGGATTCAAGTGCGAAATGGCCACCATCCACCCACAACCCACCATCCACCATCCTTATTTCGCTGTCGCGCTCCCCGTTCGATTGCGTAACTTTTCCTCTGCGTAAATGTGTAATTTCCCCAGCCGCCGCACTCTAAATTTAGTTAATGAACATTGTCGCTGTTGCGTTGCAGGAAGGGAAAACCCGGGAAAAGTCCCTGTCCCTGGACCCGAAACTCAAACTCAAACTCTGAAAACAGCCCCCTGAAAACTCTCAGATGGATGTTATGTATGTATCCGACTGGCAGGGAAACACTCACGCACGCACATTTTTGAAAGTAAACAAAATTAGACATGATTATGTTTGTGCCGGGGGACATAAAATAAATTGGCTCCCAACTAATCCCGTCGTGCACGTGGATCAGGCTTCCTTGGGTTTTCACTTTTGGTCTACGAGGATTCGGCGGGTAATGGTAAAAGTTAAAAATGAAGAGATATATAAATGAATTAAGTAAGTAAGATTGAACTTTTAAAGGACTTACTGAAAACATTATACATACAATCTAGTTAAGATCCATTTCATTTTAACTTGTTAAAATCATTCCTCTTTTCGTTTAGCTAGTATTTACTTTCTTATTCTCCAAATGAAACATTGTTTAAAATCTTATATTCTTACCGCAATCAATTAAAATCAATAACACTAGTGTTAGTTAGTTGCTCAATAAAAAAGTTAACAAAATTCATTGTTCATGCATTTAAGTTAATGGTAATTATATTACACATTAAATTAATTTAATGTGATTTTAGTAGAGCCATGACGATGCAATGAACTTTCAATGCAGCAAAACAAATTGGCGTTATTTTTTTAATTGCGCAAAAGTCATTCATTAAAGAAATTTATAATAACTGTTAGAAACTGTTTCTCAAAATAAAATAAATTGGCTGGCATCAAAGAAGCAAAAAACAAGCTTCAGCAAAGGTGTGTGCGCACATGTACACTCTATAAATATTCATATGAGCGCGCTTCTAAGCATTTTCAGAACCCATCTGGCAGTGGAGAAAAGCCAATTTAATTTGGGACAGTAACGGGAGAACTTGGGCTGGGGCACATATAAGTGTCGATAATAATAATATGTAAGAGCTGCTCAGGGTCGCTACACCATATGGGCCTTGTTGCCGGCGGAAGTCGCGTTCGGCCAAATGTGGAGCAAATTCTGGCGATTCTGGCGAGATTCTGTCCCTTCCACGGAACTGAGCAACTTGTGCCGGCCGCGTTTTCCCAGGGAATTCAGTTGGCGGCAAATGGAATTGCGAATGGATATGGAAATATTCGCAATCGAAGCCCCACAGTTGTTACGTTGCTATGCCCGAGAACTTCTCGGAAGACGAATTTCATCTGTACGTGCACTGGCAGTTTCCCTTTTCATGCTCATACCCATTCCCTTTCCCATTCCCATTCCCATTCCCGTTCTCATTCCCATTCCCATTCACCGCCTTGTAGCTACATGCTTGGGTGACTCCGGCTTCCTTCCTCCGCAGAAACACGATTTCAAAGGCATTTCAATGGGACAACACGTCCCGCGGGGACCAACAGGCCACTCTCGAACAATTGCACTCGAAACTGTCCAGAGATAAGACCCGACAACTGGCAGCTCCAGGATGAGGATGGGGATGGGGATGGGGATGGGGAAATGGTTGTCGTCAAGCGACTATGACTCCACCCCCGCCCGCCATTCTAATCCGACTTCTACATATCTGCCTTCCAATTCACCTCAGCATCTTATTTACAACATAAGTTCCGCAGCTTATCAATCACGGCCGAAACTTTTAGAATTTTCTGAAAGAGCACTTGGTCTATATTCTGTATTGAAGTTGAACAAATTTCTGATTTTAAGCGGACTAAATAATTGTATTCCATATTTCAAAGGTCAGTGAATTATCATGGATTTTTTGAGCTGAAATTTAATGATGGCACTCAGATTTATAGTGCTCTCATCTTGATTTAGAAGTCAACTTTAGCCCAGTAATTGGTTAAGCCGTGCATTTCGACTTTTTAATTAAGCATTAACATACAAACATGACATTAATTATTTATTAAAAGGTTAAGCTAGTGAACTCAAAATTGATGTGGGGAAAAGCCGAGCAGCAAAAATATTGATTAGTACTTTAATTACAAAATTTCAAATTAAGCGTGCTATCTAAAAGGGTCCTAGCTCAGCTGAACTTTGAACAGAATATTATCGTTAAATATATTGGACGTATACACAAAGAATCAGTCGACATTGATACATTTTTAAAAATTGATAAATTTTCTAAAATCTTTATCGTTTTCTCATCATTTTGTTTTATTTTGTAAGTGTTAATGTCAACGAATTTCAAGAAATATAACGCTCTCTGTTGCCGATTCGGCGCACTAAAAGGATAGCTCCCAATGCACAAACCTAAGCCCGCACGCAGCTCCCCTAGCGGGGAAGTGCCGAACTACCAGCTTATTAACTGCCTTTCCAACCCAGTTGACTTTGTTATCTCCGAATATAAGAATACTCTTATACGCACTCTCCGAGGCTACAATAACCGGTTCCAGTGCACTTTGAAAAATTTAATGTGTGAATAAAGTCTTTTATATAGCTTCATTATGTAGTTCATATAATATTTAGATGGGAAAGCACAAGAATAAATATTTTAGGAAACGTTATTTTGGTATTTGCATTGATTCTATTACTAAAAATATTTGTGACGTACTCGGAAAAACCAGAGCATAACAAACTTGAAATTTTTAATTGAAAAATTACAAAAAACACAATGAGCCTATATTAATAGATTAACATTATTGTTATAATGTATTATCAGTGAGTACACTGATATTTCTAAGCCCACACCACGCACTCAAAACGTGAATCAGGGCGACATTTTCAAAAAAAAAGTTAAATTAAAATTATTATTGCTGGGTTTTTGAATGTTAAGTAAAAAAAGTACAAATCTAGATTTTTCGTATTGTAGCGATATAAATATGCCTTTTATGAAGTACACCACCGTTTTCCTCAGTGCAAGTATTTAAGATATCTTTTTGTATCTTTCTCCCTGAATCTATCTTCCCCTCTCTCTGTCTGTCTCTCTCTCACTCTCTCGTTGGGCCCAGCCCAGCCGAATGCTGCACACACCCCGAAGGTAAAAGCCTCGGCTCGAAGCGGTCCATCATGGCCGCCGCTCGCGTGAGGGATTGGTCGTTATGGCCGACGCCGCTTAGCGCTTAGCGGATTGTATACTATTTTATAGTACGCATGTCGGGGGCAGGAGCCAAAATTTAAACCGGCTATTTGACTGCGTTTTAATCAACTCGGTGTTTTTATGAGCAGCTATGTAACTGGCAGCTAGCTAGCCGAACAGTAAAAGCCGAGCCACCTTGCCGCGACCAAGGATATTTATGAAATTATGGCCGCAATTACGTTGCCGCAAGGGCTTAGAGGTGAGGTGCCGAGTGTAGGACGCCAAAACCGCACGCAACTTCGATGGCCATTCCCCGTTTGATGGCCTGTGATGGTTCTTGCTGCCTGACGACTGTGACTGGCGCTAATGACTTTAGTACCTCCCATAAATCCACACAAACAGAGCGGCATTCATTGAGCGGTTGCGCTATTAAGTGCGCCATCAACGATGGCGCTCAATTGAGGAGATTCCTCCATAAAACGGCAAAACGGCCAAGCGGCCAAGCGGCCAAATGGCAGAAAGGCAGGAGTCCTGCTCTTGGCGGGTCGGAATGCACTTAACACCTGATCGGTAATGAAGTCCGGCCACTTTGGTGATGTGTGGGTGCTATTTCTGTTAAGGTTATTAGGCATTTCCGAATTGGAAATCCGATGGCGGAACACGCGTAGCCCTTGGGCCTGCCATAAAAAGATTTATTTTGAATTTGAGTATTCGAAATCTCAAGTCAATAGTTTCCAGGCAATAAACACTTATCAGCTAGACATTTTACAAGATCATTAGTTTTATAAATTGAGTAATTGGCATTTTGTACTAATAATCCGCATCTATAAAGGAGTGCATGTATTATATGAAGCCATAAAATTTGAAATATTAAAAACACTCCTAGGCAAGGTTAAGCTAGTGTGATTAATTTGATGTTATTCGCAAAGGCATAAATGGCTTATTAGGATATAGGTACCTAACACAATAAACCAAATAACTTTTTGGACACGTTCAAATCGCTGTTGTAGTAAAGTTAAGTTTTATATACCTTTCAAGTGTTCTGTTGTGTTCTGATGATGTAGTGTCATCTTGTTTGCAAAACATTTAATTTTTTTTAGCTGAGCAACTTCTTTTTTTGGTACTTTAAGAGGGCTTTAAACGAAGAATGACTTTAAAATGATGTTTTATAAAATATTACTATTTGATATTTTCTATTTACCACACAACATCAGATAGAATGAGCGTCGCAACGATCAGCAATTAAAAACTGTAAATATAAACGTTCTTTGCTCACTCGAAACTAATCACATTTTACAATCTTAAGAACGTGAGTTTTGGTCATTATTCAATACGGACCCGCAATAAGTGATGAATGTCGAGGAAAACCTTGAAGACTTTACACCTCTTTTCTGGATGGCCTTGCAGAAGCTGCAATAGTGGCTCAAATTGGACACACCTCTCACGTTCGGCGATTAAAATTATGAAGGACTCGGGATCTTGGCACTTACTTGAGTTAATATGACATATATGTTCGTAGCTATTTGCGGTTTCTTGTTAGTTTTGGTGAACGAAAATCGCCGGCGGTTTGCAGAGGATTGTTTCGCGAAATGTCTGCTTCATTTTTACTCGCGCACACCTTTAGACGATAAATATCAGTTTGAAAGGGGGGCCAGCTTGGTAATTGCGAGGGGAGCTTAATAACTTGGCCGCTTGGCTATTGATTTGTTGTTTTCGTGGCGCTGTTTCGATTGCTCCGCGCGCTGCGGTCCGCTCTACACTAACAAGAAGTTTACGACCAAATGCCATAAAATGCGATGTAAAAAGTCGACGAGGCTGGAAAATGTGTTTTCCGTTGGACCCCCACTCCACCATCCCCTCTTTCGGTCATCTCGCTCGCACTCGTGCGCATGCCCGCAGGCCCTCTCTGTCGCACACACGCACATCAGTGCGTCGTGTGTATCTGTGAATACCGACGTGCCACTGTATGTGTGCACGTTTTGTATCTGTATCTGCTGGTGCGCCTGCCATGTGTATCTTTTTGCTGTTGTGTATCTCTAAAATAAAATAAACCACCCCTCGTCTGCTCTTCACTGCCTTCCATTCTCATTCGCAGCCATTTTACTGCTCTCTCGCTTTGTCTCCTCTCCTCTCCTCTCCTCTACACTCCTTTGTCCGTCTTCCTTCCTTTCCATCTCCATTCCCCGGACAAAAGAAGAATGAGGAAAACTACAAGAATTTCTAATCAGCAAAGTCTTTCAGCATTTTAAATGCCCGGAATGGACATATCTGTGGCATTGTCTCTTCGAAAGCCTTTGGGATGCTCCTTGGAATTACAGTTTCTGACTTAAGATTCTTGGGAAGTTCGTTCTATTGCAAAAGTCATTTAACCTGCAGCATTATGCTCGGGTATTCATCGCACAATTGGCTTTACTTTAAGAGCGGATTTATTTGAGGTTGCTCTGCCACTTTTAAAGCACAGGAATAATCATTTTCTGACATTTATGATCAAATTGATTTGGAAAGTCCAGGAATACGTAGAGGTACCGTTAACTGCACTGAAGCACATAATTTCCTATTAATCTTCAGAATATTTGGTTCAATATCATTTGTATAAATTTGCATTTTATATTTAAATATCAAGTAAAAATTAAATTACTTAATTCAAATAATAAATCTACTGTTAAATGGCCGTTTTTCGAATGGAAATTAGTGTTCGTTCCTCCCGCTTTTGTCATTGGTTTCAATGTGAATGTGAATATATTTAAAGTAAATTTGTCTTCTATATGACTAAGCTTAATGAGGAAAACATGTCACTCAGGCCCTCTAGAAACGCAAACAAACTGTTTCCCAACTGAAATGTATATTACATTTTTGCCAACACAAACACGTGTGTGTACCTCGCATTAGATCCCCGCACATATTACAAGATGGTGTAACTTTTGGGACTTGCAGGCGACATTACCTCGGTAGAATGCTAATGCAGATTCCCTTCCAAAGCGCGAGGGTTGCGATTTTAATGGCTTTCCCTTTCTGCCTTTTACGAGCCACGGAAGCGGAAGCAGAAGCCGAGCCCAGAGCAGGAGCATCACCCCCAAAACCCAGAGAATACGTTAAGTTCCCAAGCGAAGCCCAAATGCTCGGAGCCCATTCCGCTTGTGTGGGCTTTTACGATCTTAATTCGTTTGCCACCCCCAAAAAGTTGGGGGTGTGCAGCGCCATTTGCGGGGCAGCCCAACCCCCAAATACAGGGCCACAGCAGACCCATTATTATTTTACAAAATCCGAAAGTTAATCATGCCAAGGGCTCCTGGCTCGGCGTTTCCTGCACGCAGAGAAATGTCATTTTTGGGATACATTTTACATTTGTTAGAACGATCTACGGGAGATTATTTAACGCTTCGTTAGTTTAGGTAAATAAATTACTATACTTCAAAAGACTGATCTTGATGTATTACATAAAATTTTATAAAATGTTGAAATAAATTCGATAAATAATTCAAGAAATGTATAATTTAAATAAAATTCTTATATACCATTCTAATAATATTTAGTGAAATATTTTCTGTGTGTAATGGACAATATTTTAGCTGCGGGATCTGCGCATTGCGGCTGTGGCTGATGCTGCCCAACCGTAAAAACAACTCATACTGCCGTTCCCAATCCGCCCAGTCGCCTGGATAAACAAAGTTTGGGATTAGAAAACCTCCTCCTTCGATGGGAAACACAACTGCGAATCTGTTGGCATTACTGGCACTGGCCGGGACAATTAAAAATTCCAAATGTCCCGCAATCGGACTCTGAAATGTGGAGCGCCGCTGGGGAAGCGGCCATCTTTATGATTCAATTTATCTTTTTATCAATTTGCTGGTCACTCGCTGTTGCTGGTGGTCCGCCATCCAATTTCAATTTAACGAGTACTTAATTTGAGCAAGTGTTTGCTTGGCTGTAAATATTTATGGCCATCGTATGTGCTCATTTTCCCCACTCGTACACTCGTCCACCGGCTATCTCCCTCTATGTCTATCTATCTGAATGCGAAGCGTTCCATAACTTTATTGTTTTATTGCCATTATTATGCATTATTTTTATTGGGATAGTCGTAAATGAGCGAGCACCCGCGTCGGCCAATTGGGCCAACTGCAATTAGCTAAACGCTTTCCTCCGCCTAATTAGATTCCGGCCAGTGGCATGTGGTCTCCGAACCGATCAAATGTCAGGGCAATCAAAATAATAGCATTATGGCTTTCATTGCTGCGCCGCCGAGCGGAACGCCCAGCCAGCCGAAGTCGGCTTGAATTAACATTTCAGGCCCAAATTGGGCAATGAAGTGGGAAATGGCCAAAAGTGTTACTATTTGATTGGGCCTAAGCTCCACAAACTGTGGGTAGAAAGACAATGCTACAAATGAGGTCTCTTAATTTGCATAATTATTTCAAATAATTTGAATCAAAGCTAAAGCAAGCACTCTTGACATTGAGAAGCATAGGCAATTTGAAACATATTTATACCCGTTACTCGTAGAGTAAAAGGGTATACTAGATTCGTTGAAAAGTATGTAACAGGCAGAAGGAAGCGTTTCCGACCATATAAAGTATATATATTCTTGATCAGGATCAATAGCCGAGTCGATTTGGCCATGTCCGTCTGTCCGTCCGTCTGTCCGTCTGTCCGTCTGTCCGTCTGTCCGTCTGTCCGTCTGTCCGTCCGTCTGTCTGTCCGTATGAACGTCGAGATCTCAGGAACTACAAAAGCTAGAAAGTTGAGACTAAGCACACAGACTCCAGAGACATAGACGCAGCGCAAGTTTGTCGATTCATGTTGCCACGCCCACTCTAACGCCCACAAACCGCCCAAAGCTGCGACGCCCACACTTTTGAAAAATGTTTTAATATTTTTTCATTTTTGTATTGGTCTTGTAAACTTCTATCGATTTGCAAAAAAACTTTTTGCCACGCCCACTCTAACGCCCACAAACCGCCCAAAACTGCCACGCCCACACTTTTGAAAAATGTTTTTATATTTTTTCATTTTTGTATTGGTCTTGAAAATTTCTATCGATTTGCAAAAAATCTTTTTGCCACGCCCACTCTAACGCCCACAAACCGCCAAAAACTGTCCTTCGCACTTACACTAGCTGAGTAACGGGTATCAGATAGTCGGGGAACTCGACTATAGCGTTCTCTCTTGTTTTGCTGTATAAACATCGTTCAAATAAATTAAGCATCACTTTACAACATTTTGGTAAGAAACCAAAACAAAAGTTATAGCAAGAATTGTTTTGAATTCGAGACAAAAACAATGTATACTAATTATAAGTTCTTTTATTGTTTAACACTACTTCAAACTACCATTGCTAATTGCTCTTAAGCCCTTTGTTTGAGATATGTGACTTCGCTTACCGTCGTTTAATTTAATATAAAGAAACTAAGAATTATATAAATTTAGTTTCTCCTTTTGTGACTGCTGTGATTTTTATTATTCAGAATACCGATTTTTTATGAACTGCCAGCGGAGTTTCTTCATATTTGGCACTGTACTAATTCGTCAACTGAAAGTCTGATCTTTCCACTCCACACTTCAAAAATTATATCAGCATCCGAACTTTTTCACCGCGTTAATAGAAATCTGTTCAATAATTTAAGCTTTGATTTGATACTTGACCGCGAATGGTATTAATTACGCGCATTGATTGAGCGGCGATTGAGGCAGATTAACCCGAATCGGGACTGGGATTAAGTCGGTACTAGTGCTTTATGGCTGACACTCCGCGGTTTTAATTTCGACTTTATGCGGCGATGATGACGACGACAATGACGACTCGCGGTACTAAAACGCCATTGTAAAGTGGTAAATACTCGGGCGGCGCACCGTAAAAAACGCAAAGCGCCAAAACCAGAACAACAGCCTTTAAGAGGTATACACACACACGCACACAGATACCCGGCCTGCTGGTGTGTGTGTGCTCGCTATCTGCGTGTGTGTGTGTGGCATGGGGCGTATACGAAATCACCACTTTGCGCCGCTCTGCGAGTGGAAATCTCTTCGTTTTCGGCTCGTACTCTCTTTCTCTCTCGCCCTCGTGGTTTCCTCCTGACCCCCAGGACCCCCTGGCCCCCTTAGCCCCTCCGCATAGGCGTAAAAAATTGAAAATTCGAATTCGGTCGACGTGGCCGCCTTTCGTGGGGAATGGAAATGGGCAAAAATTGCAGAAGACACCCCGAACTGGGTGCATCACCTGACACACACATCTAATCGATAAAACCGAACACCTTTCTAGGTACTAAAACTCAGCCCCAGGAGCAATAACCGAAACCCAAGGAAAATAAGCCACGACGGCCACTAAAAATCTCAAATAATCCGGCGATGGGCGAGATATTGTAAATGAAAAATATTGTAAATAGTAAATCGCAAGTCACATAAACCTCTCAGCTTTCTTCATAACGAAATGAAATGATAAATCGTAGGTCACATAAACCTTTCAGCTTTCTTCATAGAAATAAAGAAACTTGAAGTATTTAGGTTTAACTGTTCATCGGAAGGCTGTTACCAATGAAAAAAGTACTTAAGATGCAGTAAATTTATCTTACGAAAATAAATTAAAATCTATAAATTTCCATTTCAAAAATTGTTGAATGCCTGCAACCATGAAAACTTGAATACAGAACAAATTACTAGAATGGAAATCTATATTAAATATATACCCGTCTTAAACTTATTTAAACAGAATGCCATAGTATCGCCAAATCTTTGTAATTAATTAAAAATTTAAATGAAATCAATTTTGGTTTAATAATAATTTGTTTAACGCCACAGAACAGGAGAAGAGAGGACACAAGTCTTTTATTGGATTTTGACAAAACAGTTTGAAAACAATTCCAATTTATTTTGGTTTGGTTTGGTGGTAGCCAAATAACGAGCCAATAATTTACGATTCGACTCAGCGAGCTTGAAAATATTTAGCAATCTGCCGAAATGGCCTTCGTCTGCCTTCCTGCTAATACACAATTCGATATTTTTCCTCCCGAACGAGGAAAACTCCCCCAAAGGCAGTCAGCCATCTTGAACGGGCATTTTCCGATGGTTTGCTTTTCGTCTGGGTCAATGTGGTGGTTCTGGGGTTCTGTGGCGGTCCTTTGGCTACTGTGTCGTGTCCTTGCTGACAAAAGACGGCTGCTAATCGGACTGGGCGATACATTTAGGAAATTGTGCACCATTTCGGCATTTCGGCATTTCGCATTTCAAGGGAGGCGGGCGAGCATTTACGACTTATAAATTATAGTTGTTTTTCCTTTAGTTTCGCTGCCGGCCGCAGGACACCCAGAAGGACGAGGGAATGGGTGCGGCCAGTGGACTTAGCCCAGGACCCTCGAATTTGGAACCGGGCATTGGGCGCTGCTGATTGTGGAACTGTGGAGTTTTGGGACATTAAGACAGTGACAGGCGCAATTTATGGCCTCCGCAGTTGCTGGCCACAGGGCTTGGCACTCATTCTCCTCGCCTGCCAGTCGCAATCATTTCCGAGTGCGGACTCGTACACTTGGGATCCTGAGCTTGGACCTAGGATTGGACCTCGCCGGCAAACTAATCTGTAATTTAACCGATGAAAAATTGACCTCAGTTTGTTTGTGCGGTGAACAAAAAACCAAAATTGGTAAAATCCCAAGCTCGCTGGCATTGAAAATATAAATTCTCAGAATGATATGGCTGGGTCAACTGGAGCATCAACAGCAGCGATCTATTTGGAAATACTGTTTCACAATTTAAATTGACAGATTATCTTCTGTAGAAAGCGTGCGATGTGCTTACGCTGAATAATGTACATCAAAAATTTCCGGCCTCTATCTCATCTGCAGAACTTGAACATATTTCGGCACTTTTTATTTCACTTCACACTTCAACTCAGCATGCGCTCTCCTTGCAGCTTCAAACCATTAAATCTGTTATGCAAATTACATTTTTGATTTTTTGATTTTTAAGCGCGCTATTAAATCTAGATGGTTTTATTATAATTTGTTTTCTCCATCTTGGTGGCGTTCATGGTCTTCGCTGTGTATCAAAGACCTGTTCTAAAAACCCATAGCAATGCATTTGACATCAGCTGCCCGGGAACCTTTTTAATGTTGCCGAAAAATGTAATTTCCGCCGTCAACGTTTTTTGCCCTGCCCATAAAAGTGATGCACAACTTCATCGGCTCATCAGCATTAAAATTGCGATGGCGAGGGATGCCGATGGCGGAAGAGGCAACAAAGACGCTCGGAAAATGTCACAGTTAATCGAGCGGAAGTGGAACCGTGCAATGCAAGGGGTTAAAGCCGATATCCTTCAACGCCTCCTCTTTGATCAACACTCATACGCCCCGTGGCTCCTCATCGAAGATGAGCCATGAGCCATGAGAAGGCAAGCACTATTCCACCGACGTTCGCTCTGGAAGCAGTGCTTAGTTTTAGTATTTTGTTTAATTGGCTATAACCGTTTTTTACAATCGAACGGTCACTAGGAGCCCATCTCGCCCATTCCCTTGAAAGTGAGCTCTGTCTGCCAAGCCGCCCCTTCGTTATTATTTGCTCACTGCAGTAGTTAAAACTGTTGTAGGTCTTAGGGCTGGTACTTTTATGGAGTCCGCTTAGATTGTAACCAAACTGCTGTGGCCCATTCGCGAAACGAAATATTATTGACGATCCAAGCTAATTGAGACATAAACTTAATTTGATGGCTGATTTCATAAAAACGACATCGAGAGTCCCAAATCAATGCAACGTGTTGTGGGAATCCGAATTGCGTGAGCCGTCCGCACTACCGAGAACCTCAATTTACATAACAAAATCCAAATAGAACGGGGGAACAACGTAAGTGAAGCGGGCTCGTTATGCAAATAAACAAATTACTATTCACATTCATTTATTATCATGAACTGTTAGGTCATAAAGCACGTTCGTACACTTTTTCGGTCACTTAATGGCCCCGACCCTAGTGTTTGTTGGTCGGAAAAGTGAATGCTCTGATTTAACATTTATTATGGCCCAATGAATACACCTACTGGCTCATACACCTAACAAGTTCTTCAGCTTTATGATTAATAGAATTTTCCTACACCTTTTCCCTGGAATTGTTAAGCAGCGAGTGATGAAAATGAAAAGCAATTTACTCAAGCTCGGCTTTTCTATTTAAAAACGCAATATCCAACAGATTGTGGCCTGCTGTGAAAACGATGGAACAGGCTCAGGATGCCTCATCTTTCAGCTCTTTCCCATCCTGCATCGACTTTCAGATGTGCTGGGTCCGGATGGGTCTGCTGATGATAAGTCAAGATACTCTCGGCTGAACAAAGGGGCTATAATTTATGTAAATCTGAGGAGGAACCCAGCAACAGCACCAGCATGGCGTTCGCCGAGGAGTCGTGTTTCGAGGTTTGGGGTCTGGGTACTGGGTTCTGGCAAAATGGTGGCTCATTTGTCGGTTGTTTCAGGGAGATCTGGAAAAGGGCGACCAGGGCAGAGACCGTGGACAGTGGATGGAAGGTTGCTGGACTGCCCGCGCCTCGCCTTCAATTACAAACACATAAATTCTCATTTCCATTTGACACATGACATCCCATAAAACTTGTTAAAAAGTACGACCACAAAGGCCCAGCCTCTCGTTTTCTCGGTCTGCAACGGAGATGGGATTGGAATTGGGATTGGGTTCGGGTTCGATTTGATTGGATTGCGGTGAAAAAAGGGGAGAGTGGCGGGGAACGCACAGCAAACACTGCATCCAAAATGGTAAATTCTGCTTCACAATCTCAACGACCCCTTGGCCATAAAAAACCGAGGGTTCCCTCTTTATTTTTTCTTTACGGACGCCGAATGATATCAGATTTCTTTTCATTTCTGTGCCTTTCGTTTCGATTCGTTTCGTTTTGCCTGTGACTGTGAATGTGCATTTCGGTACGGAGATGACGTAAAATGGCGGAGTCGCATTAAGCGCGGCCTTTTATGGAGTCCGCCCAAAGCTGCGTACAAAGCGGAGCTCATTATATAAATCTCATTGATCCGCCATTAAAAGATACAGTTTAAAAGCCCAGCCGCGGGGAGTGCAACAATGACGGACTCTGGCACTTAATGGGGCTGACTGCAAAGTCTGTAGCACTTACGTTTCTAGGAAAGTGTTGGACAGAGATTGGGGCCGCTGTGTAAAGCGATTAAGAAATCCCCAAAAGGAAATCAACTATTCAACTACCAAAACTCTGGGCCAAACAAAGTATCTAAACGGGCAATCTACGCCGAAAAAGGCATTACCGAGCGGGGTAAGTTTGGAATCCACTTTGTGACAGACATTCGCATAAGCTGCTCAAACGTTTGATGCAATAAAAACGAAATTGACATTTTCGCAAAGTCCGTTGCTGGCAATAAATTTGCTTCTTTCTGGCATTCCGTTTATTTCTACTCATTTCTTTGGCATTTGCAGACAAAGGGAGCTGCCAACAATGTAGGCAGTACATCCCATGGATATACTATATGTTTTGCCGTTGCCGTTGGGAGAGGGTCACTTTCGAGCTGGCTTTTACGAGTCCACGTAGCCAGGGATCCAACTCCGACGATTTGGATTTACGAGGACGCTTAGATTTCGCGGACAATGGAGCACAAATCGTTACTGCCGCACGTGGAAGTCCGCCGGCAATTGTGAAAAGCGTTTTTCGATTGCTATTCTGCGCAGATACGAAGTTTTGGATATCCACCCAGATACTGAAACCGATCCGCGACCACCGGACAACACATGTTGCACACCGCTGTGCGGCTTGCGAACTGATTTGCATCCTTCGGTGGAAAACGGAATCACACCCACGCAATACTTTTGACCTTGGGACGACCACACCGCTCAGCACTTTGAATAAAGGACTCAACTCTTTTCATAGCCACCAAATGGCTTTAGAAACCGGATCGTAATGGCAATGCATTTGCTTCAAGGACACCGTGTATCCTTCCATTGCGCAATGTTACGCTCGATCGACGAGGCCGCATTTGGGCCAAGGTCGCCCTTTAATGTTAATGCTAGATCGTAAAGATTTGCCGAGTCTCGAATGGAAATGAAGGGGTGCAGCTGTAAAAGCGAGATTTTAGTGTTTATGAGAGCACTTTGAAAAGTATTTTTAGCGCTTCACTTATGCTAGCTAAATATTTTCTTAATGTTTGTTTGGCTTAAATGTTTATTAAGGATATTTCGATTTTATTTTCTTGAGCTTATGAGTGTATAAGTATTTTATAAATATGTATGTTTTTATATATTAAATTGTAAGAGCATTTTAGTTTTTACAGCACTATCCTAACTGTAAAGACAATTAAAATGCAATTGAAGAACAAATGCAAATTCATAATTCAATGATTTATCATCACAAAAGATGACATTTGAATAATATAGAATTGTAAAAATTGTTAGACTAAGAACTCTGGGTTATCAATTTCTGGGCCTTTTTAAATTTAACACATATAATGCTTTATTGCTTAATTCGTGTTTAATTTGCAATGTAATACAAAATAAACGTCAAGTCAATAAGAAGGCGATACGACAGATAAATTTAAATTCCTATAGCCCAATTTTTAAAAGCATCTAAGCAAAGACTTACCTAAAACTTCGTTAGCATAATTAATTAAAATATAATTTTTAGTAACTTAATTTTTAACATCGCGTAAGAAAATAATAAATTATAAATATTTGAATACCGAAAAATCCGTCTTAATATCTAACCTTCAAGAATATATTATCTCCCAACTCGGTAGCTTATATGTATGTATACGAACTGTGGATACACCTACATATGCACATACATACATGTGTGCACTGCTTGGACTCGTGGCGGCCATCATGGATTTAGACTCCGCCCCTTTTCGAATACAGACTGTTTTTCCTTCTTATATTTTCTGCCCAGAGTCTTATACGAATTATTCGCTAGGTGGCGCTAGCAGGATTAGGTGGAAGAATTTGCTATGTAAGGTGGGTGAAATAGCTAGATGGGCTGTTCACCAGACTGGGAGGGTGGATTCGCTAAAAAAGGTAGGTGTCCACTGCCAAAGCACAGTGGAAAGCATTTTACATTGGCATCAATTTCAGTTTGAGGTACTTAAAGGACTTTATTCTTGGATTTGCATTGTTACTAATTAAGATGAAGGGAAATTCTTTGGCAAGAAATAATATTATTTATACCCGTTACTGGTAGAATTATATGGTATACTAGATTCGTTGAAATTTATGTAACATGTATAAGGAAGTTAAAATATCTGACCATGTCCGTCCGTCCGTATGAACTTCGAGTTCTCGGAAACGATAAAAGCTAGAAAGTTACGATTAAATATGCGGAGTTTAGTGACGCCTACGCTGGTCCTTAAACTGACATACCCACACTAAAAAAAAAAATATTTTTCCGTTTTTTAATTAGTTTTGGATATTTGAAGCGATAAACTAAAAGCATTTTAGCCATGCCCCTTCTAAGGCCCCTAAGCCCCTCAAAACTGTAACGCGACACTTTAAAAATATATTTTATTATATTTTTTTACCAAATCATTTTATTATTTTTTTAGGCTAATTTTTATTGATTTGCCAAAACAAAATTTTAAATTTCCACTCGCTATATAAATGCATAAACTCTGGTTTCAGTAGCTTTTAAGTTACTATTTATAAATAATCATTTTGTGAAATGTTTATTATCAGTCACTTTTATTCCATATTTAAAAGTTCGCCAACAACCAAAGATGTAATTTAAACAGCTACACATTGTTAATATATAAAAATTCTTGAAGCAATATATAATTTACATGTAAAGGGTAAGCAGTATTCGGCTTTCGTAGAGATTGCCGTTCACATGTTCACCTATCTGGCAACGCTGTACTATCTGCACGCCATTATTTTCTCGACAAGCCCCGCCCCGCCACAGAGAAATGGTATAAAAAAGTATCTGTATCCGTATGAGTTGCAACAATGTGCGCGGCCATTAGAGACACAGATACGAGCCCGTACTGGAAGACTCATGTAGCGATAAGGTGGTGGAATGACAATGGTTGATAGATAGATAAAGAACACAACAATGAGGGGTGGAAAGTGGGGGTGGTGAGCGTGGCTCCATTTTGCGGAATTGGATTAAGCGGCAGCGGTTCTTGGTTCTTAAGTGCCGCCATTCCATTTCCCGTTATCTGTGTCCGGGCTTTTATGGCCGTACGTGATCTTGGAGAGCAAACGAAGGTCCGCGGTAGGACGTGGGAACTTCCCAGATGCCATGAATGAGATGTCGAATGGCGACCGGAAATCTGTTTCATCCCTACTATGTTTCCTCGACGAGTTGCTCGTCTTGCTGAAGATTGCTGTAATAGCATCACGCACTGACAAATAGTGAAGTTGAATTAAACAGGACATAAAGCACGGCTATGATAACATTGTCGTTCTTAATGGGACATTGACTGCATTGAGATGCGTGGGAAGGCCCGCTGCGCAACAGTCTTTTATTGCTAATCAAATAATTTAAATATTCATTCTGGGGATAAGGTGATTAGCCTTTGGATTGTGACTACCGAGATCCACTTAATTAAAGCATAAGCTTTGCTTTTGTCTTTTACATTTGGCACAGTTCCAAAGAAAGGCTTTCTAAATTTTTCGCTGTTTTATATAGTTTAAAAAAATATATAAAAGTAAACTTCTTTTGATAATATATTTACGAAAGCAAAATACTATTTTGAAATAAAATCATAACCCATTCAGAGACATTTTAAAATAAAAACTAGAATCAAAAAACAACTGAGTAATTAAACACAATTAGAGGCAATGGGCTCTAAACAGCAATGTCATAACGCTTAATACAAGTTTGTATATTTGTTTTATTTGCTTCTCGTTATAAATTGAGCCATAATTAAAAATGTATTTTTAAGAAAGCAACATTTTTTAAAAAACTGTGGAGGCGAAATTAAAAAGCAATTATTCTTCGAAAACTTTGAAAACTTAACTAAAAAGTAAAAATCAAAATATTGTAAAGAAAACTTTTTTTTTTCAATTTAACAATTTTGTTTTTAATAGCAATATCTTTAATTAATTACCTAAAGAAGTGTGAAGTATCGGATCATAACATTTTAAACAGGATAGCTAACGAAATAAAATACGCTATTTATTTAAATTGATGGATAGAACGTAAGTTGTGTTCCTTTTTACTTTTACATTCACCAGACTAATGCTGTAAGATATCTCATTAGTTTGGAAACAAACTAGCACAGTACCAATTTAAAAATGTTTTAATTTTAGAGACGGCAAAGCTATATTCTGCTCATTGTACAAGACAATTTATGTATTGATGTGTTAAAACTTATTTACCGAATTATAATTTCAGATATTAATTTTTGTATTTGCCTAAAAAGCGGGTATACTTAGTAGTAGTCGATTTTTCTTTTGTTTTTTAATTTTAAATTTATTAATATTTATTTAACAACGGTTTATATAAGTTATTGCTGCAACATTAAACACGTTGAGTTTCATTCTTGTTAAAACTTATGGTTGATACTAAGACGAAAAACAGTACTCACCCCAGATTGCCTGGCACTTGAATCAAAGTATTATCATTTATAACAGCCGCACAAATACAATCTGCGGAGAAGTCACTTGCCGTCGGCTTGCAATTCCTAAACGCGATTAATATTATAATTGGCGATAAGGTGATATAATTGATAATGGCGAGATATTTGCCACCGGATCGACTAATGGGTCCCGGTTTGATGATGGCTATAATTTAAAGCACACAGTCAATGGGTCTGGCGCGTAATGTTTATGAAAATTGCACATTAAATCTTTGTTTTGTGGCCCAATAGTCTGTCAATTACACTGTTATAGTTCCCGTTGTCGTTGTAAACGCTTTGGTTATTGTTGTTGGTTTATTATTTTAACACTTTCGAGCAAGAGCGCGCCGGCGGTGGCCAAGTGTTAGAGCCAGTTTTTGGTTTTGGAGTCCGAGGTGCGGAGCGTCATCGAGTGAACTGAATGGTGCGAGTTCTCCGATGTCTGTGAATCGCTGTTAGTTTCCAGGAATCGCAATCGCATGGCCCACTCACACTCAAAGTCACACTCACATTCACACTGGCACTCACACTCAGAAATCAATATACGAAGCCGACGCCAAGAGTCACCCAGTGCGATGCCAATAAGGCGATGGGCATGGCATGGGGTATACCTATGGCTATAGGAAAATCGGCAACAACAACGACGACCGTGACGAACGCGGGCCGGGGTCTAAGAAAAACTTCGACTTCGGCTTCGGCTACGGCTACGGCTCTTGGGATCATAAATAGTAGATAAACAAATAAATAAAGCGGCGTGGGGAACCGCCTAGATATATGACGGGCATATATCTTTTTTCGAGCCGCACCCGCACCCTTAAAGGCGCACGCTTACCCCACCACAGTATCCGATACTCTTCGAATTCGATTTCGGTTCCTGGCCTCGTTGGGGTTGCAGCTCCGCTCCGTTCCAGATACATAAATTCGCCGGCGACAGGAATCAACCACCGACACCGACCGTTGACGCCCCCGCCCCAAATATCCGTATATATATCTGTATCTGTAAGTGTAGCTGCGCAGTGCGCCCTGCAAAACGAAGCAGTACCAGTCACTTGTCTCAGATACAGATACAGATACAGATACACTCCGTGCCACGTCGAAAATCAATCACCTTCGACAGATGCATTTTATCGTGCGCAGACTCCGATTTATGAGACCCACTATTGGGGTGGACGCCCACATATCGCTCGGGCTTATTTACTTTCCCAGCACTTTGGCTTATAATATAAAGGGCATTAATTCTCAAATGCTGTCCAGATAAAGGACGACCTGCCGAATTAAGTTTGACCCTCAATGAAATCGAAAGTCTTTAATAAAGAACAGAATAATTGCAAAAATTGTAGAGAGAATTTTACAAGTACTATTTAAATCGTTTTTGAAGGTATTTG
Source organism: Drosophila yakuba (assembly GCF_016746365.2). Lineage (NCBI taxonomy): Eukaryota > Metazoa > Arthropoda > Insecta > Diptera > Drosophilidae > Drosophila > Drosophila yakuba. Next base: position 13,360,608 of record NC_052530.2, on the reverse strand, counting down.
GACATCAGATATGACTTCTGGTAAAGTTAAATAAAACCCTGATTTGTATTCAAAGTTGTATGTGATATTTGGAAAAGTTTGATAATTATTCCAATAAACAACAGTCGATTTAATTTAGGTCCAATTGTATAACATTTCCCCCTAACTCAATACAGCTCCTGGCAGACATTGATATCCATCCTAAATCTTAGTTTAGTAAATAAGACGTGTTGGTTTAATATAAATACCAATTTTGATAATTAATAGAAGGATATAATCCCTTTTTAGAACCTAACTGAAATATAGATATCTTAAAAAAGATATAATGAGTTAGTAGTGATGTTTACAAAGCAAAGAGGGAAAGTGAGTTCCGTAATAAAATCCTCCTTCCGTCTACCAAATGCGCGTGTGGTGTGGCCTTTTGGAGGATCTAACTGGGCACGGACGTGTGCTAATTCGAGAGCCAACAAAGGTAAGGGACCAGAGCTCTCGCAGTTTGCGTTCCAAACAGAAAACGGACACTTTTCCAGACCGTTCCTAAAGTCCAGAGATGGAGTGGTGGAAGGCGTGAGAAGGGGCCAAGCGGTACCGGTCCAGCGCCATCGACACGGTCCAAAGAGCCGACTCGACGCCTGGCCAGGTGTTTACCTGCGAAATGTGTGGCAAGCTTTGTGTTTGTGACTCCGGACACTTCCTCAAGCGGTGCAAAGACAAGCCGCTAAGTGGCTGCTCAAACTACGCGTGCTGGTGTCGTACGACTAATCCAAATTGCTCAGATTCCCTCCCTCAGTCCTCACTCCATTGCAGTTACAATAAGAACGAAGGAGATCAGGTGCGCTAGATCTAAAACCTGTTGTAGTACTTGTCAGACTGGCTATGACATTTGCTTACAAGTTACTTACTAAAATAATGTATCCTTTCTTAAATCCTGAGCTAGCTCTAGGCTTTAAAAACATTTCTAGCATCAATGAAGTTCAATGAAGTTCATGTTGTGCCTCTACTTGTGTTTGAGCTTTTATATTAAACTGAACAATATATAATATTTAGAAATCGTAACTATATATCCAAAGACGTTGAGTGTTGGTGGGACTGTGAGGGATAACTGGGGAAGTTGCCCTGATACAAACCTATTCAAATCAGTCACGCACTTCTTTGCACCCACACTCCTGGCGAAACGACTGCAAGTCAAATATTTTGACGGCTTGTCAAAGAAGTGACAAGACAAACCCTCACCGGAACCGATAACGCGGTGCCCCAGAATTTGGCAGCATGGCTTTTGTTTCGGGCTCGGTCTGAACTCGGATTCTTCTTAAATGCCGACCGTGTTAAAGGGGAAATCACACATTTAGCTCGATTTGCATTTGCTTGCGACTCCAGCTACGAGAGACCTCTGTCCGGTGATTTACGATACCGAATCGATCTGGCACCGAAACTCGGTTACTTTTCGCCTGGAGTACCTTTCCAGTTTTTAGTTTCTGTCGGTGGTCGATGTGCAAAGTTGTACGAGTACTCCAAAGCCGGCTACTGTATTTCACTTTCTGTGGGGCTGGGGTTCTCCCCACTTTGGAACGGAATTAAAGATGGCCATTGCCGCGAAATAACCGCTGGCTTGGCACCGGACGTCTTGATACTTATGGCGAGAAAATGGAAAATTCGATGTCGCCATTAACATTTATTGCTACTTTGGGAAAACTCGATTACACCACCACCAGCACCACCGCCGCCTCCGCCGCGCACATTGCATTGCCATTGCACAGCCGCCATTTTATGAGACGCGCCTGGGCACTTATGGCATCATCAGGACCTCGGAGGGGATGATCCGGGGAAGGATGACAGGATGGCAGGATAACTGAAGAGCTGGAGAGCTGGCAGTCTCGTAAAACGGATTTTGCGCTTAGTCAGGATGCGTGCAGCAGTTTTATGGACCGCTCCAGCACTCGGAAAATGTATACAGTTTTCCATTTACAGCCTTCGCGCTCCACTGCGCCTGCAGCCTCCGCTGTTTGCCATAAAATATCGAAATGTTCGCAGCCATAAAAGTTTATGAGTGCAGGCACCCAAATTGGGATTGCCCAAGCTCCGAGATCCAGGACACAGGGTGGAAACTTGTCAGAACTTAACATTCAGCCAGCTGGCAAACTCTCCGGAAATGGATAAGTACGTGGCATTCACGGTCATCACCGTCTTCTGGCTGCTATTCGCCATCATTGGCTTCCTGGTCTCCTACCGATACGAGGAGCGTGGTCTCATCCGGTCCTGTGTGATCCTCACGGTGGTGTGCTGCTACTTGGCCTGGATGGTCACCTTCGTGATGCAGTTGAATCCACTGAGCGGACCGAGAGCCAAGCAGAAGATTATTCTCGGCATGATATGCTACTGGCCCAACTCTTTTATCCACGATCAGAGGGACCCGTAGAAACGCTGCAGATTATATATTTTTATAAAGCAGGCCTAAGTGTTATTAATGTTCATGCTTGGAGCACATCCTTTGAACACTATTTTCTTGAAAATTATTACTAAACTTTCTGTATCGCCGTCGCAAATTTTTTTCCAAGTTTTTCAGGGCAAATGAATTATCCAACTATGCTAAATCAAAAAGGCCGCCGGCTTTTATAATTATATAAATCACCTTTGGAATAAAATATAAATGTGTTTTAATTGATCATTGCTCGTTTTTGTCAGTAGCATGTGTGGAACACCTATGGAGAATATTATTAATGTTGTCTTAAAATAAAATTAATGTGTTCCGAAGGGGGAAAACATTGACCGTAGCCCCTAATGTCAAAACATTCACATGCGAGTCAATGATAGCGACTGCAACAGCTAGAAAAATCTACGCCAAAAAAAACCTAATTTTATTTCGCTTTCCCGAACGTTTTCAAAGATATGTTTTGTTGTATTTAAGAAATATATTTGTACAAAACTAATAAGAATTTATAATTTTTCTATACACCTGGTTCCAGTAAGCTCTGGAGCTCCTCCACGAAACCGACCACCTTCTCTAAGTTAGGATGCCCCTGGCGGAGCTCGCCAATCAGGTCAACGGAGTCAGAAACCCCAAGGGATTTGGCAACTTGAATGCCATATGCCAAGGCCTCCTTGGTTTTCCTATGGCCGAGAAAGGTTGTGTCAACCAGGTCTGGGCGGTAGGAGTGGATGATGGCGCACAGAGCACGGCCACTGCTCCACGAGGCACTGAACTCGTACATGGGAATGCCGTAAGGTTTAACCCTTTCCCGGCACCAGCGGAGCAGACTCAGGCGTCGATCGCCGAATGTTTTTCCCAGGTACTTCGGCACCGATGCTGTGCAGGGGACGCGGGTCTTCACTCTACGGGGAACTAGGGGCACTAAGGATAGTTTCTTAAGTATGGGTTTGGACTGTTTCTTAGGCAAAACCGGGATTAAACTCGCATTGGACGTAATAGGTTTTGACTGGGTGCAGGGCTTGTATATCTTGTCCCAAAAAAGCTCGGGTGGCAAATAAGAAACTGCCATTGGTGGCTTTGGTAAAAAGAGAGCTCTACTTTCGGAACCGCTTAATTTTGGTTCCACTGCACTGCTAATTTTTCGGATCCATCTTTTTCGGATCGTCATCATGTTGCCATAAAGACATTCCATGAGGCGGCTTAACTTGAATCTGCAGTACGGAAATTTAAGTCTGTTGTAATGGGAAAGAGCACTCAAGGCTTTGTCAATGACAACCAAGGTATCCTTACTGTTTTTTCTTAAACTCCGAATTGCATTTGTACCTGACTTGCTCTCTTTTTGTAACCCAAATCGCAGCTGTGCTTTCCCAAAGTACAACTCGTCCATGTCCTTTTTGATTTTACACATTGCGGTCCTGGCTCTCACCCTAATCTCTTTTTCCTCAATAAGGCGAGTCTTCAGTTTCATAAGAGTCTCCTGTTCCGATTGATTTAGCTTAACCGACTCCCATACAGGGCTTTTCCTAGTCGATATTCTGCTTTTTCTGCGCACAACTTGAGCATTCCAACTTTGAGGACATCTTTTCTGTGGCCTAATCTGATTTCTCTCCTTGATTAATTGCTTGCTGGCTTCCTTCAATTTCTGATACTGTTCGGTGATGTCCTTTAAATGTATCTGGCATTTGGTCAGGCATTCTTCGAGTGCCTTGTTGCGATCCTGCTCCTCGGCTAGTCTATGTTCCGCTGCCTCTTGTTTTCTGCGGGCCTGAAGGACCAAAGTTTTCTCCTTCATTATCATTAAATTGTGGCCCATTACTTCTAGCTCCTTCTTTTTCTCCGCATTTCTCAGCATTAGCCGCAGTTTATTTAGCTCACAAATCGAACTTTCTTTTCCGCAAGTTTCCGCACTAGTACAACAAGGTTCTGGATAGGCAAATTGCGGAGTGGAAGGAGGTTTTAAGGCCTCTTTGACAATACACTCTAGTTCAAAAAGTATGGTATCGACGTCCAGCTGAAATAGCGTTTTATTTACTTTATTTAAGCTTTCTTCAGCCTCAAGTAGTGGCAGGATCGTAGACAAACGCTTTATGTACCGAGTGCCTACCCATAAATAAACATAGTTACATAACGCCACTTTGAAATAAGAACTTACATCGCAACAGAACTGTAGCCTTCGAGGCTGGGTCTTGATCGCCGGACACAGGACTTTCGGCAAATGTCTCTCTCAAGGACCTCGTGAAGAGAATCACTTTTCCCAAGCAGTTCTTCATTCTGCGAACTTCATTGCGGTTCCAATCCGCGCTATCTGGTCCCAAATGGGTGCCATCCTTCAAATCAGATTGTATTTCTTTTATCTGGCTTACAAGCTCCTTTAATAGGGAACACATCGGCAATGATAATTGAGGGAACGAAAGTGTGATTTGGTCAAGTTAAAAATCATGAAAATTGTATTAAAAGTTGGCAATTCAAAATATAGCTACTGAGAGTGTTTAGAACTATTTTAATTAGTATAAGTATTTTATTTCTTGCTTCTATTATTTGCAACGTCATTTGTTTTATTAGAAATCCGTAATTTTATTTACACATTCATGTAAGTTTTATGTAGATTGACAGCGGCCTGTAGAAACTTTGATGTAGAACTTTTGTACTATCGATTAAAATCGAATAAGCATGTGTAAAATTGGCCTTAGCCAACACACGAACCATAATGCTAGATTTTACAGAATTTGATAGTTTGTTAGTAAATTCGCTAATTGGAATACGACTTGAATCAAATGATTAACTGATAAGAAAATTAGAAAATAATATTATCCGTAATTTATTATAATTTTTATTTTTTTGTAATTGCCTTTTATTGCTAATAAAATTTGAGAATACCACTAATATTTGTTTAACATAAACAATTAAAAAATGATCAATTCAATTATAATTATAATTATTTTAGAATTGGGTAAAAAGGCTTATAAGCACCAAAGGCATAGCAATTACTGTGTTGTTAGAAAACGCTCCTAACAGAATGTTCGCAAATTTAAACCATTCATATTAAAATGTATTTTAATATATTTTCTAAATAATATCAAAAGTACAGAACGAGAATAACAGGATAAAACATTAAATACTGATTAATATCTGCGAATGAAATAAAATTAAATAAGTTAAAGAGCTGATTAGAGCGGGAGAAGGTGAACCAACCTGTAGTAATTGGCTTTAAAAGGCCCTGCCTTGTTTAAGCCCATAAATTTGGACTGCTCATCCGTGAGCTCCGTGAGATGAGCGTCGAAGGTGGCAAGATGCAAACTGGCCACGTATTCATCTGAAAGTATGCATTAAATTATCCTTAGCTTTCGTTAGCTAGAATAAGGAATAACCTACCCATTTTCTTTGGCAGCAGATAGACATCCGACTTATATCTTCCTGGCGCTGAGAAGAGTTCAATCAGAGCCAAAGCCTGTGTGGATGAGGCTACGGATACGACAAACGAGGATATGGTGGAGCAGGAGAGATTCACCAGTCTTCCCTCGGCCAGCAAAATGATCATCCTGCCGTCCGGCCACCTGATGTGGTCCACTTGGGAACGGACACGCTCCCACGTTAGCTCCGGGGTATGCAGTCCATTCTGAAATGGATGAAACTCGTTTTAGTAGGTGAAGGCCAATCCGCAACGACCCCCGACAACATACCACATCAATCTCCGAGCATGAATGCCCCATATTGCAGAGGATACACCCGTTCTTCATGCGATTCATGTGATCCCTGGTGATTACGTTTTTGTTTCCCGTTGCCGTGACCACCACATCCACGCTCCTTATGACCTCGTTGAGCCGTACCACCCGGAACCCATCCATGGCAGCTTGTAGAGCGCATATGGGATCCACCTCCGTAACATAGACAATGCATCCCTGGCCCTTCAGGGACTGGGCACAGCCCTTGCCCACATCTCCGTAGCCGCAGATCACCACCTGCTTTCCGCCAAACATTATGTCCGTGGTGCGTTTCAGACTGAAAGAAGATTATCAGATATTATTAGGAAAACTCTACAACATCTAAAGAAAAAATGTGTGCAATTGGATTTGGAAGTTGTGTTATATTATTATGTATAGATAGTACTCTTTCTACATCATGAATATCTGAGCTCACCTGTCCAGGATGGAGTCGCGACACGTGTAGAAGGTATCAAACTTGTTCTTGGTCACAGAGTCGTTGACGTTGATGGCCGGAACAGTAAGCTTTCCGCCCTTTGACAGCATGTACAGCCGGTGCACCCCGGTCACACTCTCCTCCACAATGCCGCGAATGGCTTTGAAGTAGTCCGGGTACTTTTTCAGCATAAGGTGCGTGGCATCGCCGCCATCGTCCAGGATCAGGTTCGGTTGCCAGCCCTCGGAGTGGATGACCTTGTCCAAGCACCACCAGAACTCCTCCTCCGTCTCGCCGCGCCAGGCGAAGATCGGAATGCCCGCCTTCGCCAAAGCGGCGGCAACTGCGTTTTGTGTGGAATAAATGTTGCAGGCAGCCCAGCGAACAGTGGCGCCCAGTTGGACGAGCGTCTCGATGAGCACTGCCGACTGAGCGTTGACGTGGGTGCATCCGACGATATTGGCTCCCTTCAGGGGCTTCTCCTCCTTCGCCCTCTTCCTCAGCGTCATAATGCCCGGCATCTCCGACTCGGCGATCTCGATCTCCCGCCTTCCAAACGCACTCTTCGAGATGCTCTTCACGCAGAAGTCGGTGCTTCCGGCGGAGTTGCGCTGATGGTTGTCCTTCGGGGAGACGTCTTCCTCGTCAGAGCTTCCGGTGAAACAGGCTGTTAGGGAGATTTACAAGAATATTGAGTAAGTTCAAGTACTAGAAAAGGTATTAAAGCAGAAAGCTGAGTTTACATACAAGTTTATTATCCTTAAAATGTTTGGGTTGTAATACTTACTGGAACTGAATGAGCAGGTGGACACATCAGAAAACCGCCGAGCTTCGATACTTGACTTCTTTACAGCAGTCTATTTAATAAAAAAAATAATTAAGACATGAATAATACTGCAATTAAAATATTTATGTAGGATAAGCTTTGTTTACATTTTATCTTGCCTTACTTTGCTTAATTGCACGTATGTACAATAAAAAGTGCTTTTAATAGACGATGAACTCATTGGAATTAACATAAATCATGTGATACAAAAGGGAGATAATAATACAACAAGTTCCTTGCAAATGCGAGTTCAGTACATGCAAAAAAAACAATTCACCTATTATATTTTATCTAATATCAGGTGTTTTTTGCATATTTTAGCATCACCTTCACGTGTTAATGAATACTTAATATATTTACCTATATCTAATGAATTTGATTCCACCGGCTTGACTAACTAGATTTGTAAAATAACCGCATAATCAGGGGTAATGGATTCGATTCACAAACTCATGAATTTATTGCACTTTCCAATTAACAAATTGCCATCGAACATAAAACATGCAAAATCGCACATACGAGTATGCGAGTATTATAGGGATTGATTAATTTTTTGTTGAAAAACCTATTTGAAGGCGCGACTTTTGCGTCGTTTCCAGCTAAATCCAGATTTAAGTGCAGAGAAAAGCCGAAGGAAATAAATTCGCAGTTGGCCACTAATTGGCATCGTTTAGCATACCGGCGATAATTCGTCGCGCCAATTGATTTCGAGAGATATGAAATCGCGAATATAGATCTACAATCCAGACCTACGTCGGAGGCCTCCCGGAGTGTATGTAAACAGTTGAGTTAATGAAATCTACGACTGTATGCCGTGGCCAGTGTGTCTATGGTTGTTTACGTTTCACTGGCCATATGGAATAAACATGCACTTGTATCCACAACATTAGACTCTTCTACTATCTACTCATGACCCCAGCAGATCAATATTTTGATTACAAGTTGAAAGTCTGCAGAGCTCATAAGGTAAGATTTACTCGAATGATTTATAGCGGCCATGTGTGTATATAGTAGTTTATAGTTCAAGACTGCGATCATTTAGTTTAGCTTGACCCCTAATACTGAATTACTGAATTTCTTACTCGACCACTTTCACGAAGTGTATTAAACGCTTCGAGGTGAATGAATTGCTTTAAATTATTGTTCGGAGATCGCCTTTGGGAGCTTTGTTTGGTTGACGCAGTGTCACGTGCTATTTTTATTATTTTTTCTTTCTTAATCGCCAAGTTCGGCGATTGAAACCAGTTGTGGGAATCTGGCCAACACACCTACTAACTTCGAGTGGCTAATAAATATTCACTACGGTGTTTCCTCCCATGGTTATAGTTACCTTATCAGCCAGACTCAGGTCGGCAAACGTTGTCTCTGGCATTTTGGCCATTCTGCAGGCGCTGAGAGCAGATAAAGAATAAAACAAAAAGTAAACCAGCAGTTCGAATAAAAACAAACAAACAAACGTATTCAGTGTCAGAACTTATTCAAAGCGAGCGAACGACCTTCGGGGACTTACACTTAGACGGATCCGAAACAGGTTATGAAGTATGCTCGGCTTTGTCGCGTTTTATTCCGACTTCTTACGTTCTTACGTTCTGTGCAGCTGGGAGACCGGCTCTAATCATCCAGTGCAAGATTCGTCTGGATAGCACCTAGACTATGTATATCCTATTTGACTATTTGGCACAACGGAGGCACAACGTCCGTACTGGTGGAGATCTCCGATCGGACTAGATCGTCCCGCGTTTCGAATTCAAACGAGATCGCCAATCGATCGATCTGTTTGCCTAATGTATTTGTATCTAGAGCGATCTGCGATCTCCGATCTCCGATCTCCGATCTCACGGATCGTCCGCTCGCGACTGGGGCACACAACAAACTGACTCACTGCACCGGGTTTATTGGGAGGCAGCACGATCGTGTGGAAATACAGAAATACGGCAAGTAAAAAGCAAATAAGAAAAGAAAAAACCAAAAATCAAAAAAACACAACAAGTCCACGGAGCGGGTATCAGCAGCGGTTCAAATAAAAGATCGCCACATTTATGAGAATCTTATCACGAAGCGGCCTCTTATCTCTGCTTCCCCCTTGTCCCCCTCGGGCGCTTATCATAATCACAACTTCACCCCATGCAGTATTCCTCGGCAGATTACGGAAATCAATTTCGACTCTGACGTAGGCAAAGTGTCCACTCGGATGAGTGAACTTCATTATAGCCATACACGGCTTAAGTTCGAGTTGAAAGGCTTGACTTCATTGAAATTAAATGTGGAATATTCAAGTACAGTGGATTCTTATCGCCTACCCCAGGTATAACTATTGGAAGCTAAGTACTCTGTTCCTTTTAATGGAATTACTAAACAAATTCAGCCATTGAGAAACGTCACTCTTATAAAGCTTAAAAAATTTGGGGTAATTATCATTAATTTTATGACGGCAATACTATCATATTATTAAAATATTGAAAAACTTCTCTAAAATAAAAACCTTATTAAAAATTGTACAATTATTTTAAATCATTTGTTTTGACAAATCACAAGAGAATATAGCTCGAAATAGAGAGGTGCTTTTAAATCTTCAGTTTAATCTTATTGCTTAAGACATATTACATGTGAGAAGTAAACAAATATTAGCGCTTTCTTTTAATCATTTTTTCAATTAGTTCTTCAAAGTAGTTTTGGCTTTTACAGGGGGTGGGTCGTAAACTTTACTTTCTGACGTGCCAATCGGCCATTTTTAGCCATCGTTGCCCAATGATTTGATAGCATTGCATTTTATTGAATGCCTGTGCGCTTTTAGCGTAGCCATAAAGAGGGAAGAATTTTAATCAAGGCACCGAAACGGGATTACGCCATCAACCCTCAAGGCAACTCCTTGGATGAGGGGATGCTGGTTAGGGGATGCAGCATCTGCGGGGGATGATTGTTACCTCAAATTGGTGCAGAGCTCCAGGGGTTGAGAAGTTCATTATGTCCATCCGATGGTCTAATTGGTTGCTTTCAATTCCGAGCAGTGTCTACATTGTGCGTGATAAACATTTATTATACCAGCTTCTGTTGAGGATTCTCATTCTCGTGATCTTGTAAACTCTTTTATTGCATACTGCAGATACGACCCCTTGGGCATTCAGAACAAAAGATACAACAATTTAAAGGGCAAGTATTTCGTTTATTCCATGTACTATCTTTGTGATCTTTCATAGGACTAAACTTATGAGAATTTACACGTCCTAAAATACAATCCACGTTCCATAGTTTGGCTTTAGCAGTCACTGTCGCACTCGTATTGCACCAAGAGTTTTTCAAACTCTATCCTTAAAAAAGCCACAGGTCTATATACAACGTACGTACTATTTACAATTAGTTAAATCTACGCTTGCTTATGTACAAGAGTCTACTTAATACCGTCCGGGTACCTATATACAAAAAGCCGGGCCTTCGAGCCCCGTTTCTTACAGCGATCCTACTTTCTCCATCAAATACCAGGGCAGGAACACGGAGACGGCCACCACGGCCACGCAGGTGGCGCACATGGCCACTGTCGCCGAGAGATTGGTCATCGAGAAGTGATCCTCCTTGTCCTCCAGCTCCTCATGAGGATGCCTCTCGAACTCCAGGACCTCGACGTCAAAGCGAAAGCGCACTTTCGACTCCGGAGAGTCCTTGCGCCACACCAAATGGCCAGACGACTCACGGCGCTCCAGGCTCCATTTCGGATCGTGGACTGAAAAATTAAGAAAATATTAAGAAGAAGGGATTTAGGAAAACCAAAGAAGGTAGTAAACATCTGTTTATCAGTAAACATCATATGGGTGTATATATGGGAATCTATCTTCTACATCTGACTTCCAAATGATTTCAAAATAACAACAATGCACTCTTGAATTTATATATTTTTATGAATGCCGCCAGAGGTTTAATCGCAAGTATTTGACAAAACTTAGTACACGACAATTCTACATCAAAGAACTACATTTATGTTCCCATAAGTATGCAATCAATTATATTTTTGAGCATTGTGCTAACTGATCGTGACATTTCGATTGAAAGGGGTAAACAGCTATTTTTAAAATTATTGCTTCCATATGAAAGCGATCTGTCTACAAAGTATTTTATCCACCATGATGCCAGGCTAATTGAATTAATTTAAATACTTACCTGATCCAGTCATTGTGCCGTTTTGGGAGTATGTTCAACGCGAAACCCTGAAATGGCACAAAAAATATCATTGAATAAATTAAATGAGAAATACTGCTTATGTAGACGCCGATTAAATGAAATGTTTGCCATTGCACTTCGCAAAAGCTCTGAGTAATCAAACGTTCTAGGCGGAGTACGACCATCTAATTAGCATTCCAGGCACACGATCAATTAGTGCTCACACTTCCCGACATTCAAAATTAAAATGGAACACGGCGACCAAGTTGCTGACCCTGTCCTTCCATCGCTCAAATGAATAAAGTGTACGCCGCCCGGAGCAGAGCTATTATTTCCCATATAACGAATACTTTTTATATGATGTTCCATTAACCCGGCGTGAGTTCGCCTAGACTTTAGTCGCCTGAATTTCCAGCCAGTTAAGACCCTAGTACATGTATGATGATGTATATATTGACATGTGGGGAAGACGCCACCTGACTTTTTACCTATCCCCTGTTCACACATTGGCATTGATTTTACTTGTTGTCTTTTTTGTCATGGGAAAAAGTGGTGCCATACACGAGGGCAAAAACCAAAAATCAATCACGCTGGACACTTTGTACTGGTGGAAATGGGTTTTTATCACATGGGTTAAGTAATCAATACTTGTAAATATTGCAAATTTGATAAGCACTAAACGAGCGAGTGACCAGTGAAGAAATGCTTATCTAGCTCTTGGATTTTATTGACTCACTTTTAGCAACGGTCTAAAGCAATTGATGTTTATCATTGCTTTGTGTGAAATTATTTTTGGTCAAACCATTTCCGTAGACTTGTAAATTTACAATTGCGTAAGTGCCTTGAACCGTGAATATATTTTTCATAAAAGGTAAACCTTGCCTTCATACAGATATCCGAATGATAGGGTTTCAATGCCGAAAAACAGAACGATAAGTGACACGGACCTTAATTTAATTTACCACCATCCTTATCTTTGGGCTCTGGTGATTTGACTAATATTCAAATTTCGAGGAAGTCTATTTGGGATAAAAGCATATGCGACTGCATGACGCAAAGCGGGGGAACTAAACAAAAATAAACGAAAACAAAGAGGCAACAAACAAATTGAAATTTTGGTCGTTTTGCCTTTCGCATACCCCGCTACTGAACAATTATTTTTAGATGGCTCTCGCAGTGGAAATAGCGAAATAAATCAAAATTGGCAAAATAAAAATATGAGGATCTGATTGTGTTTGGGGAACATAAATAAATCAATACGCCCTGTTGTTCAGGGGTACTGCAGAGTCGCAACACATGGCTAGGTTCGTTTGTGAATGCGGTTTTTGCATATTTTACGTGGTGCTCGTATTCCGAAATGACATCGAGAAAGGTCGCAGCTCCAAATTAGCATTCCACGCATTGTAGACCACTGCCCTTGAAATCCGGCATTACGACAGCTTACAAAACCGATTCTCCCGGTTCCACACGATCTGTTTCATTATCTGGAACCTTTCAATATCCAGCACGGCATTTGTTGTGGTACCGTGGAACAAAACATATTTGCTTAGTTGGAGAGCACTCTGTGCGAAAGTGCCCAATATTTAACTCACTCACTTCAAAGCACTATACTGGATTGGTCTCTACCCGGTCTCTATCCAATCAGCCAGATTTTAGCACCTTTCGCCACCGAATGATAAACTTCAGCGATTGCCGCACGATCGACACGGAAAGTGATCGTTCTATGGCGACTTGCGAGTCAGACAGGGCTTTTTTACTGGACTTTGGTCCGATTCGATGCGATTCTTTGTGACTGCGAGCTCTGCGAAAGTACAAGTACATACATATATATATGCAATAATACACCGCTTACACACGATCGCCTTTGCATGGCATAAAGTCCCCTACGATCCGGTGTATGGGTGATTTTAATTGGTTTTCCTATTTTTGTTGCTGCTCTGGGCTCTGGTCCGATAAGATTCACAAAGAAACGGCAACGTCAGCTGAGCACTTTTAATCAATGAACTCACAGCGCACTCACTCGTTTCCCAGATGCCCATTTCCACTTCCACTTGAGTTCGGCCACAGTGGTCTCTCGCTGCCGCCGATCCCAAATGGAAGAGTGTCACGGCTGGCCGTCTTGGCATTTAAGCTTCGTTAGCCGAAAACCTGATTTGGCCAATGCCATTTTTATGCACATCCACATGCACGGATTACGCAAGCCACGCTCCACTGTTTCACAGCAAAGCCGCCAAGACAGTAAAATAGTTAGTTAGTTTCCACAAGTGCGAATCGCGCAATCCGACACAAATCGGCATTTAAATTCACGGGGAGGTAAACACGCGCCAGCGATAAGAGTAAAGACCTCTTTCGGTGGAGCTGATACTGATGTACAAATGGTTGTATTTACGGTATGCTTTTGTTCATCGTATGTTGTCATTTAATCAATAAATATGTGGGGGCTGTCGCACAGAGAGAAAATTATGCTCCACTAGGCCAACTAATAATTTTGAAAACGAATTTGACATAGAGTAACTTATTCAAAACCCGTTTTCAACAGTTGGTTCACATTTAATAGTAATAGTAGTAGACAACTTTTATGCGAAATTGTATTGCAAGGCTTAAAAAGGAATTTATATATTGTATAAGTCAAACTAATAATGTTAAATGACTTATTCACATCTCTACGCAGTGTGATAATTAAATTATAAATTTTCACGAGTTTATTCATGTAGTCTTGAACATGTTCTTTAAATAATTATTTATATATATTATAAATATTAATAAAATGGTGTTCTTTTCATAGCACTTTAATAGTGCAGATTTTGATATTTTTCCCTGTGTCACAATCGATTCAATGGTCGTTCGGGAGGTGGTGCCACTGGCAACCCGAGTAATCAATAACAAACTCAATTTAGTATTTGCTATGCTCGCATGTTCAATTGCATATTTATGTAAGCACATACGTTTTTTTGTTATTACCGCTGCGATTTGAAGTGACTCGACTTGCAACTCGAGGCCAAGCGCCGCTTGAGAATTAGACAACAGCTGCAGCCGTGCACCGCCACTAAAATAACACTCGCACTCGCACACACTCGAAAAGTCGATTCAATTCGATTCAACTGATTCGACTTGGTTCGGATCGATCTTGCCGAGCTTTTGCCGCGTGTAGGCCGCGCCGAACTATTGGGGTCTAGAGCGTGGAGCCGACTGCCGACCACTTGCCCACTCACCGTGCTCCATTCCAGCCCCAGCGGTACGAGACCAGCGTACCAGAGTACCAGGCAGCTTTACGAGCGGTATTGCTGAGAGCGAAAGTCCGCCGGGGGCTCGCCCCTCCGAGTTCCACTACATCGCCTAGTGGAATCGCATACTAGTACTAGTGCTGTCGTTGGTCTCATTCGACTGCGAGAACTCGTGGGTAAATTAACTTAATGAATGAGTGAGTGATTCCAATCGAAGCTTGGGAAACAGCCAAAGACGGCGACCTGACCAGTTACGATCACTGTGTAAGGTGTAACTACAGTCAAGCATCAGTAGTGAGCGCCAGTACCTTATAATTTTAAATATTTGTTTAATAATTATAATAATAATTTATTAATAGTAAGCACTGAACAGCACGGCTCCACGCCAAAAAGAAAATAAATATAACTTGTGCCGTGCTGTAAAACTAGACTAAGTCTATCAACATATTTTCACGTTTCCTTCTGTTTCCGCCTTCACTCGACTCTCTACACAATGTGTAAACGCTATAAGGCATATTTATTATTTATTTGAACAATGTAAACAAACATGTGAAAAAAAGTGACTATGGTTTATAACATTACGAGGAGGTATTAATTATTATTTCCACCGCAATACTATGGACCAATTGTTTCCAACCACGTAAGTTAGTACGATTCTGTCTTTGATAAAAGAGATACGAAAATAACCTTAGACCCTCTTACTAAAAGTACTCCTACTTTGACAGGAATTCTGTAAACCAAGAACTTAATAGAATACCAAGCGTTCAGGAAAACTAACACACCATGTCCGTAGATAACTCGATGGAAGAGTATCAGCATCAACAAAGAAAAAACAATAGCGTTTTGTTCCTCATTTCTTACTTTGTTGTTCTCGACGTCTCTGTACATTTACACTTACTAATCTGAACGAGAAATTTTACACAGAAAAAATACGTTTATTAATAATCCTTGAACTAAATAAGTAGGAAATTATGATGGAATTTCTATACAATTGTGGCAATAAAGGATCGTAATACAATTGTTATGCTCATAACCTATTTATACTTCCACCTGTGTTTTTATAGATAATTCTATTTTTACAAACTGTTGAATAAAATATTTTTCCGAGTGTAGTTGAGTGCGCCGGGTAATTGCGACCACCGAGATGACAATTGTTTCAATACACTCACATATTCGGGTATGTGTTTGCTTGGGGAGCGGAAGACCCAGATAATCTGCGCGGAGCGAGAATCAAGTGTCATTTTTCCCTCAGTCTACCACCGACTTTGGACCAAAATAAATACAAGCCGACGGAGTCCCGATCCCGATTGGAATACACAGAGAATAGGATCGGCTGCCAGTTATGTAGATCTTCGCCGTTATGTCTGGAACATCGACCTCTGAACGCTCCAACTCCGAGGACAGGTAGTAGATGGGCATCCAAAAATCCACGGCATGGTCATAATATTCCGCTTGCAGCCCATCGAATCCCTGCCTAACGGAGGTGCTCAGGAACTGTGCCAATATCCAGTCCCTGGAGAGCTTGAACTACGAATACAACGACGTGTTGTTAAGCGAATCCAACGAGGGGAAGATGATTACGCCGAATCCGTACTCCTTTAGCGGCAACATATCCATCAGCAGTTGTCCAAGTGAAGATGTTTCATTTACGGAAAGCATCCTGGAGGACAACGGACGCATTTCGCTGGCCTATGAGAACCTGAAGACCATTCCGCGGCGACTGGCCGACAAATTTGCAGCGCAGACGAAGTTTCTCGATTTGAGTCACAATGATTTCCGAAATCTTAGATTTCTTTCCTTTTTCGAGGATCTGGACACTTTAATTCTGGACCGCAACGTAAACCTGGACATAAACACTTTTCCCTATTTGCCGAGCTTAAGGATCTTGTGGTGATTACCATGAATCTTCTATAAAGTGGTCCTCGCAAAACGAGTAATGTCTATTTGTTTTGCAGGATCAACAATTGCGACATAGCGAATATAACCGACTGGATACACCGCATCGAACGGCAGTGTCCTGCGCTGGATCAGCTCTCTTGCATGGGGAATCCTGGCATCCGCACAGTTTTCGGGGGCCAAGGACCCCGCGAGTATATACTGCAGGTGCTTCCCCAGCTAAAATATCTTGATGGACTTCCGACCAGCAGGAGTGCAGTTCATACGACGCTGTCTTCCTCACAAGGACAGGCTCAGGACTCCACCAGCAATTCGGAAAAGCCACCATCCGCCCACGCACTCACTTTCAAGGACATCTTCCGACCAAGGCATTCCAGAAAATCGCACAGCGGACGCATGTACGGCAACGGCTCCTCCACAAATTGAAGTAACATGCCGAAGGAGGGAGGGGTATTCCACTGATTGCATTCTGTCCCATTGTTGGACTATTTTTAACCGTCCGCTGGATTATCAGCGCTGCCCTCGGTGCCCTGCAGTCGTCGATTGCACCTACAGTGCTATGCAAGTATATATACATATGGTATTGCCATGTGCGTATATAAATATGCAATCGTATGACGATGGACATGCATGAGCCTAGTGAGAATTAATCTAGTGCATTATAGCAATTTTTACAATAATAAGAGTCAATGACCTCAACGAATAGTCAAGTAAACAAAAGTATACAATAGGCACCATCTTCAGAAGAAATGTTCTTAGTTTTATTCTGAATGTCGTTCAGTGCCCGATTAATTTTACAGATGTCAAATATGAGGCAGGCATGAGTAAGATATTGTTTAAAAACTCGAGGCCAGCAAAATAAGTTTAATGAACATGAAATTGCGGTTTTAAGGGATTGAAAAGCGAAGTCTTTAAATATGGATAATTGATTATTCTACATTTATTACAAGACTATTTTTGCCTACCCCAATAACAAAGGCTTTAAGTTATCCGATTACAATACTAGAACACCATAAACAGTTGCTCGGATGCACTGACTATAAAATTGTTTTTACTCCTGCTAGTTTAATTGATTATCTATGTACTTGCTTAAGAAACAGAAACTGGAAACCCACTTCTGAAAATATTTGGAATCTTTACATTCTGGCATCTATTGCACAAATTATTAGTGCTTATATTGGTCAATTCGATTTGATTTCCAGGTTTCCAAAGGCAGCCTCCAATGGTACAATCGTTTTTTTTGTCAAAATTTGTTCGAGGGCCCACTGACCCAACTTCTGCAGCTCCTTTCGCTTGGAGCTCACAGCTCGGGAGTTGTCCAAGTGGTTGCAGCACAAGTAAATTCCATAAAGGGCCCTCAAGTTATGCGGGTTAAGCTTCAGCGCCTGCGAATAGTAAGTGCGAGCCGATTCAATATTCTCGACGCCTCCCTGAAAGAACATGAGTTGATGAATTGGAATTCATTAAGGTTTATCTTGCTTTTATAGCTCACCATTGTGTAGCGTATTTCCGCCAAGCGCTGGTGTATTAGATGGCTATGGGGATTGTGGAGCAAAACCTCCTCCATGCAGAAAGCGGCTTTGCCAAACTCACCCTCGGCCAGATACATGTTGCACAGCTCGTGCCATGCCTCCTGGTCAGACATGAACCTGAAGGAATTAAAAATGTTTATAAGATTGTTGTACGTGGTACACGGTAAGATAAGGAGTTATGTTTGTTTAGCGACCGATTGCCGGAAACTTAGTCTTCTTACTTCTTCAGATACTCGCTGAGCTCCTTGATGGCCTCCAGCCGACGACCTCGGGCCTTGAGGATGGCAATCTTGCGCTTCCTGGGCGCGGCATTTGTCTCGTCCTTAGCAATGATTGCGTCCAGGACCTCGTCAGCCTCATCGTACTGCTCCAGAGCCTCGTAGCGCATCGCTTTGAACTTCATCACGCGCAGGCTTCCCGGGAACTCCAGGGCCAGCTGCTTGGTGCACTGGGTGGCGATGTCAAAGCGAGCCGTGTCCAATGCCGCGATGATCACCTGCTCCAGGATGAGATGCCGCTCGTTGCCGGTCTTCTGCACCTTGTCCTCCAGCACAGCAACCCACAGCTGGACCACCTCCTCGCTGTGGCGACCGGTCTCCTCGCGCCACGTTCTGAACTGATCCCGCACATCTGGAAGGATGATCATTCATTATGATTGGGCACTTTTCATTCATGCCCCCATTTTTTGGGTCCACGGAAAACCGGATGATTGGTAGCAACCACTGACGTGGTCTGTACCCGCTTGGAGTCGGGAAAAGGCGAAAACTCACCCGACCAGCTCATCTTCTCATAGTTTAGCGACATGCTCACTCAGGCGGACTCAAATATCACATCAATTTAACTTAATTTCCCAATTGTGATCTATAACTAGCGATTTCCTTCCTGCCAAAATAAAAGTGTGACCGCGAGTGAACCGTTAGAATATACCAAATAACAGTGGTTCGGCGCTGCTAACCTGGTTTTTGAATATCGTAAAGTCCAGTGGTGTCAAAGGTAATTATACTTGTTACTAGTTGAAAAGTATGTTAAAGGAAATGAAAACGTTTTTTATGAACGAAAAATCTTTTGACGCTATTTAATTAAGATTTATCTACTGGAAAACGGAAGAGGTACAAGGTGCAGACATTCCAATTCCAATAAAGGCGCTTTAAGGCAAAAATAAGACGTTTTTTTACCGGTTCAATGTGATTCGATTTATCCATTCCATTCAAAATCGGACGTACTACCGAAATGAAAAAGGTTTTAATGATAGAATCATAGAATAATAGAATCTGGTTTATTAAACACACACTTAGAGCCATTTAAGTTTTGTAAGTTGACACGGCACCTCTTTTGGAAGCTGCCTAGTTCCCGAATGTAGTGCTTTTAGTTCCCGAATGTCGTAGGCCGAGTACCGCCATCTATGAGTGGGTCTTGCACATAAGATGTGGCATGCCTCCAGAACAAACAAGAGAGAACGCCATAGTCGAGTTCCCCGACTATTTGATACCCGTTACTCAGTAAAAGTGCAAGTGAGAGTCTTCAACAGTGAAGGTTTTTGGCGGTTTGTGGGCGTTAGAGTGGGCGTGGCAACATGAATGGAAAAACTTGCGCTGCTTCTATGTCCCTGGAGTCTGTATGCCTAATCTCAACTTTCTAGCTTTTTTAGTTCCTGAGATCTCGACGTTCATACGGACAGACAGACGAACAGACGGACGGACAGACGGACATATGGACGGACAGATGGATGGACATGGCCAAATCGACTCGGCTATTGATCCTGATCAAGAATATATATGGTCGGAAACGATTTCTTCTGCCTGTTACATACTTTTCAACGAATTTAGTGTACCCTTTTACTCTACGAGTAACGGGTATAAAAAGCTAATATTTCACATAAGAATCGAATAAGTTATTTTCAGGCAAAGAACACTGGCTATCCAATAAAAGGAATATATTTTCATTGGTATTTACCGCCTGCCACGTAATTTAGAACGATTCTGTCTTTGATAAAAGAGATACGAAAATAACCTTAGACCCTCTTACTAAAAGTACTCATACTTTGATAGGAATTCTGTAAACCAAGAACTTAATAGAATACCAAGCGTTCAGGAAAACTAACACACCATGTCCGTAGATAACTCCATGGAAGAGTATCAGCATCAACAAAGAAAAAACAATAGCGTTTTGTTCCTCATTTCTTACTTTGTTGTTCTCGACGTCTCTGTACATATGTCTGTACATTTACACTTACTAATCTGAACGAGAAATTTTACACAGAAAAAATACATTTATTAATAATCCTTGAACTAAATAAGTAGGAAATTATGATGGAATTTCTATACAATTGTGGCAATAAAGGATCGTAACACAATTGTTATGCTCATAACCTATTTATACTTCCACCTGTGTTTTTATAGATAATTCTATTTTTACAAACTGTTGAATAAAATATTTTTCCGAGTGTAGTTGAGTGCGCCGGGTAATTGCGACCACCGAGATGACAATTGTTTCAATACACTCACATATTCGGGTATGTGTTTGCTTGGGGAGCGGAAGACCCAGATAATCTGCGCGGAGCGAGAATCAAGTGTCATTTTTCCCTCAGTCTACCACCGACTTTGGACCAAAATAAATACAAGCCGACGGAGTCCCGATCCCGATTGGAATACACAGAGAATAGGATCGGCTGCCAGTTATGTAGATCTTCGCCGTTATGTCTGGAACATCGACCTCTGAACGCTCCAACTCCGAGGACAGGTAGTAGATGGGCATCCAAAAATCCACGGCATGGTCATAATATTCCGCTTGCAGCCCATCGAATCCCTGCCTAACGGAGGTGCTCAGGAACTGTGCCAATATCCAGTCCCTGGAGAGCTTGAACTACGAATACAACGACGTGTTGTTAAGCGAATCCAACGAGGGGAAGATGATTACGCCGAATCCGTACTCCTTTAGCGGCAACATATCCATCAGCAGTTGTCCAAGTGAAGATGTTTCATTTACGGAAAGCATCCTGGAGGACAACGGACGCATTTCGCTGGCCTATGAGAACCTGAAGACCATTCCGCGGCGACTGGCCGACAAATTTGCAGCGCAGACGAAGTTTCTCGATTTGAGTCACAATGATTTCCGAAATCTTAGATTTCTTTCCTTTTTCGAGGATCTGGACACTTTAATTCTGGACCGCAACGTAAACCTGGACATAAACACTTTTCCCTATTTGCCGAGCTTAAGGATCTTGTGGTGATTACCATGAATCTTCTATAAAGTGGTCCTCGCAAAACGAGTAATGTCTATTTGTTTTGCAGGATCAACAATTGCGACATAGCGAATATAACCGACTGGATACACCGCATCGAACGGCAGTGTCCTGCGCTGGATCAGCTCTCTTGCATGGGGAATCCTGGCATCCGCACAGTTTTCGGGGGCCAAGGACCCCGCGAGTATATACTGCAGGTGCTTCCCCAGCTAAAATATCTTGATGGACTTCCGACCAGCAGGAGTGCAGTTCATACGACGCTGTCTTCCTCACAAGGACAGGCTCAGGACTCCACCAGCAATTCGGAAAAGCCACCATCCGCCCACGCACTCACTTTCAAGGACATCTTCCGACCAAGGCATTCCAGAAAATCGCACAGCGGACGCATGTACGGCAACGGCTCCTCCACAAATTGAAGTAACATGCCGAAGGAGGGAGGGGTATTCCACTGATTGCATTCTGTCCCATTGTTGGACTATTTTTAACCGTCCGCTGGATTATCAGCGCTGCCCTCGGTGCCCTGCAGTCGTCGATTGCACCTACAGTGCTATGCAAGTATATATACATATGGTATTGCCATGTGCGTATATAAATATGCAATCGTATGACGATGGACATGCATGAGCCTAGTGAGAATTAATCTAGTGCATTATAGCAATTTTTACAATAATAAGAGTCAATGACCTCAACGAATAGTCAAGTAAACAAAAGTATACAATAGGCACCATCTTCAGAAGAAATGTTCTTAGTTTTATTCTGAATGTCGTTCAGTGCCCGATTAATTTTACAGATGTCAAATATGAGGCAGGCATGAGTAAGATATTGTTTAAAAACTCGAGGCCAGCAAAATAAGTTTAATGAACATGAAATTTCGGTTTTAAGGGATTGAAAAGCGAAGTCTTTAAATATGGATAATTGATTATTCTACATTTATTACAAGACTATTTTTGCCTACCCCAATAACAAAGGCTTTAAGTTATCCGATTACAATACTAGAACACCATAAACAGTTGCTCGGATGCACTGACTATAAAATTGTTTTTACTCCTGCTAGTTTAATTGATTATCTATGTACTTGCTTAAGAAACAGAAACTGGAAACCCACTTCTGAAAATATTTGGAATCTTTACATTCTGGCATCTATTGCACAAATTATTAGTGCTTATATTGGTCAATTCGATTTGATTTCCAGGTTTCCAAAGGCAGCCTCCAATGGTACAATCGTTTTTTTTGTCAAAATTTGTTCGAGGGCCCACTGACCCAACTTCTGCAGCTCCTTTCGCTTGGAGCTCACAGCTCGGGAGTTGTCCAAGTGGTTGCAGCACAAGTAAATTCCATAAAGGGCCCTCAAGTTATGCGGGTTAAGCTTCAGCGCCTGCGAATAGTAAGTGCGAGCCGATTCAATATTCTCGACGCCTCCCTGAAAGAACATGAGTTGATGAATTGGAATTCATTAAGGTTTATCTTGCTTTTATAGCTCACCATTGTGTAGCGTATTTCCGCCAAGCGCTGGTGTATTAGATGGCTATGGGGATTGTGGAGCAAAACCTCCTCCATGCAGAAAGCGGCTTTGCCAAACTCACCCTCGGCCAGATACATGTTGCACAGCTCGTGCCATGCCTCCTGGTCAGACATGAACCTGAAGGAATTATATATGTTTATAAGATTGTTGTACGTGGTACACGGTAAGATAAGGAGTTATGTTTGTTTAGCAACCGATTGCCGGAAACTTAGTCTTCTTACTTCTTCAGATACTCGCTGAGCTCCTTGATGGCCTCCAGCCGACGACCTCGGGCCTTGAGGATGGCAATCTTGCGCTTCCTGGGCGCGGCATTTGTCTCGTCCTTAGCAATGATTGCGTCCAGGACCTCGTCAGCCTCATCGTACTGCTCCAGAGCCTCGTAGCGCATCGCTTTGAACTTCATCACGCGCAGGCTGCCCGGGAACTCCAGGGCCAGCTGCTTGGTGCACTGGGTGGCGATGTCAAAGCGAGCCGTGTCCAATGCCGCGATGATCACCTGCTCCAGGATGAGATGCCGCTCGTTGCCGGTCTTCTGCACCTTGTCCTCCAGCACAGCAACCCACAGCTGGACCACCTCCTCGCTGTGGCGACCGGTCTCCTCGCGCCACGTTCTGAACTGATCCCGCACATCTGGAAGGATGATCATTCATTATGATTGGGCACTTTTCATTCATGCCCCCATTTTTTGGGTCCACGGAAAACCGGATGATTGGTAGCAACCACTGACGTGGTCTGTACCCGCTTGGAGTCGGGAAAAGGCGAAAACTCACCCGACCAGCTCATCTTCTCATAGTTTAGCGACATGCTCACTCAGGCGGACTCAAATATCACATCAATTTAACTTAATTTCCCAATTGTGATCTATAACTGGCGATTTCCTTCCTGCCAAAATAAAAGTGTGACCGCGAGCGAACCGTTAGAATATACCAAATAACAGTGGTTCGGCGCTGCTAACCTGGTTTCTGAATATCGTAATCCAGCTAAGAAGTCAAATGTAATATTTTGAACAAATTTAATTATTTAGAAACCAAAAGAATTAAAAAATTTAATTTTTCTACACAACCATTTTTTTCCGATGTTTGCAATATTACGTATTAATCTAAATACTTGTTAAATACTATTATTAAATGGTTTAATCTTATTTTGCTTTAACTTTGCGCTGCATTCATTTTTCCATTTTAAATAATTTTGAAAAGCGCGCCAAAGCGAACATGAAACCTGATATTTCTGCCTTCCAGCGACAGTCACACTAATAACTCAAATAATTGTGGTACCGTCAACAAAACCAGAGTCTCTCGCGTACTCCGGGTATTAAAGCCGTGGAATCGGGCAGTGCCGCATGCGGTGCTGTTTATAATTTTGCAAACTCCCAACAGATCCGGAAGCAGTTTGAACATGGGTCCGCCGAAGCAGCTGAAACGAACCTTCCTTGGCTTCGACTTGAGCACGCAAAAGGTGAGAACTGGAACTGCCTACGTAGTATCTTTGCATCTGAGATGTGGAGGCGTCTCCAAATCGACTAGATCTGGGCCAAATACGTGCGAATGGTGTTGCTCGAAAAGGTCAAACGGAACTCGGGAACCTGTTAGCCCTTGAAACACAAACTATTAAAACAATTCTTATCAGTTTCGGTGACCGGGGCTCGATTCTCGCTTATCTGCTAAAGAGCCGAGCGCCAACCGTTTTAACTATTATGGTTTGATTATTGAAATTCATGTTCGAAGGTATTGGCCCCCGCCATTATCTTAATAAAGCCGCAATAACTTTCACAATCCCTGAATGACGCCAGCGGTGACTCCTAGTTGCCCTCTGTGTTTGATCGTTATTTTCGAGGTGTGTCTCCATATCTCTAATTGCTGCCCCCCATTTACTCCTCTCAGCTCAAGGCCGTCCTGCTGGGCTCCAGTTTGGAGGTGGTTGCCGCGGCGGAAGTGAAATTCGACACCGATTTGCCGGAGTTTCGGACCACCGGAGGAGCCAATGCCGGACCCAACAAAAATGAGTGAGTCTGTTTCACCATCATCTATTATTACTCCAATTGAGGACTTTAATGGGATGATTGCTTTCGTAAAGCAAATAGGGGAATATTTCCTGTTTGTACGATAAAACTTAGGGCCCTATTTCATAGCAGTTATAGATAAGAAAACTAAACACGAGTTTTATTACCATAGTTTGTTAAAGTGGGATCCCTGCTATAGGAAGAGCAGGGACTACCCATACAATAGGTACCACATAATGTAAAATTGCTAACCAAACTTCACCTCTGCTCGTTCATCTCTAGATACTTTGTGCAGCCAGTGATGTGGGTGAAGGCCATGGACATTGTCCTGGACCGACTGGTGATGCAACAGGCTGATCTTAGTACCGTAGCAGCCATCAGTGGCTCCGGACAGCAGCACGGATCGCTCTACTGGTCCAAGCATGGAATCAACACGCTGCAAAACCTCGATTCCGAAAAGTTCCTTCACGGACAAATCGACGACTCCGCCTTTGTGGTTAATCGTACTCCAATTTGGATGGACGCCACCACCACCAAACAGTGCCTAGAGATGGAGATGGCCGTTGGCGGCAAACTTAACATGGTGGAACTGACGGGCTCCAAATGCTACGAACGCTTTACAGGTCCCCAGATCCGGAAGATATATCAGCAACGCTGCCACGCCTACGAAGAGGCCAATCGAATCTCATTGGTCAGCAGTTTTATATCATCGCTTTTTCTGGGCTCTGTCGCTCCAATTGACTTCAGTGATGGATCCGGCATGAATCTGCTGGACATCCGCAAAAAGAACTGGTCCAAAGAATGCCTGAATGTCTGTGCACCCGATCTGGACAAGCGCCTGGACATTCCGGTCAGTCCCAATACGATTTTGGGAAACGTCTCCCCGTACTTTGTGGAGCGCTTTAGTTTTTCGCCCGATTGCAAAGTGGCTGCTAGCACGGGAGACAATCCTTCGGCGCTGTCTGGGATGTTGGTGGGCAGCAGCTGGCTTACCATTTCCCTCGGCACCAGTGACACCCTAATGATGAGCTTCAAGGAGCCGCTAAACTGGGAAGAGGGTCATGTACTCTGTCATCCAACCGAAACGGAAGAATTCATGGGTCTTCTATGGTAAATTATCCCCGGGACATACGATCTTACAATGAGTATGTCTAAAAACCCTTTTTTAGTTTTAGAAATGCTTCATTGGTCCGCGAGGAAATGAACAAGAAGACAACCGGCGGCAATTGGGATAAATTCAATGAGTATCTCGAGTCCACGCCACGTGGAAACTTTGGGAACATGGCCGTACACTTTAACGATATGGAAATAATTCCAAAGGCACAGGGTGTTCTGCGATGGAACAAGGAAATGGATCCCAGTTCCCTGGAGGCGGCTAGGGGTGTTATCAAGTAAGTCAGTTCGAATTTATGCATTAATTAGCTGTTCTAGGCCAGACATGAATCCAATGACTCATAATCTGTTAACAATCATTTGTAAATAGTTATTTTTGGAAATGACCTTACCAACGTGAAAAATTGAGATAAATATATGAACATCAGTTCGAAGACAGCTGTTTATTTTTTTCTCAATGCCCATTTGCCTTGTATTAAGTTCTTAAAATTGTAATAAAAATTCCGACCTCTTTTGCTCAACAGATTTAGCTCGCCCCAAATCGAAATTCGAGCTCTAGTTGAAGGCCAGATGCTGCATCACCGGGCTGTGGCTGAAGATCTTGGCTACGAATTCGGACCCGAGACCCAAAT